>NC_092021.1:5257520-5876687 GCF_042242105.1 Pempheris klunzingeri | reverse complement strand
CTGGTGCCACATTGCACACTGCTGAGTTCAGCCAGCTTCCTCTCTGAAACATTTGGACTGGGTCATTCATCCTGAATGTGTTGTTAGCACTCACTCTCGACTGCCTCAGCTGTCAATAACCTCGGCAACTACTTAGGCAAAACTGACTGTGTGTGTGTGTGTGTGTGTGTGTGTGTGTGTGTACATGTGTTTGTCTATACACAACAACAGTGGATATGCCTATAAGCCAGCGAGTAAAGATTTGGCCAAATCAAAGTTGGCATTTGTTCCACTCAGGTTTCACTGTGGTGCGACTTCCACATTGTTGCGGTAGGACTCCAGTAGAAGTGCTTGTGATAGTTGACAGTCTGCCTCTGTGGTTGTTCACTGCTGGCCCATACAAGCCAGCTGCTTCTATGTCCATGCCAAATCTCAGGCCTTTAGTGACAGTGGGGGGACTTCCCTTGAAGTTGGGGGGGGGATGGTCAGTGTATATGTGAATTTGTGTCAGCTTGAGACCTGTCAGCAGCAGCTGTCAGAGGATGTTGCCAGGTGAGATCTTGTGGTAATTGTAACTAACTACATCCAAACTAAGCCAAGTGACTTGAAAAATGTTTTATGTTGTCACCCAGAAACGTCTTTTTGCTTCCAACAGTGGAAACATTTCAAGGCAAAGTCCCTGTCCCTTTTCACATGAATAACACATACGTAGATTTTTTGCTGTCTTCACCAGCTTTTTTTTTTTTTTTTTGTTTCCTGGAATGCTTTACGTTACACTGCGACCACCTGTTGACACCCCCGAGGTCACTCCGAGTGCAGTTCGACATTACCAAGTCTTGCATGTGAAACAACCGAGTGCAGCGATGGCCCTGCACGTAACCAGTTTCCATCCCACTTTCTCTCTGATGAGCTGATTACAAAACATGAGCAAAACCTCGTTTTGGCCCAGAGCCAGAGAAAGAGACTGAGAGAAACAAGAGAGAGGAGATGATGGCAGCAGCAGACATGTTGTGAGGGAGGAGGGGAAATTTGCAGAGCTTGTTGCTAAAGACAACCACATGTCTCTATATTCAGGCTCAACTCTGACTCTCTTTGTGTCTCTGTTTCATGTCTCTGGCTTCTATCTGAGAGGAGACTGTGGCCTGGCACTAAGTCAGCATGATTGGGAATCTAATATCGCCCGTCATATGGAAATGTAAGAAAAGGAAGCCAACCCCCCCTTGCTCTTGAGGCTGCGTCGACTTTGTAACTATGGGAGGGCCTGCAGTGTAAATCATAACTTACAAACTCCTTACCCTCTCCCCTCCCAACACAAACTCTGAGTCAGGAGCACAAACAGATCCCACTTCACTCATCTCCTCTCTTTCTTTCTCCGCATGTTGGCTGCATTTTTATCGTCAGCGGCCTCTGAATTAGATTAGCCCGCGGCAAACACAGAAGACAATGCGCCATTGTCTGCGAGCCTGTGTCAGTCTATCTCAAAGGCTTAAAGTCACATAGGAAGGTGTTTTATGATGAAGATAAATGACAGTAAAGGGAAATCATGTTCCTTCCCCTTCTAATAGTCATATACGCGATGGGACTGACAGCTGATCATCATTTTACAGCCGGCTCATTTACCAGAAGGTGAAGCATAGAGGAAAGCATACTTGAGCTGTTATATTTGAACATGTTTGCCAATTAAAACAAAAAAAGACAGAGGCCAAACTTCTATCTAACAATTGCCTACTTTGTTAACTACACGTCATATCGTGGAATCTGGATCTCAGTCACTGATTTCATGGGGAAAATAACGCCAGATGGCTGTAAAGTCATGAAAATGAAAATTCTGCCAACCTGGGGGACTCTTCCAATAGAGTCTTTAGAATATATCCAAAAGTAAAGATGGCTTCCAGTGATAGCATCAATCGAACTGCTTTCCAAGAGGTGAGCGAAAAAGAAATCCTGCACCATCTTTGATTTTACGAGGTTTTATCGGCTCCACTGGAACGCATTTGAGACGGATGTTTGCTTTTATGTAAAGATAACCAGTAATTGCCAGAACTGTGCTTGAATAAGGTTCATTTCCCTCCCTTTTCCCATCTTTCTCCTTCCCTTTCTCCTTCAGCCTCAGTCTTTCATTTAGTTTCACAAACAAAATAATAATAAATGTTGTAAGATAAACGAATAAAAATGGTTTAATCTGTCAAATATTTTCTTGCGTAATCAATTAGTCGTTTGGTCTTCAATATGTCAGTAAATAGTGCAAAATTCATCCATTTAGCTTTTTCAAAGCCCAGAGTGTTGTCTTCTGATATATAGTTTTGTCTGAACAACAGCGAAAGATATTTGCCGCGGGATATTAAGGGAAGATTTTACATCAAAGTCTTTGTGCTTTAAAACAACACAACAACAGTAAGTGACTAAATATGGTGTGAAAGTGAAATGCAAATTAAAAAAAAAAAAAGATTCAGTATGTTGGGATAAAAAAAAAAACAACCTGTCACTCTCCATTGTCCAGAGAGTTTATCTTGAGTGTGAGATAATGAAATTAGCTTCACCATCCCCCTCCTACAAATTAACTGACCTCCTGCGACCTGGGCAGGGTTTGCTCAGAAGACCCAAGACCTACGACCGCCATTGTTCCTTTGTAAGCCGATAGACAATGATGATGTTACTGCTAGAATGCTTTTGGGAAACTGGGTTTCCAATGAGTCAGTGTGTGAGTTAGGGAGTGTGTGATGAGTTCGGCCAGAAGGTGATGGGAAGATCTTTGTACTGCGCCGGTGATGACACATCATGCATCACTCAGAGTACACTGTATACAAGACTGAATCTGTTTAAGTTTCCTCCCTTTTGGAGACACTGGAGCTGGCCAAGGTGTTGTTCTTATTCCTCTGGAGTTTGAGAGTAATTGTTGTGGAAATGAGGGTTTTGAGACCTTGTTTCATGCCTTGGAAATCAGCTTTTCCTGTTTCAGATGAAGGACAGCCCCTACAGTGGTTGATGAGGTCAATCAGGCAGTAATAAGCTTGTCGGTTGTTTTACCGTACAGCCCTTAAAGTGGCTTGTTAAATGCACATCAGGCTGCTGCGCTGTTTCTCAACGACGTGCGCGCTATTAGAGGCCCGGCGGTGCGTTCGTGTTCTTTTGACGGCAGTAGTACAATCCAGCGTGACCTCAGTTTCTGTTCTGGGATTCGAGTGCCCACTCATAGCCGCTCTAGTGTAAAGAGGGGTAAGCAGGAGGGGTTGACATGTGCAGCCCCCACTCCAAAAAAAAAAAACTCCTCTCCCCGCCAACCCAGATATGATGTGAGCCTATTTAACTTAACACACTTGAGGGAGAATGAACAGGATGCCTGGAGGGGAGTGAAACAACGGGCATTAAAACAAGCCCGTATTGTCCTGTGCCATTGGAGGGCTCTACAGATGAATGTAAGCGGTCATCTCTCGCTCACTCTCCCACTCTTCCTCCATCTGAAGAGCAGCCTGACTGTGAATGATTGCAGTAGCATCGCTCGACACATAGCTGCCTTTTACAGCCCCCTAAATGGCCATTAAAGTCTCATCAATTCATCCCTGCACATGCGTAAGTTTTAATCAACACAACACCCCCCTCCTCAGTGGACTCCGTGACAGCTGTAGTCCCATTTGGGTCACTGATGCTAGAATAATATTCAATACCGTTATTATTTTATAGAATTAATTATTAAAAGTACCAACTATTTGCTGCTTACAGATGTGCAGCTGTAATCATCGTGCCACTTTTTGAAAATGTCATAATATTCTGATTATCATTGGGTATTTTATTGCCAGCTAGACAAAATGCACACATTTAAAAGGGCACAGTTGGTCAATTAATAAATTGGACAATTTATTGAAAAATCAGTTTTGAATAATTTGAAAACAATTAAAAATGCTATGGATTGTATATATATATAGATAAATATATAAACTGAATTCTAATAAAAATAATTATAAATACTTAGCTGCAGCCTCGGCCAGGATCTGTGGGAAAACGTATCAATATACTTAATCATTGCTCGCAGTCCTACACTGACGCTTGAGATGAATAAAATGCTAACCATGGCGCTCATCCTGCTCTGTATCAAATGTGTGATCTCTCTCAAACTGCAATTCCAAAAGTGATATGTTTATGAATTGTGTATAATTGTGTTTTTCTAAAGAGAAAAAACCCTCGACAACTGAACCTTCCCTGATGCTGATATTACTGCGGAGGAAGTATTTTTCTCATTTCTGGTGCCTAAAAACTAAAAATGTAAGATGACCTTGGCAGACCTGCATCAGAAATCCACTGTTTTATCTGTCTCTGATCCCTCAGAATCAAAAACCATTTGGCACCTGCATGTGTTCATAAGGAAGAAGACAGGTAAAAGGAGCAGAGATAAGATAGGCCAGGATTGTTGCAACCATGTAATTGTTGTAACCATGTTTCTCCATAACCTACAGCTATTATCTGGGTTACTCCACTGTGGGAAATGTAGTGAATCAACACATAGAAGTAAAAGAAGGAGGCTATTACACTAAAACAACAATCCACCTCAAAATATGAGAATACATTGCTGATAAGACCCTGAGAATAAATGTTTAGCAGTAACTACAGTCTGTTAAGCAGCAGGCCAGAGGTTTACACAGTGCTTAAGAGAGAAAGCAGCAGCTACCCTTCATCCACAGCCACTAAATTCCAGTGCAAACATTTTTCAGACGAACCACCGAGGCCTCAGAAGCACCCCCCCACACACACACACACCCCACCTACCGCATCCCCTCGCAGGCTGCGTTTTCTTAAGGCGACCATCATGAGGTGACAGGCTGCTGAATGGCTTCATTGGTACAGTACAGTGCCTTAGCTCAGTGAAATGAGGGTCACAGTGGGATGGGTTGGGGTTGAACGCATTCTCTCTTTTCTTTCAACTTTTGAGTTTACTCAGCAGGAGTGGGTGGTTGTGGTGGGAGAGGGTGGTGGTGGTGGTTGGGGGTGGCGGGGGGGGGGGGGGCTCCTCCCCCTCCTCAGAGTCACTCAGACTTCACCCTCTTCACCCTCTCCTCCAACCCTCCTCTCTGTCCCTGTACGCTAGACTTCATCGGTATTTGCTTTCAAAAAAAGCTGCACCCCCCCCTCCCTCCCCCACCGTCTCCTCCCTTCTCCTCCTCCTCCTCCTCAGCCTATATCCCACCAACACACACACACACACACACACACACACACACACACACACACAGTCACTCCTTTTCCAGTATTTGTAAAATTTTCTGCAGATTTCCAGACAAGAGGCAAATAAAAAAAAAAGAAACAGATCAATAAAGTGGGGGCCTGAACACAGAGGGGATGTGTGAAAACGGCGGTATACATACAGCAGCACACATACAACAGCACACAGGGGCAGGGCTGTGGAGATGAAAGTGACATGGTCACTATGGGTCTCTGAACGCTGCAGAGCGGAGCCCCTGAACTGAGGCTGAATGAGCTGAATAGGCTCATCCATTCTTTACTCCTTTCACTCTCCATAGGCCCTAACTGTTGGAACTCTTCATTCCTCACAATGGGCAAATGCACTAAAACTTTTTCTTTTTTTTCTCATGCTAATCACCTCAGCCCTAACTGGGGTTGTCATCATGTGAAGCGGAAAAACACACATGCATGCACTCATACTCAATGTAAAAAAAAAAAATATAAAAAAATAAAAATAAGATCACCACTTGTGTTATTATTCAGAACTTTTTATTTGCTTGAATTATTCCATATCTTCTTCTTTTTTTTTTTTAAGCCTCGTCTTAAACCCAAATCATTTCCCAACTTTTCTAGGTCTGATTCTCATCAGAATGCAAAGGGGGGGGGGGAAAAACAACCAGTCATCCAAGGAGGATGTCTGTTTGATTTTTAAATGTGAACTGTGAAAAAAAAAAAAAGCCTTAAGAAAACTTAACACAGCATCTTTTCAGTTAGATATGTAGGTCAAAAGCATTATCAAAAAAGTGGAACTCAGAAGTCCGCACATGAGTTTGGAGATCATTAGCAGCGCCTGTTAGATGGGAGTAAAAGCCAACAGCAAATATAGCTGCTTAAGGACCCCACAAAGGCGTCAAGTGTTTGTTGACTACTCAGGCTGGAGAGCAAACAGTAAACTTTGAATCTTTCAACAATAAGTACACATCTCCCACAGTCCTGTCACAGGCGGTGATGTGTCCATGCACTGCACCCCTGACACTTTTCTTTGCTTTGTAGCATTAAGAGATTAAAAACGCAAAGTGTTCCAAAAGTGAGAATACATGTGCATGACTGCACTGGTGCAATGTGTGACATTGTAATTGTTAGAATAGTTGTTTTTATTTCTAGCTTTACTAAGAAAAAAAAAAAAAAAAAAGCAATGAATTATGCAAAGTGGACTGAAAAGGTGTGCTGAAATGTAAAAGTTACATTTGCAGGGCTATCTCAGATTGATTTTTTTAATTCTTAGATTTAAAGATAAAAGATCACCTTCACTGTTTGGAGACTTCAGTGGGCACTACAACACTACAAGAGCTTAAAAGTGAACTATTACAAGCCATGTAGAAGGATTGGCGCCGAGCTTTCTGATCACATCTCTTCCCATATGGATCAAGTTGCAGGACAAAAATTTTTTGGATTCCAGTGTCAGATAAGTTCAAAGTGCAAATGAGATGTGAAGCTGCTCTAAGCCTCATCTGCCGTTGACACGCAAGGCAACAGAAGA
This sequence comes from Pempheris klunzingeri, assembly GCF_042242105.1. NCBI lineage: Eukaryota > Metazoa > Chordata > Actinopteri > Acropomatiformes > Pempheridae > Pempheris > Pempheris klunzingeri. The sequence continues at coordinate 5,869,993 of NC_092021.1, read as the reverse complement.
GGAGGAAAAGGGGGGAGAAACCCCAGCAGTAAAACACTTTTAACAACCTCCAAGTGTGAATAGAAGCAGGAATAGAAGCAGAATATACAGAATCAAAGCGCAAAAATGAAAGCGACTCTCCCAAACCCGCCGCTGTCAGCATCACCACAAACTTTTCTTACCTTTGCTTGCGTCTCTTTTCACTTCCAACCCGAGGCTCTTTCACTCACTCTTTTTGTCCCGAGGAAAAAACTTTGCCTGGAGTGTGATTCCCGTAAACTAGGACAGAGCTGGCACCACCATCGAACGCACAACGCGCAAACAAGCCTCTCCGGACTTGACGCGAAACTCCATGAACCGAGTCCAGAAAAGTTAGGAGGCACTCAAAGTTTGCACGGCATTACCACCCCCGCTGTCCCGGAGAGCGATTCAGCGCGGACCACAAGTCGAGTCAAACTTTTTCTTACAATCCATCTTCTCCCAAGAGGTGCGCTCTCGTGTGCGTGCTCGGCGCGCTTTTCAGCAAACTAACATGATGCGTAAAAAGCGCTTTGTTTGTTTTTCTGGAACACGCGTAAAAGTTTGGAACAGGAGGCGGCTGCGCTTCACTCGATAGTTGTGTCAGAGGCATGCGGTGGTGTTGAGATCTTCAGGCTGCTGATCTGTTTTCAATCCGAACCCCCCCTCCTCCTCCTCCTCCCTTCTTTCTCCTCTCCCCCCTTTTACCATCTCCTCCTCTCTCACTCCCCTTGCTCCCTGGTGAGTTGGGCCATTTGCTGCACCAGATGGGCCGGGCTAACTCTATCCAGCAGTTGCAGACGGCGAAAAAGTTAGATAAAGTTTCATTTGTTGTTCGATTTTTCACGGGCTTTGCAGTTTAGAATGTCTATCGGAGCCAGTTTTGTCAGTTACCACACTTGAAACACACACGTTTGCATCAGTTGCCATCGCAGTGCTCCACAAATCAGTGCTTTCGTTCACAGAGTTGCATCAAGTTTCTTGCTGTTGGGGAAAAAAAAGAGCTCCTAAAGCTCTAATTGTTTTTCCTTTTCATTAGCAGCAGTGATTCCCTGCGTGGACGGATAATCAAGGCTCTCTTGGGTCTTCTACAAACCAAAGTCACATTCATCCACAGCCAGACCTTGTAGTTAAAGCGGGTTGATTTAAAAAAAGTAGACAGCAAACAATCTTCATAATTCATGCTTTGTTTATTCCCATCCAGGCTTTTTCATCTTGGTTGGAACCTTTTATTCAGCAGTGCAGCGGGGGCAGCGGTGCAGTAGGCAGAGATATGTAGCGGACAAACAGCATTTATTATGTGATTTATGTAGATTTCACCTAAAGTAACCCTGTCCGTGCTTGTGCATTGAAATGCTCATTTAGCGTGAGTGTTTTAATTAATTGTTATTTCTAAGGAAAGTGGAGAATTAACGAGAAGAAGGGAAACGAGGCTGTCTGCTCCACAAACTCTAAGCTAGATTTCAACATGGCCACAGGTCTGCTTGTGTGATTTCATCATTTAAAGCACAACTTTGTGAACGTGCAGCACCCAAGCACAAAAGTAACACGATGAAAGTCTTAAAAGTAGATTTGTACACTGCACTTCCTTGTTAATAATGAAGCAGGACCCCAGAAAGCATCTTCATCATGTCATTTAGTAACCGCTGAATCACAGTAAAACTGAAGCTTTCAAGGCCCTCGGTGTTCCAGGCCCTGGTTGGTAACCAAAGCCTTGGAACACCACAGTGATAAAAATGCTCCATCGCAGGTGAAGCTAATGTGTTTTATCTTAGAAAAAGTATAAGAAATGCATAAATGAATGATATTTGATATGTTCTGTGTCATACCATTTAAATAGTCCGTCCCACGTGGGGTTACACGACTTGTGAAACATATGAAATGTAAATGAATACTTCCAGGAGTTGACGTTCACGTTCTGAAGAACGACAAATCATTGCTGCGTACGATAAACAATACTATGAATAAACCAGAACAATCTAAGTCAAACATGTTTTATACAGAAACAGAATAGAAATACAGCATAAAACCCTTTGACGTTAGACAACGCTTTCTTTTTTTCCTCCTTTCCAGTCCATTTAACCTCCAAAGACCTGGCGTACACATGCGTGGACATCACATTTTGGGTTATATTACCATAGTAGTTAATTCTGCTTAGCTGGGGCCGTATGGACATGTATGTGGGCAAAATTGTTGATATTTCATATTGTTTTTTGCACCGTGATTTTCAAAACATGTTCAAAATATGTTTTGTATGTTATAAATACATGCAAAAGCAGCCAGGAAAAAAAACCTGCTATGTTCAGGGTGGAAATAAAGAGTTTTGCACAAAGGTGACTTTATTGTGTTTTTTGGAAATTAAGACCGATTGTCCACATGTGTGGACATAATGTTTCTCTAAAACTACACCATGTAAAAAGATGATGCTTAGGTTTTATACTTATCAGGGTCCAATAAGCCCAAATAGCGAGGAGAAATAAAAAATGCATATCAAACAAGAGCTCGGGTCTTAAGAGGTTAAGATACTCTGGCAACATCTTCACTGTCTTCTCATTAACTCAGTATCTTCCAACAAAAAGTCTCCTCGCTTGGTTCTACTAAATGTCATAAATGATCATATTAAGGAGTCTGTCATTTGACTCACATTACTGACAAAGCTTAAAGCATTATCAAAAGTGAAAGTCTTCATGTCATAGACTGGCATGGTTCAGGTGTGTCATGCTAATATGTTATAATAAATCATATGGCAACACAAGATATTTTATCTGACTGGCTTATTATCATGTATTCATGGATGAGCAACATTTGAATGTTGTAGCCGCTCATGGTGGAGTGCATTTAAACCACTTCATATTCTGTTGGATGTTGTATTTTCTATAATAATGATGTGATCAGTGTGAGAAATGTAGCGGAGTAAAACTTTTCCTTTTCCCATTGCACAGTGCTTCAGGAAATGGACTCAGTTACTTTCTGCCACTGGCACATAGAGCTGGCCCCCCAAATGAGGGCGGACCCCAGCATGGCCTCCACACTCATTCATTCATTCTTTCCGCATTATTTGGTCATCCTCCCACTTTGGATGTTCCTGAGGCTCGGCGTGTTTCAGTGTGTTTTGTACACACATGGAAATAAGAAGAAAAAAAAAAAAGGAGTCTCAGAGACAGTTTGGCATCGTTGAGCTACTTATGTATGTATGTGGGAGACGTCTCACGCAAACATGGGAATCACATGCAAACTCGCACACAGATCCGTGCGCGGACAGCAGTTCAAACCGGCGAGCCGCTGCTCAGCTCAGCAGCAGAGACAAAAAAAGAGGCGGATAGATGGAGAGCATGAAAAGAGACGGACTCACAGAGGGATTGTCAGGCCTGGTTGGTTTCGGGGCTCGAGGTGCTGCCACCTATTGTCTCTCTCTGTGCTTGCATCATGCCTGAGTGGCCACTGTCAAAACAAGCCTGTGCACATGAGCCACCTCCGCTGCTCCCTGTGTCTCTGTGCCTGTGCACGTCCTCAAAAGAGGGGGAATGCCAGTGTCGGGCTCACTGGCCTTCTCTCCTCTGCTAGTACGGTCTTACAAGCAGGAATTTTAATGAGCTTGTTGGGCTTTTCTGATTGGAATAGAAGAATGTAACCGCAAAAGCAGCCACAGCAAGGCCGTCGGACGGCTCACCACAGAGGACAGAGGAGGGGAGGGGGGGGAGGAGGAGGCCTGAAGGTGAAGGGAGGAGAGGATTTTGAAGTTTGATTTGAAGGAAGACCGTAAGATTACGTTAGCTCATGCATTCTTTGGTGATGAACATCTGCAAGCCTGTGATGGTGCAGCTCATTATTTACCCAAATGTTTATGGGGTACATGTCGTTTAGATGAACTCACGGCCCGTTTTAGTGGATAATCTAAACCAAATTTAAATATGATGCAATAAAGATCTCAGTCAAACAGAATCAACGTAATGTCTCTATATTGATGTGTGAGGTTTTTACTGATAATACTGGACCATTATATTCTATGTTGTTGAGTCATGTGAGCATGATGAATGTATTAGGACATTTTTTAAGCACAACTCTCTCTTTGCCCATTTCTTTTTTTTTTTTTTTCTTTTTTTTGGATATTTCATTCATTTCTTTGGTAAATGTATTAATAATTTTGAGGGCCAGTGTTTGAATTCTAGTCTTTGGCAAAGATCCAGTTGCTTTTTTCTGAGGTTTCTGAAGTTCTCTGACCAAAATGTTGCTTAATTCAAACAACGTTTCATAGTAAGATTTTCAATATATATATATTTTTTCTGATGAAACAAAGGTGCAGAAAATGGGTGGATTAAATATGTAAAATCTATCTATCAAAAGTGACATCTGGGAATACATAAGACATATGCTATTTTGTTATCATGCAGATTTGGCACATATATCAACCATACAGACGGCAGTGACCTGAATGACGGGGTCTTTTTTCTAAGAAGCACTAAATGAGTTTGTCAAAGTCAGCTCCAGATTACGACTTTGCCTCAGAGCGCTCTCAGTCTTTAGACCCAACAAAGCCTGGGTGACTTCACTCACATCCACGTAGAGTGGATGAGGTAAGTGAGGCCCTCTGCTGGAGCACAGTAGTGACTTTGTCCTCTTATCGGCCCATCGCTGGGCTCCTGACAGGCCATTCAGCCGGGCCTCTCTGTGCTCCTCACAGCACTGCACTGTGTTTCCTCAGGGCGGCCGACCAGTCAACCTGCCACTGTGTCGTCCAGGTACGGCAAGGAGGGTCAGGTTGCTGATATCGATTGATGAGTACTCAGATAGGACCTTTGAGTGGAGGAATAAATGGCAAATGTACCGTATATTAACAGTTTATTGTTCAAGTGCTGAATATTAATATTAACCCCTTGAAGGTCCTCAGAAATAATCACGTTAAAGATCCTTACACACATAAATGTGTATGCATAAAAACAAGCCATAAAAATGTTAAAAATCTTTCTTTTTTTAAAATTTTTTTTAAATAGTTTTTTAGACCAGCATCAGCCCTAATCATACATATCAAATTTTAATTAGTTTTTTAAAAAATTAACCCTTAAATTGCCATGTTTTTGTCATGATGCGCATCATTTTATGGTCTAAAATACACAAAAAATACATGAAAAAAATTGAGAACTCTGAAAAAATTCACCATCTTGCAAAATTATAAGCAATATGCATGAAAAACTGATAAAATATGCTAAAAATAAAAATCATAACACACTAGAAAGTGCTGAAGACCCTCAAAGGGTTAATAAGTACTTAAGTTTACTTTTGACGAGGGGCATTTCTACCAGGGGCATTTCTCCAAGGTTACTCCTGTGATAACTATATAATACTATTATGGAACTATATTGATGATAGCACTTTACTGTGGACGTTAGTTTGGAGCAGTTCAACCAAAGAATCATTTTCCCTTCTCAGATTGTTTCATTTGAATGATTTTTAGAGGTCTGAAGACGTGATGTTATTCAGAATTTCACAGAAAAAATAAAGAGAAAAATCTGACTCAAAAGTATTGGGACATACTCAGGGGTCCTGACCCCTATGTTAGGAACTACACTACTATACTACAGTTCTGTGTTTTAAAAGTATTTTGAACAAATAACGTCTTCAACTGAGAAGGAATCTGTTCAGTCTCTGTCCATCCTGATATGTCAAGAGGAAGCAGTGGGATACATTTCTTAGAAAATGCTGCCCTCTAGTGGTTAATAGGAATATTGCAGCTTGCACACCAAAAGCTCAACGCTTACATTTTTGACCACGTAAATTCCAAGTTTACACACAATTTAATATGTAAAGTGTTTTACCTCTATGTTTCTCAACTTACTCTCGTGGAAAATTGCCCGCTCACTGTCATATTTCCAAGCCTTACTGGCATTAGCAGTTAGATTCAGTGAGTTTAAGGGCCCTACCAGTGTCTGGGAGTGTATACGTGGAGTTTGATTAGCACCTCTCTGACCTTCATCCTATGAGGTTTGTACCTGTTTGGGTAGGACAAGATGCACCTTTGTCATTCTGTTTTGTTTCATGAAGTTTGGTGATTTCATGTGATTCTGCTTAGCTTCAGTTCTAATCTAATGTAAAACCAAATGATCTTACTGTACAAACATATTACATCATTTATACCCTTATGTAGTATATACATTGTGCAATATCATCTACATAATATTGTTTTACTGTCACTTGTAAGCGTAAACAGGCTGCATTTACTGTATATCTAAATCTATTCATCAATAGACACACTGTAAAACCAACTTCTTTGCATAGAGACATGTACTACTACTACTACTAATAATAATACTTCACAGTACCAGCTAGAACACAGCTCCTTTCTGCAACAATTTACCTTGTGGATAGTATAAACACTGTATGTTTGGTAGCCATTGTCACTTTATTAGATACCCCTGGATTAAAATCAGTAAAATCTAATGCAACTGAATATAACGGTAAAGATGATAATGTTCCATTTTAATTGACCCAGTCAGAGCGGTATAGATTTAACCAGTACTGATGTTATAGTGTGCACTGATGTTGGACTGAACTGCATTACACTGGAGTGATATTTTTCTAATACTCTTCCCCCCTCATTTATTTAAAGAAGCACTTAGTGTTCAAGCGAAGCTCTCGAGCAAAATGTAAGATCACAGTTTGACTGAGTGATTTAACCGACTAATTTGATTTATTAGTACAGTCTTAACTATGTAGACATGAACATGTTTTTGTATTGGGACGTATTAAGACAGGGACAGTGATGGGAGAAGTATTTAGATCTAAACTAAATGTAGCAATACCATAATTTACTCTTAACCTTACTTAAGTAAAAGCAAGTAATATAATTCAAATATACCTCCAGTATCTATGTATGCTGTTCAGAATTCAGGAAATGGTGCAGTCAGTATTCTATTCTATTCTATTATTAACAGTACATACAGTTTTGAAAATCCTACAATCTGCATGTAAAATCTGTAAACCAAGTAGTATCTATCAAATAGATGTAGTAGTAGTTGCAAGTACAACGTTTTCCATCTAATATGTAACAGAAGTACTCATGTAAAGTACCCGTACCTCCAAAGTGTACTTCAGTCTAGTACTTGAGTAAATGCTCTTTGTTTGATTGGGTAGGGAATATCTTTGTCTTGAATCTCCAGAGAAAGAACATAGTTAGCAGGTGTAACTAACATACTGTAAACACATCATACCATGGATATACTGTATACACAGTGAGCCTTAAAATGACAAAAGAATTAGACCAAATACTTTTAAAATTGGCTTCTACTTCACGAGATTAGAATAAAATGTGCATCCTTCAATCGGACTGTAAATGAATTCCAACTGATTGAAGTGAGAAAACGTGCAGAATATGTCCAATAACTAACAGGCAGCACGTTATTACAGTTTACAGGTTGTAGCTTTTTATTGTTCACCGACACGTGATGTGCGAATCCTGAAACTGAAACGGGACCATTTAACCTCTAACCTGACATTTGGCCTTTGGATCTCTCAACCACGGCAGCGAGAGTGTGAGATTTGTTGTGACAAAATTGTCCTGTGCTTGTAAGCCTCAGCTAGGTGCCTGGCCCGGGCATTTGTTCTGGCTCCGCTTTGAGAATCCTCATTTCCAGCATTCTCAAAGTGGCCATCACAAAAGAGCGTCCGTTCGAAAGGTACGAAAGCTACAAAACAGCCCTATAAAGTGAATAGAATTGTCTTAGAGGCCATTTCCTTGCCTTGGGTGGTAAATCACAGCGTTTGTCGCAGGGAGGTTTATGTTGTTTGTGCACAATCTGCCACCACTTCAAAGCTGTGGGAGGGGACCGAGAGAGGAGGGGGGAGGGAGGGTGTTGTCCCCTTTCAGTGACTCATGGTCAACCTCAAAGGACCCGCTCTATAACATCCGTTCCAGGCATTTTGATGGCTTACTGGGAGAAGTGGTCAAGAGGTTGTAATTGTTTGTGGTTTTAAGAATTCAGCAGGTGGGAACAAGTCATTTCTGTGTTTTAAGACTTCAGATGCCAACTGAGCTGCGTAGATGCCTAACTTTCATCCACGAGACAAATTACAAGGCTGCTCTTTTTTTTTTTTTTTGTTTTTTTGGAAATAACCTCATCATGGGACTTCCCTTCATCTCTCCTCTGAACACAGCTCCGGTCACTTTAGGTCCAGACTCCCGGCCGCAGACTGCTGCAGATGCAGTAGCTGTCAGGCGAGCCACAGCCAAAGCCTCACCGCAGCAGTCACAGCTGGCTGAGTGAGCTGGCGGAGTAGCGGGGCCACAAGTGCCTTGTCTTGTCTGACTCACTGCCCAGTCTGGCTTTTCCAAGGCACGGGAGCATGTGGTGCAGAGCTGATGGAAGAGCATCAGACATCAACACGCAGCACGACCACTAATCACACGTAAACAGGCTCTCTCAGGGGAAGAGTTAGTGTGGGAGTTCTGTGATGTGTCCAAATGATTCAGTAAAAAGTTTCCCCCCGCTGTTACGGTAAAGAGGAGCAACAAAATCACACATTAGAGAAAGGTTTAAAGCTGGAGCCAGTGTTTTTTTTATAGACGGAATAAATTTGCTTTTACTGTTTGTGCCAAGTTTAGATTCTCACTCAGAGCTGAGTGCAAGTGGCAGTTGCATTACCATTAGTGAACACTAGGAGGAAGCAGTGACCTGTTTTTGCTTGTGGTCCCGAGCTCCGACAGCCTGGAAATTCTTGTCTGTTTATTGCTTTGGCATTTTTTTGAGCAAATATTTTCTGTGTCTTTTCTACCAAAAGGGAGCATGAAGCACACACATTGGTGATATTCAGTCCTAATGAGATGGCACAAGCTTCCGCTGGATTTCCATAAACCGAGAACATCATCAAAAACCTGTTGATCTGAGAACGCTAAAACAAATGATGTAACTTTTAACTAAGATAACAACAATACTGGAGGCCGGGAGATGAGATCACAATACACAATCTAAAACCCATTAATACCATTAGGTCACACAGATAATCATCACCTCACACTGCCTTTTGTGTCAAACATGACTCACTCTAATGTAAGGTAATGAAAATTGAGTTGCCACATCAAGGTTTGGTCTAGGGAGATAACAGAAATAGAAAAGGACAAGGTCAGGCAAGTCTTTGAAAGCACCCAAGTTACCCCACGAAAAGGTCCCCAAAAAGATTCAAACCTGATGCGTTTTTTGTCCCTGATAACTAGAAATGTAGAATAAAATATGTGTCCTCAGATGTCAAGATTTTGGGTGAATTTTAGGATTTAATTGATGATACTGTCCAGACAGGAAATGCATAATAGACGAGAGAGGCAGAAAGAGAGAGAGATCCCTGGTGGGATTCAAACCAGGTTCAGTGCTGCGATATACTTCACATATTAGATCAACAACCACCCATTGCATTTATCCTCCTCTTTGTTAATGATGACATGTGAATCACGGCGAGGTTACCCTCAAAGAAAAATGAGCCATGAACTCCTTGTTGGACCCCCCCCCCCCCCCCCCCCCCCCTTTCCACTGTCCGTGAGCTGTATACATACCCTGATGCCTTTAAGTACCCGTTAATGACAGCGTACACAGTGGGCTACACGTGGCAGCCTCACAGCCCCAGATACCAACCAGTGCTCCTATGGTGGATTTCTGACTGCCTGGTTGTTTGTGGGGCCAGGCAAGAACTGTGTTAAATGTAACGGTAATTAATGCCATTTTAGCTTATATAGTGCTTCAGTCATGGAAGGATTTCTGAAAAGGCCGACTGGGCACACACCCAGGGGCGCAAGGGGTCAGAGGGTAAAACGACTACAAATGACCCAAAATGACCTCAAAGAGATGCAAAAACACCACAAAGACGCACAAAACAGCCATAAAGAGAGGCAAAAAGTGGACCAATAGTCGACCTAAAAAAGGCTCTTTGGGTTTTAGCGCCTTGCTCCAATGCTGGAAAGATAGGGGGCCTTTTGCTGTGTTTAGTGGTGCACATTAACACATATATTTGCAATCAATCGGTTCAGAAACCGCTCAGAAAACCCAGCGTTCCTGCGAGTCTGACTCTGACAAACACAATCATTGTTCATGAAAACTGCAACAACTGGAGCAATGATCTGCCTTGTATGTGAAAGACCTCCCAGCAGTCTTTAGTGATCTGTGGTGCTGATATGAACGAGGAGATAGACAGACATCTTCACCTCGGGCCAGTTCTTAGGGTTTGATTCTTGCCATGGTTTATTTGCCGGTTATCCTGACAGTAATGCAGGAAGGCATCTTGGTTGGTCTAAATTTCCACATACATCCTGTTGTTCTCTGACTAGAACAATCTGTTTGAAATTAGACCAACCACGTTGCCACATTAATGTAATTAACTTATCAGCTGACTCGTCCTCAAGGCTTTCTGCAAGAGTTAGCAATTTATAGTTAGTCTTTTTTATCTATTCTTGGCTTAGGGGAAGTTTAACAGGGATATAGCTGATGAAATTTCAAGAGCTTCAAAGCATCTCTTCACGTGACACCAGAGTGCACCGTCCAGTGTATTGTCATTGTGTTGTACCTCACTGTCTCATAAATCACCAAGCCATTGACCTATGAAGCGACTTTCATGGCCCGTTTTGCATCTGGGACCGCTGCTGCAGAAACGTGAGACGACGGGCATGTGTTGAAGCTGCTCTCCCAGCTGCCGATGTCGAGATAAAACTCAGCGACTGTGTGCGTCACTCTCTTGTCATGGTACTTTGAATACTATCAGCTCTCTTTCAAGCTTGCCCAAACACAGAGGGGCAGTTTGAGGAACCCCGGGGAGGGATCAGTCCAAAATATGCAGGCCAGATCTAGATACCCATCGCTGGTCTGAGCCTCGGAGAATAAAAGGACAACAGATGAGGGGAAAGGAATAAACTCTCCCTCATCTCCAAATCTCTCTCCCACGTCGCTTGCGTTTGGTCTTCCTTTTTGTTACTCTGTCGGTTCTCTGTTTACCCTGTGATCTTTCTGCCTATTCCACTGCCCATCTTCATGCTTCATCTTTCTGAGTCCCGAAGTGCACAGCGCATTATTTTAGGTCTGCAACTAAGAAGCATTTCAATCACTGAACAATAGATTAGTTTCCATTTAATCAATGCATTGTTTACTGTGCATAGTGTCAGAAACAGTGAAAAGTTCAGGGAGTGCTGAAGGTCCAGGGGTTTATGATGCTGACCATGTTGTTTGGGTTGGGTCCAACTCATTTCCCAACAGGAGTCTACTTTGTGTGTGTTCAATGAAGGCAAAAATGACTAAAAAATAGTGTTCAAGTTTCCATATTTCAAGCTTCTAAGATGACATCTTCATAGTGATTGTTGGTTTACCCAACAATCCAAAACCCAGAGAGTCTCATGTTGTGGCGATTTGAAAGGATGAATATTATTATGATAAAAATATATTTACTCATTTTTGCTTGATAAATTATTTTACAAAAATAAATGTAAAAAACTCTAATTTTGAAATATGCCTGCATATTTTATTTTTTTCAGTGTTATGCTTTTATAGATTTTACATTATTAGATTATTTTTCATTCATGAACATGTAAGCAGTATTTTAATATGTAGCTTGTTGTGATGGAAATAATGTTAATATTTCTTCAACAAATGTATCCAGTCACTTCCCAGCCCCTTGTACGATTTGGGGTCTTGCATACAGCAGTAAAACCTTGCTGCTATAAGGATGGAACATTTGTTCTTGTAGCATTGCATGCCTGTTAGTGTCCTGCTATCTGAACTTCATCTGAGAGCTTTCAGACACCTGTCCAAATGGTGTTACCTAAACACTATGCAGATGTGTGAGATCAAGGCCATTCTTTTTTGACATGCCTTCCTCCCTCTGTATTTATTATAGTGGGCCTGTGATATATTACACAGGAACCATGATGATTGGCCAGCTTGATGCTTCCTCTCAACTGAAAAGTCTGGCTGTTTTTCCCACATGACCAAACCGTCTGGAAAAGTCAAGCTTTAAGATAGACAAGGAAACTGGACTTAGACTCTCTGCTTCCTACTTCTGTCTGAAATCTGCATGTTGCAGTCTCCAGAGGATCCACTTGGTCTCTCTCAGATATGATCCAGTTGACATAACCGACCCCACGTCGGTTCCTGCTGCAGCTCCGATCATTGGAGTGGCTACAGTTAAATGTAACCAAAGCTCATTGGGCAGGAGGGGGCTGGGGATTGAAATAAGGGGTTCATGTGTGCCACATCTGAGCGCTTTGATTCCTCATGGGAAGTCTCATAAGGGAAAAGGTCAGAGGTTGGGGTTTCCCCACTGTTTCAAGCTTTTGTTGTGGTCTCTCGCTGCAGCTTTGGTGACTGAGTTAAGGTGCTTTGATGTACAATTGGACGAACTTCCAAGTGATGCAAGCCATGGGGGGATGGGTGGGTGGTGTCTTTCTCAGACAGGTGAATGATGATGAAAGACAACAGCCATTGTGTTGTCAACAGTCTCCGACCTACTGTAAAAACAGCTTTAAGTATCTGAGCAAGTCACAAAGGGGATTTTCTTCAAGGGCACACTTGAAACCTCCTAAGTCACAGTCCCAAATGACCACGCTTTATGTCAGTCAGTGTCTTATGTATCAAGTCTTTACGCGTGTATAGGCACGAACTTTTACATTTGAAGTATGTAGGTGGAAAAAAACATCTCGAGGGCCCGTTGTGATTGATGGCTGGGAGAGATCAGCCTGCACTGACTGAAGCAGTCTCTATTGGTATCTGATACACATCCACAAAGCAAACACAAGCCTCCTCTCACATTACCTAAGCCCACATATGCCATGTTGTGTGTAACTATTTTAAGGACAAAAACTGAGAACAAAAATCTTTTACAGTCCTGAAGCAGTTTCTTTGGAAAGCAGAGACATATTATTCCCCTTAAAGCGTGCAGCCACAATGTAGAGGTAGCTGATGAAACAGAGTAAACAGGTCAGGTGAATCCGCCAGACTGGGGCACTGTCTGGGACTTCGTGTTATTCCCCAAGTGACCGTCTCAACTGTCTTAACCCTGTTTACCTTGTCTCCTCAGTGGTAGACAGGCACGAGGGACACGGGAGGCTGGATGCCCTCATTTATCTTAAGACCTCTGCTTGGCAGGATTCACTCCAAGTGGCTCACCTAAGTGTCATGTGTGTCTGTGTCAGTGGCTAGGCGCCACCTTTGGCTCCTCTTTTTTTAGTCTTCAAGGGTCATTCTGTCTCTGAGATTTCTCCCATCTTGTTTAGAGAGCTCACAGCAATTAAATCTTCCATCAAAAACCCAACGGCAATGCGTCTTTTCAAAAAAACGAATGCGCGTGTTCGTCTGAATGATCCACAGACCTCAGTGTCTACAATTTTCAAAGGTAGAAAGTGGTTTCTGTTGTGGTCAGAAAAGGCCCGTGGATCATCCAGAGTAGAAAGAAACAGTATTTCTCGAGAGTCATGTTGCTAATAAATTATCTTTATTACTGTTTCATGTTAAATCCATGTATCTGTGACATGCCAAAACATTGTGCAACAGTAACTGAAGTAGAGGAGAGTCATAAAGTGAGCAAACTGTTAACGAAGCGTTTTCTATTTAAAGTTTGTTAACAAGTTAACAAGCATGCCACAATGAATTAAGGGTGTAGCAGCAAAACCCCGAGCAAATGTGTAGTTCATGCCTTATAAAAACAGCATTTCTAGGTTCTTAGACTCTAAGACTGACTGGCGTCGTCGTCACGGTAACAGCGATGAAATTGTCCCTTTTTATAAAGAGTTAAAAAAGACAAAATCCTCTCAGTATGCTGTATGAGTCTGAGCCATGGAGGAATTCAACCTGGCACATCAGTGAATGAAACCGAAGCCTTCTGGCTACCCAGGAAGCTGCCCCGTATTACAACTACAAGTGTAATCACAATAATCTGGCTGAATCCCATTATAGCACTACCAGAGTCTAGACAGCATGATCTCTACAGTGCTCCAACCTCTCTACTCATAAATGACATCGGAGAATTTTGTACCATTTAATTTCTCCCACACATACAAACAGAAGCCCAGACGTTGCCTCCACAACACACACACACACACACACACACACACACACACACAGCCAACCCCCATCCAATAATCCACCTAAATCAAACCGCAGCATAACCCTGCATAATATCAGACAGAGGATTTTCTAAAAGGTCTTTCTAAAAATACAGCGCAAGAGATGAATGAGTGGAATCCGTCGCACTAAGCTGTATTATACATTTGTATATGCACATGCTTTGAATTCATTTACCAACACTGTTTTGTTTTCAACTTTCCCCTTCCATCTTCTATCAGTATGTCCTGATGGTTTTTTTTTTTCAGCAAAGTAGATTGATTGTGCTTAATAGTCTGCATTATGACGCGGGACATGTTCCAGACAAACACATGGATTAGGGTGCAACAGGGACACATTGTGGGCAGATGGAAATGTTCTGGATTTCCTCTGCCAAGCTGAAGTTAGAAATGTCCCCGTAAACATGATTTCACGTGTCCTTTTTGTTTTGACTGTCCTTAAACCGAGGGCATGAATACCCTGACAATGTAAAAATGTAGGGTAAATGTGAACAATGACAACGGCGCCAGGAAGACAAACATCTGATGTAGAACATTTGATTGTTTGTAAAGCAGATGTAATACTGCACTTTGGCCTGCTGGTGGTGGGAGGATTGTGAGGTTGATCTGTTGAGTCAGTACACACTTTGGTCAAGAAGGTTACGTCTCCTGGCCACAGTCATGGGTTCACTTCTCCCCCACGAGAATGATTCTTTTCATTTTGGTGACCCCTTGAACACCATCAGGTCAAGCTCTTCAAACACTGTTGTCCCTATGGCCTTCCCTCTTTACGTAGCTGAGGCCATGCTACCAGTTACTACAGCATCGTACTCTTCAAATGGATCGCTGAGATCTTAGAACACAGAACATTAAACAGACTTATTTAGAGAAGAAGACAAGGGAGAGTGGTAAAGTGGCGGTTATAAATATCGAGAAAGACTTTGACTTTGACCAACCATACAACTTTAGTGGCATCACAAATTTCTTTGTTGAGTACAATGTTATTAAAATAGCTGATAATACAACCGGTAGCCAGAGCACCTAACGTACATCCCCAGATATAATAAACAGTATTTTACCTTTAAGGTGTGCTCAGATTAAAATTTTTTTTTTTTTTGCCAATTTTTGTTTATTTCTCTAAAACAGTGAGCATATCTAATGTAGAGTAGCTAGCTACAGTAGCCGGTACATATGTAGACTGTGGTAATGTTTGTGTGACAACTCAGCCTCTGGCTAATCTTCTCCTTTTTCTGCAGCATTGGAATGAATGCAAATATTTCCTCAAGTTAGAACACTCTCACTTTGTGTAGTCCTAACCTCAATCAATCTAGACTCAAACTCACTTTTACACTCGTGCCTTCTCACATGCGTCTGACTTGTATTCCATCCCAGCACACACAAAATCCTCAGCATTAAGTTTGTCCACCACCTCACACTCATAGCTTGTTACCCTGCACTGTAATGCTAGCGGGAATGCTGGCACCACGTCCAATTTTCACCAACTGCATATGTTTCATTATGAACAGCAAGAATATATCTCGACTGAAGCTGTGAGTCTAACTGAAAGTCAGACACCTTTCTGTGTGAGAGACATTTGTTCTTCCAACAAAAGATTGCTCAATTTCAGTTACCAGAGATAGTTATACTGTTGTGCAACTGTATTATACTAAAAATTTTACCCCGGTTTTTCTTATTTGTATTTATATCTCTGTCATGCTTTCAGATGATGCTGATTCACTCACAGCCAACAGCCCACAGCAGTGGGCTGCTGACACACATGCTTTACTCGCTGTAACAAAAACCCAATTCACCCTTTGCAAAAGGGTTTTGTATTTATGATGTCTGCAGTGTCTTCTGCTGCACTGCTCACCTGAATTCACTCGCTCGCCTTGGCTGCTGGTCATATAGCACGCCACAAGCTCCACCGTAACATCCACCCATAGTCTCTAATTTATTAGCGTTCTAAACCCCAGTCTTCGTTGAGCTGCGTTCGGTATCTCCTTGCAGGGAGTGACAAGGTCAGAACCTAGACGCCAAATATGTGCACATACGTATTCTGCTCTCACAAAATAATGCGTTCCACATGAGATGGCTGAATGAAAGCTGGATGATGGGCAGAGCACTAGAGTACCACTTGATTTGAAGAGCTAAGCAGGTCTGGAGGCCTGCCAAAGGAGAGCTCCAATTGCAGTGTTGACATTGCTCTTTCTCATCCTTCACCTGCTATCTATTAGCTCTGTGTTGGTGATACTGGGGCAGTGCTACAGTCTTTTTTTTTTTACCTGGGGCTAGTTTCACTGTTTTGGACCCTGAAAAGTTTGGTTGAAATTTAGCATGAGGGGGGCCTCCTAGTATCGTCTGTGCTATTTAAGATGATAATTTTCATCTTCCCAAAGCAAATGAAGGCATTGCTAAATTTCAAAATGTGCCCCAGCTGATATGAAAATATGTTTCTTGTCCAGTCTTTCTTGGAGTGCATTGTATTGTATCCAATAGCGATACATTGTGTCTTTGTTCCAATCGTGTGAGAGGCCAGAAAGGTGTCTGTTGTGAAACAGCGCCCAGCTTACATCTCCTATAATGTTATTATTTGGCTTCTTGTTCCTTTGTGTCTCCCTGTAGTATCAAT
Organism: Pempheris klunzingeri; assembly: GCF_042242105.1. Lineage (NCBI taxonomy): Eukaryota > Metazoa > Chordata > Actinopteri > Acropomatiformes > Pempheridae > Pempheris > Pempheris klunzingeri. The sequence goes on along the minus strand of NC_092021.1, from coordinate 5,853,305 downwards.
AACATGTGAATTATAAAGGCATTGTTCCGTGTTTTGGCCATGACGGGACACATATTTCAGATTTCAATATACAGCAACTCCTCAGAGAGGAGTGTCAGCCTGGTGTCACAGCAGTGTGTGTTGCCCCCCCTGAGGACAGACGGGTATAAGTTTACATATACAGACACTCACGCCTACGCACATTTACTGTATACACACATTTACCTACATGTATGCATAGGTCCATGCACAGCCACACACACACACACACACACACACACACACATACACACTATACAACCTCAGGTACATGTTTTTCTCTGTCTGTTTCTTAGGATTATGTTCTGGTTTCTTTTTTATTTGAACTCTGTCCAAATTGCACGGCCTTGGCAGCACTGTGTAATTGGACTTTTTGCTAAACCCTTCAACTGAGCAGCCAAAGGTGTTTGAAGGGTTAGTTCACCTAAATTACAACAGAAAACAAATTTGCCTCAAGACACACTTACCATCTGTAGAGCATATGACACCCTGTATTCCTAGATAGTTGATTTGTGTAAGGACCCCCCACCCCACCCCACCCCCCCAAACAACCTTTTAATGGGGAAAAAAAATGAAAGAAACTTCAAGAAGAGCACCTGAGGGCAAGGAGACAATTTTGTGTGTAAAGAATAGACACATTATAATTAGGACAATCAGAATGACAGTAGTATAGACAGCGGAGTATAAAGAATATGATATGAAGAATATGACCCATATCCACCGTGGATCCCACAAGGGCGAGAAAGAGAAAAGGCTGAATCTCTTGAAGGGTGAAAATACAGAACCAAAGTGTAGGAAAGGAGGCACCGTCTAGCACGTCCTCTTCCCTATTGGTATTTTTATGAAATCTTGAGATCTTAGAAGGAAGTGTGAAATTTTAAATGAGCATAAATCATCCTGTATAGTTTGCTGCCAATTTGAGATCAAATTGGCCAAAGCAGCAGTCAGTCTGCAAAGAGGGGATTAGCTCATGTGCTGTGCAGACTAAGGCAAAGAACTGTCCGTTCCTTAATGCTTATTAAGCACTTTCTGCCACTAGTCAGCTTGTCCACACGCACACACACACACACACACACACACACATGTACAGGTTTGATTTTGACAGAAACTTTTGTCATGTGTGCTATGTGACTTTGGTATGTATTTTAGAGGCTTTAGTTCATTGTTGTGGAATAGAAAGAGTTACAGACTCTGGTATGTTCAGTAAGAGCTCAGCAAATAGCAAATGCTTTTTAATACCTATAAAACCTGGAATATACACGTATAACCATATACAATGATGATTTATATATTTTTATACTAATGCATAGAAGACAGCATCATAGCTTTCAAATCTGAAGGGAATTTTTCTTTCCTGAAAAACATTAATTGATGACAATTGTTGAAATGTTTCCACACTTGCTCATCGTGCCTTCATGCTAAGGTCCAGGTGGTTAGAGAATAATCCAGCCTTGTGAAGAGAGAGTGCACGAGTGTCGTATGGCGTCTGGACAGCATCCTTGGGACTGACGGCTCCGCACGGCAGGTCCAGACAGACCTAGAGAGGGGATTTGGTCACGCAGGAGTGGGAAACTGGAGCACCCTGGGATCTGTGGTCCTCAGAGTTGAGTCCTGGGTTTTGCTGAATGAGCAAGGGCTGACCCAGCGACAGTTGCTGACACGTCCCATTGGTCCAGCTGCAAGTGGTGGTGTGCAGATATTGGGTATCAGCTGTTGTGCTGGCAGCTGTCAGTCAGTAACCACCTGCCTATGCGCTGGATTGGCTTCTAGACTGGCTGTGTGACAGGTCTCTGCCTGGTGTGTGCATATGGGGGCAGGTGATTAGGACACCAGATTTCTTAAAGGATATTTTTTGATGTATTTTTTTTAACTTCAGTGGACAAGGAGATTCAGTGGAGCACCAGCTACCAAAGGTGAGTGTAATTTATTTCCTAACATCATGTCCAGTCTGAGCAAAGAGTTTGTTTAATTCAGACAAAAATGCTAAATCTGAGACACACTGAGTTGAATGTAACAGCTTGATAGTCTTACCTGCTATTGCTTGCCAGACTAAGGATTTGGCTGCTACTTTGTCGCTGCTATTTTTTTTTTTTTTTTGCATATGTGTTGCTATGCTTTAGTATTGCAATGTATTTGCATAGGTAAGTGCTCAAACAGCCTCTAACTCGATGGCACAGGGAACATATAAGATGTATAAGATGGTTACTGTTTCATCACATCACTACATAGATGTTTCTGGCCTCTCATGTGACTGGTACGCACACAGAATGTGATGCTGCTGTTGAATAAAAACACAGAACTACCTAAAAAAAGACTTCTTTTCATACTGATGGGCATACTTTTTTAATCTATCATATATATCGTCGTGGCTCTGGGATGATGTGTTTGTTTTCAATCAGTGGCACGGCAGGTGCTCCATAACCCCCTCATTACCTAGCCTCAGTTGATTGCTTGTAATGCCTGAGTGCGTATGGCTGAAGGCGCGCACTGGTGTCAGTGGGAATGCCCTCTTAATGGGGGCAGCAATCAGGCAACTGTCGCCACTGAGCCAAAGGAAAACATGCTAGAAACATGCAGCATGTCAGAGGCTCATTAAGGAGCAGTGCAGCGTTTATAACAGGAACAGTAAATCACTGTGCTCCCCTAGAGCGCTGAGTGGAGGGAGTCCTGCTCTGTTAAATGCACTGGTCATCATTCTGCACACATCACTGACTCTGTGTGTGTGTGTGTGTGTGTGTGAGTGAGTGAGTGAGAGAGAGAGAGAGAGAGAGAGAGAGAGGGTGTGTGTGAGAGTATGCTCAACAGTGGTGGTAGCAGAGGTCCATTTTCTTACTGTTTGGTTCAAAATGCTTAAAGGTTTCCGGAGATCAGGGATTATGAATTATGAATGTGATCCATACAGGGCAATAATGCTAAAGTCAAATTGTGTGTGCGTGTGAATGTCACATATGTATATGAATGCTTTGCTTAAGGTGGATAATACACTTTCATTTAAGACATTTCAAGAGGTGACTGTATTGCAACATTTTGAGAAATCTAATCACTTTCCTGCTGATTTAGATGAGAAGAACAACGTCACTCTCATATTGGTCCGCTAAGTACTGCCAGTAAATGGTTAGCTAAGCTTGGTGTAATGACAAAACATGAAGGGTGAACAGCTGGCCTGGCACCAGTTACTATGTCTGACAACTTAGGTTTAATTTATCAATAATTCACAATTCAACCGCATGTCTTGCTGATGTCATCGCCACCACTTACATTGCTTCATTTCTCCAAAACTCATTACTGGCTATATTGAGTCTTTATCCAATCGATTCATTTCTCTGAAATTCATACATAACTTTACGGATCATATTGTTTTATTTTTCAAATTTTTAACTATTTTATTTATTTGTGCGTCTGTTTGTCTTTTTATTCGGTCTCCATTTTATGTAATTTGCGTATTCGTTAGGCACATGAGAATTTCACTACACACTGCAGTGTGTATGACTGTGTGTGACAATAGTACTTTGGCTTGGACGTGTGGCTGGTGCATAGCTAAGTTAAGTTAACTAGTATTCTGGGTGCAGCTTCATATTTGATTGTCCGATAAGAGAGCTGTCTAGATCTTCTCATCAAACTACTGGCAAGAAAGTGAATTATATTAGAATTGTGGGCAAAATATGTGTACATTTGTAATGGTTGCCAGACTGTTCTTATGTTCTCAGGCGGTCTTTGACACCACCTTTGACATCTGAACATACTTATTCACCTAAACCACCATCTTTTCTAATTCCCAACCAAGTAGTTTTATTGCCTAGACCCAGAGCCGGCTCTAACCATTTTGGTGCCCTAGGCGAGATTATGGTTTGGCTCCCCCCTCCCCTCCGCACGCACACACCACCCCAGTCATTAATGGACAACAGCCGCATGACAGACCTTAAAGATTTAATTGTTAACACACAAACAAACACACACTAAAATAACATAAAATAACAATAAAAAATAATGAAATAAAACCAGAGTTCCTGTTCAGGTTTTGTGCAAATATTTCGAAAGTCCTGACAGCTCCCACAATATGAACAATAAAAAGGTGCTACGTTCAAACAACACGAAATAATATAATATAATATAAAAACAGAATACAAAAGTTGCAGTGTAGGTTTAACTCAAAGTCAGTCCCAGTGACAGCAAATCTGTTTTCAACAACATAAATGGAGATGGTGCTACGGTCAGTGAATACTTGGTAACAATGGGCCTTATAGAAGCAGAATGTGCAAACAAGACAACATAAAACTAGAATATACAGTACAAGTAACACATGGAGCTGCAGCAGACAGACTACTGATGTGTTCAACATAACATGAATCATTATCTAGTTGTGATGATGCAGCACTAAAATAAAAGAGGTTGTACTAGAATTATATAGTTCCACAGTAGCTACAGTAGAACTATTAGGCAACTTTGCTTTATTTCAACTTAGCTAGCCTTTAGCTGTACAACTGAAAAGTCAAACAGCATTTTTTAAAGTTAGAAAAGATGACACACCTCTACACTGGGACCTCTTATTTTATTTATTGTTTTAATTGTTTTTTTTTTTTAGGGCAGCGCCCCTCCAGCAGGTGGCGCTCTAGACGACCGCCAGTATGGCCTATTCCAAGAGCCGGCTCTGCCTAGACCTAACCAAACTGTGACAGTTTCAGTATGTTAATCACATGTTTTTTTATTTATTGTTACCACAAAGACCACCATGACCATGAAGGTCTGATGGGCCTGCAGCATTTGATGAACTATTAGGAATGAAGAGCTGGGACAGTTGCTCTAAGCGTTGCTATTTCTTGCTCTGAGGGGTATTTTAGGAAAAGGAAAAATTACATTAAAATCACACTTCCAACAAAGTTTTGAATGCAGTTTGTTCCTGGGGAAAAAAATGCCAATGCCATGTTTTACTTTTTAAATGTAAAAAGAGTAGTTCTGAATTCAACTCAGCCTTGCGACCAGGACCACTCACCTTCTGCTTTCTGTCCAGGTCCAGTCTTTGTATAATCTCATCCATCTGACTCTGCTCCATCAAAAGTTTTATATGAAGCATTACTGGAGGAAACACATTGTGTACAGTCTAACATGAACACATCAGTTCTTCAGACATTAGCTCTTGATTAACTCCTCCAATTAGATAGCCATCAGCAGGACTGGGGCCCTGATACAAGCCAAATGGGATAGCAGACACACAGCCCGAGTGAATTGTGTCATTGTGAGGCTGATAATGGCTGCCTTCTTACACACATTAAATGCAAGTCAGGGGGGCCCTTGAGGCCCCTGGCGGCCTGTTTTTGCATGAAGTAAAATGCCTCCCATTCAATAAGGCATGAGCAGCAACGTTAAACATTTATGGAGGTTGTTTAAACAGCAGTTAACTGCAGATTAAGTGAGATCTGCGCTCCTGGTTTTGAAGAATCTGAATACGCACACACACACAAACACTAATACAACCATGCGAGTGCATGTGAGCAAGCACACGCACACGCTCACACAAGCATGCACGAAAAATACAAGACAGCACGTGCACACATGCACACACAAACGCAGATACATGAATGAAACCATTGCATGTACATACATAATCACACACACAGATGTCTGAAAAACAGGCTGCTCTGTGTGTGCATGGACACACACACACACACATACACACACATGGATCATTCATGCCCTGACCCCCTGCTTTCATTTTGGATATTGGTGCTGGAGTTGGGTCTGTCATGTGTAACCAAGGTTTTCGATTCTAATGGTTCTCTGATGGACTGTTAATGTATCTAACGGGCTGATATTGAAGCTTACAGATGCTTTGTTTTTCGTTTCACGTCAAAGACACGAGTACTCCTTTCTATGAGAGAAAAAAACCACTTTTGAATGATGGGAAACTGCCAGTACTTTTCATTCTTTCGAAAGCTTGTATGTTCAGCCATCATTTTCTACAGACACATTTCAGGGTGACAAACGGTATGAAATCAAATACTAGTTGAACAGCAAGTGTATTTATTTTATAATTTGATGGGCTAAACATCCTGAATGATATGCAGAAGTCTTAGAGGAGACTCTTTTTCCCTTGCTATCTCAAGAAGAAATTCATTCAGCAATTAAAAAAAATCCTTTGCTACAAAAAAACACACGTGGAGAAAATCTGAAAAGTATTCCTAATTTTCAATCTTGTCCACTTTCTTGGGAGAAGGAATTGAATTAGAATAGAACAGGTGGGAAATTTGGACATTTTCAAGATGGGCAATGTGTCATGGTCAGCATCAGAGGATTTTGACGATGACTGTTCTGTATCAACCAGACATTGGCTCATCATATCTTTCTCTCACTCTCACTTTTATACATGTGCACGAGTCCAATCCTGAGGGGTTGCATATTTCTGGAGATGAGCCAAACCCTTTGACATCCACATTTCATCACACAGAAAAAAGGGTTTCCATCATTGTATATTGAATGTGAATGTAAGGATTTCGAGTATTCAGACTTTCAGTTGTCCTGGTGCCCTGGTATTGGAGGGCCAATCTAATATGGTGTCCTGTTTTTCACTTGCCCTTTCCTGGCTAATCTGGCGGAAACCTCTGTCTGGGTGGACGAGACCTGGTCCCTCTGGAAAGGCTGCGACTGAGACTGTGACCAGACCAGATTAGCTTCGCCAGTCCTTCCTACTGTCTCATTCTCAACCCAGACAGATACATGATGTAAGGCTGAAGTTGTGCCTGGAGCTGGGCATTGCACGCTTGCCCTGTCTAATATGGAGTTAGCCTCCTTTTGCGTGTGTAATCAGCAATGGCGGTAGGTTTAGGGATGGACCGCACGTGGAGAGGAAACACCATGAGGTCATGAAGCTGCTGGTGGGTCACTGTCAGGGTCATGGACTTGTTAATGAGGCGAGGATGTTTCGACTGCGCTGATGAGTTTGTTGACCTGTGGTGGAAGTGGTGTGATTTGGATTCAACGCTGTGAAACTAATTCTGGGTCAGCGCTGTGACGACCTAACTAAGAAAAATTCAATTATGTCCAACCACACAACTTGAAAATGAACAATAACCTTTTCATCATCTTTAAATACATCATCTCAAATGTATCAGTGAAAACAGATTTTGTAATTGCAGCGTTTTATTTTTATCCTCTGAGTCAGTGTTTGAGATATGTTAATAGGCCTGCTCACACAGTTGAATTGGCAGTGCACACAGTTGGCTCGTTGTTGTTTTGGTGTTTTGTGTGGGCTGGGGTGCCTGCCGAGGCGCTGGTGTGGACAGCTGGCCCGTCTGATCCCTCTAGTCTGCTCTTAAATTGGTTTTAGCGGCAGCACTAATAAAGCTGATTATCTGTGTGGCTCAAGGCCCCACTAACCCTTTGGCACTCCTGGCAGCTGGTGGGACCGGGAGCTCAGAAGCCATCCACACTGCAAAAAAAAGAAGCATATTAATAAGTAATTTAGATATTTATGTATAGTAAATTGACAATTTTGCAATGTTAAGTTGCTATTTCAACATTTTTTTGGAGTGCATCACTACCTCTTCCTCGTGCACTCTTCTGGATTGAGTTAAATCCCTGTCCCTCCTATTCCCTTCTTGGTTTTCCCTCTCTCGATCCTCCCTCCCACTATTCCTCCTTCTCTCGTGCTTTATTTCTCTGCCTCCTTCTCGTGCAGCCATCACTCTCTGGGCAGCTGCTGCTGCTTTGCCCCCACCAAAACCCCCACCCATCATCATCGCGCCTCACCCCTACCATTGCTGCTTGTTCCCTCTTTACCCACTCTGCACATTTAGCATTCACCCGCACTAAGACACACGCCGTGTGCTGTATGAGCGTCTTTTGACATGTACAATACAGGTAGTCTATTCATTTTCACTTGTGCATTGCTATGTTCAACATGTTGTCAGTCCCCTGTCAGCCCATATGCACACTGACATATGTGTCCCATTGTTGAACTTGGGATGGTTTGATGGGGGTTGGGGGGGTCCTTTCAGCACCTAATTGTTTAATGTGCAAAATGTGTGCTAAATGATTCACACAGACTGTGAAACGTACTGAGAGTTGGGCTTTGGAGGTTTTTTTTCCCTCTGCACCCAGAGAAAGCACAGGGAGAGAGATTATGGTTAACATTCATATTGATTAGTGCTTCATGCATTGTTGTTGAGGGCACCAGGGGACAGGCGGCAGGCGGCGGGGTTATTTCAGTTAAACATGAATCATATAATACTTGAAAGCAATACTCACAGAGAACACTCACAAACAACTCGATTATTGCGAAAATCCAGATTATGGTAATAGTGAGATTAAGGTTTTTGCATGATTCACAGTAGCCCCAACAATAGCTGAGTTATTATCTGGAAGGATGCAAGAGGCAAGAAATAGCATTTAAAGAGGAACATTGACAGTTGAGGTGTCAACTTTTACAGAAGGCCTTAAAGGGATAATTCAGATTTTTTAAAGCGGGCTTTGTATGATATAGTTATCCATCGTGAGGGTAGTCCCCCAGTTTGGAGAAGCAGGCAGGCATCCCACCACAGAAGATAAGCAAAGTACTGTAATGGATTTTGACCACCTAAAATAATTAACATTTAGAATATTTCACCGCTTTACTCTAGCATCAGACAGGGAACTAAAGCTGCTCTCTCTCTCTCTTTTTGCTCTCTCGCTGCCTGACTCCATTGACAAAAATAGTAATCTTACCTTGCAGAACAAGCAAGTTCCAAGTAACTGCTGCCTTGATCAGTGAACTAACACATTTGCTCAGATCAAAACTAACCATTTGAAACACCAAAGTCACACAAGCCACCCACATTGAGCCTGGGTCTGTTCCAGGTTTCTTCCCGTTAAAGGGGAGTTTTTCCTGTCACTGTTGCTCAATATGATATCTGATGCTTGCTCATGTGGGGATTCTTGAATCCTTAATTTTGAATTCCTGAATCGCTGGGTCTCTCTCTTAATTAAAGAGTTTGGTCTAGACCTGCTCTTTATGTAAAGCGTCTTGAGATAACGCTGTTATGAATTGGCGCTCTATAAATAAAGATTGAGATTGAGATTGAGACCAGAAACCCCAGGGTCTTGTTTTTGTCAGTGGAGCCTGATGGCTTTGAAGAGACAGTGCAAAATGGTGAGAGTATTCTAAATATAGCATGCTCTTAAAATGATTTTGATTTTGGGAGGTTTTGCTTCTGCCCTTGTCTACAAGTACTACATTGCTAAGTGTTTGTGCTGGGACTTCAGCCTGTTTCTCCAAGCAGGTGGTGCTAACCGCATTCTAATGTGTCTAATACACTGAATATGGACTGTGTTGGGTGTGTTACTCTATGTTACTCTTTACAGAATCAGAATCAGAATCAGAATTACGTTAATAATCCCCAGGGGGAAATAGCTTTTTGTTACACACAGCTCCAAAAGAAGCAATATCACTACTTTTTACTCTGCAAATTGTAATACATAACACTACTCATTATATTACTTTCCCCTTACACCTAACAAAATTGGCAATATCATCCTTTCTTCTCAAAATTCAAACTCTGTGTCAACATCAGGGTAATCACCGGTAAGAGCATCAGCAGTGGTGCTTCAAACTAGCAATTCTTTTCTGCTGCGAATGAATCCATAAACATTTGCTTACTGACTAGATGAAAAGCCACCTGTGTGGAGGTGGCTGGGACGGAGCATGACACTCGAACATCAGCAGCTCTTCAGCACGTTATCTCTTAACATCCTCTCTCCCCATTTCTAGCCACTGGATGTAAGCATTTCCATCTTCTAAGCTAGTTTGCCAATTTATCGTTTCCTGACGTTTACGTCAACCATGTAATATCGGGGGATGTGGATTGGATTATTCAGTTACTTCTTTGGTGTGAATAACTACAAATTGCATACATTTTTGTCCATAGCAACTTACACTTACTGTTGCCCTGAAAAATGTGTTGTTTTTTTCCCCCAATGGCTGCTTATAATAGCATCTTTGTTGCCCTAATGGCAAATTATACTGTACCATATTCTGACCACATCCAGATTATGCCACATACATAAATACGTAAAGCATACGCAAATAGAAACATCTGTTAACTGAGGCATATTTAATGCTTAATACTGTTAAGGTGTTCATTTACAATAATTCTTGCAATAATCAGAATACTGCCCAACATTGTATTATTAAATTGATGGTATATAAACACACTCATAAGTTTTCCTTATTTCTTCCCTGTCTGATTTGTCCAGACGGGACCTTTCTGGAGTTCCTGACAGCTGACAAACACCCAGCATCTCTCAAAAGTAATATTTTCATTTGCAGCATTTCCATTCATTTAATTAATTTCAATATTCCTTTAAGAGGTTTAATGACCCCAGTACAAAGTAATGAATATATTGTGAGCATTGAGAGATTAATGACAGGGTTGTTGATCAGTGCAAACACTGTTTTTGGACAAACTCCAACCACTCAAAGGCCGATAAGGTCAGAGATTGTGTCAACAATTTACTGAACATGCTAAAATGATCAATGAAAAATATGGATTAATAACTCCATTTAGGTAACAACAGAGAATGTGTGATCCTTCTATAGTCCTGCTTGTATGGCTTACACCCTTGGGAAGAGTGTTTGGCTGGTGAATGGGTGTCTTTGAGTTACTATTCCAGCTCCCACGAGCATTGCCATTTCTCTAGTTTCACTTGCTGAGAGCAGCTTGCTTGAATTGGCTGGGGGCCCGGGGCTTCCTAAAGGCCCTAAACTCAACAAAGCTTTTATGACACAGGCAGTTTCAGTCACTCCACAGATAGAGAAGGGGAATTATCACAGCAGAGAATATTTCCTGCAGCAGAGATCTATAAATAGAGAAAAACTTCTTCTCTTTTGTTTCAGTGACAGGTCCTCATGAAACATGTTTTGTTTTTTTTCTTTTTCAGTCACAGTGTGATTCATCTGTAGGAAAACCTTCTGTCTAAGAGCCGCTGTTTTCATTTCAAGGGCATTTTATGACATCCAGTTGTATATTTTGAATCAAAACTTTCATCGTACATGCTTCAAATGGAGACAGTTGAGGTGGGCCAGGCATCTGTTTAGTACACCTCCTGCATACTGACTTTTGGAGGTATCACAGACATGTCCAACTGGTAGGAGACCCTAGGGAAGATCTGAAACCCACTGGTGGGATCAAATATCCCATCTGGCATGGGAATACCCTGGATCCCCAAGGAAGAGTTGGTGGAGATGGCCGGGGAGAGTGACATCTGACTGCCTTACTTAGTGTGCTGCCACCATTACCTGGACCCAGACGGGCTGGAGAAAAGGGGTATAGCTGCTTTTTGTCTGTAATCCTTTTTTACTGGGAAAATGGTGGATCCTGTGATGAGTTTCTTCCCCAAGTAAAGATTTCAAATGTGTTTGGGTCTTGTTCATGAGAAAGGAAAACATTGCAGATTGGACAACAGACATGCAGTTAGAGTAGACATACTACCTTGGTGAAAGTGAGATTGGTGCAGCGTTAGTGCTGCAGGCATCGTAGTAAATTGTTGTGGTGATGAGGGAGCTCCAACCCGTCTAACCCTTCCCAAAAGATTAAGTTCGTGGATACAAACATCAGAAATGAGATTCATTCGCAGGCTGTCTGAGTTCATCCTGACAGCCCCGGGGACATCAGGAGGGAGTTTTGAGTAGATGCTCCTTTGCATTGAAAGGAACTAGTTGGAGTAGTTCAGGCATCTGATCCTGACAGCCTCCCTGAGGAGGTATCTCAGGCATGTCCAACTGGGAGGAAGCCCAAGGAAGATTTTCATATTTTTAAAATATGAAAATAGGATTACATATCCTGCCTGCCCCTGGAACGCCTTGTTATTACCTGAGACGAACTGGAAGATGGGGCTGGGGAGATGAATTTCTAGAAAATACCGTGGCGAGCCTGCTACCACCCCACCCACATCCAGAAGTGGAAAGAATACAGATGGATACTCTAGCTTACTTTGCTAACTCACTCACCTCAATGACAGTCTACTGTTACTGTAGTTTAGGTTATTACTATCATTTGACAGCTCTATCTGACATTTGACATTTCTATGTGCATATAAATTACAGTTAAGTTTTAATTAAGTAGCTCTTTTATCACTGAAAATATAAAAGTAAAAATCTAAACAGTTTACTGCTGTGAAACTAGAGGCAAATAACAAGCAATAATTGGTCTGACTTATTCTTTAAGTTTTATTAAAAAATTAAATAAAAACTGTGATTTTATTTGTGGGTCTATAGTCCATCAGAGGAGTGAGACTTCGCTTGATTAACATCTCCCAGCACTTTTTCAGCTAGGACATTTAACTCTGCCTGTGCCAACTATCTTCAGACCGAGAAAAGGCAAAACGGAATACCTGAGAACGCCAGCGAAGGCATGCAGGAGAGTACCATTTGTAGAGCAAGCACTCTGTAGTTTATGATAAGATATGATGAACTTTAATAAGCAAGTTTATCTTATCTTTAATCATTCATTGATGCTTGTTTATTTACTTTAAATCACTGTGGTGCAAAATCAGCAGATCAACTGCATAAACAGTGTCCTCTTGTTTGAGGAATCACAAGTGCTTACGATTTGTGGGGCATAAAATCTGGATGAAAATCAATTGGACTCAGTCACATTTTTCAAAAATCTATTTTTAATATAAAACCCAGTTTTTAAAAAAAAAAACAAAAAACTGTTGTACGCCCACAGCATGTGTGACCATTGTGTGATCCTTCAATTAAGGTGACAAAATGGAGACTGTAACCCAGTTGGGATTGCGCTGGCAATGTGGCACACAGCTGGAACTGTGCACATTTCTCACGGCTAGTTTCTTACCCTCAGAGAGACAGAAAAGCCCCCGAACACAAGGAAATGACTTCAAAAGGCACGGAGACCTCTGAACATTTAGGAAGTAAACAAAAAAAAAAGTGATGCAGCCTACTGCACTGTAATTGCCTGATTTCTTTGACTGTTGCCTGGAGTTTAAGCTGGAATGTGCAGTGGGGAAGAACTGTGTTGACATTAAGCTTGGCCTCAGTGGAGAGTCTACATGGCACCCCACTATAGTTCTCTACAGTTTTTAGTTGATTATGTTTGCTTGTGAATTCACCAAACAATGGCTGGATTTATTGTGCTGGGTGGTTAAATGATTGGATATTTGCTTGTGTACTATTTCACATATGTCATGTGACCCAAGGATGTCCACATCTGCAACCAATAACACAGTATTTATACTGAAAAGAGTGGAGGAAACGTGTTCTTATAGCCAGTGTTACTACAGGTACAGAAACACTCAGTACAGTAACAGTAACACTCAATAACGTAACAGTGCTTAGACTTTTAAAGCAAGTTACCTTATCTTTCAAATTTTTAAAATGTAGTATAAGGTATTACAGTTAAAAATGTAGTGCTGTTACGTTGTAATCCAAGCGCTGCTTATTATGAAGTTATGTAGGGAAATAAACATGTTTGCTGTTCCTAATGATTAATGTAGATGGATGAGAAGATCATTTGAGAGGTCCAGGAAATATAAAATCTAGCATTATTTCCTTAAAATGAAGTGTAGTAAAACAAAACAAATAGAAATAGGCATTCCAAGAACTCCACGTACACTTACAATACATTATAGAGCATCAAGGTAGATAAGTGTGTGAATCCAGCACCATCATAAGGTTTTAAAGTCTAAAGTTAGCTATTTATTTTGGAAAAAAAAAAAAAGAATTATTTTACCCAAATCATTGTAAGCATTCTTCACAGTTTACAGACTGACCACCACCTCCAAATAAAGCAGTTTTGATAATCTGCTAAACGGCTCTGTCTTCGTTTGTTTGCTTATTTGTGTATTTATTTTAATTATTGAGTCACAAAATGTAAAGAGAAAAAATAGATACACAATTCTGAGTCCCATCATTTCAAACATCAGCCGTAAACGTTATTGCTGCCTTTTAATTTCCTCTCATTCATTTTACAGTACAGGTAACGTGCAATATTAATACAGTATTGCAGCACCAACCAACAACATCAACTAAGAAATAAGAAAAAAGTCAAATGAAATAAAAATGGTGGTCTTGTTTTAATGACATTAAGCACAAAGCTACTTTTTCCAGCATCATCATTTATGTTGCTTCAGTGATCCATTCTTTCTGAGTCACTGCCCAGTTATTCATGAGTACCGTCTTTGTGACCATACAGAACGAAAGAAAGACACGTTTATTCTTTGACGATAATTTGGTGAAGTAAAATCTTCCAATGAACATGATTGTGGTGTGAGTGAATGGCTGTTCTAGTGTGGATCATTGCTGGCTTTGTTATGTACAACTGTTCTATCTGTTGGCTTATTTATGATAGATGACTGTCTGATTGTTTGTGTTTCTTGCTAAGTCAGACTTTATTTTAGTGATGTCATCATGTTCCCTCGTCTCAGTATTTACTTTGGTGAGTACAATTTACACACACACACAGAAACGACGGCCAAAGCTAAGAACATGGCATGCTGTTCACGTTAGCTGCAGCTGCAGGTAGCTTTTTTCACAGGACCAGTGTAGAAAGTAAGAAAAAAATAAAGTTGTATCAATACTTATACTGTTGAGTAAATTAGCCACACCTAATACTGGGTTGCAGCTTAAAGCTTGTTGTCATTTGTTCATAATCTTTGAGTGCACATTTGAAGAACTTCTATGTTTGTAAGAGCAGCAGTGAGTGTGTGGCTACAACAAAAACAGCATCAAAACTCTCAATGTGTTGTATTGAAGTCAAATAACTTTCTGCAGTGCTTTTGTTAAACTTTACTACTGACTCAGAGAAAAAAATCAAAGTATTGTCATCACATTATTCTTCAAGGTGATGGATTACCTCCCTATAATGTGTTTCTTTTTGATGGCCTCCTAAATCAGTGTTTCAATTGCTTAGCTTCTTCATAATGCCGCTTTAAAAGCCTGATTTCTGGTGCTCGGTCTTGCTGGGGAGGGAGAGAGTTTAGAGAGAAAGATGAGCAAATCCAAACATTTTCTTGTAGCACGGGGTCTCATTTGAACAAAGTCTGTTAAATATTTATAAACTCTATATAGAAATTACATAACGCTAGAAATGAAAGGCTCAGAACACGAAAACATACCACAAGGATTTTATTTGTCAAGCAGCACATCTTAAGCCCTTAGTTGCTCCTGACAGAAATGTGGCATGCAAACACAAACCTGGTTTCTGGTATTCGGGGGGGTTTATAGGCGAATACATTTCTTAAGCGGTTACAGAAACCACTTTAGTACTTTGTTTTATCTCACTGGAACACATGCCCTTGGAACACCTGTGTCTCTTGACAGAACCGCCAGAATATATCTCTTCTCATAATATTACATCTGAAAATGACCACGTTGCCAAAGAATGTGTTTCAGTTTACAAGTTTCATCACTTAGGAATGATGAGTTGTGTAAACAAATGAAAATTCTTTGGCAATGTGACCAGAGTGAGATTTGAGATAATGAAGAGAGATGCAGAACATTTTTTTTTTTTTTTATATATATACCATGTAATCTAAGTTAAAACTAAATGACATATGGGCATATGGACATGTCTTCTCTTCTTCTTTCTTATGTTAAGTTACCTTATGTTACATAAAGTTAGGTTACATTACATTGAGGTAAGTAATGTCTGTGTTACATTACGTTATTCCCCTACAGAGGATTAATTTCACCCCATCATGAATCTGAGACGTGTGCTTTATAAAGCACCTGGTTGAAGCTGTCAGTGAAGGCAGCAATGACAATCCAAGGCAATGCTCAATGAGTAAAACAGTAGTGCTGCAAAGGCGAGGTAATGCATTATGTTCATAGTTAAAATACTGAAGGGTATTTTAGTTATGTTAACGCTCAGTCCAAACATGACACTTACTGTTAGAGTTGTTAATACGTTTTAAAACACATATGGGAATCTTGAAGATTAATACAAGAGCTCTTTATTTTTTGCTCTTTTTTTTTTTGTTTAGTCATTCACAGCCAGCACACTTCCTGCACTTCAGCTGCCCATTCAAAGACACGCATGTCTCTGAAGAAAAGATCTGTACATGCTCTACTATGTTAACACCACCAACACATCAAAGCACAGTTCTATTGAGTAATGTATAAGCCGTGAAAACAGTCATACAAAGTCTTTCATGGCTCTGAAAGAAATTGGTTGGAGAGATTTGTCAAGGAAATTCAACACAGCAGGGAGTGGGGAGTGACAATGATAACCCTCCTCCCTGGCTCAGAGTCTCCAGGTGGATTCTGGGGTGGAGGCAGCAGCTAGTGACAGCACAGCTTTTGGGCAAGCGGTGCGGCAGCAGGCAAGGCCCAAAAGACTGAGAAGAGCACTGATGGCTTCAGTGAGTACTTCACCAATTAAGGTAACACTGTTGGACTTTTGTGAGTTGCCATTCAAGGTTGCACAGAAGCCTCAAATTAAACACGTTTAATCCATGCTTCTTTTGTTTTGATCATTTCTCTATTATATGTTCTCTTGTGTGTGTGTGTGTGTGTGGAAATCAAAAATCATAGTTTAATTTAAAAAAAAATGTTCGACTCATTGTGGACCAGATGGAATAAAAAAAATCGCAGATCGTAATTGTTTTTTTTATGCCACATATTGTTCGTCATGTTGACTCAACCCAAGAACGGGGCCCAGGTGCGTTACGTTAGCGGTGGCTCATTTTCAAACTTGTGGTCCTCAGCTCCAACCAGCGCTCAGGTGGCGTCACTTGGGATCATTTATTAAGTGTCGGACTGAGTCGATGGCCCGAGCTAACTCACAGACCTCCCTTCATTTTGGATTTGGGGACTACTAATCTTTCCCAGAATAAAACTGTGACGTCCTAAACTGTATCTGCAGCAATATGAGACAGTCAGGGGCGTCAGTGTTTGGTGAATAGGAAAGGGGTGGGGGGTGGCAGTTGCTTACTGATACTGAAGGGTGCCTTTTTTCATCAGTAACAGACCCCAAAGGGGGTGACGGAACGGGACAAAAACCCTGTAACCTTTTAGGTGTTGACTAAAATGTTTTCACGTCTGCATTATTCATCATTCATGCTATTTGGAATTCACACAGAGAATGTTGTAATGTTTACATTGCCCCCCCGTCATTTGATGGCTCGCTGGCCTTCTCATAGACGCACCTAATCCACTGGCTTCTCTAGTGTTAAGGGGCAAAGTGGAGATTCCAGTATTTGTCAGTGCAGTTGTGTTGAACTCAAGGTATTCTGAATACGCATTTATTTGAAAACTGGTGCACTTTAGACTTGTATACAGAGTGTAGCTTTAAGAATCAAAGGAACGTTTTGGCATTTCAACAACTTTTTAAGAGCCGTTTCTCTGTGAGCAGCAGTTGAGGAACCAGGGATTAGTTTAAGTGCTTCGCTCAGTGGCATCAAATGTGAGAAATGAGAGTATATCTCATCTGTCAGGAGATTCTCTGACCTCTGGCAAACCTTACCACAGACATGCACAGTGTTTGCTCCTTTTTACAAATAGAGGTAATACAGCAAACTACCTCACGCACTTCAGAGAACTATAAATCTGTTGGGTGAAGCTTCAGTATATGGTATGCCTCCATAACCCTGGCCCCTAAAACCAGTTTCATAACATCCGTAAATGGGACAGTGAAAACAGGACAACCGTGTTACTTGGCTGTGGTGACAGACAGCATCCAAGCTGTTTACATTGGACCAGGTCTGACATAAACACTCTCTCTCTCTCTCTCTCCCTCTCTCTCTCTCTCTCTCTCTCCATGTTATGCACTCCGTCTCTCTGCCTCTCAGCCTGTGTGTCTCTCTCGTTCTGAAGTCCACGCGATGGCTTCTCCTTGCAGACCTCTCAGCTTTGGGTGCTGGGGTCAAAGGTTAAATATGTGACCTGGCCTTGTCGGGATTTGCTGAAAGTTCATCGTGACTAAAGATAAGACTTTGCCCCGCTGCTGGGTGCCTCTAATTTTCTGAATCCAGCCATCATGTGCAGAACCTGGACTGTGTTAGCTGCATTATATAATCTGTCCGCGGAACTCCCATGCTAGTCATGTCTACATGGTGTGTATATACTGCACATAGTACATGTATGAGCTTGTCTGTAAAAGCGTGCATCATGGTGAGGGAGTGTGTGTGTGAATTTGTGTAAACAGCAGTTGAAATGCTTCCCCTATATGGTTCTCTCCCTCTCTCTCTCTCTCTTCTGTTAACATCCATACTGTGACTGTGACTAACCGGACAAGCTGAAAATGAAATTTACCACAAATGAACTTTGCATATATTGTCATGACCTGGCTCCTAGGCCGCGGCAAATACAGAAATGAACACATTGGATTGGTTCGGCAAATTAAATGTATCTATTGTGATAAAGCAAAAACGACTAAAGTAACATCAGCATAATGAGGTCCGAGGTGTTGTAAAATGAAAGCAAAACAAAAGTCAAACACGGAGAAAAAGCCTGCAGATGCTGGCTGGGATGAGTCCAAGTGAGACTGTGAGCCCGAGCATAGATGGGAGCTGGATTTGATCCTGAGGGAGTGCCAGGCCCAGCTGCTCTAAGTCTGCAGCAGCAATTAAAGAAGCTTTTCAGATATTCTACAAGCATGCAAAGCAGTAAAAAAAAAAAACGCATGCAGGACATTGTGTGGACAAGCACACAATACACAACGTGGACAACAATACAGAAGGAGCTATTGGTAATAATAGACATATACGCTGCACAGGAAGACAATGCGCTACATTACTAGTCTACTAATTGAAACATGTAGCACAGAAACATAACATACACTCATAGAAGCACTTAAGCAACGTATACAAAAAATAAAACACATGAAACTGGAGAGCTAAAAACTAGGGTTGATTAATAAGCATTTCCCCACCTCCTCCCATAATAATAAACCTTGCAATGTACTCAAACATGTATAGTCATTGCCTCATCTCGTTCAAGGATCACTTACTTGTCATTTTACATCACACGGTTGCATACTGAATACAGATTACATTTAGAATAGGACACAGGACAAATATGAAATAAGAGTATATTCAGTTTTTTTTTTATATACATTTATTCCACGGCTTTGTTGAATACTCGATTCTGATTCATTCAGTCAAGGCATTCTGTGGTTTGTTATTTCTGCATAGCAGACCATAACTGCTACGGACACAGTTCTGATAGTGGAAGCAACAAAATCATTCCTAAATTGATAAAAAAATCATTTTAAAATCAATATCTCATGTGAAGTCATTTATCCCTTTAGTATGAAGCTGTGAAATATGCGGGATACTGTACAGTGGTGAGCAGTGGGCGTTATTACAAAAACAAACCTTGACAGCGCAGGCTTGCTGTACATATCCCTGACATATACAGTACCAGTCAAAACCTTGGACACACCTGCTCATTCAATAGTGTTTCTTTATTCTTATTATACTGAAGACATGAAAACTATGAAGGATGATGAGGATGTCATGTAAAAGCGTTTTGAGTCATCGACACGACTAGAAACGTGTTTAAATACAGACCATTTAGTCGAATAGGGCTGTTCACTGTATAGAACCGTGTACCAGCCCTACCTCTGCACAACACAACTGATGGTCTCAAACACATAAAGAAGGCAAGGAATTCCACAAATGAACTCTTGACAAGGCACACATGTTAACTGAAAACTATTCCAGGTGACGACCTCATGAAGACGATTGAGAGAATGCAAAGAGCGTGCGAGGCTGTTATCAAAGAAAAAGATGGCTACTTTGAAGAATCTCAAATATAAAACATAGTCTGGCTTGTTTAACACTTTTTTGTTTACTATATAATTCCATATGGGTTCCTTCATAGTTTTGATTAATCTATAATGTAAAATATGATAAAATTAAAGAAAAGCTATTGAATGGGAAGGCGTGTCCAAACTTTTGACTGACACTGTACATATACACACCCATAAACACTCAGGAAATAATTGTGTGGAGCATCTTTTGAATTTGCATCTGGAGAAATGTAAACAGCAGCAACAAGATAGTGATGAAAACATGGTCTTCATCTCCACATTCAAAGTTCAACATCTGGGAAACATTGTCCATCAATTTTGACTGCATCTGAGCACCAAGCATCTGTGATGTAATCACAGAGTCTGTCCCCTCTGCATACCGAGTCTTCTGTTCTGGTCTGTTTGGAGCGCAGCCCACCTGTCCAGAACAGTAGCTTGATCCGGGCTGCTGAGATGAAGCCAGGTCTCTGCGAAGATAAGGATCAGGTCTCTGTAAAGCCGTAGAGCGGGTCTCTGTAAAGATGCGGATCAGGTCTTTGTAAACATATGGGCACAAACAGTCTGTGGTTTTTCCCGTTGCTTGGCCAACCTGAGTCCCATTTCGTCCATTCCGCCTACCGCAACCACAGCCAGGTCCGAGCTGGGTTAGCTTAGCTCAGCTTAGCACTTATCATCCCACTGTGTCACCGGCTCTCTTTCCACACCACCCACTGCAGCAATTGGTCCTGCTGGTGGTGCTGAGATGCCGTGGGCAGCAACTGCCATGCTTCATTTCCCATGACTATGAGTGTATTTCTGCCACACCGCCTGCAGAATAAAATGAATTGATGATGATTTCAAGGAAGTTGTTAGTTAGAGCCGGTGTTGGCTGTCAGCTGGGGGAGCCCTTCTTCATCATCATTTCATGTTGGACTGAGGGAAGACTAGACACTATAGTGACTTGACTCAGGTACAAAGCGGTATGACACTAAAGCATGGGCCAGGACTAGCTGATTAGCATGCTAACTTCAGTATATAGATACAGAGTACAGGGTCTTTGACATAATGTCGATACTGATATTTCCACACATTCTGGTTATGTTTTTAGTTAATGTTTGAACTCTGGCTTTATCTTACACATTGCTCCTTTAAGGGACAAGTTTTAACTTTAACTTTATGAGGATCACAGAGTATGTTCTAATTAAAAGATTGTCTACATGATGTGTGTCCACTGATCTCAACCAAAATTACTGTAATCATAAGTTGGAGGATGGACAAGTCAGTGGACAACCAGATTTTTCTTGATGAAACGCCTTGGCTGTGAACTTGATGACGTTACTTAACATCTTAATCAACCATTTACTAACATTAGTTAGCAGCTTAATTCACATGTAAACCCTTAATAAATGTTAACAAGAGACATCAGTTAACAGTTAGTGAATGCTTTATATTAAAAACTTGTTGATAACTTCAGAAACTTTTGAATGAAAAAGAAAAACTTACTTAACGCAAATATCTCACAACACATTATTAACTGTTAGTCATTGCTTATTACTGCATTATCTAAATAATTAACACACATTAAAGTACCCTTCTGTAAAGTGTTACCCATAGATGAATACAAGCATCATGTGTAATGAATAGCTGGCAAGTGCAAAATGCAGTTAATGGCAATGAGTTTGGTCATGCTCTCAAGTTCTCAAAATCTGAAATCTGAATGACCTGAAGTAATTTTTCTTTTATTATTCAATCGCTTAATTTTTATTAATGTGCTCTGACCTGCTAATAAACCACATAAAGACTTAACTTGAGATTCAGGTAAAACTCAAGAACAACAAAAACACTTCCCTCTTGTTTTGTAACAACAGCAGTGAGGTGCTCAGCCACTTGCCTCCAGACCTTACTCTACTTCCCTGTGTTGTTAGCTGTGCTAGCCTTGACCTTGACAACCAAGCAGCCTTCCATCACACCTCATTAACATTAACAACAGTCAGCCTGGTGTGAACTGCTGGGTATGGGAACCTTCTGGACTTTTATGGCTCCAATTGGCTGTCAGGTTTCAACATGTGGAAAGAGGAAGTTGTATTATCTTCACTGCCGAGCTAATGGTGGGCTGCATTCAGGTTAGAAATGCCTTGCTGCACGCAGTGGTTAACAGCCACAACTCGGAGTGCTGTATCAAATCCTGTTTGAACACTGAGGAAAGTATTCTCCGCACTAGTGCCATTCATACTCTAATTGCACTCTTAATGATAACTGGGCTGAAAATACAATTAGTTGTTGACTGTTCATGTGTTATTGTGATGGACAATGCAAAAAACCTAGCACTGATTCTTTAACCAGAGACAACTCCCTCATAAAAAACATATCTAATATCTTATCTCTGTATGTTCTCTGCTTGGTTTTCCTTTTCTGAAGGGCTTAAAATTCACATTCCATTCACCATTAAGTGTGCTGAAAAACACAAACACTGGCTTATTGGTGAACAGTGAGTAACAGGATATGGGGATGATTCTAAAGCCTCTTTGTGAACAAGTATTTCCAGGAACTAACTATTAACAACAAAGTTGAAAAACCCCCTTGCCACTGGTGACTAAATAACACTGTCGAATCATGGTGTTGTTCTTTATGGTTTAACTGTTACATGGCTCCAATGTTTAAATGGATGTTGCAAAATAGATGTGCTGAGGGTGAAAATGTTGTATATTCCTACATTAGTATGCAAGCACATAGAAATATTTGGCAAGCTCTGCCCCAATAGAACATATTACCCCCCGAGGAGAGATGTTTTAGGGACCAGGAACTATGAGGAACTAAATTTGGACCCTGGTTCCTCCGGTTGAAGAGCAGTTAAAGTTCCCGAGACCCTGTAAACGTTTCTTGCATTCATGTAAACTTTCCTTCAGTGAAAATGGGCTAAATTTATTCAGCCCATTTTCATCGGGTTAACTAAGGTCAGGAGACAATGCCTGCCCGAGAAGCTCTGTGCAAAAACAAGCTCCTTGCTCCTGGGTTGTAACTGTCCGCATGGCAGAGCTGGCAGAGTGTACTGTCATGAGGGTATTCTCATGATGCCGGTCACGTGGCTGTGGATGACAGCATCGAAGGAGAAAACGTAGGAAAGAATGAAAGAGGGCAGCAAAGGGGTCGAAGTTGAAGACTGAACACATCCAAGAATGTACAGAAGAAATAAGGAAGATAAGAGAGAATGGAATCATGTAAGGACTGAGGGAAGAAAGGGGAAAGGAAGGCAGGTAAGGAAGGAAAAGGACTCACAGGGACATATGCGCTGAAAGAAAGGAACAGAGCCAGGAAAGGGAATTAAATTATGACGGACGGAATGAAGGAATGACGTGGAGCCAAGGAAAGTATAGGAAGAGGCGAGCGGGGAGGGACAGGGAGGAGAACGTTTGGTAAGAGGGGATAGGATACAAGGCAAGGAAACAAAAAAGGTAGGAAAAGAGGGAGAGAAGTGAGGAATGCACTCTAGAAAGGAAGCAAGGCAGATGGGACAACAAAGAGACAAGCGAGAGTGGAAAGCGTGAAGGAAAGAGGGTGAGGAGGAGTGGGCAGATGGGGGAGATGGGTATGACAAAGGAGAGGGAAAAAAGAATGACGAAAGCAATCGAGGCTGGGAGAGAGGAAAGATGAGATCAGCACACTTTCGGGCAGTCGGGGAGTGTGCTTGTAACAGCTTTTTACAAATGGCCGCTAAGCTGTGAAATATTTAAGGCCCAGCACCCTTCTCATATGTCGGAAAGGATCTCCCCTTGCGCCAAAAGGTGACCCGGCAAAACAAACAAGGCACCCAAAGCTCTGGTCATAAAATAAGCTTCTTCTTCTTCTCTCGCGTTATCTCCTCAAGGTTAGCGAGTTAAAGCGAGGATAACGACAGATGAAAGCAGGGAACAACAACAACAACAACAGAACAACAAACCAAAAAACTCGACGTGGAGAGATTCTGCAGAGCACAGGGGGGAATGCACAGTAGTCAGCCGAATTTTAACTGCCTGCTGAGGAAATGTAAAACATTTTATTGGTGTTTAAAAGAAGATAGGGTGAATGAGGACCTATTGTAAGCGGCTCTACAGAGGAGCAGGGGTGGGGGTTTTGCTGGGTAGAGGATTGTGCAGGGCTCAAGAAGCTTTGAAACACAGGGGTTCAGGATCAGCCTTCTCAGCTGTAAAAAAACATGAAGGCCAAAGCTGTTTTATTCCACCATAAAAAAGGGCCTCCTGCCGAACAGCGCTGTTTACACAAACGCCTTTTATGTAAACTCACCAAACTGGAAATGATGGTATTAAGAATGCACAAAAAATTATATTGTTTCCCACTTCAAAGCAAAAAGGGGGAAAATCAGCCCTAAGGAAATAAACTGCATAGTCATAAATGTAAGCTTTGAGCGGGTATAACAGAAGCAGCGGCATTTATGCTCATGAGTTATGAGTTGGCTTTTGCTTATGAGTTTGCCTGTAAAAAAAACAAAGTGGCTTCAGTTTGGGAACGCAAATAAGTGCCTTACTCATGCGTCTTCTGGACTGTTGCCTGTGCTGGAAGTATTTATCAAAGTGGCACAGAGACAGAGGAGACCTTGTGACCTTGTGAAAGTTGCCAAGAGGAGACGTTGCGGCACTGTACACTCTAATTGCTCCCCAAGTCATATAGCTAGTGTACAAAATCGAATTTATTTCAAGACGAGAAAAAAAACGATTGCAACAATAGTAAACTCACTGATTAAGAAATCTTAATGTGACATTTACATCCAAATGTAAAGCAAATGTTGAAGGAATTTCAAGAAAATAATAAGAATAAAATATTCATTTCTGTGTATCATCATTCGTCGCTGTTACAAATTCATTCTTTGAGGCAAACAGTGGGCGGCACTAATTCTCCAGTTAGGTGCCGTTAAACCTTTACAGAGGAGGAGGGTGCAATTAGGTAACATGATTTAATTCAGTAAAACTTTGAACTAACATCAAGCATAAAATGATGAAAATATGGAATTTCTATGTGTTTCATGTAATCATTTGAGGACCAACTTTTGATGTCGCTACACATCTGATTCTTTCATCTGCAGCTTTTATTTGGCCCTGTGTGTAGATGGGAGGCTGGGTATTTAAGAAACATGTTTCATGTATGTCATCATTTATTCCGTGTGACAATTCCTACTGTGGGGGGTGGTACTATGGGTGCGAATGTCAGATCATGGGAAAGTAACATAAATGGTTGGACACAGACACCCTATTGGTGTCTCGAAGATATTTGAACATCCAACTTCCATGACACCACCATGACATTTGATGTTTTGAGTGAAATGCAAGACTCATTTGGTCTGTTTTATCTAATATCATCTTTTCTGTTTGAACATGTCTAGTTACAGGGGAGTAAATGACATGTTTTTAGAGCCGGCCTGAGGTTATTACTATGTGCAATGGCAGGAAAGGACATACCTTCCCCCTGTAGCCATTTGTCTTTTCATTGGCATGATAGCATAATAAAACATCAGGGCTGTCTTAAACACTTGATGCCCCACCTGAAGAATACTGCTGCTTTGATTGGGAGCCTGACCGGCCTTCATTTGGATGGAGACCTGCATGTTTGGCAGAAACCGCCTGCAGGTTGCACTGCACTCTGTTCACAACTAATCTATTGCTATTGTAGTATTTTACCATGATTGAAAAAATCAGCTACAGGTGAAAGGTTGATCCAAACAAAGATATGCAAAAAGATTCCTGGAAAAGGATGTAGGTTTGGTGAGAAATCCATAATTCCAGGTATTCTACCTGCTCTCATTATTTCGGCATTGCAAAAATAAAGGGTGATGTAATCTGTGGGCTTTTAACAGATACATGCTGTGGCTGTATTACGTCCATGCTCTTTAATAATGAAACTAACTGAAGGTGTGAGCTGTATGAAAGCTTCGCGATCAAGGAGGATAATGTGAGATAATCCGCTCAGGTGGCAACAAAACACTCATGAAAGATAATGTTTTATTTGTGAATGCATGTGAATAAGTGAGAGAGGGAAATAAAATGATGTGGGTTGTGTTTGTACCAAGCCAGTTTGAGCTCTTCATTTAGTGTTTGCCTTTGTTCACTTCATTTAGGAAGGTGAAAGCCATACCAGTTTTATTGAAAGGGTTAAAGGGTGTATTCTCTATCGTTCTTATTGCTAACACCTCCCATGAAATGACCGAAACAACAAGAAATTTACCCGACTAACTATAAAAAAACTACAATAAACACACTGATATACTACACTGTTGAACACAAACACACTGTAGCTTATTCTGACTCAGTCTCTCACACACTTTCCTGCTGCATTTGAAAATTTGTGGGAAAATGCAATGCAAAAACTATAGTGTCATCCCGCTTTAAGAAATGACTGAGCCTGAAACTCCATCTTTTTTGACCCATTTTTCAGAAAGAATGAATCTGCCATTGCTGTGTGCTACAGAGTAGAGAAGTTAGAAAGTATTGATAAATGGACTCATGAATAGTAGTTTTTTTGGACAGTGATGAAGTGACACAAAAGAACAAGTTACACAGTATCAGGCGATTTGGATCAATTTATGATCGGGATTAAAAAAAAAAAAAAGGGAATCACGGCAGCCTTATCAGTGGACTGTCTGCAGTGAACATCGCCAAAATGTAGTCAGGGAAACAGACAAACCTGGCTCATACTATATTTGCTCTGGCAGGTGCCCTGTTCAGACGGGTATGGTCAGATATGAAAGGTCAGGCCCATCATGTTTGCTTATCTGGTGGTATGGGGCAGGTTAGATACGATGACTGTGCAGAGGAGCACTTTTGAAGCATTTTTATAGACGACCAAGATAGCTGCTGTGGAAGGGGAATGTTCTGTCGAATCTGCTAATGCTTCAGTCCCAGATGGATTATACATTTTCTCAAAACCCAGAACAAAGAACTGCAAAGCTTTTATTGATAAGACATGTATTTTCTATACTTCTGGCAAAACCTTTTTGTTCTTTTGATGGGTTGGAGGCCTTTCCAGTTGAGTCTAAGCCTATAGCAGAGGCATTTTAGTGTGCGCCTGTTTGTAATCCTAACCACTGCAAATCTAAAATATGTTGAGATTCGGAGAGAAATTTGATGCTCATATTGAAACTATTTAATATTAAACTATTTCTTTAAAAAAGATAGCCCTGGTGTTATTCTACAGTTGTCAGCAACTGTGTAGCTGACAGGAATCTTCACCAATGTATCCAATGTCACACCACAGCTTCTCAAGTAACTGGTGGCACTGACATACGGTGACACTTAGAGATGTTTGAGTGATATTTCGTGTGACTACTTGTGCTGGATATCATGAGTTTACGGCCTCAGTTTAAGGTCAATATGTCCCATGTCTACTGCCTAAGGCTTTACTATTTCAGTTGGCAAGCCCAGCGGTATATACATAGCACGTACACAAAATACCTTCTTCCAGTGTTGCTAGGTGGAAGCATGTACTATTTGGAAGTGTGGTTGTCTGTAGTCAAGCAGCAGCATTTACTGTTTTGAAATATTTTTCCAACCAAAATGTGGGGCCTCCGGGTTTAGTTCTTTCATTTTCATCATATGACTAAAAAGCTCTCAGCGCTGTGTTTTGGTGTCCTCTCTTTTTTTCTCCCAAACTGTACATTTGGCTGTTTACTCCCAGCAAGCAAGGAAGCAAGGAAACACTTCCAGATAAAGCAGCATGGGTGTAACCAAAACTCAGGGGATAACTGACGTGTGTGAACACGTCCTGTCAGAGAACGGTGAAATCCCAGGTGATGTCTTCATGGACAAACACATGACTCACTCAAGCCCATTTGACGTGTGTCCCTGTGACTATTTTTATTGGTGATGGATCACGTTTATGTTAAAACGCAAGAGGCAGAGGAATTCCAGGTGTTTTTTATTCATGGCTCGGAGGGAGGCAACCCCATCACAGGTGCTGTTCAGATCCTGAGCTGAGTTAGCACTATGATGTCACTACACAAAGCTTTCCCATGATATAAATGAGCTCCTGGACCAATTCAAGGCAATTAAAAATCAGTCATTGTCACGAGTAGTTTTGATTGATTTAACGCGGCAGTGGTTTAACCTGTTTTGCTGTTCTAAAGTCGAGGCAGTGATGAAAGAAATATTATAGAAATATATAGAAATCAGCCTGTGACACCACTTATCCGCTAAATATGATGCCGTACTCCCTTCCCAGTCTCAGATAAGACTTTAAAACATGTGCCTTAATCACCACATTGTGAAGGAGGAGTTTCAAAGTGATACGACTCAACTTTGAGTGGCCACAAAAGTCAATTACATAAAAACTGATTTGTTTAATTTTATTGATTTATTTTATTTTGTTTTATTTTTAAAGATTTTCTTGAGTCACTACTTAACAAAAAAAGTAAATACAAATTTCAGATGCAACATGAAAATTAAGTGCACCAGGCTGCACAAATTGCATCCACAATTTAAAAAAATGTGTCACCTTGAAAAAAAAAGATTTGGGCTTTCCTGTGGCTTTATGAATCTATTTCCTAAACAGAAAAAAAAACAGCAGCAAAAACCCCTAAGCTTGTTCAACAGGCCAGGACGTATTATATCTTCTTTTAAAGATGACACAGTCTGGTTTTAAATATCTGGAAATCCCAACAGTGATGCTGAAATGTCAAGAGCAACTCCAGTTCCCTCAGTAGTATCAACCTTTAAAGATCTTAATGACTGTGAATATTGAGCATTGAGAAATATTGCAAATGAGGGCTGGTACATGCATTTCAAAATAGTTCATCAAAGATATCATGAATATGCACACTGACTGATGTGAAGTATTGTCGATTGTCGATCTTGCGATTAGTAAGAATTGAAAAAATGCATTAGTCAATTAGTCACCAATATATTGCTGATAATCGTCAGTTCAACAAGATGTCAATACTTTTTCCTATGGCAATGACAAGGTATTTCTCTGTGTAGATTGTAAAACTCTTCTTGGGTTTCCTCCCAACGTGATCCTCATTAATCCCTTGGAGAAAAATCTAACCAGATTCCAGTTAGTTCACCCACATGTCTGCAAACAATTAAGCAATCAAAAACAACCATTCCTGGAGGAAGCTAGCCTATTATTCTGAATTACAGTTTGAGAGATTGTATTTCCTTGTCTTATTTCATTAAGAGCTGCATGCTTGGTAGGATTTGTCCCATGTGTCCTTGATCAACACGCCTCTCTGAGTTAATCAAGCTCATATTCTACTTTAATGTGTTCTTAGTATTTGACATTCAATCTTGTCATTTGCCAAAGGTCTAAAGCAACACATGCACAGTAGTGCAACACAAAATGTGGTATACTGAGAGATTACAGAAATCACAATGAGAGGATATTCCATCCTGCGTTAAGCTGCAAAGTGTTATTAAACATATATACATATGACTCTGATTAAACTGCTTGCTGGAAAAGATTTGTTTTTCGTGCAGCATAATGCCCTGAGATGTGTAGTTTACCGGAAAGCAGCAGGATATCCCAACAGCATCAGGAAGGACATCCCCGAAACTAATCAACCCAAAACTGCGGAGCCCCTTAAGTGGCTGGATTCACATATCCTTACGCATGGGATCACCCCAACCAGATCCTGTATCTAATAGGGGCAAAGTCCACTAATCGGGTTTTAAGTCGTCTTTATTGACCATGAATTAATTTCAAGGACCCCCCACAAATAACTTGACTGAGATGGACATTTAATGGCTTAATGATGGAACAATTAATCTGTCTAAGAGCTTTCCTTCTCTGATTCTCTGAATGTAGGCGTAATCCACTTTGGGCTATAGTTTGAATTTTTGAATTTCTGTATTCTTAGCCACAATGATTGCATGGCTCAAGGGATGGCAACGTCCATCTGTTGGGTGGTTGGCCCAACCACATATCTGCAACTATTGGATTGACTGCAATGAATTCTTATTACAGACATTCATCATCCCCAGAGGATGAATACTACTGTCTTAGATACTAATTTAGAGATACCGTTACTCTTCTTCTAGAGCCACAAGCAAGGTCAGCATACCTCATGAAATAACTAAACATCTACTGGCTGGATTGGCACCACATTCAGGACAGACAGTCATGCTTCCTAGATGACGGATCAAAATGAATGATGGCGCCCCAGCTAACTTGTGGGTTTGAATAAAATGACAACTATTGGATGGACTGCTGTGAAGTTTGGTTCAGATATTTATGTTCCCTTCAAGATAAACATCAATTTGTGATTTTCAATTAGTGCTATCAAGTCAAAAATTACATTTGTCCAATACTTTGGGTTATGACCAAATATTTGCACAACTAATGAAGTTGCCATCAGCCTCAGCTGTATGCTGTGTGAAATACTGATCATTAGAAAATGTCAGTTAAAATATTAGATTAAGAAGGTAAACATGGCAAATATTACCTGATTGATATCAGCATGGTAGCATTGTCATTGGGAGCAAGAAATTTAGCATTTTGCATAAATCACTACTGTGCTGGTAAAGTAAGGCATCACAAAGCTGTTGGCACAGCTTTGACATCCGCTGATGTGCAGAGGCGAGTGAGATCAATTTCCATATCTAAACATGACATATTAGAATAGAAAAAGTCACATGACAGACACATCTCTTGCCTCCTGATGTAGCTAATGTTGGTTGACCATCTGTAGCCCCACTAACATGTTAATGTACTGTGTCAACAATGATGCCACAATCTGTTCCCCAAAATAGACATTTCCTGGAATCAATTCACTCAGTATCTCAGATTGGGAAATGAGGTGAGGGGGTGGGGGGGTGGGGGGGGGGGGGGGATCAGAGCCGGATTAGAGGGAAGCTGTAATTTACTGACTGGGAGCTGGGAAAGAGCCTCTCATCATCACCACCTCTTTCTTGAGTTATCTCCCTCAGCTGTGAAACAGCCTGTTCTTATTTTTCTCTTCATTTTTTGTTTTTTTGCATTCTTTACTTTACAGATGATTTACAGTACTTGGCGGGACACAACAATTTCAAGTGTCTTTGCGCACGGATAGTTGATTGATAGATGTCTCAGGATAAAAAAAAAAATGGGCTTGAGCTTGCTATGTGTAGTCTAGAAAATGTTTTACCCCTCAGTCTGGACAATACTCACCTGACTACTTACAAAGTCCAGTTGCTTTTGTTTGGCAATTGCTGGACCCGAAAGGCAGAAAACCCTGCTGCATAAGAAATGCATTATTCTCTGAAGGCTTAGATTAGAATTTGTAAAATCCGAGTCTTGGGCCAAGCAGTTTTTGCAAATACCTTTAATGGTTTGTTTTGGCATACATGCTGTAGGTAGCAGATTGAACTTTAGGCAGTCACATGGAAGTCAGTTTACTCTAGTCTGGAAGTTTAAGCAGATTACAATTTTATTAGAAACCTGTAACAACCATCCTGCCTATTTGTGGCCACAGAGAGCGTAGTCTCGCTGTTCTTGATGCAGATGCAAGCAGCTGTGCATCTTCCCTCAGTGATACAGTGAAAGCACCTGGCGGCTTAAAGCTCTGCTGTACAATCCTGATAAACAAACAAGTAAGCAAAAGGAGGCAAATCAGAGTTAAGCCCAGTAAAGACAGTTGCCGTTGGAAGAGCCCCTGGTGGCTACAGAAACCGAAGAGTACCCTTACTCCCCAAGTCCTTCTTTCCCTCCCCAAGGGTCGGTGTCTGGGTTAACACAAGTCCACCCTGCACGGTGTCAGGGTCCATGTGGAGAGCCACCCAGGTCTTACAACTCTTATTGTTGCAGGTCTAACTGTGCTAGGAATGTGGGAGGACAGACATGCCGCCTCAAATAAATGTGAATATTTGCAATGATCCTCTGAAGAGTTTTTTCCTTTTCCTGCTCTGTCCCATTGTTGAACCCTCTACCTGACTCTGCTAAGTTAAGAATGAGCTATGGAGATTAGGGAAAAGCTCAATAATGAAGCATTTTTGTTCCGTCTATTTTGCCCTGTCCCTCTTTTGAAATCTTTTTTTTTATTATTCCTAGGGCTCTCCCCCTCCTTGCAGAGAAATCCACAGGGGTTTTGACCATCCCACCTGCAGAGAGAATAATATCCTAAATCCATATTAGTGCTCTTTCCCAAAAGCTTTGGTCAACAGATGGTTTACCCAAATCCCCTGGACCTCCCATTCAAACCCCCACTGCCCCATTTGACTCTGAGCTTGGACATGTGTTGGCAGACTCCTATTAAAATCAGGAGATTCCATGATTCCCTCCCAAATGTTATTTATGTATTTATTTATTACCAAAGGCTCCTCTGGGATAGAACAAATATTGAAACAAAGAATCTGTCCTGGTAACTCTTCATATCAATATAATCTCACACATGTAATGACAGCAAAAATGGAGCATTTTGATCTTATGAAAAACGCTTAACGTTACAATACAATGTCAAGAAACTGTGATCAAGCATGGCAGCATAAAAAAAAGAGTCCTTTTCATCAGGTGTGTTGCTCAATCTGAATTTCCTGCAGTTTTGTTTTGATTCATACTTCACTGCGATTTTTCTCAGCTGGCTATGAGATAAGCAGTAAGGATTGCTGTGCCAGAACCAATTAGGGCTAACCCGGCGCTGTTCAGGAAGTGTCCCTGCTGTTGGCTTTTGCAGTGTTCGGTCATTAAGCCCCAACAGGAGTGGCTGGTTAATTGTAATCCTTAGGCGCTGGAACAACAGCCACACTGTGGTAAACTCAGTTGAGCTCCCCCCTCAGAAAACAAGTCAGTTCAAGCTTCTTGTCATGCTCACTTGTCGTCATGGGAAACAGCAGCAGCCGATCAGTAACGAGTCATTACAGTTCCACGTTGACAAGAAAATAACTTCAATCATACCTGACAAACTGAGATATTTGTTAATGTCAACTGAAAAATCGTATTTTTTTGCACCCACACCTGTCAGGAAAGTTGTATCCTCTATGCTCTCTATGACAGCCTAATGTGTAATGTGCAGCACACTAGAGCAGATTCATTGCAATTTGAAAAAAACAAGACGGCTGCAACTTGTAAAAAAGATGAGCCGAGGGAACTTTCCTTCTTTCTATAAACATCAAAATGCATCCATACCAGGAGCAAATGTTTCCAACCATTTAAGAACATTGTATGCTTACATGTTTCAACTCTAAAAACCTTGAGCTATACTACTTGACCTTGGCTTCCTTTGCTGATGCAGTATATTGTATCCCCCAACCGTGTGCTACTTACAGTATATAAAGCAACACAGTATTTTTTGTTAAAACTTGCCCTTAGGAATGTTGTCTTGTTTTGCACTCTGGAACCCATTCTGTGGGGTCCTGTTTGTGTGTTCCAGGGAGGAATGCGAGGAATGGCAGCATTGCAACACAGACACATCAAATGGGACATGCCAGGCAATAAATGAGAGACTGATTGATGCACCAAAGTCAATATTAAAGAGTGTTGATGGCATTTTTTCAGTTGCTGTCCCTGGTCGTGAGTTTCAAACTCACTACAGATTACATTATTAACAAATATTTGTAAAATTGAGGATAACAAATGCTGAAATGTGCCTTTTTGCTGTAAAAATATAGTTTATATTGCTCCCAAGAGCTTTTGAATTACCTAGCATCTTATCTGATGTGTCTGTTAGTTTCCCAAAGCATTAGAAAAAGCAAAGCATTATGTGCTGTAATTTGTTGTTGTATAACATGTATACATGTGCACTGATATGATTGTGTGAATGCATGTGTGGCAATTGTATACTTATTGTACTGTACAGAGCATTATGTTACACATTGCTTTGTATAATATCTCTCTGTGCGCAGAGCAAGCATGCACAATGCAGCATGTACTATACATTAGGGTGCATGCGAACTTGATCTATTTGATCTCTGACAGGAGATGTTAACACAGCATGGGAGTGTGACACTCCTACTGTACCCGTCAGCCTGGAGTGTCACCTCATGGTGGCCTCTGCGTCCTAAGCTAGCACGCGATCCTGTGTCACCCGCTGTCAAGATGCTGCAGGTGCTTTCTGCACCAGCTTTCCCACACTGAAGGGCACTGGAGGGCATGGACACCTTAGCTTTCTATTCAGCCAACACACTGCACAGGGCGGGCAAGCAGGGCCGGGCCCC
This sequence comes from Pempheris klunzingeri, assembly GCF_042242105.1. NCBI lineage: Eukaryota > Metazoa > Chordata > Actinopteri > Acropomatiformes > Pempheridae > Pempheris > Pempheris klunzingeri. Next base: position 5,819,461 of record NC_092021.1, on the reverse strand, counting down.
TCCCCTCTCAATAGCTCAGGGCCGCTCCTCTCCCGATAGCCCAACAATGGCCATTGCTATCACTGCCTGGCTACACAAACCAGGGCGGGGACCCGCCAAGTGCTCATAAAAGACCCTGTCACTTTGACACTGGCAATCAGAGAGCTTGCTTTTATGAAAACCATAGAGAGAAAAATAGGGCTTTCTCTCAATCTCTCCCTCTTTCCTGCTCGCTTTCCAATTCTAAATTCCTCTCTGGCCTTTTGTCTCATGGCTCACCTGTGCCTGATGTGACATGTTGAGGACTATGTCAAACTGCTGGATGTGAGCATTTGAGTTGTTTCTCCTCAGCTGGAATCAGCATGATGGCGCATTATTTGAAACAGTTCAGACTGAAGTTGGCTACTGTATCAAAGGACATGTTTTATAATGACAGTATGTGTTCTCCAGATACTGGGTACAGTAAGTATGTACAAAAGTATACAGTGTAGGTGAAAACTACAAGGACTAGGACAATTTTGAAGGAACTAAATTACTTTTGCAAACACTCCTAAAAAGATGAATCATATAGATGGCTTGACAGTGTACATTTACAACCCTATCCTTATTGGTCTGGTTCAGCTTGTGACATCTGTTCCTCCCTGTTGATGCAAACAGACCTTACACATGTGTGGATAAAGCAGGCCCCTCGTTCATTTCAATGAGCAACTGCATGGACACAACAAGGTTCCCACTGCAAAGGGCCTAGAAGAAAATCACAGGGTTGTCAGTCAAAATATCTGAACTTGGCTCAGCAAAAGTGTAAGTGTGGTTTACCTTGTGATCATCGACGCGGAGGAGGTCTGTCATGTAATGCACAATAATATTTTTCTAAAATCCTCTCTCATAGCATCAGATAAAATGCTGTGCAGTAATGTGGTTTAGTATTATTTTTTTTAAATGTAATGTAATTGTGACTGTGTTACTTTAGAATTACAGCCAATTGGTCGGTGTGCTGTGTGTGTGGTGCTGCTCTGTTCTGACATCACGGTATAGTATTGTATAGCATCATTACTCACAGGTATAACCAGCTGTTATAACAATCGGCAAAACCTTAGTGAGAAACATTCCATAAATGCATACAGTTTATTCCACAAAGCAAGAACCAAACTTTTTGCTCCATCACTTCCTGTTTGTGTAGTTATCACTATCGCTCATGATACTGCCATGAACAGAAGCACAGAGAGTGCAGATCTGCTGCTAATCTTGGCCAGATCTGTTTTTTTTTCCATTGGTGTTGGGTCTGTATGATTAAAAACGTTTGATACGACCAAGCTGAGTTTCTGAATGTTTGTACTGTTTTACATTTCATAGATATTTATCAGCGTGGCAAGGTGACATGGAGATAACATTGTCTTCATTTTATGTCTCTCAGCATTTATGCTGTGAATGAGTTTTTGATTTTTATGACATTCTGACACTAGGATTACTAAAATAATGTGAGTGACAATAAATCACAGGAAAGAAACACAGCTCACAGTCATGATTCACTGTGTTTGCCGAGCGGCTGAATAAATAGCATATATTGCAACATAAAAAACACATGTATAGTCCTATGGTATTTACTTAAATGAATGTTAATAAACTGTGTTTTGTACGAGGTTTGGACATGCGTGGGCTCACATGTTCATGAATGAAAGAGCCATTACTGTTCTTTTAGCTCTGACACTCATATAAATAAAGACCTGATTAAAGTATGTCAGGTATTGTGTTGGTTCTATGCAGAACAACAACAGGATAAAGTGATGATGCGATCTTGAGTTGCATTCTGCTCACGCCTTTGTTACCTACAAAGTATTGCCTGTACAGTATCTAGTTCATCTACATCTACAACAAATCTTGAATTTGACCATAGGTGGGATTTTGTTCCACAAATACTTAGTTGCTGTCGGTGCGAAGAAGGCACACAATATATTCATTCTCCCCCATACTCTTTAATTTTACTTAGCTCATGACCTTACAAGGAAAACCTCATGACAAAATGTGAATTTGTCTTTGCCTCTCCGTCCCAAAACCCATTAGGAATTCATTAATACACAGATTAATATTTGTAATGTGGTTTGTTCCATTGTGAACCTGTAAGGAATGTAGTCCTGGAAACTTCAGCATGCTTATTTCCGCTGTTGCAATAAAACCACGCAGACCAGAGTCCATAAAATCCTTAATTTACCTTGCTCTCAAATTGCCACTTGCTAGCATCATCAACTACTGTAAAGCACACCAAAAACCAAAGAAAAACCCCATGCCTGTTTTAGGGTCATTTAACAGATCAGGTGATAGATTTATGAGGACAAGAGTCAAAGCTCCACTCTTCTTGTCTTGGCAGAATGTGGAAAAAAAGGCTTCAGTTTATATGCAGCCCCAGTATCTGTTCATTATTTCATTGTGCACCATAGCCACCATGTCTCATGTAAAACCCAAGGGAGGCCATAAAGCAGCCTCTAAAACAGCACCTCACTGTACGCATTTAGCACTTTTGTCATTTTCATTAGGGGAAAATGTTTTTCTGCAACTGGTCCTTAGACTCCGATGAATGCCTCGTATGTTGTCGATGTCCCGTGTGGCACTGCCATAAAAGTTACAAGTGTTTTCACGTCCCTGATTGCTCGGTTAATACAAACATTTATTCATTTTTATTCCCTGACAATGCTGAAAGGGCATTCCAACTTCATGCCACTATTCTAGCTTCTTAAACTACAGTCAGCTATCTATCAAATGCACCGTTTGCAATATGTTACGGCACTCGTTTCAACATGTTAATTTGAAATGCAGGGTGCTCCCGCCAGACTGACTACTACCTAGGAATGAGCCAGACTAGACATGCATTGTGTCACTGGAGGTCAACTTTGGCGCTGTCAATAAATTAGCTTGTCACAAATACACTGTAGATTGTGTAATTACTGCGCCACCAGAATCATTATCATAAATAAGGTCACAGTAATCATTTTTGAAAACCTCTCTTTGTAGCAAAAGGACAGACTTTATGAAGATAGGATTTTAGGCAACGTGTTCATGTATGGATTGAAAGCCCACACTAAGCCCTGCCTAGTGGTGAGAGCATGGAGAGATGTCTGTTTAGAGCAAGGGTAGAAGTAGCATGATACTTCTATCGAGCCACATAACTTCAGGAGGAGGCCTGATGGATCAGCACACCACCTTCGAGGTTCCATCCATACTGGGTGAAATCTCAGCTCATTGTTTAAGAACAAAGAGCATGTCCACACATTCCAGTTTTTTCAGTCACCTCTCTCATGTATGTCTCTTGGAACACGGTTTAGCTGCCTAACCCCCGATTTTTGTAGAAAGAAAAAATTTGGAAAATGTTTGCATGGAAAATAATAAGGTATTGCAAAAATGTTGACATACTCCGTTGGGGATAAGGCTGGGGGAATGGATAGGCTTGCAACTTTGACATAGAGGAATGCTGTTTGTTTCCTATTTCCATTTTAAAAGAAAAATACCAATGCTATTATTATTATACAGAAATTATCCATTTTATGGCATGACCATTCAAGTGTTCTTATGTTTTGTCACAAAAACAACATGGTTAGGTTTAGACAAATATCATAGCTTGGGTTACAATGGACCTTTGTCATCTTGGTTACAAACAGCGTTGACTCGGTGTGGAAACAAGAAACAACTCTTTGATCTCCTCCCCATGTGGACTTTTGTCGCTCTATAACAACATCATCTGACTTTCTCTTTTGCTCCCGTCATAATGAAAAAATATATCATCTTGGGCCACATGCTGAAACAACTGATTCTGTTCTGTGTCTGATCCACAGTTCTGCAAATCCCCACAGTTTTCCTGGGCAATGAAGGATTATCAGCAACAACATGGGTGTGCTCACTTCTGGTTTTACCTTCAAATAAAGTAGTTTAGATAATCTGGCTTAACTAGTGGTTTGTTTACAACCTTTACAGACATTAGCTGCAGAGCTGGGTCAAGCTGGAATTGTTGCCCCATTGGTCCTGTGTTCGAAGTTGCAATAAAATGTAGTTTTCCTTTAACCATGACCATTATGTTCCTACAGCACTCTGGATATAGTTTTTGAAGGCAACAAGAAACAATGTAGAGTGCAGTTTTAAGTTTTAATTGCTATTACCCAGCATTAGTTTTGTGTTTTTGATTATGTTAAAGCTTTGTGCTTTCATATTTGCCATTGAGAACATTCAAGACATTAAAATGAAAATAAATAAATGAACAGAAAAAATCTCTGGTTTTAAATGATCATATCTCACAAAGTTGCTTCATGTCGTCTGTCAGTCATGGATCACAGCATAATGGCAATTTAAAACATCTAAAAAGCAATTACAGACTAATTACAGATTACCCCCTCCCTGTCTTCTTCTCCTCCCAACCCTCCCTACCTTTCCATAATCCTTTCTCAATCCTCCCCTACAGCTACAGTAACTCCTCCAATTATGTGCTCCCACTCATGTCAACTGACGTTGACAAGTGGACGAGTTTTGTGTAAGTATAATGATGTACTGATCATTCAAAAATCACATTTGTGTATTCTTTAAATGTCCAGTCGTGTTTGGCTGCTAGCGGGAAAGTAGGTTTTTGTTTCATATTAGTCGACTGCAGACATTCACATTTTTTTTCCCAAAACCTGCAACAGAACAGCTAGACATTGTGTGTTTACACGAGACTGTGCTCTGTTCTGTAGCTGACCTTGACAGAATGTATACAGTTAGTAGCCACCCAGAGACTGGATGTTTTGACTGCATACCATGTATCCTCTTGTTATATATTATCTACTTCACATTTTGGCTGCATCTGCCCATGTGTACATGCTGTGTATTCAGCAAGCTTCTATCTCTCAGGGTGTATCTCTTTAGTGTCTTTGTACTGGCTAAATTTTGTTTTTGTGTTATCTGTTGTGTGTGTCTAGAGATAATAGAGTGGGAGCTGGTCTTTTGTGTCATTGCTTAGGTTAGGCCTGTACATAGCCATATTTTACAGACTTCTGAGGCGTTGCTTGGAAAGATAAAAGGACACTCAGAGCAGAGGTTCTTTAAGGTGTTTGCCAAAATGACGGTGTCTTATAAAGCAGAATGATGAACGAGGAGCATGTTTTGGTGTGGAAGCGGCTAATGCACTCCACCAGTCAACTTCCTCTGTTGATTACATTCCACTTTGTCCACCTCTCACTCTGTCCCGCGCATAAATGCTATGCACTGAGCACATTAATGAAGTCAATTGAATTAATTAATTTGAATCTCATTAATCGCTGATGAAAATGGTCTTACTGTTCAGCTGTCTCAACAGGGAAGAGCCAATTAGCCTGCCACTTGACAGAAAAAAAAAAAAAAGTCTTGAGATACCTTAATGTGCGTCACACATGAGCATTTGGTTCACTCGTATTTGCATAAACTCCATATTGTCAGTCAGACATTTTGCTGCAACATGTCACAGACAAGAGCAGAGAACAGAAAATACATTCTGCACACCCTAGTGCTTTACATAGCAACTTTATAGTTCTTAACCTCAATTATCATCACTTTGCCACTTAAGGACAACTCCATAAATGTGTCTTTTTTCTGACTATGAAATGTTAATATTAAATGCTTAAAGTAAATGTGTTCTACTGACTGTGACTGAATTGATTCTCCTAATGAATGGTGTTGGACTAACACACAGCTATATGTAGGATGAGTTTAGGTGACACCAATTGCACCAATAGCATATCTACATACAATGAGCACATCAATATCTCCTGTATGAGAAAAAAAGCATGGCAATGTGACCTGAGATGGCGATTCTCCAATGTCAAATGGAGAGATACGAGTTTGTCTATACATTGAGGAGACATTAAAGATTGGGTGCTTGGGTCGAGTAAATGAAACAAAGATGCATTTTTTGCATGCAGATGTATCCTGCTAGTCTGAAGATTAGGACCAGTGACCTCTAACCCTTTGGCTGCCCTCAAATCATGTGTCTGCACGACATGGCTCAGCCCTGTTGTCCAAAGCCTGTCCCAGCTGATGGTCCTCAGTGTGATGACAACAACCAACATCACCCCCCCCCAATTCTTGAGCCGCTAAACTGACCATTCATTCTTTGGGCTCATTACACTTCACTGTTTTTGGAGGTAGGCTCAGAGATCTGTAGCTGGACAACAAAATGTGGAAGAAGTTGGCTGGGGGATGGGGTGGGTTGTACTTGTACTGTTGACCTGGGTGACCCCAGTGACCCTTAGGCCCATGTCCCCTTAATAAGTGTTGCCCTCCTCGGTGGTAACAGAATGGTCAAACATTATGTCAAGGGTAATTAAAGTCCAAATGCTCCTGACCCTGATATAATCCCCTTTGAAAGGATCTCCAACTGTTTGCTGTGATTAACAAGGACTGCTGCGCTGGGAGGATCTGCTGCTGGTGACAAGGCTTTATTGGGCCCTTTTTTTATCACCACATAAAGTGGCCTCCAAAAGCTTCAGAAGATGTCCACAGGTCCCAGAGACAACAAGTCGGTGCTTTGAGCTGTCATTGAACATTACCGACCAAATGGCTGGCTGGTTACAGACTTCGGAAGCTATAAAGGATTCCATCAGGTTTGAGCAGTTTTAAAAAAGGCTGTAAGCAACCAACTAAGAATGTGTGCCTTTCCAGATACTGAGGCGTGTTAATGGCTGATCTTGCATGCTCAAAAAATGAAATCACATTTATTAATAACTCTGCAGTGAACCAGTTTGCAGGAAGTTCTTAAAACCAACAAAAGTAGTTTCAACAATTATGATGAACTTGACTGCAACATTTAAGTGCGCCCATGATTCTCTTTAAAGTTTGTAGAATATATTGATCTTACACAAATGCTTGTGTGAAAGCTGTGTAAAACAATCAAAGTGCAAAAACATAATGAAATGATGAAATTCCTGCCCTACTATCGTCAAAGACCAACAAACTCAGCTGAAATGAAAACACAAAATCTGACCCGTGTGTTGTGCAGGCAACATATCCGAAACATTCCCCTTGACTTTAAACATTAGGCCTCAACCACTATTGTTCTGCTGTGGGCCCTATGTTGCACGTAATACCCCACTTCAATAACAAATAGGCCACGCACACCACCTTGCACTCACGTACAAATATTGACCACACGCACACACCACCAGGAGACCGAAATGACAGACTGTCCTTGCCATGTCCACTAACGGTCACTTTAATGCACTGGAGGTCACAGGATTAGTCTTGGGGGGCCATCTTCACAGGGCTGGAGTTTTTAATATGATTCCTACAAAGAGGTCAGTGTCCCAGGGCGGGAGAGGTGGCGGATGATGAGACTCCCCCACACATGCACACAGAGGTCTTAGTATGTCCCCTCTCCACCCCTTTCCCCACAACCATATCCCAACTCTCCACCCGTTCCCTCCCACCTCCTTGTTACCCCCACCCCCCGAGCACACACAGACACACACACACACACACACACACACACACACACCCAGTCCACCCGCCTTTCCATGAGGACAGCAGCACCCCATCCGTCCTTTATCTCTGGGGGCAGCGCAAGTCATGCAGAACTCACGAGAGGAACATGCTGAGTGTGAGCTCATCGGATTAGGCTTCAAGATAGGGGCAGGGCGCCTCAGAAAGAACCGGTGTGGTTTCCTTTTCCTCATGTGCCTTTCCTTCACAGCCAACATTTTAACAAACCAAGGCAAAACAGGAAAATAATATGCTCAAAGCCATCCAGCCACAGAGCTGCATTAAGAAAAAAATAACATCAAGGAAAGGACATCATGCATCTGAAGGTTGAGGTTATGGCTTCAACATTTTTTTTTTTTTTAAATACAAACATATTAAAACTGAACTCTTCACCGTGTACTTCTGGATATTTTCCATTCTTTGTCCTTTCTGTGATAATATGAGCTCTTCAAGACAGAAAGGAGCATAAACAGTAAACAAACATGCGCCCATATCAAAGTTACTTCTCAGACAGAATGAAAAACAAAAGCCTTATCGAGGGATATTCCACATCACAATGCTAATTTGTGGCGATATGTTCAAATGGGCTATGTGAGATGAAATATCAAAAGCGTAATAAAGCATGATAAAATAAGCCATGGGTGAGTGTGGGTGCAAATATGGTAGAGATCACAGATCAAAGATGACTCGGAGTATTGAATTATCCCTTCTTGAGTTTCATCAGATTTGGAGATGCTCACCATGCTTTGTTAGATGCCCAAATGCCTGAACAATTTGACTCTATTACAGCTTTGACGTGAGCAGTGTTCTGTGATAAATGGGGTGAGGCACAACCTTTTGAAGTAATAAAACAAAGAAAAGTAGGCCGATGTATGGCTGTGTGCCAAAGTTTTAGCAGGGGGCTGAAGGGGGAAGAAAAGCACATGATCGCTAACGGGTGATGGCTTTGATCATGCTCCCAAACAAACGGCCAGATAAAAAGGGTAATCAACACCTCTGACCACAAGTCCAAATTTGCTCCTGCCAGTGTCTATAAATTACCCACCATTAAAGACAAACATTTGGCATACATTTGGCATACAGCACTCAGGGACCAGGCAGTGACATGTGAAGGGCGTAGCCTATGTTGGGGGTTTTTAGTTACGCAGGCGGGCAGGAACAGCACAACGGGATGGGGTGCAGTTTCTAGCTTGTTGACCTAGTAGCTGGGAGCTTGTTGGGATCAGTAGATGCCAAAGAGTGAGCAAGACGATGACCATGGCTGAATAGTGTGGGGGGCTTAGACCTTGGTCTCTGAATCGTGACCTTTGTTCTCCTCAGTGTGGTTTATGTTTCCCTGTGGACACTCTCCCAGGCAGCACTGCTCCTGCCAAAGGAGGGAATCCCTCAGGCTGAACGTCCGCTCTGAATCTCTCCCCACTGCTTTTCTTTTGCTCCGTGTTTACAGCAGAAAAAATTCCTTACTGTGATCATTACAGTTTGGAAAGATTAGCATTTTTGCTCTTTTGGCAAAACATTAATGGGTTTCAAACTGATCTTGACCAGCCATCAAGCAGATGCACAAGCCAGTGGTCACCTGAAGGTATTACCTGATGCTAGGCCATGATGTGTATCTAGAGGTACAATTAAAGATGTTGTTTAGTCATCAAAATTTGCTGATTCCTTGTAATGTAGCAGTAGAAAGTTATTAGTGCTTCAGAGGAATATCTAACATCACATCTGGGTCAATATTGTAAAATAGAACTAAAACCACATCACCACACCTGAATGATGTTTGAAACAAATGAAACAGACTGTAACAAGGGGCTATACATGGAGTATGATAGTGTTACCTAATGTTGACTGTACACCTCCCCTTTGCTAATTAGCTACTGTATGTGTGTGGCTGGATTGAAGTTGTCTCTCTTCAATCAGTGTTCTGGTGGAGAGTATTGTATCCAAGGGTGATTTTGATTGAAAACTCTAGTGTTGTGTTCCCACATGATCAAAAAACTGTCTACAACCTTGTGGAAATGCATCAACAATCAACTAATGTGCTACACATTTAAAAAATGTATAGTTATAAATGCATATAAGTAAAACACTTAATTAAGATGCTGATTCTTGTAATGATGATAGGGGCAGCCACTCAAATACCTGGTGTTTGAGAAAAAAGAATGGGGACTTCCTTTGCCAGAGCAGGAGAAATAACAACTTAAAAATTATAAAATGGTGACAAGCATGGATGAGATGCAGCTAAACGGGTTGCTGCCAATAGAAATACCAACTCCTACTGCTCTTAGTGACCACTACTGCTTCATTGTCATCTGAAAATGGTTCTAAAACTCCTGAAATGAACAAAATGTCAGACTGGATACTCATTGAGGGAGACAAGGCCACAGTCTGTTATGCATCACATACGTCATGATAATCCTCACTTGTTCCCCTATCATAGAGGTCATTCAGTAACTGGCATGACATTAACAACAACAAGTATTAGTTCATCGTAGATGAGCCAGGTTTTCCATCAATTCAGCAAACAATGCATGAGTTTGGGGGCACCCTGGTGGCTGTGGGGCCCTAAGTGGTAGCTTAGTTGGCTTATATGTAGGGCTGGCTCTGAATGTATGTTTAGGTTATGTGCCAGTGCTGTGCCCTGGACAGCCCTAGTCCAATTTAAACCCTGCTCACTGCCCAACGCTGGGGTAGCATACATGCAGCACCCCATAAAACCCCAGTGCATGCATTGCTTGTATCCCTTTAAACTCCGACACCGACAACTAAAACCAGCTGGGCTTTTGGTTACAGGGTTACAAACATACATAGTATTGTACACATTCTGGAGTTACATCAAGGTAAGTACTATTTTATTTTTGCATATGCTCCACCCTTGCTATTGCCAATGCCATAGGGATGAGATGTTCTCCCAGCTTGGCCATAACCAAAACTAATCCGAACCCAACCAGAATCAAGAAACCACAGCAACCCACAACCTGCCAGACACTTTCCCACCAGACTGCAACACCACCAGCAAAGCTGAGTGTGACACAAAAAACATCTCAATGGGTACCAGAAAAGATCCATCCAGACAATGCCTCAAGGACTAAGAGAGATACTTCTTGAGATATGGCCGCACAAAGGTCGAAGAGGAAGACCAGGAGGCAGCCAGACAGGTCTCTTTCACTGAAACAGGACAGAATAGCCCCATCGAAAATGCAATGCCCCAAGTGGAATGAACTCTCAGGCCAACTGGGGGAATATAACCCTCTACCTCATAACTCATAACTCTTGTGAATTGCAGTTCAAATCGATTGAGTGAGTCATTGCACAGACAGAAGGACTCCCTGGGCAGCCCATGGCAGTTGAACAAATGCTCAGACTTCCTGATACTAACATGCGCTCCACATTAACAGTAGAGTACGTACACATTGTACAGCACATGAATGTGCTTCTCCTCTCTGTTGACATGAGCAAGGGGACAGAAAGCCCTCAGATGAATGACCCTCGACCTGAATGAAGCAGGGAAGGCCGTAGGTCAGAGGGGCAGGTTAAGACGCAGGTCCAACAACGTCCTTGTCATGACTGATCAACATGTATGATGTATGCAAAAGCAAAGTGCACAAGGCACTTGTCCTCTAAGCCGATGCCAGGGACAAGAGGAGCACCCTCTTAAGTGACAGAACCTCTAGGTCTGTCTGGATCAAAGGCTCAAAAGGCAAATTCTCACTAAGACATGCTTCCCGGCAAAGTTATGTTGTACCCTTTGCACAGTTGTAAGCTCCAGCAGGTTGATGTGATAAGGGGAGCTCAACCACGTGCCTCCAACACTTGTCTGGTTAAGAGTCCTGCCCCAACCTGTTGGTGAGGCATTTGTGAAGATCTAGATGGAATGAGGGATGCACCCCAACTGTATACCCTTGTCAGGCACCTGGGAGTGTCCCAAACATCATATCCCTCCATGCTAGAGCAGGGAAGTTGAGCTTGTGCTTGTTGTCTCAGCTGGAGCTGTGCAAACCAATGCTGGAGATTTCTGATGTGCAGTAGTTCCAGATGCACCAGGCTTCCACCTCCAGCCTGGATGTGGTGAGAATCAGCCCGTTGTCTATATAGATCAGGCTCCTCATGCCTCTTTTCCTGAGCAATGTTAGTGCCATTTCCACACACTTGGAGAATGTGCACAGGGCCAGAGAGCACAGAGAGCATCAAAATGGTATTTCCTCCCTCCAGCTGAGTGAAAAGGCCCTGCTGGAGAGGAAGCCACAAGTACCATCTTCCTCTTCTTTGTCTCATCAGTGTGGGAAGAGTTGTTCTCCTCTCTTCTGACCTGGGTGGGGCGCCACTCATGACGAACAACACTAGAACTGGAAGAGCAAACCTGTGTATTATAGTGTGCAGTGTTGGAAAGCTACGTAAAATACATTTCCTTTATTGGTAAAATAAAGCTGCTGATGGTGGAACTTTATCAACTGACTGAAGGCGAAAATATAAACAGGCCTAAAACCCTCCCTGCCTCAAGCCAGCTTGTGGTGGGGAGGAGAAGGTATCACTTCTTTTCTTTCAGGGAGGACAGACCCCACCTGTAACGTAAGCAGCAAACATGGCACATCTCCTGATGATGGCAAAGGCCTGGTACATCCTCAGGGCATTGGCTGGAGTTCCATCACCCCACAGCTATGAGGTCAGTCTACTGGTGGGTGACCTTGTCCAGGGATCCCACCAGGAGGGCCATGTCATGGTGAAAAAGGCCTGTCCCTGTTGAATGGGAGTGACAACCACTTTCACCTCATCCATGATGGGGGGCAAGGCCTTTTCCCAATTCCTGTCCTGGACAGTTAAGTATGGCCTGTACGATGCAGTAGGGAGTTTGACACTCAGCGGAGCAGGCCACTTGTACTGAGCTTTACAGAAAATGGGTGCCATTTTAGGAATGACCACACATGGCTGCAGCCTCCCAGGCTTCACAAGGCTGGCGACGAGGCCTGCAGCAACGTCAGCGAAATGCTTGGAGAGTAACAGTAGGGGAATAGGGATGTCCATCGTCTCCGTGTTCAAGTTGAAGAAGGGCAGGGAGGTTGACAAGGGGTTAAGAACGGCCTGTAGGAGGTTCATCCTCACTGAAGCGGGACACAGGGTCCTCCTTACTGTAGATCCAACAGTCATGACGATTGAGTAATGAGTACATGTTACATTTTCTCATTCACTCTGGCAGAGCCACATAAAGGTAAATCAATAGTGAAGCCTATGAGAGGTTGGAGCACATACAAAATAGAAAAAGTTGCCATAAAGAATATTTTATTATTGTTATTATTATAATACAATAAATTACCTTATTATTAAAGATATCTCTAAATAGTAACAATCAACCAAGAATCAAGAAAATACTGCACAAATACCTTTGAATGCTCTGTACTTTAATGTCATGTATGAGGATACCCTCATTTCAACTCAGCAGAATTTTGTGTTGAGCGTTTAAGGTTATGGGTAGAGCTCCAGGGCGGTTTGGTATCAGATGGGTGTACAGGAGGAGAAAACAAACAGGAAATAGTCATCAACTGTTAATTCAAAGTTTGTTTAACTCCTCATTTCCGGTGCAATCCATTTGCCTTACTCAGCAGCCCCTGTGAAAATGGGATGCTGAATATATTAGCAGAGGAAACATTCTTAGCATGTAATCTTCTGATGATCCCAGGAGCAAGGTCAAGTTTCTCTGACCACAAAAGAAAAACTGAACAAAAGATTTTGATGTATGTCTACAGGAAATAAATGAGCACCGCCACAAGGGCTTGGTTTCAGTAATGTGACGCATTTTAATGTGGCTCACATTTTAGTATTCCATCTCATTAGATCACAATTAGACTGTAAAGATGTCTGAATATGTTGTTATAATTTCAAGTGAAAGGAGAAGAATAAACTGCTTTATCCTTCTGCCAGCTTCATCGTGTTTTGTCATCACACAAAGAGATTTTAATGGAATTTTGTGTGTGGCAACGCTTGATGACAAAATAGTTTCTACCGTAAGCATTTTGAAAAATGACACTGCAGATGATGTAAGTATCCGTCAGTTATGTCCTATCTTTTTCCCATGACCATTGTTAAACTTGTCCAATGTTTGCAGACTTGTGCAAGTTTGGGTATCAAATGTAAAAACCTGACACACAAGCTATTGTTTTTTCTATTGCGACATTGCTATGAATATGCTCATCTATTACAAACGATGTTTACAGTTTATAGAAAAAAACATACCACTATCAGCCATTGGTTGATACATCATGTCATCACAAGAGAAAGCAAAGTGTTGCTTGAGTGTGTTCCAGTTGATTTCTCTGTAAATCACAGGCCGTGATGTTTGGGTTAGAGATTGTAATTTTGTAATGGCTGTTTACATTGCTGTAGGGCTGGCACACAGACAGTGAGAACAAGTTGGGAACACCTCACGCACTGTCCTTTAACGGAAGGACAGTGAGTGTACACACTCATCAACACATTCAACAGTTCAAGTGGTCGTGCTGATTTTGTAAATTGCTGCTGCTTGATTATATTAATCATCTTTGGGCGAAGTATCATGTTAATGGAATTTTCTTCTGTTGCACGCAAAGCGTCTTCTGTTATTCTCACATTTCATGTGGAGACGAACGTGCTGTGAAATTGACTTTCCTCAAGCAATGGACCTTAACTAACCAGACAGAAAAGAAATATGTTCCAGCCAGGACAGATTTTTGGTCATAACACCATCCTACAAAGAGAACTGCATCTTTCATGAACTGCATCTCAGTTCATAAAAAATGCAGTTAAAAAAAAAAAAATGTGGATGCTGTGTCCACATTTAAAAAAAAATTACCTTTTAGCACTAATAGCCACATATATAAATATTTCAGGCAGGACATAAATCAACTACGTTACAGCAAAGTGACTTGGGGCTCTTTCACACCTGTAGTTCATTTGTCTGGACCAAAGGGAAAATGATCGATTGTTGCATTTAAGCTCTGGTCCAGACTGTGTTCCCACTACTTTCCACAAATAATCCAAGGAGTAAACCTGAAGTCATGCAGACTTTCAAATAACTCACTGATTGTCATCAGCACCAGTGTGGGGAACTGACAGCAAGGCATGCAGCACAAGATACCTAATTTTTGTCCATTTCTATGTATATATATATATGTATTTATATATATATGTGTGTGTGTGTGTGTGTGTAAGCACTATTAAAGGACTAGGCGCTATTAGTATTATTATTACACAGAAAATCAGAGGCATCTTGTAGAGCAATATCACATATCAAAGGTCAACAAACTAAAAGAAACTCTGTCACAGATATAGATTTCTTTTGTCATATGGACTCTTGCATTAAAGAGTCACGGCCAGTTTTGAGAATATCTAAAATCAGACATGCTATCACTTTTAATGACAGTGTAAATGATGAGAAGCTGCTTTCAGGCCAATGCTAGACAAGCCCCTGTTGACAGACGCTGCTGTGTGCTGGCCACAACCTCAAATTAAAGCTAATCCCTAAATGTTATTTCATGAGATTACCCTTTCAAGGAGCCTGCCATTCGGTTCTTGCTGTGCTACATCGTCCCACAAGAAATGAATAAACACTCTATTCTTTTATCTTGGTTTACTTCTGCTGGATGTTTAGTTTTACGTCAAGCAGGTAGTTCACAATGGTTGTTTTGTCAGACATAATTAAGACAGCTGTATTTACAAAAGAGATGATTGTGTCTCAGGTTTCCTTCGGAGGGAAATAGTCGATGATCCTAAACATAAACATTACAACATGTCATCACCAGCCTGGAGAAAATGATTCAGGCTTTGCTTTTTCCTTAAAGAAATGGTTGATGTCATTGTTCTAAATGCTCAAATAGTGCATGATTGTTTATTATTCTTTAAATAAACATGCTCCTTATTAGGGTTTGAGTATCTTAGATTCCAGAAAGTTAGAAAACAATCAGTCATTATCTTCTCTAAAGGAAACACTGGTTCATTCTCAAACACACACACACACACACCACAGAAATATGTCACATTCACATTTTATTGATTACACCAGCCCTCTTTGACTAATCATCTTTACGCCTCCTAATTTTTTTGTCTACTACACAATGAAATCAGATGGGGGCAGGGCACTGGGGTTTGTCGGTTGATCTGTTATTGTCCCGTAGCTCGGACAACATTTCTCTGATTTTGACAAACTTTAGGAATATATTAGCTTTGGCATGACTGGCCAAATATTCGTCTACTGTGTTCTTACATTTTGAAGACTTTGAAACTTTAACGCAATATCTCTGGTTCCTGATTTAGTGCATTTAAAGAAATAGTTCAAAATGTTGGGATTGTTTTCGTTCCAGGCGTGAGATGAGAAGATCTTTATTAGTATTATGTCTATATGAGTACAGAGCTGGAGTCAGGACGTGAGGATCTTAGCTCAATAATAACATCTTGTTTGCTGTTGTGGGAGATGGGAATAATATTATGGCAGTCTGGGTCTCCAGGGTTACAAGTGACACGAGTGAAGTTCTTTTTTTGAACAGGAAGAGCTAGCGTGACATTGCCAGACCAATTTGCAAGATTTGCAGTTTGCAGATTTGTGTGGTTCCCTAGAGCGCCATAGGACAGCACAACTTAAATAGTTTAAAATATAACTTTTTATTAGTACCGTAAAATATACCCAAAATATGATAAAACACAAATAGTCAAAATTCTATTATTAAAATTATTTTAAAGAATATAAAGATATGTAAAAGGCTTAAAAGAAATTTGAAAGAGGGGGAAATTGTGGTCCATGGAGCAATGAGGGAGCGCCGCATGTCCCGTGGTTCCTTGTCACCATGGTGTGGCAGCGCTGCACAGTAAAATCATAAGAATGATAACATACACACATGCATCTATGATGGTGTAGCACTGCTCCACCACATCCACTCCTGAGATCTCGTGCCATCATCCTCCCCTTGCTTCTCTCTCCTGCTTCTTCACTAGCAGGTATTCAGGTTTCTGGGCACACGTCTATTGTCGCTACAAACTACAAGAATGAACAATGAGTTGAATCTGCGAAGTAGAATAATATCTGATATATTACTTCATCAAAGAGTCATTTACAGTGAAATGATCAGCAATACCCAGAAGCGTATTGTCTGATGTATAAGGTATGTGGTCATTTGTATAGTTCCAGCTATAGCATGCCTTAGTTATTGTTATTCAAATGTGACTTCGGTACGAAGATCAAGATAAACTATTTTTGGCCACGTTTGAGCTGATATTTGTGTTGTAGCCACATGCTCAACAAAAAAATGGGTGCGGAAATTCCAAAACAAGGATGGATGTTAAGGGGTTAAGGTAGCTTGTCTGACCTCTCGCACACTGCGCTGCTGACACCTCATAACTTCCTGTGTCGTTACATAATGGCATGACACAGTTTATCACTTTAGACCTCCCACTGGGAGCTATGATGGACGGAGTGTGTGTCTCCCCATAGCCAGCATTTATTCATCTGCTCAGGAGGGATCACACAAACACAGCCTTAACCACAACCAGCCCTGGTGCACGTGTGCGACCAGATCTCCGGCATCTCAGGCCTCTGCCCAACCTATGTCTGTCTGTCTCCCTTCCTCCTCAGATCCCCAAGGAACCGACCTGTAACTGTAAATTACTCGGCGAGCCCACAGGGTCCTGCCTGCTGATCCCTGTAAAGCCTTCACCGTCATCCTGCAGACACCTCGGTACGTTTCTTTGAGCAGACAGCTGTCACAACATTCATCAACAGCTCAGGGAAATGTGTCGTTCCACCCTACCATACTGATTTGATTTCAGCTCTACATTAGCAGGAAGATAGATCATTTACCGTACTTAAGATTTATGGAGCAACCTAAGTGAGCTGGTTTCCTGCAGACGTGCTTCTGTGCCATCAAAAAACTAAATGTTGTGTGTGTTTTCAGCTATTAAGTGATAAATTAATCACTACAATACACAACTCTCTACTTCTAGTTACTCTACTATTTGTATGATGCAATATTTGATCAACTAAACATCCAGTGATGTCTTTGCTAGGAAAAATCACTGCTACATAGGACATGATTAAAGAGAGAGAGCAGAGATAACTTTAGAATCTGATAATTCAAGGAAAACAGCAGCTGATTATTTGTTACATTAATACAAATCTTTGGATCATTCACTTGCACATCACTCATATTCTTTGAATACTTACACAGCTCCTGTCGTTCTAAAAACAGATATACTTCACTTTTTCCATATTTATTTCCATTTGACATTCATGATTCTTTTGCAGTATTTATTATTCCTTTTCCTTTTCTCTCACTCTCTTTCATTCATTTGTTTTTTGCATACCAAAACACTACGGCAAATTCCTCATACTTAAACAAATCTGATTCTAATTCTGATGTTTTCAAAACTGAAAGAAGGTCTAACTGCCTAAACTTGACTGTAACCATAAAGGCGGCAGATTCAAAAATGCTCGTAATAGACAGTTTTGGAACAGTTATATGATTTATTGTGGACGCTGACAATTTGGGATGTGAAGTACTGAGCAATGAGTAGTGTGTTTCAGTCATGAGCAGGGATGAGAATTTGAAAATCAGTACATGCAAATTCCAAATCTCATTGGCCTCGACATAATGGGGATCAGCTCATTGGCTGTGCTGGAGGTTGGGAGGTTGATAACAACACCAGCCTGGTGCAGAACTTGTTAGCATGACACCGCGGCTAAAGGGTCAGAGAGGCTGTCAGCCTCCCCCCAAAAGGGGGAGGAAAAGTAGCCAGCTGTGAGGACGGTCTGTCAGGAGTACTCTACGTCATCACGCCAACTGCTGATGGTCAGTAAATACACTGTTGCCCATAAAGTTGGAATAATTGTTCAATACCCCCAGTTTTGTTAAAGCCTGAATCCACAGTTTGCAAAGGTTCATTGTGGTTTAAGTTTCACTGTGATATGTTTGGAAGAGTTTGATCAATAAAGTTGAGAAGATATACACTTTATTTATCAAGAATAAATCACACTGTCACAATCATTTCATGAGAAGAAGTAAAAAACTTCCAACTTTATGGGCAACAGTGTATAAGAAACTGTCCAACAGGTTTTATTTCCTTATTTCTTATTCCTTATTTCCTTTATTTCCAAAACACCTACGAAGCACATCTTTGTCCTTTAAACCTGGGGTCCACCAGTGTGCATGTTCTCCCCGCACTTGCATGGGTTTTCTCCGGTACTCCAGCCTCCTCTCACAGTCCAAAGACATGCAGGTTAGGTTAATATACAAGTACTCTAAAGAAGAAAGTCCTCATCTGAAGCCTTTTCTCTTGGGAAAAAAAAAAAAAAATATGAAACACTGAAACGCTTCTGCAGTTTGTCCATTTATGCTTTCAAGGACAGTTAATGGATCAGTGTCAGGAGAATCTTTCAACTTGTTTTCACTTGTTGGGAATTTGTTTTCTCCTGGCAGGAAAACAAGAAACACGAGCCATCAGAAACTCCTGTAGGTTAAACTGAGCTAACTAGCTCCAGGATATACTATAAACACTATAGCCTAGTAACAGACAAACAATAAATACAATGACTCAGACCACCTTTTGAAATATAATATCAAGAGAAAAATATTGTTTTTTTTCCCCCAACTTCCTCCTACACTGGACATCGCTAAGTCAAGTGATAAAGAAAAGAGCGAGGAGGGATTGCTCGCATAATAGCTCATGATGGACCCGGACAGGCATCGTGGTGCACTGAACCACAGGCAGCCATTCCTCATGAAACACTCAAATATCACTTAACAGCCTTCACACGCCATTCATGTGCACATGGAACTAACAGCCATCGATTAGTGGATTCAGGTGCACTAATTCAAGCGTAGAACAATGAGGGTACTTGAGCAATAATAGCCGCTGATCTTCAAAGTAGCTCAACAGTTTGATTCCTCAGTCAGTACTTTGCCTGTGTCACAACACAGGAGGCATTCTGGGCAAAGTGAAGACTCCCAGCTGGATCTGACGACCCGTAGAATCACCACAAAACCCGTAAAGAAGGGGATGAAGGAGGGGTTTAATCCCTTCCATTGAATGCTCGCTGACAACACATAGAAGGGTCTAAAGTGTGCGTTAGATGTGGGTAATGAGGGTTGGTTATTATTTTGCCCCCCCGGCCTGGATAGTTCTCCAAACGCAAACATTGTCCATACACTTAAGAGCGCCCTCAGAATAGCAAAGGATGGAGAGGATACGGGTATGAAAGACTTTGTGCAGCTCAACGGACAGCGTTGTAGAATTTCACACGTTATGAGAGCTAGCTCAAAGTTGTAGAGCTAAAATCATTTCACGCAGATTCATGTTCATCTCTTCTGGTATTTTTAAATGAGATAAAGTGCTGAGAGTTCGGCTTGGGAGGAGGGACTTTTGCGGCTGGTGGCTCGCGGTCTGACTCTTTGTTAATGATTTCTTGTGATCATCATCCATTTGCAGATATTTCCCAGAAATAGTCGGCTGCTTCATCTTCGATGTGTGGTTTCAGATTCGCTGTTGATGTGGCTGATGTTCTGACTTTTTTTTTTTGTCAGACCCAGCAGGCACAGTTTGCCAAAAAAAAAGGAGAGGGATGCTACTTTTGTTAAAACGTTTCATTCATTGATGCGAAATCTTTCAAATATGCATATGAGCTAGCTTGAGCTGCACCGGTAGGAGCCTCACCAAAAAGATTTAGCATGTCCAATGAACGCGCTCGTTTAGCATGTTCATTCACGGAAGTGTCAGATGCATCCAGTGAAAGAGGTTCAATTTTTTATTAGAGACATTAATAAAAGTTATAAACTTGAAAATATTACAGAATAAAGTGACATTTTCATTGAAAAATGTTAAGATTCTTCAAGGCTTTGGCTTTTGGCAGAACTTGGCATTCATTTCTGACACTTTCTGATCTGATATATATATATATATATGTATATATATATATATATATATATGTGTATATATATATGTATGTGTATATATATATATATATACACTGTTGCCCATAAAGTTGGAATAATTGTTCAATACCCCCAATTTTGTTAAAGCCTGAATCCACAGTTTGCAAAGGTTCATTGTGGTTTAAGTTTCACTGTGATATGTTTAGAAGAGTTTGATCAATAAAGTTGAGAAGATATACACTTTATTTATCAAGAATAAATCACATTGTCACAATCATTTCATGAGAAGAGGTAAAAAACATTTTATTCCAACTTTATGGGCAACAGTGTATATATATCTCCTGTAAAAGCCATTTACAGCCATGAATGTATTATGATACAATGGGTTCTTGGACAAAGACAGGTTCCCCAGCCCTAATACATTGGAGCAAGACAAATATACAAATTGCTGAGCTCCATAGTTGTGTTTAATCACTGTCTCCTTCTCTCCCTTCATTTCTCATCATCTCACTTCTCTGTTTCTCAGCTATCCTCCCCTTGAGCGTGGGATTTCAATATGTCTTATCATACTGGGGCAGGAGTTAGAGCAGGACGTCCACTGTAAGAGGTTTGGTGATAAATTCCCGGCTCTTTCAGTCTGTATGTTGAAAGGTCTTTGGAATGATTAGCTCCTCCTGATGCCATCAGTGTACGAACGTGTGTGTTAACGGGTGAATGTGAATGAATAGTGTGTACTGAATAGTAAAAGAATAGAGAGGAGCTTTACAAGTGCAGTCAACTTAGACTTCAACAGATATGAAAAGCTTGATATGAGTCAACTTAGACTTCATCAGATATGAAAAGCTTGATATGAGCCTGCATTGAAATACAGGAGCACCTAATTCTGCTTCCAGCCTGGAAGATTTCATTTTTCACTTAAGAAATGAGTCAAATAAATGTGCCTGTACATTAGTAGTATTGTTTGGTGTAGCGTGCCACAGCTGGAGTCTCATCTGCCCCTTTCAACCTTGTGAAAACCTCTGATGTTTTTCAGGCTGTCAGTGGCAGTGACAAGCAGTGATCACGCCTTTCACAGGGAAACCTCAGCAAACATGATGCTGAGGGCCCCAGCTTGATTGATGACCTGTTCTTATTGATACAATCTCTCACATGTGGTTTGGCCATTGTAGCACATGTGGTTAACCAATAAAGAACAGATCTAGGTTAGATGCAATGGGGACATGTTGATTGCAGGCTTTGGTTCCTGTTCTAATTCATCTCACTACATTGCCATACAATGGTAATATGACTCCATGGACAGTTGTATTTTTCAGCCTGTCATTATAGTACCTCGGAGGTTTTTAAATAGATTTTCTCACAGAATACTGCAAGTGTACACATGGCAGCTAGAATGCTGGTGTTGTTAAAGTTTTATTGCAAATAATTTCTATGGTTTTAGTCATCATTATAGTGGTAATAATAAACGTGGAGCAATGTTTAATGTTGTTAATTGCACCTGTTCGTTTCCAAGACAAGACATATCAATATGCGGGCTACCATTCTCAGCAAAGGTCTATTGCTGAGATCCGGGAACACAGCAACATCGCTAAAAGCAGAAGAAGCACAGCAGTCAGATGATCAGTCAGCTTTAAAATAGCCGCAGCTGACTAACTGCCAGTGCGCCAATAATAATATTTACTGATATGGCTCTTTGAGACTTTTCAAATTTTACTGGACTTAATGGATCAAATTCTGATAATACAACATTTTAAGGTTTCAGAAAGATGTATTCACAACTTTGCAGCCTTCCATGTTGTAATGATTGTGCCTGGTGAAGAGTCTTTTCTGGCCGCTGTATGTTGCATATCATGCAGCCATACCGCCACAGCCAGCACAGCGGCAGAAGCTTCGAAAATAATTGCCCGGTTTGACCTATTGTACTGTCGTATTGTATTGTATTATAAGAATTTGATCCATTAGGTCCAGTAAAATTTGAAAAGTCTCAAAGAGCCACATCAGTAAATTATAACCATGGATTACATTTATAATCATGCATGGCAGTAATTGAATTCCACCAGTTAGTAAAGC
This sequence comes from Pempheris klunzingeri, assembly GCF_042242105.1. Lineage (NCBI taxonomy): Eukaryota > Metazoa > Chordata > Actinopteri > Acropomatiformes > Pempheridae > Pempheris > Pempheris klunzingeri. Next base: position 5,797,064 of record NC_092021.1, on the reverse strand, counting down.
CTCATCCAGTTAGCCGGACTTAGCACATGTAAGTGCAGCCCATTTACCAAAAAAGCTCAGAGGATGCCTTGATCTTGTCGGGTCCATTCCACAATGCAAAAAGCTGTAAAATGATAACTCAGATCACAAGTTTGGAATTGCTGATGAGGAAAAGTCTTGCAGTCCTCTGCCGTCATGACTCAGCTGCTGCAGCTGCTGCTTTGGTCGATTGCTGACTCATCGATACGAGCTCTCTATTGTATTGTGAGTAGCTTGTAACAGTCGTCCGGGTGACTGTCGACACTCGCTCAGTTACACTTGGGAGGCTGATAGCACAGATTCATAAGCTTTACGGTGAAAAGGCTGGTGAAGAATTTTTCCCATTAGGGAAAAAAATGTTGCATTGTTTGGCACACAATCGTATTTGCATTCGGTGTTGAAGCAGAACAGTTGAAGTACTTATGCTGCACTGACTTTGAGTTTTGGCACTGTGAACTGGGTGTTCAGCATTTGTCTGACTGATTTATTGATGAAATATTAATAGTCGGCTGACATAAACAACAGAATTTGCTAGGTAACAGGTATGATAATTAATTTGCTCTGACAGGGAAACACCCTCTTTTTGTACATAGTCAAACTGTTGCCATCATAACTGTTGCTTTTTTTAGGTGTTGATTTTCTGTCAGGTGCTTGTTTCTTGTGGTTGTCAGGACAAGGATGAACGGCAACCATATCAGCTGCATATATGTGTGTGCGTGCATGTGTGCATGTGTTTGAACCTGATGCATTACTGACAGGAGCGGGCCCTGGTGCAGCAGTGAGCTATTGTTTTCCTTGGCAGAGATTAGCGGCCCCCAGGGGCCCGTGCCACAAAGGGCGCTCTGTTACTCAGTAGAGTGCTTTATTGTGCCCCAAATTACCCCCGTGGAGAAGGGAAAAAACAGCATGGCAAATATCGAGCATGCAATGAGCAAAATGACAGCTGTTCGGTACAGAAATTCCGCGCTGCAAGCTTCCCAAATGCTGCTCGACTCCTCGTGACGGTAAGTGCTGGAGGAGATGTGTCGGCTCTACGAGTTAAAAACAATTCTAAACTGTGTGCAGTTACTTAACACGTAGATCTTTCGCGTTCAAATGTGTTAATAATTTTGCTTCTCTTTAGATCTTCATCAGTGTTAAATGTATGGCTTTTTTGCTTTGATTTTTTGCTTTATAGCTCCTCATTTCATCAAATCACAATAAAGGAACCACGTTGTTTTGTGTGGCTTAACTTCCTCTTAAAAGCGTGTTCTTTTTCATCTAAAACACGAGTAGAACTTTACATCCACAAATTCCTCTAAGACGGCTCAAACCTCTCGAAAAGACGAATGGGGTCACGTCTACAAAGAGCAATAATCTTCTTTTCTCTACGGCCGACAAACAGGCCTGTCAATTGGCTTCATTGTCAACATCCTAGGGGACTGGTTTTTAAAAGTGTCAAGATCAAAAGGCTTGACTGACAAAGCACGCTTTTTATTATTGCAGTTGCAACCCATAAGCTTTTAATGTTGAAAATTACAGTCATTAAATACAAGCTGTACAAGCCTTGGATCTTGACTGAGGCTTTGAGGAGTTAACCGCAAATCAAAAAAAACAAGCCCATGGCTGAGATAAAGAGGGTTGTATGTAAATATGAGCCCTTTGTAATGGTAAGCAGCGCAGAGAGCTCGTCTGCAGTGTGTCTTATCGTTCCACGCAGCATGGCATTGATGACATTTAAAGAGATGGTGTCTTTGGTTTAGAACGAAGGGGAAAAGGAGGAAGCGACAAAGAGAGAGAAAAACAATAATGAAGAGATTTTAACAGAGAGTGACAGTGGGGGAATTAAAGATAAAACCATCTGAAAAGGAGAGATGAAACGTGAAAAACATTCACGACTTGTAGTTTTAGAAATCATATCTAGATGGAGCTCAATTGACCAGCAAAGGTGGTTCAGACACAAATCAAATCAATCACTAATTTCTATTGCAAAGGGAACTTTGGTTTTACTGGAAACTTTCTAACTTGACTATTGGACTTGATTTTAAGATTAATTTGACTTCACTTGTGATAAAGGGAGACATCACCGTTCCCCCATATGGGTCAAACGTGCACGGATAGAATAAATGCATTCCAACAACCAGAAAGAAATGATCAAAATAACTGTTATATTTATAGTCATGTATCAGCTCCAGTTTATGCCAGTATTGTAATACTTGCTTGTTTGAAATTATTGGTTGACGCTTCCATCTACTAGAAACAGCTGGCAGCACTGAGCACATATCTTAACATGCTACTTACACATCCAGTCAACACTGAGAAACATTTACATTCAGGTGGAGCTCATTTGTGCGGTAGCCCGTTATCAGTAAGTATGACGTTTACTCTCTTTTTTTTTTTTGTAGCTTTGATCTCCACCGACGCCAGAGCAACACATCTCACTCTTTGGCTGCTTAAATGACTTTCTTTCACGACAATGAGCCAAAAGAGCCTGAAATACCTGCACCGTTGACACGATTGTTCATTTTCTCTTCGATTTTGGCACTGGCGCTCTTACGTCCCAGAGTCAATTCATTCACCGTAAATACCAAAAGTATAGGTTGATGCGGAGCTTTTCAAAAGTTGCATATTGAACCTTTCTCCAAGGGTGAATTGCTGGTTACACAGAGTGAGGAGGACAGAGGGACAGCTATGTCCCGGCTAGCTTCCAGTGCGGTGTTGGTAGTTGCCCTTTGAGTGGCCACTGTGGTGAAAGGCTGGTGGGCAGGGGTGACTCGGCCCTCTCCTCATTGTTCCCAGAGCTTGGTATTCCTCTCATAGCATGCCCTGGGCTCTAGAGGATATGCTTTTAAGGATCCCAGGCCCTCCTAATGGCCCCACTCACCTCCCCAACTCACACTTTTTTTTTAACAAACACACCCCTTGAACTTTTCTTTATCTTTCACCTAAGAACGGAAGGTGAGTTTATTCACGGGAATAACGTGGCGACAAAAGCAACAAGGTCTTTCCAGATTATATGCATATACGCTTTAAACACACACCCACCTCCACCTTGTCCATATATCCCTCTCTTCCCCTCCCTCTTTCATCCTTCCTCTTTCAGGCCTCTCTCTCTCTCTCTCTCTCTGTCTCTCCTTCCTTTCTGCAGAGTGTCCCACTCAGCTGGCCAGCACCTTTTCACTCTTTGCCTGGGGAATTGTCCCCTGCATGTCAAGTGTAGCCATTAGAAGGAAGGGTTTGGATGAGAGGTGCTTTTCAGGTCCCCGTCCCCCTCACCTTTGAATTGAGACAATAGAGCTGTTCTTTATGTCCAGATGACCACACACAAACACACATACACACACTGCCAGGAAACTTTCTAGTGTCCTGTAGCAGTAAGGTCCGGTACGCTAAACTCACATCTCAAGGAATGGGTATGCTACATAACGAAGCCATGTTTGCTATCTTTGACTTTCTTTAACTCCTGGTTTAATAAGGACAACTTTAGGTTTACAAGTTGTTTTCATGACAAAGCCTTCAGCTGTTGAGTTTGAGTCACTGTCGTCTGTTAGTGCAGGCAGCTGTCCATTTCTTGTTGACCATCAACTAGGTTTCTTTTAAGCATGATCATGACTCATGACTCATGATCTTACCTAGATAGTTCTATTTTTAACGATGAGGGTTAAGGTTCCCTAAGCAAGTTTTTCATGACCCAAACTGTGATCTTTAGCTTTGCCCTTCTTAAACCATGATAATAACTATAAACTAACCTCAAAGCCACAATGATTTTTTTTTTTTCCACATCCCTGTCCTAGTCCACTGACTTCCATCAGCTGTTGCTCATTTTTGCGTAGTAATCTGGGTTTTGTCCTCTTTTCTGGTTAATTCTGGTGAGGTTATACAGAGCTCAGCCAGAGATTATGCTTGTATTTTACTAAATTGCTTTCACAAATGCGTCTTGCTTACAAATATAATCACTACCTGCATTATCTTCACAGATGATTCTTTGAGTGAATGATCATGTACATTAATGTACTACAGTGGAGTCACAGGGTACAGGCTGCAAGGTTCGTCTATAGAAATGGAATTTATTGTTGGTTTGGACGGTTGGTCAGGATTTGGTGGTGTGATGTTGTTCCAGTAGTGTGCACCATGTCATTTAACACGTTTTTCTTTGTAATATAAAAGTGTTCTTTAACTGTCGAACCATATACCATCATGTAATATAAAGTGTAAAGTAAATTTTAATGGACCTACTTTTTACTTGAGTATATTTTTTACCAAGTACTAAGTACTTTTACAACAGTCATTTTACTTGAGTGTTTTGTCTTAGCACTCTTTCCAACCCTGCAAATTGCAGGAGACACTTTTGTTACACTTCTTTTGTGGCAGCTAGTCTTACTCAGGCACATGGTATAGGATTTGTCTGTCTGAGCATTTTCCAGGCGATTAACACTTTGAGCTTCAGGTTTTTCTCAGCTGCGCCGTGGCCCCAAATATCCATTTTGCTGATTGTCAGAGTCTGAAAGCTCCAGTTCAAAGAAGGAGAACAGAGATAAATTAGACTGCTGACAGCGATAATTAAAATGAATGAGATACAGGCAATGCCAAATATCTGAAAAAAGTCATTTTTGAAAAATAAAAATATACTTACGCACATATTATTCAGACATTATCAAAACCAACACAAATCTTTCATCTTACGTTAAAATACTTGAAGTTATATGTTCTTTTTTAGTATTTATTGTATAGCATTATACCAGTGTGAAAGGACAACGGAATCCAGGCCCAAACATCATGTTTGGCAATCTTAAACCCAGGGACTTTGAGGAATCTTCTGGCTATGGAACGTAAAGCACACTCTCTTTGAGGACACAACACAAACTTGGCATTCACCACATTCTCTTCCAGCTCCCTTAAAGCCACGGGTGTCAGGACATATTACTCTCTCTGCTAACTTTTTACAAGATGTGGCAGTGTGCTTTTCTGAGGAGCAAACCTATAGACAACCTTATCTAAAAGGTCTCTTAAGTGCCTGGCTTTAGAAAATGACTCGCAGGAAGTTTTAAAAACACACATTAAACCAAGCTGGAAGGGGATCAGAGAATGGAAATGGTTCATTGTAAGCACTATGATGGCATTCCTGTTCCCACCACCACGGGTTTGTATAAACCCCTTACTGAAGTCACTCATACCAGCGGATTAGAAGGCTGCACAGAGGCCCTGCACCTCTAAATGGCAGAGGTTGTCTGTAATGTGCCCATAATGGACGTGCGGCGACATGTAGCAGCTAGTTCCAGCGCTCCACAACCCTCCAATCCTCCATCCCTTTAATGCCTCTTGCCGTCCTTCCATCCATTCTTCATGTCCTCCCTCCTCCCCTACCCTGGTAGCTACATCTGTGCTGAGAAGCATGAAAGTAGCTTGTCCTCCCTTTTGCAGCAACAACAATGTAGATAATCTTCCGATCGATCGCTGACCTCTCCGACTAATACGTGTAAGGTTAGGAAAACACATCTCCCAAGAAAACATAATGCGACCCTTCAAAAACATGCAGGCCGTTTAGCATATGCCACTGTGAAGGCAGCAACTGCATATTAACACAGAACTTGGGCTTTACCCTGTTAACTCCTTCTACACTGTTGCCCATAAAGTTGGAATAGGCTACAATGTTTTTTACCTCTTCTCATGAAGTGATTGTGACAATGTGATTTATTCTTGATAAATAAAGTGTATATCTTCTCAACTTTATTGATCAAACTCTTCCAAACATATCACAGTGAAACTTAAACCACAATGAACCTTTGCAAACTGTGGATTCAGGCTTTAACAAAACTGGGGGTATTGAACAACTATTCCAACTTTATGGGCAACAGTGTATTTGTCATGAATCATTACATTTTGCATTCTTTCCCATTTAAACCCTGTATTGTTATGTTAATACATACCATGCCAAAGGGTATCTGGTAAACAACATATCTGATAATGAATGATTGAAAAAAAAAAAATGTATTGTCGATGAATGCAGTCTGACCAACAGTTTCCACCACTCACAGAACATTACATCAGTGGGGGAAATCCGCTCGCATGGAGAAACAATACACAGTCACTACAATGGAAATCCATTACTGAAACCATTACCAGTTTTTCCTACAGGTGTGATTAAGCCACAGCTGTCTGGGTTAAGAGCATCCAGCTAATGCCAAATGAGGCACACCTGTGTCTTGTGCCAGGCGTGTGTCAGTTCCTGTGTGTGTTTCATAGTATAACCTTATAAGGACTGCTTCCCGTGTGGCCCTGTCCTCATGAGACAGTTGCAGCTGACCTCCTACACCTATGAGTTATGAAATGACTGTCTGTGAGTTGTCAGCATGGGTTTAATTGTTTCAAACCCCTCCCTTTCACATCTCCTCACTTTTGTTCACCTTAGTAAGTAGTTTCCACATTGCAACCTCATTTGCTCTGTGCGTGTGTGGGTGAGTGTGGGTGTGTGTTTAGCCAGACAAATGTCTGAGGCCTCGTCTCAGCCAGCTGCTCCCAGAGTCGAGGTGGTGCACCTGTATAATGACTTACTCATCACACACACTTACACATATATACACACATTCTAAAGTGTCTGGCCTGTGAATTACAACAGGCTGTTTTCTTTTTGAATCATCTGACTCATAGCATTTTGTTTGAGACATTCACCAAAATATTGAAATCATTCAATTGGAGACAATCTCACGTACTTCCAGCCTACATTATTAATCTCACTTGTCACTTGTGAATTCAACCTGCTTAAATAAAGGAACAATTGAAAAATCAATGAGCCTTGAATATATAATTATGTGTCGCTTGGCCTCAACTCAATGTTAACACAGCTCTGATACGAAAATGTACAAATGTCATGTTATTTACATGTGACTTGGATGACTTGAAGCTCAAATGACTTGAGATTTGAGCTGACAGACCTCAGACTTGATTGGAACTTGTCTCATATTATTTCAGATATTGATTGGATGACTTGTGACGCAGATGACCTGAGACCTGACCTGAGATGTCAGGTCAAATAACCTGTTGCCTTCAGATTTTATTTAATACCTTATTTGTCCTTACAGACTCTGACATGGTCAGACAGACAAGACTCGTGTCAAATGACTTGAGACTTGACTCTGGTGACAACTTGAGACTTGAGTTGGACTTCAGAGTTAACTTGAAACTTGGTCCAACAGAATTGAGACTTGACTTGAACTTGTATTGAGTTACTTCCAAGATGACTTGGATATCTTGATACTCAAATTCCTTGAGACTTGACTTGGATTACTTAAACTTGAATGATGGGGGACGTGACTTGGATGAATCCTCGAGTACTTCACTTGACTTGCACTTAGTCTCAACTAAATTTGCTATTTGACTTGAGACTTGACTTGACTTGTATAACTTCAAGCCCAAATGACTTGGACTTGCCCTCTGTGACCATGAGTCTTGACTTGGACTTGTCATAAAACACTTGAAACAGCTCTGTGTTATTCTGCAAGCTTGTGATTTGAAATGATATTAGTCTCTTTTGAAGATGTGGCCCAAACTGTCTGCTTCACTGGACATGTTCTTACCTGAGAGGGGTGGAATGTTAACCCTTCACAGTCCCAGTCTCCATCAGAATAACCAGGCCTGTTTGCAACTTAAGAGGTATTTGATATGAATAGTTGCACTCAAGTTAAATATACATGCAGAAGTTTAGAAGTTAGGTTTGCTCTAAAAATGTTACAAAATGCATTTTAAGAGAATTCTGAACGTGTCATGCGATTGTTCTTTACAGACAAGTAAAACAAGTCAGGTTGGTAATGCACCAATAAGCAGGTTGGCGGTTCAGCCCTCGGCTCTTCCGATCCATACGTTGAAGTGTCCTTTGGCAAGACACTGAACCCCGCATTGTGAGTGTTTGTGAATGATTGCTTTCCTCCTGATGGAGGCTTGGCAACCTTCACCATCGACCATCAATGTCTGAATGGTGTACAAACGGGTTAATGTGAGTGCAGCATTAAAGCGCTTTAAGTCGTCAAAAAGATTAGAGTCACTGCATGAATGCAGTCCATTTACCAGTTAATTGTGTGCTTATACAGCCTCATAACCAATAGATACAATAAAATGAAGCAACAAAGATTACATCAAAGGAACTTTTACTGTGGGTTTAGTCAAATCTTACCTTGTCACTAACTTCCTAGGAATAGAGGGCCAACACCTAGAATGTGACTAGTTCACTAAAGCATCATCACCAACGAATAACAATGAAGGCCATTCAGTAAACTGCTTCCTTTCTCATTGCGGTGACTGGGACACATCCAAAAGTCGATGCTCATATGGCTGCAGTAACACACAAGGCGGTAGCTCATTTTGCTTGTAAGTCCCGGGGCTATTGATGTATTCACTCACAGCCAGGTAGACCAATTGGTTCATGTGGTAGATGGGACACTGGCCTTCTGCTGGGACTGATGAGAAGCCTTCAGTACCACGACAGCAGATACCAAACAGGTCCATCATGTGATTTGCCAGGGAGAGGGTGTTAACTTACTGCTGCTGCTTAATATGTTGATGATACCCCTTGTGTGGATTTTCTGTTAAATCCCCATGGCTTTACTACCGCTTGGTTAGACTTAAACACAACCCTTCCCTGTTATTGCAAGGGATTCTCAATAAAGCCAACCCAGATACAGCTACAGTTACCACTGATCCCGCTGGTGTTGGGAAAGCATGCAAAGCATCTGTGTCTGTCCCAGCCAGAGCCCTATTACTCATGGTTGATAATCCTGCCGGTCCTATAAGGAACATTCAGATGACACACCCAGAAAACAAAAGGGAGGAAACGGGAGGAAAAAACGGGGACAGGACAGGGAAGGACACTGGGGGGACGTAAGGAGGGAGGTTGAAAGGGAAGGCCAGAAAGGGCCAATGTTGAGGGAAAAGTAAAAAGGAAAGGAGGTGAGCTCCGATAAGAAGGAGCACTTGGCATTCTGCGTGTTTGGATTCTGTGATATCTTAATCAACACTCGAGAGGAAAGTTTATTTTGTGTTCTTTTAACTTTGTGATGTACAAATCATGAAAAGGAGAGGAGAAGACATGTGTTGTTAAACTGAAGGATTAAACACAGATATGCAATATTAGCCAAAAGCAATAGCATGGTACTTAACCTGCTCTTCCCACCCAAAAACACAGGAAGACGGGATATGACATGATTCCACTGCTTGCCATAAACTTTCCAGTCTTACATAAGAACTTCCAGACAACCAACCAAATGAGTATATTCTTATTAAAATAGAATGTTGACGCTCTGCATGTGATCCACTTTACGCCATGTGCCACCTGACTCTAGAGGCCCAATCTAATCTGGTCATTACAGCCGGCTTGCTGCTCCAGGACCAGGCCACTCCATCCTTACCTCAGCTGATATGCATGTGGTCAAGAGAAGGAAGTGGCTGAGATAAGTGAGGCGTTTCTCAGTCAGACAGGCATGAGGTAAGGCATCAGGAATCTCACACTGGGCATTACTTCAGTCTGCAGGCCCACAAGCGGTTGTTGTGGTGACTGCCTACAAAAAAAAAAAAAAAAAAATGTAAAAAACACACCCTGGAGGTGGTACCTATTTTAGGCACTAGGCCCTGGTTCACCGTCAGTACGAATGTCTGCTATGGTAGGAGAAACCACTATGACTCATAATTTCACATCGTGCGGTTGGCTAGCTTTGTGTGTAATTAAATGCCATGCCTGCTCTTGTTCAAGCGTAGAGTGTGTCAATTGGTTAAAGGCAGAATAATAGGATTTTTTCTAAAATAAAAAGAATGTATAGACGCACTCAACCTTTGGGAAGGGATCTATAAAAGTTAGTTCTATAAAAGGCAGTTTTTAATGTTGCGTTTACAAATCACAAATAATCAAATACCATGCATTCTGCAGTTAAGTGATTTAACACATTATCCTAAAAGCTGAAAAAGGTAGATTTGTTAAGGGAGATGCATTTCAGGCTGAGATACATAGTGAAGCTAGCTTTCTTTCTTAATCTTTTTCTTCTTTAACAGTAACCTTTGCTGCTTCCTGGCACGGCCACAAGGAATGTTCAGAATTCACCTGAATAAGTCAACAATAAAAGTATTTAGGAGACATTACATTGCACACAATGACTGCCTCATACAACAGATGCCTTTGTTGTGTGTACTCTCAGCTCACCACAGAGTTACAGCACTGCCAGGGATCCTGTTCCAACGCTGTAATCTGAGATGAAATACAAAAAAAAGTATAAGGGGAAAATCAGGGACTTTAGAGGGTGGGTGACTTCAGATTTTATCTCCTCTTCTGCATCATCGGAGTCATCACAGACAATCAAAGACTGTGTGTGGCACACTCACTCACACTGATCCTGAGCCAAGGCGCCGCAAAATTAATTTTGATCCGAGCGATATCTATAAACCTAAGCCATGTGCCCACACCCCAAGCCATCCGAGCGCCTTTGTCTCTGTTGTTTTTGAGTCCTCTGCTGTGCGGTTCACTCACAAGGTGGCTACATTTACAGGAATGTCAATATATCAAACTCGCTCTGCGCCCGTAAAAGCTACGTGAGCTCGATCTGATAGCAAGCAGAAGTAAACGTTTTGCTGTCACTGTTAATCACCCAGTGATGCGAGGGATATGTTGTTTTCATTTTTGTTTCTTCCTCACCTCTTGTTTTTATCTCCCTCGGCAGCTGGCGCCAGGCATGTGTTTGGAAGAGTGGAGCATTGTTTTCCTTCACACTGTCAGGGAGGCTGTTTAAACCTCAAGTATGTCAGCGTTATGTCCGTCTGTAGTGCGCACACACAGGCGCACACACACACACACACACACACACACACACTTGTTTTTTCAGGACTTTTAGACTTATCTTGAATCTAAACAATCAGTTTAGATTGTGCTGAATGCACAAATTGTGCTGAAAGCAGCAGATTCTGAGATGCTTTTCTGAATGCTGCATGTGTTGTCAAGTTGATGATGTTTTCTTTCATTTCGTGTGTTTTGTCTGTTTGCATCTGGGTTAAGCTGCAGCATGTTAAATCATTACCACTTATTTCTCAGAATTATGACTTTTTCTACAAAACTTTATTTTTCATTTTTATTTCATTATTTTGAACGTTTCTTTTTCTCACAACTAATTTCTCAAAATTCTAACTTTATTCTAACATCATTAAGATGTTTTTTTTATGATATTCTTTTCTGAAAGTACTACTCTGTGCACTTCAGAATTTCTCACAACTTATAGGCTTTTTCCCTAAAATATTCTGACCTGACTTTTATAACATAGCAACTTTATTTTTTAGTGTTGACATTTCAGCTCCCCAGTGTGCCACACACACTGTGTGTATATATCTTTAAAACCCTTTAACCTTCTTTTAACATTTTGATTCACCATACCTTATTGAAGACATGTTTTACTTACGACATCTCAACCGTTTGGTAGAGGCCAATATTTCAAAAAAATGTGGAGTCTGTTCATAAAAAAAAACATTGACCTTTTAGTGCCCCAAAGAAATAAAACATATAAAGAATACACTTTTTTTTCTTCATTGTTTTTTTTCTTGGTGAGGAGGTTAAAGGGTTAAGATGCTGGCTAGACATAAGTAAGACTCACAACCACTCATACATTGCCAGATTAAAACACAAGAGCATCAGTTGTTCTTCCATCACTGAAACATCTGTCAACAGCTCCTTTGTTGTATTTATTCCAGACCAAAATGACTTGCCCATGAGGTCATACTTAGACACGCACAGTCTCACAGCAGGGGATGTCAGTGCCCTCTGCAGCCACAGCCTCCTGACAATACAAGGTCAGATTCACCAGAAATCACCTGGAAAGAGAACAGAAAAGACTTAAGACTTGAGGCCAGCGAGGGATGCTCCTGCCACGTGAAATGATGCATTTGCCCCTCCGTGTTTTCATTCACAAAATGACAATCAACATGAATCTGAATCTTCCTCCTTTACAGTGGCCACTATCAGTACATCCCCACCGCTCTAACTACTGAACATCTAAACGGCTCCTATTCTTCGTTAGATGCTGTCTCAATGAACAAAGGTTCTTCTCTTCTTTTGATGCCACAGAGTCTTCTTCACTTTGACTCAGGCCACCGCCAACCCACCCTCCTCCTCCTCCTCCTCCTCCTCCTCCTCCTCCTCCTCCTCCCTGCATATTTTGGTGTTGTGTTTTTGGTATGCTCATGAAAAGGCCCGCAAAGACGGGACAATAGGGCACCTGCCAGAATAATGAGCCCTCAGAGGGAAATGCAGCTGGGGCCGAGAGTCATACAGGAACGCCGATGATGGCCCTGCTTTAAAGTGGTCAGAGATGATCCTTAGCCATACCTTATATCCCCCTGGCTGGAATTTCCCCTCTGACACACACACACACACTCACATACGAGTGCACACACATGCACATGGTGCACACATTCACCCCGCACAAGGAAATAACGCTAGAGATAAATATTTTTCCTCATGTTGTGCTTGTCACAAAGGAGTATTAGTGTGTGTCTTTCCCCCTCAGTGTGTGAGTAGATTCATTCACACACTCTGTCACCATCTCTGCCAGCCTATCAGTTAGCTGGCTATCGCATGCACTACGTAACTTGAATGTGGACAGAAACTATGCTCCTTGGAAACAAAAGCCAGACTGTTTACACACTGTTTCTACATTTACCTCCGAGGAGCACACGGGACATTAGTCACCAGGATTCCTTTCCCTTTTAAAGGTTGCAAAAAAATTCCCTCATCAGTCCAAAATACCATCACCGAGCTATTTTTAGCTGGTCAGCAGGTCCAATGAGGAAAAAACAACAGCAGGCTGTCTAAAGGCATGAATAATGTAGAGTAGTGGTGGGGGAGAATAGGTGCACAGAGTGATTATAGAGCCACATGGTGTATTTGTTGTTCTGTAGTAATGTCATTTACTATAGATCGGTCTTCCCCATCTTCCTACACCTTGACAGCACCCAGCCTTTCCTGCTAAGAGGGCATAAGGGCTCAAACCTGTTCTCAGTGTCTCAGTGATTGAGCAGCTGATCTACGCCAGAATCCCAGGCAGATCACCAGATCTCTCTCACACACACACACACACACACACACACACACACACACACACACAAACAATAAGATGAGCCCTCTTCCTATGAAGCAGCAAACAAGTTTTGATGAAGTGTGATGAACCAAAAACTGTTAACGATGTGAAACAGATAAGTGTAAATGGAAGTTCACAAAATGATGACCTACAGCGTGTTACTGATTTCTTTTTCAACCGCCGCTGCTTGTTACTGTTTGCTGCATCTGCACAGATAAATGAATGCACAATAGAGTGCAGATGATTTCCTAATGGATTAAAGCTATTAAAGCCATAAATTAGTTAAAGTTATAGAGAAATACTAACATTTTGATGACCTTGAAAAGGTGTAAAATAAGTTTGTGGAAGCTCTGATTTGGACCAGATCTTTACATTCTGGTTTGGAGAAACCGAGGAACAGAAACTTGAAGGTGATCTTGCACCCTTACGCTCCAACCATATGCCACCACCCTCGCTGCTTCCCTCCAGAATCACACTGCCCTACTCACCGACCGGGGGTGAGTGGAGACGATCCCTCGGCCGGCTCTAGCCACCGTAGACAACACAAATGAGGGCTTTGTGGCCCCTGAGTGTGCCTTCAGTACTCTGGGAGTCAGGAGGTCAGGATGGTGGAAGGTGGGGTGAGGAGGTGAGAAACTTTAGGGGCTGACGGGTAGGCATAGTTTAGGGTGGAGGGGGGGGGGACTGAATTTGGTGACAAGGCTCCAGTTGTTTTGCTAAAATAGGGAGGAACAACCCTGACATTATGACATTGTGAACTCACTAAAACACACACACACCACGCTCTGTGGCATGTTGACCCCGTCACCTCCTCAGCTACAGCACTCAGAGGGAAAAAAATAGAATTACTTAATGCTATTTTCTCAGCGCTTGTCATTTGTAAAAACCAAAAGCCAGTGCTGGTGGTTGTGTCAGTTAAATTCAATGTATCTTTCAACTCTAATAATTTCTCCGTGCTTCCGTGTTTTGAGTAAAATCATACGTACTAACAAGGATTACTCCCACGTTGAGAAGTCAATACTAAAGCCACTGGTCCACCATCACGTTGGGAAACTGATTACTTTAGTTGCGTAGTAGGTGAAATCCAACTAATATCTTTAAGTCTTTCTGTTCTTGGCCTCTTTTTTTCGAGGCAAACAGAATAACAGAAAAACGTAGAAAAAGGGAGAAAAATGCAGCGCTACAGAATGCAGCCATTAAGAATGATTGGATTAATGAAGTTTTTTGCTCATTAGTGCTCACAAATACGCTTTCAAGTTGCAAAGCCTTTTTTACTCCCTCGGTAATCCGCCTGTGAGAGAGAGCTTGCAGGGACCACAGTCCACGTTGCTCCAAAGGTCAAAATGTCACTTTGGGTTGCAGGGAGAAGTAAACAGGGCTGGAATAAGCACTCTGTCTTAGGGGGCCCGCGCCATAAATCCTTAGAATAAGAGTGGCTTTACGTGGTCTCAAGAAGCTGAAACGACGGGTCAGGCTTTAATCGGCTGTGATAGAAATCCTGTTGCGTTCACTCGTGTATTGGCAAGCTTGGGATACAGCTTGGAGAAAAATATTTGATAGGGTCAGATACTGTTAAGAAAACGAGAAAATCAATCCATTTAATTTCATTAGCGTAGGATGTGTGAGTGATCAGAGAAATCATCCTCATACCGTGGTGTATTCCTCCGGGCCACGGGGGCCAAACACAAGCGAGGTGAAGCAGTGGAATGCCTGGCCCCAGGTGATGAATAGTCATAAATTCATTAGTGAGTGCGGACCAGGCTGATTTGGAAGAATGAATGCTATTGCGGTGATAAACCAGTTGACCTCGTCAACTTGGCAGCTGTCATGACCTCAACCTGTGGCGGTATTAGATGAGGGAGGGCAGAGGGACAATATTTGTTTAAGCTGATAACTAGGGGTTGTAGAGGTTATATATGTGTGTGTGTGTGTGTGTGTGTGTGAGTGTGTGTGCATACATATTTGGGTGTAGCGTCTTGTTTATAGTGCGTGTGTGAGCTTGACTTTGGGAAGAGCACATGTGATAGAGTCTCCGCGAGAGCATGCTAAGCGCTGGATCTGCACCTATGCTTGAGTGATACCTAATAAAAATAAAAGAAAGACGTGTGAATACGCACACCTACGATGTGATTCTACATGAGCAGCCATGAACGGCAGCATGGTTATTATAATGGCCTTATAACTCTTGCTTGGTGTCATTAACATTCCAGCTGTTGAGATTTTGGCATGCATTGGGAAGTATGACAAGACATCTACGCATTTCTCTCCCTGCTCTCAGCACAGACTGTCAATTATGTACAGATGTGCTGGCTCCACCGAGGAGATTAAAAACAACCTTATGCTTGTCAGATCACTTCTGGCACTTGTAATTTATCTTCTTGTTTGTCTGCTTGTCAGTCACACACACTGTTACATTGATTGGTTTTCTTCATTTATTTTCTTAGAGAGACGTTCTGCTGCTGCTCCTGCTGCTGCTGACTCACCCATCCAGCTACAGGTAAAGCTTTATCCCTCCCTAACATGCTATTTGCCCTGCAGGCAAACAAATCCCATCATACTCCTTGGCAGATCCTAATAGGTATATTTAGATTAATTATCTGACTGATATTTTGCAGCGCCATGCAATTTGTTTTGATGGAGCCATGCAGAAACATTACGTAAAATAGCTGTTGGTAGGTGTTGGCACAGGCGGACATTGATTCGGGCAAGCCTCGTGTTGTTCCACAAAGTTGCACAAAGCGTTGACGCACTGCTCCTGATTTTATGGCAACTGTAAAACTACTTTGAGGAATGCAAATAGCGAGAGAAGCGTTGCAGATGCAGATATCAATACACGATCATCTGCATGCATGTGCAAACACACGCTGCAGCCAGAGAGTTTGAATGTGAAGGTCTGTCTCCTTGGCTGCCACTGTGGATGGAAGATCATCGTTGTAATAGCCCCGGCTTATGAGAGACACTCACTGCTGACAGGCAGCAGGAGAGGTGTTACATGTTTCAGCCATAATGGGTGAAGACTGAAGTGTGTGTGCGTGCTTTTCTTGTAGCTTCCAGCTATTTCGAATGCACCTTTTTTTGTTTTTAATGAGGCATCAGTCTGTAGCGCCTTAAAAAAAAAAAAGACTGATCCAGATATAGGCCCAACCAATTTTTCATTAGGAGAAAAAACACATGAAGTCACAACAACATGATGCAGAAAAAGAATTTAAAGTTACAAAATATTTAAGAAAACATTTTATTTTACATAAACTGTACAGATGACATTTATTTGACTAAATGATTCTTAGACAGGAACTAAAAATAACTTTTTTATTAAATAGAAAACTGAAACAAAAATAGAATTAAAGATGAAAACTTGAAGTGTTGCTTATTGTACAAAACAGAGAATGAAAATAGAGCTAAGAAATGAAATCATATCGTACCCTGATACAGTGGTAGGCCTATTGCAGATGATCAAACACAGTATTGTACACAGTAACTCAATGGCCTTGCCATCTTAGTACAATAGCTAAAATCTTGGCCTCTTTGGTTCCATTAATTAGGTAAAATACATTTGAAACAAAATTCAATTTACTTCTATAAAAATAACTTTTCAATGGCAGTTTTTGTTTCACTAATCCCGCAACTTTTCAGTGCAAACGTCACAACAATCATTCGCTTTGGAAAGGAGGCGAAAGATTACATTTCAAGTATTGATAAAGAGTCAAGGTTTGAAGAGAGAAAGGAGGAGAGAGGGAAAGAGACAGACGGAAAGAGAATTCAGTCTAATAGAGCATGTCGAGTATGGGTATAGGTTACTATACATTGCATAGCTCATGTGGCACTTATTTAGTGATAGGACAGGACACTCAGTACCCCTTGGAAGGCATTTCTTTATACAAGTGCTATTCAGGGTGTGCATTTCAGTTTCTGCAAGTGCTGCACTGCACTGTGGCGACCCACTGGGCCAAAACTAGAGTCTCTGCATCCGCAGGCCCACTTCTACTGGGCCTTTGGGGGCAGGAGCAAGCAGTTCTCTCTCTCTGTCGCTCCCGGTGCACAAGTGAAGTGCACTTATGAAATCTATCTTCACCTGGTTGTCATGGTAGCAGGGCCTGCAGCACTCTTAGGCAGGAAGTTGAGGTTGAGGCCCGTAGTCAACAGTAAGAATGACAACAACAGCAGCAGCAGCTCTGTGGAGGACTTTCTTCTGCCTTTCTGCGGAGTCTATAATCCTGCAAGGCATTAAGCGCTGCCGGTCTAATTCCACCAGAGAGGTCGGTCAGACTGTGTCTGTCGACATAGTAGGGAAGTGCTGGTGTTCTGAATTGTATAAGCTGATGAATTGTCAGTGCTTTATAAAAACAAAAGTCTGTCATGTGCTTAAAGTACTTAAGAGGGTTGGAGGAGCGGGGTTGGGAGCGTCGGGGTGAAGCCAATAATGTCATCGGCTGATCCTGTCACTTTCCTTAAGCGCTTGTTATCTTCAATCAAGAGGAGATGATAAGCCATTATTTTTTGACTAGAAATGGCAAACTAGAGCAAAGTATCATTTGGTGATAATCATTCCCTTCTCATCCCAACGCTGACCAGTTGTCGCCAAACAGACAAAACTCGGACAGCAAGCATGTCATTTTGATAAATACACACACTCACACGCACATGTGCAAACACATGGACACAACACTGATACTTGCATTTGCTAGATTGTACCAGTGTGCATGTTGCTTGCACATACAGTAGGTATAGATATATTATATATGTGTACCGTACAATAACGTCCTGTTTGTACAAAAGGCCTTTCTGACTGTTCCAAGTTCAAAGATAATGAAGGGTCAGTGTGGACTCAAGCACAGCCACACTCCTCCACAATCATGTTGGGCACATCCCTCTTTACGATGTTGTACTCATCGTCAAAGTAGAGCATGGACATAGTACTGAGCTTGGTGGGGATGCAGCAGGAGTTGACCGAGCCTGGGCTCATCCCTCTCAAGCGGTACTGGTTAACCACTGCAGTGTGGAAGGATGAGGCAGAGCCTGGCACTCCTGCCATGTAGGCCGGGCAGCTGCCCTCGCAGTAGTTGCCGTAATAACCAGCTGGTGCGATGATCCAGTCGTTCCAGCCAATAAGGCGGAAGTCTATGTAAAACTGCTGCCGGCAGCAAAGGCCCCCGCTTGTGCCGTCACACTCCAGCCCCCGCTTACGAATGCGGTGCTTTCCATCCACCTGCCGAGCGCGCACCACCAGAAAGGGCCGGTGGGACGGGTCACCTGGGTCGACCAACACCGGCGCCACACCGGCTGTCTCACAGCCCTCACAGTGGACCTCCAGGTCCTGCCGCCGACTACCTTTGCCAAACACAGCCCGCACTGCCTCAGAGAGAGGGAAAGTATGCCAGCCACTGCGTTTCAGATCCACCCTCTTCTCCACCAGGGCCCAGCGACCTGTGCCCCCTCCACCACCACCACCACCCCCTGGGCCTCCCTCTGCACCGCTGGCAGCCCCAGCCTCCTGGTAGTGGATCTTGACAGTCACCTTCCTCCTGAGGCCTTTCTCGGGACCAGCTGGCAGCACGCGGAAATAGAGCCACAGGTTCGCCTGGGACACATACAGGTTCTGGTTTCCCTCGTTGGAGATGAGGAAATACAGACCAGACTTGGAGGATGTGTGCTCATCTGTTGGAGACAGAAAAAAGAGGAATGGTTTTACTCAATCTGCCATTTTTACAACAGTAACTAAAGGTAGAACACGTGACACATTGGTAATTTCAAGGTGGCATGAACAAAACGTTCTTTTTATAACAGGGATTAAGGTTTATGTTTATGTTGAACTGGAAGGTTCATTATTGACTTCGGACATGGTAGTTTGACAAAGAATTTTAAGCACAAGTTTGATAGCTGGAAATTTCCTGGACCTTTCAGCCACATCTCATGGTCCTTGTCAGCAGATGAAATTTAACAGTTAAGGCAAAGTGATATTAAATCTAAATGTCAAAGATAACCCTCACCCGTCCTGAGAATACCTGCTATTACCTGACCAAAGCTCCATACTTAAATCATGCGATAAAACTACAATCTGTACTGCTGCTGAAGGTCATGAGATGAAATCACGAGATAATTTATGAATATGTTGCAACATGTGCCCACACAGAGAGCAGAAAGACTCCCAAAAAAGCGCACAGCTCTGTCTTTTAAAGGCTGTTTTCCCTCTTGGTTTCTCTGTTCACCCTCAATCACTGTGTCAGGTGACCTCTGTAGCGCTCCTGATAGGCCAGCTGTGACAGGCCAGTTCTGGGATCAGGCCCAGTTGGCCTCAGGTCCAGCTTTGTAAGTGACAGGGCCAAAAAGAGAGAAGGAGAGGGAGGGACAAAGAGGAGGAAGACCAAGGAAAGGAGGAAGGATGCAAGTGGAAAAGGTGGGAGGGTGGCGGACACGGCCAAGGCTCCCGGGGGGTTCATTGAGTTCGCTGTTAGTGCCCCCCGAACCCCGCACCCACCCACCCACCCCCCGCCCCTCCCCCCATCCTTCCAGTGTGAGCACCCTGAGAGTGACAGCACAAAGCCCCCTGTGAGGCACTGGGAGACAGCCGCGCTGCAGCCCGGCATTGAAACGCGTGGCTTTCCAGCAAAAAGCATGATGAGGCAAAAATAAAAGCCATTTACATGACTATGGTCACTTTCTACAGCAGCACAATGAAGAGATCCCGGGAGTCTTAAGGTGGTGATGGGCTCTCCCTGGCAGTATTTTTTTTTCTTTTTTTTCCCCTAAGCCTAATGATGTCTTCCAAATTACCCTGAGGTAACTTGAAAGGTTTCTATTTCAGGAGATTTGGTACAATGTGCTCAAGCAGAGCAGCGCCTTTGAAAGCAGCTAAATTACTTTGTTTGCCGACTGATTAGTGTGTGTCAGTGTCAACAGGTGGCCACCAAAGACGGGCCCCCTCTTTGAGGCGCCTCACGCCTCTTCCTCCTGTAAACCACTGCTTTACATTCACACAGAAACCTGTTCAGACCAGCTCTCCACTCTGTAGCATGTCAGCTGGGAGCTCAAACACTTCACACACACACAGTTGCATCCATCCATGCACACACACACACTCACCCAACCCCACAGTAAACGATACATCAACTATCAACCTTCTCAATACCAAAGCCTGTGGGTAAAAGTATCAAGTGCACAGTAAGTACATATTGAAATCCATCTGAAGTGAACAACATAAAGGAATCAGCTGAATGGAAGCTTTTGCTTGCGACTGCCGTAAAGGCCCCTCGGGGCTACAAGTAACTACCCTCACCTCATTCAGCACCATGCGTTCTTACATGCCTCGACAGCAATGAGCACACAGTGACATAATGATAAACAGACAGGGAATGAAGCCTGATCATGAATCTAATAACTCACCTGTTGTTTTTGTTCAGACAACTTGGTTAAGACATCTGCATGGGATGGGATACATAGACCCTGAGCAGTTATAGCTGCTCACCATTTATAGTAGGACTTCAAGTAATCTGCCATCTGACAAATTAATCAATTCATTGCTTCTATAAAATGTCCAAGAATAAAGTGTCATGAAGGCCAGCAGCATCAAAACGTCTTGCTCTGTCTGACCTATACTCCAACTTCTAAAAATCTCAAGAGATTTTTCTCTCAAAGAAAGAAAAAAGAAAATCTTCACAACTGGAACAATTAAATGATGAGTAATTGATTATTAAAGTATCAACAGCTTTTTAGCTTTAATTCACAGCCCATTGGACCGTTACAATTAGCAGTGCTAATATTTTGTTGCAGAGGAATGACATTATAAAAAGACTTATGGAAGCTCCACCACCACCACTGCACACAATGCAAATGTAGGATGTTGAAAGTGGTTGCTCTGCTCGTATCACATGATCCTCATATGATTCTCATCAGGAGATAGAGTTTGTTTTTTTTCTAAACACATTAAGGGACTTCTTGTGCATGTTGGTTGAAACTTTCAAGTGCTCAGGAAACTTGGAGAAAGTGGCCAAATTTGAACTTCTACAAGTTTGTGACAACTTGCAATATCCATAGGCTGATGAAGATCATGTGATATGGTCTGAAGCTCCAGAGCAGCCACGAGGTGAGTGTTGTGTCAACTCAAACTACTTCAGCTGCTTCTTGGCGATAAGAAGCGCTCACTGAGCGGGGGGCTCTGAGGAGGGGGGGCTCTGAGTTCCTCCTCGGCATCACTTCTGCAGTATGTGTCTTTCGTGCTGCGTACACATTTGACCATATGGCTTCCCCAGTATTGAGAGCACACACCAACATGCCACGTGACTTCTTTCCACTGAAGTGAACAACTTGTTCTTTTCTTTCAGTTACAAACAATTTGGAGCTGGCCCCGACACGCCTTGCCTGACCCCACAGTGGAAAAGTTGCTGGTGAGCATCGGCAGGCAGGACACCTGGGTGGGCTTGTGTGGATAAAGAGCTGCTTCTGCGTGTCCCCACCTGCGCCACCAAGACAAGGAAGAGGCCATGGAAGCGGGCAGGCAGCTCCAGAGCTCATTACTCAAAGCTGCTGTCGACAAGACCACACGCCATGGAAGGACAAGGGCGCGGCGCGGCGTATTTTTGTGGCTCTAACACGAGCAGAGGCGTGCATGCGGCAGCCATCCCTCGGGCCCAAGTCTCAGCACTCCAGGAATTCCACATAGGGTGACAAGGTGAGGGAGGGAGGGAGCTGGAGAGGATGGAGAGGCAGGGTTGAGTCGTTGGACTTTGGGCCACTGGCTCTGTTATTAAAGCTCTACGACGGGAGCATTTTCAATAATGTTGCATAAATCATTTATATGATCACAAGCTATAGAGGGGCAGCCAGGGCCATTGAGGACTGAAACACACACTTGTGAGTGAACGCGGAAAATGTCTGGACCAGGTCCAGGATGGCCATGACTGACAGCTCGTCATGAAAGAGTTGTGTCCTGAAGTAAACCCGCCAACCCGATCCTCTGGGGGAACCGGGCCGAAGTTAATGACCTCCCATAATGAAGTCTTAATTCCGTGTCTTGGACCACTCACTTTGAGTTCACTGGGTCCGAACGGCTATAGTGAGCAATCAAGAAGCGCCGATCTAAACTTCTCCATCGACCCCTCTCTCTTTCGCCCTCCCTCCTTCCCTGCTTGTGTTCCCCGCTCCGCTCCTGTGGATACGGGACATCGAATCCCTCAGCGAGGACCCACGGGACCATGTCAGGGGAGAAGGGAGATTGGCATCGTCTCCCTCACCTGCCGCTTGGCAGACCTCTTACCTCTCCGCTACCGCAACTGGAGATAAGAAACCAGCTCCCTGGCTGACAAGCATACAGTTAACCCTGTGCTGAGGAGAAGCAGAGGATGCAAGTTGACCTCGCTCCTTGCTACACACATACACACGGCGCATAAACACTTATCCACATCCATTTGCTGGCTTGCTGTTGGCGAAACATATGCCAACCTCACCCCCCAACCCGCCTTGTCCTAAACTGTGACAACAATTCAGGCTCCCTCATGCTTGGGGGACAAGCTCCCCTGGCTTCAGAGCTTTCTGGAGACCTTGCATCTGAGCCATGCCCCGGCTGGCAGCATCCGATCTGGGGGGCGTGAGCCAGCTGGCCAGGAGGCAGACGGGGTCTAGGGAGCAGGGACCCAAGCCAGCTCCATGGTACAATGCCACACAAAGGCTCAAAGGTGTGAGGAAGAATAGAACTAGGGGGAAAAAAAACAGAAGTGGCAGAAGAAGAAGAAGCAAAGGCGCCCAGCGAACCTTTAGAACGACAAAAACATTCTTTACAACACTGCAATATGGGCACACACACACACACACACACACACACAATATCACCCCCCCCCCGCCGCTACCATCACCAACACCATACCCCTCCGCCCGCACTCCCCCATTCCAACCCTCACGAACTCAAATGTCTCATGCATTATTCTGATTTCTTTTGTTTTCTCTGCTTTTTTTTCTGCTTAATGTTGACATGTTGGGTTCAGCAGGAACACATAGTGCTCTTATAATAATTGCCTGTCTTTTGTTCCCTTGTCATGAGGGTGCACAGATCATTCCCATTGCAAGGCGGGCCCTAGCAGCTCATTCAGGCTAATTGTACTGGCAGGGCCAATGGGAAAAGACTGGATAGGGTGTGTGTGTGTGTGTGTGTGTGTGTGTGTGTGTGTGCGCGTGCGTGCGTGTGTTTAATTGTATGTTTTCTTTTTGTTAAACTAACAGTTTGTGTCAAAGATGTGGTTCTCACAGCGCTAACTGACAATTATTGGATTCTGTCAAGCACAGATGATTTTAGGTGTGTGTGTGTGTGTGTGTGTGTGTGTGTGTGTGTGTGTGTGTGTGTGTGTGAGCCTGTGTATGTGTACGAAAGGGTGTGTGAGAAAGAGAGGCAGAGAGAGGAAAGGGTGTTCTCTTTGGACTTCTGAGAATTAGTTAGATACACACTCTTAGAGGAAGGGATAAATGGCCAAATGAGGGACTTTATCCGTTCTTAAAAGGGGGCTTTATACATTGGAGTATTGAGAGTGAGCACAGCTTTAGTGATGAAATTGGAATCAGAGGTTCTTTTTATCCCCTAGACAACACATGAGGGTAATTTAAGGACTCTGTCTTTAGTTTGATTTCTTTTTAATTTTCATCAGGCTAAAACAGGAGGGTTTAACACCAGCCACTGAGTTCAGGCAGGAGTCGCTTGTGATGTAATAAGATGATGAAAATGATGACCGCACAGGATCCAATTAGTTTATGGCTTTTTTAAAAAAAAAAAAAAAAAAAAAAACAACTCTTATGTCTATCTCATCTAATCTATCTCTGCTGCACGGTCTGAAAAACACGATAAGCTTTGCAGAATAAAAAAAATGTCATCTATGAATGAGACTGATGTGAAGTTATTAACTCTCGTGGATGCCCGGGCTGCGTTTTTCCATACAGTCAAAAGGTGTATGGGTTCACCAAAGGGTCGAGTTAGATGCGTGCAATGAATTATTGATTATTACCTGATTCGGCGAAGCTGATAATCTCAGAGGTCTCCGCTTGAACCTCGTTGTTGTACGCAGCCTGTCCGTCAAAGCTGGGGATCTCCACCCGGCCGTCCTCGCGCACTTTCCCGGCGTGCAGCCGCCTCAGCGCCGTCACCATCGCAGCCTTCGGGATGGGATGGGTGATGTTGGGCCTTTCCCTCATCTGCAGCCGGTTCAGTATGTGCCTCTTCACTGCCTCCAAAAAGTCTATGTTCACCCGCTCCGACTGATCCGGCGCCCTGAGGCCGCAGGACGCGCACGACTCCTGGGGTGAGCTCTGGGTCTCCGTCCCGCTCACCGAGCTGCAGCGCACGGAGAGCACGCACGCAACCAAACAGGACAAAGCCAGACTGTACACGCTCATTTTTTCTGCAGTTTAAGTCACAGTCCGAATGCTATACGGAGGAGAGGGGTGATGTAGAAAATGCAAACACCGAGGTTAAAGCTGAATTTGATATACAAATTTGCAAATTCCGGGAGAACATCCACTCGCGCTCCAAAAGTGAGACGCCTCAAAAACATCCAGAGACGTCAATGAAATATTTGTATTCCCAAATCATACAAGGGTGCTTGCTGAGACTGTAAGGCTAATTAGCTCCAGTCATTATGCATGCAGCTTGTTATCCAGGAACGCGTCTTTTCTCTGCACCAAATAAAAGTTCTATCTGCGGGACTGCGGGACGCACTCGGGAGTTCTGATTGTTTGACGCGCGTCTGTCGCGGCACGCTCAGCTCAGACGCGGAGTCTGATCGAAACGAGTCTCGCCGATGAGTCTAAATTTACCAAAAAAAAAAAAAAAAACAAGCCTTCGGTGTCCACAGGCGTTTTATAGTCCGCTCTCTCCCATTCAAACAGCGCGCAGAACCTCCGCACCAACAGCTGCAGCCCCTAAGAGAATAAAAACGCTCTGTGAGTCCTGCGTCTTTTGTGTGTGCCCCTGCATGGGTACCGTGCCCGGTGCGCGGGGCTGTAGATGGCCAGCTCCGTGCTGCAAGATGCTGCTGCTCGCTGAGACCCTTTTCTCCCTTTGCAATCACGACAACAGGGGCTCCGCACACCCAAAGTTTTTATACAGGAATCGAAACCACGTGGGGATTTCCGCCAACTGGGCGCAAGGGATTATTAGACAACTACTACGTCTCCAGGGTCACGACTCCACTGATGGAACCAGGTTATGTTGTGGCAAGACGTCGGCTCGCACAGTTATTTAGTGAAACATAACCTAATATTGATGTCCAACTTTTGAAGATGGGAGGTTCCTGAACGCGCAAAGGTTTAGTTTTGGATGCTGTGTGCCAGTCCGGTGCTGTGAGAAGCACTGTGATTCACGGTGGGCCACAATCTGTGGGCTGATGTTAAAATATCACACTTATATTATCATGAAAAGAAACAGGACTCCTTCTGTTTAAATCAGTCATGCGTTCAAGGTGATGAAAAAACGTTCAAATTACAAACAGATTACTTTGATTTAAATGTATAAATACAATATTTCAAATTAGGGGAAGAAAAAAAAAACCCCCACATAGAATCCATCTAAATATAACACATAAAAAAAATAGAGGATTCAAACTAAATCTAATATGTGTGAGCAAATTAAAGTTGGAACTTAAGTCAAATGAGTTCACGGCCAGTCGTGATTCTGATTAACTGACAAACAGCGCCACCTACCGATAGAAACGGCTCATTGCACACTGCAGCAGCACAGACGGACAGAGTCGATGACCTCCTTCAATCCCACAGTGAAACTGCACAGCAGCCAGGTCACATGAAAGAAGAGACAAAGTCCATTAAACATTAGAAAAAAAACAATTTGTACAAATGAATTCAAACAGCAGTCTGGTGCAAGAGCCCTTCAACCAATCCGCCCCTTGATGGAGGTGATTGTGTTCAGTTTCTGCTGAAACTGTCTCACAGAGCTGCAGATTCAACTTTCATGAACATGTTGGAGGGATGCAGTTTGTGGCGCCGTATTGCGTAATATTGCATAATGTTTCTGTTATTTTGTCCACCCCCAGTGTAGGTTAAATAACACCTCTCCTTATAGTGCAATGCAGTTCAACAGCACCGACAGAGCGCATCCTACAAAACGGTCGTGCAGGTGAATCTGCACCTCTCCAACACTGTTTCATGACACGACTGTTACATCACACTGGTGCCTCTTTAGTTGTAGCTAGGTGTGCCTGATGAAGCCTGTCTGCACCAGCAAGGCTCACCTGGAGCATCACGCCACAGCATGATGAGTTTCATGAAAGCTCAAGTATTGGATGTTGGGGACAGATGGATGGATATGGGTGAGAGGGTTGAATGTGGTAGGACGTCTGGGATGCACTGGAGACCAGGTGGAGGGAAACTCATCATTAACTTCATTTATGGAATCATGTGGCATTCAGGATTAGCATAACTGATAAAGAGGTTATTGTGATAATGATAATGAAGAGTAACTGAAAATGTTTTTTATGCCTATATTATATTTCATTACATTTTATATGAATGGATAATGCCTGGAGATCACAACACTGAGAGAAACTATAAATCAGCCCACAAAAATGTTATGTAGTGTACAATAAGAGTACGTAAGTTAAACTGTTTAATAGCTGTCTTATGTTTATATTTTTAATAATGTGTATTTTATAATTTTTTAAGTTTTTCAAAATTAAAGAAAATGGTTAAATAAAGTTAAATATATGAATATGTAATTTTGCAAGTCATAAAAATCTAATTGATGAGACAGTATTTATTTGCTTCCGTAGTAAAAAACAAGCAATATATTATCATAGGAAGAGGAAAAAACTGAGAATCAATATATCAGGAAATGAATGGACAGACGGGCTGCAGAGACATGTTGTGAGAAGCCTGGTTCTCGGTGGTAAACACACCATATCGACCGTCTGACAAAGCAAATGAATCAAAATGTGAAGTGAAGTGGCCGTGGAATCAAAAGCAGCCAAACCAAGGGAGATTTTAACTTTTGTTACACAAAAAGCTTTTATTGTGAAAAAAATATTGCTTTTTAACCCATAGGAGCCTTTTTCTCCTTTAACCCTTTAATGCCCGAACCATGAAATAACTGCCAGAAAACTCAAATTTTTTGAAATTGAACCTTCTGACAAAATACAAAAAAGTTTAAAAAGTCTTAATTTGCATAATTTTTGGTACATCCGGCATTTTTGTGCAATTTATTGCTCACAGTTTGTTTATCTTAAACAAACAAAAACATATAGAAGACAAAAAATATCACATTGATCATGTATCAAATAATACTATTAATAATAATAATAATAATACTATACTAATAATAATAATGTAACAGCATTACTTTTTTGAAGTTGTTTCATGTCAGCTTATTCATAAAACATGGTCAGGACAGGTTAACTGTAATCTAGGAGAGTATTAGAATCATTAAAATGTTTGAAACTCACTTTTTTTAATAACAAAAACAAACTCTTTACTAAAATGAGTTGTGTCACAGGCTTTAATCAGGCAGAACAACATTTTGGAAATGGTGTCCCGGGAACACAAACGGACACTGGGTCACATGGCTGCACCGGGAGGTTTAGTAGCTGCCACTGAGGGACTTGTTGAGTTAAATTCGAGGATAAAGCTGTCCAGGGAAATACAGGGAGTCTGTGACCCTTCATATCTAATTATGTGAGAGGGAAAAAGTCTAACTGATGACAGCTGATGGCGACACTAAGGCCATTACCTCTGGTAAGGGGTCCAGACAAGATATTTTGAAATGTTTGGAATCACTGCTATAGACCTGACAGTCAATTCAGTCAATACAGGGTACTGAAATGTAAATGACTTAGTGTGATAAGGTTAATAAAACAGGAACAGGATGGACCTCTCTGGGTCCCAGTAGGAGTTCGTGTAGTAGTTCTGAGGAGCAGGTCTGTGTTGTGTGTGTGTGTGTGTGTGTTTGTGTGGGAGCAGTAATGTAGGTCAATGGGCCAAATGACGTGAAGCGCAGCAGCAACAGTCACTGATGGATTAGAAGCAGCGTGGCCTGCTGTGTAATAGCTAATTAGTTTACATTCCTGCAGGTAGGGTTCACAAAGTTCATGTGCTTCTACATCCAGTCTTTATATAACCTAATGGCACCATATGGAAGAGAAATAAAACAGACATTTAGACAGGAGTCAGTGGAGTTAGAGTTTATTTAGAAAAGGTTCTTGATTTAACTTATTGTTGTAACTTATTGTTAACGATGCATTTGGTGAAGCTGTGGGGCAGCACGGTGGTGCGGTGGTTGTTGCTCACAGCAACAAGGTTCCAGGTTTGAACCCCGGGGTCTTACGTAGGTTTTCTCTGGGTACTCCGGCTTCCTCCCACAATCCAAAGACATGCAGGTTTGGTTAAATGGCGACTATAAAATTACCCGTAGGTGCGAGTGTGAGCGTGAGTGGTTGTCCAGCTCTACAGTTCCAACTAAAAAACATTGTTTACAGCTCAAAAATATCTTTTTTAAAAGGCTCAGTAATCAGTAACTTTTAGCAAATGTAACTCAAACAGATAAAAATAGTGCAGCTGTTGGGGACAGTTTTCAGTTGTAGGTTAGTATAAATTTGGTGGTGTGGTGAGTGACTCAGGTGCATTATGGGAGTTAAATCTTTTTTTTTTTTTTTAATTATGCATTTGTGAATGTGTCATTTTCATGAAAATGTGAAAGTTTGAAATGAAATCACATGAGCGTCTGTGCATTCATTACTCCCACATCTTTCAAACAAAAGACGCTCTGCTAGTTAGACAGTACGTAGAGCTCTGGCGCCACCTTGTGTCATTAGATCATATGGCAGGCAGTATGATCATCACGCTGTCAGGTCATAGTGAAGTGTGCAGCGTGTCCTCACCGGCTTTTGGTAGCTTGTGGTGCTAAAATATGTCACGGACAGTACAGTGAATACATTATTTTTATGCTTGTGTGTGTGTTTTTTCACAATTACATTACAACTTTGCTAATTGTGATTGACTGAAAATGTGTTCTAGCTTTTCTTAATGAAGTTTTCTGATCTTTTATTTGAGTACTGCACAAAGGAAATGTGTGCTACATGCAGAAGTTCACAACAAAAAAAAACAGTATTATAAAAAAATATTTGGAGTTATTTTCTTTCTCACAGAATGTCAGTAAACTCTTAATACACACACATATATATATATATATATATATATATATATATATAAAAGATTTAACAAAGGTCAAGTGATAACACTGATGCTTTTTCATACTTGTTGATACTCTTTTCATACTGAGTATTACACATATGTGTAAAGTTTGTTCTTCATAGGCACTCATGAGTCCGTCAGAGTCATTTGCCATATGGAGATAGGACTGTGTCTGGTGCACGGTCTTCCCCCTACCACCAGCAGCATGTCAGGCAGATGTAGTGCAATGTCTCCATCCTCCTTGTCCAGCAGCTCCTCCTCTGTGCAGCTCCACTGTCTCAGGAAAGCCTTGTTTTCAAAGGTCAAACATTTTCCAACCTCCTGTCCATCGTTCTCTATCAAGCCCTCTTTGCTGTTGTTCAGTTCTGAGGAGTGTGTGAGTGTTTTGCTGCCGTAGCACCTGTCCGGGCTGAACGTCTCCAGCTCTATAGCCCCATCTGATCCTAGAAAAGTGAGCGGTGCGGGGAAGCACTTGTTCTTGAAAGGCCTCGTTCTCCCATCCGGAAGCACGGGGTGGCTTCCTGTGCAGGGGCTGCTGGAGCTGGACTTGTAGCTGGGACCCAGCCCCACGCAGCAGTGGTGGATCTTGTCTGGGGGGCTCGAGCCTGGCAGCACGGCGATCTGGCCCCAGGTCTGAGTGGCGAAGCTGTACCTCCACAGGCAGTTCTTTGGAGAGCTCTGGCTCTCACCTCCCCCAAAAAGCAGCATGCTGTCCTTAAAGGCTACAGCTGAGTGGCCCATCAGTCTGGAGGGTCCGGACCTGAGGACAACCACAGGTGGTGTTAGCAGGAAGGAACACACAAAACTAGATCTGTTGTGTGCAGTGGCCTTTGGTCTTGTTGTGTATGTAACCTCCAGCTGGGATGAGATGGAAATCTTCTACTAACGGCAGTCAACAAGAGTATAGTTGAAGAGAGAGCTGGAAAAGCAGGCTAATAATGCACAAACTAGAAACATATCCTTTGTAAATGACTCTACAGAGTGCTGCATTATGGGCTGTTGGTAGCTTTATTGTTGCTATTCTACCGAGTGTCTTCACTCATAACTCGTAATGAGTTCCTTTGGGTTAATCGGGCCTGAAAATGAAGCCCAGTTTACCTACAGGACTTAGACTAGTGGCTCATTAAACGCCAAACACTGCCATTAAATTCACGACGAGTGAAAATGAGCCAAAAGCCTCACCTGACGATGGGCTGGATCATCTGTCAAACAGCCCAGAGTTCCTATTGTCACACATCACCGGTTCAAAAAGACAGTCTGAAAAAGACTAACTGTGAAAATTTCAAACACTTCCAAGAACCTGACAGGAGAGCGTGCAAGTATGTGACTGCCGACGAGCTCCGTAAATATGGGATTTCCATTATAGACCATGATCTCCCATGATGAAGGTTCTGTACAGTTGGCTCCGTCCAGGTGGACAACAGTGTCGCTGCACCCATTTTCTTTTTCCAGCAGCTTTTGTGCAGCCAAAAACCTTGGAACTTTTCAGCACATGTCACTGTCACCCCTTGTCGGGAGGCCAATCGTATAGGGGGGGGGGGACTCTTTTCCTTAGCGGCCAAAAAAAATGGAGGTGAAGTTTGTTCTGGCCACGTCTGTCTGTCCAGAGCTTTCTGGCATGTCAGACAGAAACGATCACGACAGAGGCACAGAAGCCCGTTTGTACAGTGTCAGACAAAGAGAAATATAAAAAGTAAAGGAGTTAAAGCTCATCCAACAGCAGTCAGATGAGTGATATGTTGCCATAGAAACAAATCCAACGTGCAGGGCATTTTCCCTTCACCACACAAATGCTATACACGGCCCTTACCTACAAACCCTCCATAGAGCACCAGCAGACTGTGAGTGTTCCTGTAATTCATCAGAGTGACAGAGGAGCCGCTCACAGGCCGATAATCTGAATACTGTGACATCTGTGACATGAATAATGTCAGACAAGACTGTTTTGCACATGCAAACATGCTATAAAGCATTGTTGTGTTGTAGAAACTAAATACGACCTGTGAGGAAAATACTGTATTGCATTTATATTTGATATAAAGGATGTTCAGTAAGTCATTTAATTCAGGGTATGCTTACTTCACAGGATTTTAGTAGACGTTCTTGAGGAACCATCATCTAGCCGGTGTTAGAGAAACAGCATTTTAGGTTTCTCTTGCAATATCAATACTGTATTCAGCTGTGGGCCGAAGCCGACACCCAAAACAAGTCGACAGAACCACCACTCACTTGTTTTTGAGGGAACTCCAAGTGTGGCTGGTGGAATTCCACTTCCAGAAGTCCTTCTGCTCCCGTAAGCCTTTCAAACCCCCAAACAGGTACATGCAGTCCTGGTGGGCTATGGCTGAGTGGCTGTGTCTTGGGCCAGGGCCTAATGAGCCCTGCTGAGGGCCATTCAGCAGGGACCAAGCCATGGTATCTGTCGTGCATACGAGACACACACACACAAACATATCGACATTTATGGAGCTGTGGGGCAAATTAAAAAAAACAACCAATGTCTGTTTTGGTTGATACCTGACTCAGAAGAAGCAGTAAGTTTAGCTGAAGCAACAAATGGAAAAACTCAGAGAGGCTGCAAGCGTTTTAGGGGGGATTGGTTTTGCCTCCCTCGGCGTATTTGAACACATGGCTGATGATGTGAATAATACAGTAGAGAAGAATATGGATATGTGCACTCGTGAGTATTTATAATGAGGACGAGGACACGTTTTCCCACTGGGGAATAAAAGATATTTTAAACTCACCAAAATCCAAACTCCAGAAGTCCTGCGAGGATCCTTTCATGTCTATGAAACCTCCGTACACCAGCATGGCAGCGCCCACCACCACAGCACTGTGTCCTTTTCTGTTGTTCGGCATTTGGGTCTACACACATAAACACACACAGACAGACACATCTGTGAGAGTGGGCAGGTTATTTATTTACACACCCCAGGACTCTATTGACTCTATTTTAACCAGAAACCTCCCTCACCTTTGGTTTTTTTTATATCCTATTCACAGCCTGTTTATAATGCGTTTATATTTCTCTTGTTCAGGTTACAGAATTCTACCGAATTCCAGAGCTGACATCAGCCTTGCTGTGGGGGCTGTCAGTGTGCGCAGAGACTTGTCCTGCTCTATTTAGGACAACTGGGAGCTGAGACACTTCCGACTTGCATGTTGAAAAACATCCATTCTAAGTGCCTCCAAACTTGTAAGTCGTTTTTTTAGAAACTCCGGACCTTCTAAGAGCTTAGATTTCTCTGTGTCTAACAATGTGACATTCAGTGGCTGTGCATAAATGAAGTAAGTAAGTTTTAGCCTTGCTAGCTGTCATTACTGATGCTAACAAGGCAATTCTTCTATTGATTCCCAAAAGAAAACACTGCTGGAGTCATTTCCAGTCATTTCTACTGTGCCTGTTAGTAATCCTGTTGTTCTCATTCACAAACTAACTTCACCAATGTGTTATTCAAGGATTCAAGGAACTTTATTGTCATACCAGCACACATTTACACATGAGATGGTACGAAATTTTCGCTCTCAGGTTTAAGCCACAATAAATCTATAAAAAAAGAAGTACTATATAAAATTTGTGTTATTGGTGGTATCGAAACTTTTTACAACTGTTGCCAGTTTCACGTCATCTGTTCAAATGCAGGGCGCTCTGTACCTGAGGGGTGCTCATCTTTCCCTGGTAGTGCACCCACTTCTGCTCTCCTGAAACAGACAACAGAGGAAATGAAAACGGAGCGGCGCTTCGGTAGGAAATGATATTTTAAATAATGATGCTAATTCCATGTCACGCACGCAGCTGACCGATATATGTGTGTGGACAGGTCTCTTCAGTGTAATCACCCACGAATGAAAGAAGGACTGTGCACACCTTCTTTCTAGAATCATTATTGGTGTGGAAAGAAAAAAGAAGAATAAAGGTCCGTTGGAAGGGCCCTTACAAAATCAAGGGGAAAATGTCGTTTCAATACACAAATCAGTATAAGACATAACTTTTCCTGTGTGTGAACATTTCAATTCAAACAGAATGTTCTAGACAAAACAATTGAACAATTTGAATCTGTCATAAAACCTTGTGCAATTCTGTTTTCGTTTTACACATTAACCGCACTAACCAATATCAAGGTCGAGGCACATTTCCAATGCATCACAAGACAGAGCAAGTGAACGACAGAGAATAAAAACGAGAAACAGGAACCAACAAGCTGTGGCATTTTTTAGAGCAGGAAGCATGTGCTGTTAGTATGTCCCAACTCCAGGGTATTCTAACTGATGATTAGTAGAACTGTGCCTTCACAGCTTGTCTTCAGCATAAACTACATCTTCCTATGTTGTTACTTGTTGAATAGTTGATTTTAATGTATAGTTTGGGTTTTTCTTTTTTCTTTGTTCAAACATTTAAGAATGACTTTTTTCTGGAAACATACAGGGTCTGGGAAACCCACGTAGTCCATGAAAGCTTTCGCTTCCGAGCAGCATTTGCAGACAATAGCAACACTGAACACTGCCTGCCAATATTGGTTGTATTGTGCATACACTGCGAAACTCACCAATGTCGTAGACCCAGAGGGGACATCTCCACTTGGTGTATGCAGAATCCAGCATTCCTCCAAACATGTACAGGAAACCCTGAAAAAGGGGCACGGCTGTCATATTCTTGACCCACCAAGCAGTAGGATATTAGCAGCAGCATGAGATAATTCACATGCTTTTATGCCACTGAAAATGAAAGAACACTGACATTAACTGATCTTGGTGTTTGTACCTTATGAGCCACCATAGAATGTTCCTCCAGTTCTTCTGGTGCAGCCTCGCCAGTGCAATTCAACTCAGTCCACTCATTGCACACTATAGTATTGTAGATAATTACATGTTAGATTTTACCACAGTAATGATAACACCATTGTTCTTTTGGGGCGTGGTGGTAAAAGTCCTTACCCACGCTGTACCTCCAGAAGTCCCTCAGACAGCTGTTGTCTCTACCTCCCAGGATATAGACATTTCCATCATAGCTGCAGCAGGCGTGCTTGTAGCGGTCGCGGGGGGACCGGCTGCTCTGGGGGAGCCGGGTCCATAGGCAGGGATTACTTTGACTCATAGCTGGCATCGTCTGCTCTCACTGGACCATTTTCTAAAAAAGACATTTAAGTGTTTAGAAAAGTTATCACGAATTGCATATGAATGTGGCCATAGCCCATTGACAATTTCCCCCGTTTCTTGGCATATTAAAATGCCAACAGACTTCAATGCTAGCAGGTAGGTGGTGTGAGACATCAGAGGACTGAGAAAATATTCACAGCATACCATATCAAATTTGGTAGAAAAATTAATTCAAACTGTAATGACTGGTTCAAAATTTAGAGTGTAACCATGATTGGATGATGTGAAAAAAGAAAATCACCCGACCCCTCTGTGTCGTTTGAATCAGTGACTCTGATCAAAGTGTTATTTCAAAGAAGAGCATCGAACCACACCTCTGCCGGTCTTTCTGCTCTTCAAAAACGTCCCGTGGCTGAACTTTGATTGTATACCACCAAAAAACCTCCAGGGGAACACCTGCCTCAGCACACTTTAAAGCTCGGTCAGGTGCCTTGTGATGCTTTAACACAAGGCTCCCAGGAAATGTAGGTCCTGTTTCACTGGTACCTGATGTACAGTATATGGCATGAAAACACATTGTGTGTTAGCAGCATAGTGCTAGTTGTTATGGCTGTAGAGAGCTGCGCTCCTATGGGTGTTCACCTGTGACTCTGATCCACAGAGCACCCGACTGCTGCCATTGGCCCTGGAGTCAGGTGGGAAAAGTAGAGCCATAGAAAGACTGTGAGGCAACGGCTCTGGGGAGAAATCCTCCAGTCGCACAATCTTCTTGTACGTGTGGCAAATCCTTCTAACTGCAACCACGATTATTGATTTCTTAGTTTTTAAATTGATCACTTGATCATTTACACTTGGAACGGCACTGAACCTAATCTCCTCTACGGTGGACATTATAGATGAAATAAAATAATGATGTGACAACAGTCAGCTGTTAATACAGTAGTGACAACACGGACCCCGACAGAAAGCCGCCCACATCCGAGTCTGGTTCTGGCCGAGGTTTCTTCTGCCACTGTTGCCTGATATAATATCTGATGCTTGCTCATGTGGGTCTCTCTCTTAACCCTTTGAGGGTCTTCAGCACTTTCTAGTGTGTTATGATTTTTATTTTTAGCATATTTTATCAGTTTTTCATGCATATTGCTTATAATTTTGCAAGATGGTGAATTTTTCAGAGTTCTCAATTTTTTTCATGTATTTTTTGTGTATTTTAGACCATAAAATGATGCGCATCATGACAAAAACATGGCAATTTAAGGGTTAATTTTTTTAAAAACTAATTAAAATTTGATATGTATGATTAGGGCTGATGCTGGTCTAAAAAACTATTTTAAAAAAATTTAAAAAAAAGAAAGATTTTTAACATTTTTATGGCTTGTTTTTATGCATACACATTTATGTGTGTAAGGATCTTTAACGTGATTATTTCTGAGGACCTTCAAGGGGTTAATTAAAGAGTTTGGTCTAGACCTGCTCTTTATGTAAAGCGTCTTGAGATAACGCTGTTATGAATTGCCGCTCTATAAATAAAGATTGATTGATTGATTGACTGATTGAATACACTGAATAAGAGTTCCATTTTATAACTGCTTGTGCAGCACTATTAATGTCGTTCTCTGTTATTCATTGTAGCATTGCTTCAATGAATGGCCATTGAGGAAGATCATAAAAATGTAGATATGAATGATATAGATGTATGTGCACTGTTGCCCATAAAGTTGGAATAAAATGTTTTTGTGACAGTGTGATTTATTCTTCATAAATAAAGTGTATATCTTCTCAACTTTATTGATCAAACTCTTCCAAACACATCACAGTGAAACTTAAACCACAATTAACCTTTGCAAACTGTGTATTCAGGCTTTAACAAAATTGGGGGCATTAAACAATTATTCCAACTTTATGGGCAACAGTGTGTGTACATATATATATATATATATATATATATATATACACAAAAACCACTACATTATGGGGTTTGATTTCATTCAACCTTATGGAGATAGCTTACACAAGACAAGGACAAGCATAGATAAACTTAGATTAAATCAATAATCAACCAACTGATAGGTTAAATTGACTAATGCAGCTCTAAAGTACTTAACTGCCCCACTCTGATTCAAACACAGTGATAACGTGTAATCCAGACAGTAGCTCTGTGCTGTTAAATGTGACCTCCAAAGGAAAAAGCCATAATTGATTTACAAGGGCTGACTCAGAAAGACAACTATTTACAATATTCCTGATGATCGAGTGCATGCTTAGGTGTGGTTTAACATTTGCGCTCTTTGAGTTTGGGTATCAACGCAGTAACTTTCCACGCTGCACTGAACATTGAGCTCTTTCCTCAGCGCCGCACCAGCCGCGAGCTCCTGCGACGACGTCCTCCCCTCTCTTCGCCTTTGTTGCGTCACGGCCTCTCTTCACTAATCTTATCGACCTGTCACATGAGCAAACACCTCCGGAGGTCGTGACATCGTAGTTACACACCTAGCTCTGACTTGTCCACACAGCTGATTGTTGCTGATATAAAGAGCCACCTTGGTTTTGTTTGTTATTAGAGATAAAATATATAAACACGTCACTAAAAGAGGAGAGGGGCTTAGCAGTGTGGTCAGTAAAACAACACCAAGAAAGCAAAAAAAAAAAAAAAAATTCCTAGTGAGAATAAATATTGGCAAGACGAGGTCTAAGTAAGACTAGAATATCTGAAATACAGGGACCTCATACATTGAAATACAATTTTGCTTAACCAGTGTGTCATCTTCAGTGAGTCTGGATGAATTAAGGTTTAATTTGACTAATTCATTCACTGAAATACACCACAAAACCGCTACCCCTCTATTTTGTAATGCAACACAAAAAAAAGCTTGGTGAAGCTGAAATAATTTGTATTTATAACAAGGACTCTTCTGATTTACTGATTATTTGTACATTTATGTCCATAGTGTAAATATTTATTTATCATTACAACATATATTTATTTACTATTGCTTATTTTCTACTGTTGTTTTCTTTATTCTTCTTTTCTATTGTTGCTGCTGTAACATGTGAATTTCCCACTATGGGGCATCAGTAAAGAAAAGTCTAAGTCTAAGATTTTCGTGACTATAATCTAAGTTGAGGTTAAGCTACTGAATTGTAAGACGTCTGATGATTTTCTTTTCCTGCTCACTCAGCGTATCTCCGACACATTCAGTCATTTTCTCAGTTGAAACCTGGCAGCAGAGTTACATTCAATTCAATTTAATGTATTTGTATAGCCCAATATCACAACAGAGTGGCTCATAGTGCTTTACAAAGTTCACTACATCAACATGGTTGTGTCCCGACATGTCACCGACATACCTGCCAGAGAGAGTTAGCAGTTGGTCTGTATTTTTTTTACCTGCCTGTTCACAGTTGGCCGAGTGTGCGCCAAGAGGGAGGGATCGGTGAGGGAGCAGTCATCACGCTGGTCTGAGGAGAGACTGATGTGCAGCAACGACATAAATCAGGAGGTGGGAGGTGAATTTACTCAAATACTGTACTTCAGTGCAATTAATGCTTGTACTTTACTTGAGTATTTCCTTATTGTGCTACTTCACACTTGTGAGATATCAGGCTTTTTTACTCCACTACATCTATTTAACTACTGTAGTTCCATACAAAGTACATTATCAGTGTATTAAATGTGATCATCATGCTGCACATAGTAATCTTCTTTTTACTTTTTGCGCATACGATTCACAACAATCTGGACTTTAACTAATACTTTAACACTCTACTTTTACTTGTGATACTCTGATTCTGTCCAGGGTTGTTGGTCCCAACACATGTGCCCCTTTAAACCTTGACAGATGGTGACAGCTGATGTCAGTGACATCACACCCACTGGTTAACCAGCCACAGACCACTTCCCCTTTAACTACAGTAACTAGTACTACGTTAGCTGCCGTTACAGCATCTCTCGGTGTGTCACAGTTCGAACTAGCTCCGTTAACATTAGCTGGAACTAAGAGCAGGAATGCAGCCCGTTAGTGTGTCCAGGGCCACACTGAGAGGGTAGTTTAGTGAGTGTTAACGTTGACTAAGCAGTTAGTTAACTACGTTATAAGTTAATCACCTGTCTCATTCTGATACATTAAAAACGAACCTGATAACTTACCCTTACCCACCGTGATAACGGTTAAGTTGAAGGAGAGGAAATGAGGATGAGGAGACTTTTTTTTAAAGAGCTTTGCCGACTGTAACGCTGCTTGGACACAAGATAGCTTATGTTCCGGTACCGGACAGTTTGTTCACCCTAAAACAGTGTGTCCGCAGTGCATGCAGGGAAATATCGGTGTAGTAATGAGCAGTTACTCACGGTCGGTAGTTGGATCTTCTTCTTCTGTCGTTTGTCTCCCTGTGAACGGGCTGCTGCTGCTGCTGCGTTCACGTCTCCTCGTAAACTCCGGCGTCTATGTTGCAAAGTCGTAAAGATTGCTGCCTGCTGAAATTGCAGAAATAGAAAGGTACAAAAAAAATCGATAGTAAAAAAAAATAATTACCGAATAGGAGAAATGATAATGACAGTATGTAGTATGTGAGTTAAAAATGACATTTCCCGTCCTTACATGAGCCGAATTCTCTTTTTCTCTTATAAAAAAAAACAAAACTAGGACAATCAGGTCCGGACATCCGGGGTCGCCCTTTCACATTATACAGCCGAAATACACATTCTACGCACACAGCAGGAGACTGTCCGTGCCAGACGTGTTGTTACCCACTGAGATACTCCGTTTGGTTTAGCCTGAGGTTGCAGGAGGCAGGACATGATACAAAAGTTGTAACTCGGTGTTCTAAGTGTTTACCAGAAACAAGGCGGCTTTTATTTTATGAGAAATCACAGGAAGTTCTCTCTCTCCCATTGGCGCTAGCTTCATAGCGGGGGCGTTCATTCCAGTCAGAACTACGTAAGATTCACCAAGTAACTACTTTACTGCCCTCTGGATATCTGTGTGTCTGCTTTTAATCAGAGCATGGAGAAGGTTTAGGAATTCAAGTGGCATCATTTAAAGAAAAAAAAAAAAGGATTCCATGAATCCATGGATGTTAAATAGAGCTTTAAAAGCAGACAACAACAAAAGAGACAATGTTGATTTATTTCTATAGACACACACCATATATATGAGGGGTTAGGGACTTGGCCAGTATTCTTCAGGGTTTACTTTAGGGTCACTTCTTTTAGGATTACTTTCCCAGTTTATTTTGGATTAGAAACTGAAATGCACATGAAGTTGAATCACAAACAAAACAAAAGGTCGGTTTTGAGTTGAAATATGTCAAACTATGAAATATATGCATTTTGTCCACTGTGAGACAACATTGAACCGGTCACTAAAGATGAAACTAGCACAGAACAAGTTAATAATACCGGTGTTAATTAAATGAATCCTCAGATGTTACACCTGGAATCTGCTGCAGCCGCTGCTCCGATCACCACTGCTCCCTTTACTCCCCACGTCTTCTCCAGCTCCTCTTTCAGCCCCTGGTATTTTTTTTCAAGCTTCTCACGTTCCTCCTTCCTGATGCTGCCGCTCGGGATTGCTACATCTATCACCACTGCCTTCCTCTGTTTGTCAATCAGCACAATGTCAGGTGGGTTAGCCATCACCAGTCTGTCAGTCTGGACCTGGAAGTCCCAGGGGATCTTAGCTCACTTTGGGAGGAGTCTTCCATTCTGACCATGAGACTTCCAGCCCGTACTCAGCGCAGATGTTCCTGTACATTATGCCAGCTGCTTGGTGATGGCGTCCCATGTTTGCTGTTCCTGTCTGCGTCTTACACCCTGCTGGATTGTTTCAGGAGCATCTCTGCACAGCCTGCACCAGGGTCCTGTCTGGTGTGTCGGTGTAGAGTGTGTACAGGAAGGTGGTAGGCAGGCAGACTCAGCAGACTTCCTGTACGCAAAAGTGGTGATTTTATTTTACAGTGCTTCTCCATTAAGTGTAACTTAAATTACAAAACAATACAAAAAATAATTTACAAAGAAACATATCTTTAAAATCAAATTGTAGCTACTCAAACAAAAACTGTCACACTGGGAGCACACCCCTCACCCCTCTCTCTCTGTGAGGGCAGCCAAATCTCTACTCATTCTATAGGGCGTTCTGTTCACACCATGCTCACTTCAGCTCTACCATTCTGCAGCATGGTGACCTATTCTGCACCCTGAATGCAAACAAATCTGCAAATATCATCCTTGTACACACTACAAACTTCTCGGCGTTTCTTAATATTTCCCTGCAAACTAAACAAGTGAAATCAATACCAATTGATGCGTTCTAATACCAAAAGAAACATTGCATTATATTTGCACTACTTTCGCACTACATAAATGCACCACACCTACCTCCACTGTATATACTGTTGTTATGAGTACTTAGATTGTTCTGTTCTGTTCTTATTCTTATTGTTGTAGTTTATTTCTAATTTTCTTACTGTACGTAGAGAGACAAGTTTCACCGGAGTCAAATTCCTTGTTTGCTTGTACAAACTTGGCCAATAAAGTTGATTCTGATTCTGATTTATCAAAAGGAAAAGGGGAGGGTTTTCCCCTCGGTCTGACCCAATGATGTCACTTTGACATCACCAACACCATAAATTGGGGAAGTGCTGGGCCGGCCTCCTCTCAAACACTACTCCCGCATTGTGAGCCAGAACAAACAAAGAAAGGTAAGTATGAACAAAGGAGCAAACAATTGGACCACATTTTACCTGAAACTTAATAAAAGATAACTGAGTTTTACTTTAATCCTTCATGTGATGGATGTACACCGTAACATAATACTAACACAAACAATTCAATGTTACGTTATGGCCTGGTTAAATTAAAGCTAAATACACATAGGGAAAACAGTATGTAGCGTCCAGGGACAAGTGGTGAGGAGAAGTGAGCGTTCTCACCCACTTTGTCACAGTCTGCTCTCGTGCTGTATCAGCCACGTGTTCTATCTACATGCCGTGTGGGGGGGCCTGTTCGTCCTCCTCTTCTGCGTTATCATCAGGATTCTGCTGTCTGAGGTATTGACTCAGCAGCTCACCTTCCAGGGCCATCATCCAGATGTATTTCTGGGTCTTGGTGGTTTCTCGGCCTCCCTTGCTCCTGAGGTCGAGATGAGCTCCCTCCATGCATTGTGAGGAGCTTCCTTGTCTTGATATCGGTGACTTCTATCTCCTCCTTTCTCCAGTTTATTATACCAGTGCGTGTTGATGGCTCAGACCTTTTCCGTCTGTCTTGCTCATCCCTGACACACAGCTTGATGTCATCCATGTAGAGGAGGTGACTGACGGTTACTCGGCCTCGGAACCGGTATCCGTAGCCACTCTTTGAGATGATCTGGCCGAAGGAGTTCAGGCTTATGCAGATCAGCAGCGGGGATCGTGCATCGCCTTGGCATACGCCGCACTTGGTAACTTGTGCTATTGGCTTTTCACTTTTTTTTTTTTTTGCCTGTTCAACCTTTGAGTTAAGGTGTGTAAAAACATTCTGTTTAGATTTGGTCCCCGCTCGGGACGTCACGCACACAGGGATCTATTGAATATGTGCAATCCTTCATCCCTTTAGCAGGCTGAGGGTCTCACTCACTGTTGCTAGGTCTGGTTATAAGATGTGGAAAGTATGAGCAAAACACGGAACTTGTGCTGTATTCGGTTGCAAATAGCCTGTCAGCGGCAACAATAAGCACTTGTACTGGACGCACCCCGAAGGATTATGTTGCAGCCATTACAGCCTGTCTCATTGCCCATTCTCAGCTGCCAGCTGATCTACTAACCCAAGTCCTACCAGTTATTTAGAACCCAAGATATGTAAAAAAAGAGAATTACAGCCCAGGCTTAATAACATTGTTATTTCTTAAAGAAAAAACTGATTAATGGGAAGATATGGATTTACTAAAGTACCAAAATTATTTCAGAAGACAAATTGTATACTTTGCAGATTCACCAAAACAAAGTGTGTTTTGTCTCTCTGAAAAGAAATGATATGATTATAGCTTGGCAGTTTCAATGGAGAGTCACCATGGCACCAGATACACACACACACACACACACACACACACACACGCACACACACTGCTGTTGTAATTGCAGAATGTGGAAGTAACGTGTGCCATGGGGCAACCAAGAGTTCCAAATGATTTTTTCGTAAGCCCCACATTGTTTGCATTTATTCACTGATTAGACCACATTATTTGTGCTGAAATTCAAGTATTGTGTCTCAAATGCATAAACTAGATTAGTCTTTCTTCTTTGCTTAGTAGTTGCTAAAATTGTTACCTTTCATAACATTTTCTATTATTATTATTTTTAAATCTGATCTGTGGTCCTCTGTGTTTTCTAGTGTACATGGCTTATAGTGTTTGCAAGGCCACAGCTGTAGACCTCTCCAGCTGGTCCCTTCTCCGACAAGCAACTAAATGGTCTTATTGATGACACTTTTACATCGGTGAATACTTTTTAATCATATAAAAATGAATACACCCACAGAGCTTATCTACAGGAAGAAGATGCTGGTGGTATATCTGGTATGTCATCAGGAATCCGTAATCTTAGTATTTGCCAAACTCATATAGTCTGAGTTTGATGGTAACGCCGCTGACAAGACCTCTCCTCACGATGATGGGAGGCTGTATGCTGCAATAAGATGCCAAACTTTTGTGCCACTTGCAACAAAACTACCTTGAGGAAATCACCTACTATACTGACTTGGCCAAACTGTAGAATGTGGTGTGTAAAATACAAACACAAGAGAGAATCTGCAGTATGCCAA
The DNA here is from genome assembly GCF_042242105.1 of Pempheris klunzingeri. NCBI lineage: Eukaryota > Metazoa > Chordata > Actinopteri > Acropomatiformes > Pempheridae > Pempheris > Pempheris klunzingeri. Next base: position 5,753,903 of record NC_092021.1, on the reverse strand, counting down.
AAAGACCCAGACCAGTCTACATTCCCTTCTGTGTCCCACAATCCAAACCGCTGGAATGCAGCGCCGGAATGGGGCATAATTTAGGCATAATTACATTTAATTTGTCCGGTTAACCTTATCAGACCAACTTATGCTACTGTGTGAGAGTAATGAAACACGTGAGATCATTTTTGACGTATTTTGCTGAAGTTATACAGCTATTGCCAAGACAGTTGTGAGTGAGCCTCCGTGAGGAGTCCATGCAACACACATGAAAACCACCGTGTGGGTGGGCCCTAGTTGGGTGCACAGGGCCGTTAGGAATAATGGTAAAAGAAATGGTACAGGTAAACAAATCCACCGATGTTTTTATATTTTCTTGCATGAAAATGGCGAAATGCATATTATTTTGCAATGATGGTTATGGGGAAGTGTGAAAATTCTCAGTGTTCTCAACAGTGAAGGCAGCTTTAGTGCCCTCCTCATGAAACAGAGGGTGTTGGTTGAGCTCTTTGAACACGTTTATCATCACATGACAGCGCTTGCTTGCTTCGCGTCGTTACGTGACAGTGGATGTGTTCTTGCTGTCACAGTTTGGACTTTGAAAAACTATAAGAATTAAATGTGATTATTTTATGATTGGGTAGCAATATGTGTCCGACCTTGTACTGGAACAGTGTGGTCTGTAAATGTTAAAACGTGGCTGCGTTAAGTTAGAAAAAGAAAATCTCCACGTGAGTACTTTTTTATGAGGACACATGGTTTATCGTTATTTAAAAAAATGACTATTCTCATATATTCAAACGCACTTAGATTCTCCACTTCTACATCAAATAAACATACAATATAGAGGGATATTTTACAAATATGAATATGTTTATTGAAAACTAGTAGATATATTCACATCGAAACATGAATTATTACAATAAAATGGACAACATTGCACATTTGTAAAACGTAGTGTTAATAAGAAAGAACAGAGGTTTAGTAAAGGATTTTGTTTCTGTATGTGTATGAGAAGTAAAAAAAAAAGGCAAGCTTTCAATAGACCGAGCAGAGATTAATATAAAAGCAATTTTATTATGAAATATGTCATTGAATTCTGTGTTTATCACATTTGTTCAACCATAAATTCATTAAAGTTTGAATATGGTCAATAAATACACTGGGATTATTGCTGTATATGTTTCTTCAGTGTGGACAGATATGTAAAGACCACTAGCCTCAAAACAATGACGAGCCCCATCCTCGTTTTTTTAAGACTCTTACTTCTATTTTCCAATGAGGTGTAGAAGAAACAGAAAGAGCAAAGAACACACAGCAACATTTGCATCAAGTGGCAAAGCTGGTCCAACCATCGATTTGATCTGCTACATCCGAGGAGACAAGACGGCTACAAATATATGTATTTTTAAATAAATGTGACACAACTCTGTGTCTTACCAGATGAATTATGAACAGTGAATAGCTACATGTGGACATATGGTTCATCCATGCAAACAGTGTTTATTATTCACGTGGAATTATCGACGCGAAATGGGTACAACAGCCTTTCAGACGGAACGTACAGAGTTAGAATAGAATAGAATAGTTTTATTGTCATTGCATTTACAATACAACGAGATTTAAAATGCTCTTCGTTAATCACTCGCTCCCACACACGCACACATAATCAAACTGTATCTTCCACAAGAGCCATCAGCCGCTGCAACTGTGCGCGCCGCCATCTTGCCGCTAGTTGAGTCAAAACTCATCCATCATCCACCTCAGTTAGTTTAAATAATTATTTATGAATAAGTTAAGGAAAGGAGAGCCTTCTATCTTAATTGGGGCTGGGCATCAGTAATGAATACCTTTACCGTACTGATAGAAATAACATATTTATAACAAAAAAACGCCACAACCCATGCAGTCTTTGGTGGTGAAGTCGAGCGTGGTGTGGCTATACTCCACGCTTGGCGTCTGATAAAAATAAGGGCATAAAATGGATAGGGAAGAACTGGGATTACCTCAGGATGAACCGGGAATACAAGTAACATGATGAAGCACCTCATCGAGCATGGCAAAAAGGTATTGAATGACATACTCCATTGGCATCAATGTCACTTAAAGGTTAGTGGTAAACCTGGTAAACGATACCCAGTCCAAATCTTAATATACTGCAGTTCAGTATGATGAAGTGCAGTTTTTGTGGCCACACCTGTTCTTGCAACACTTTTTCCAAAGTGAAGTGGAACAGGAGCTGTAGTAGTGCACACCCCCGGCCTGCAGAGGGCAGTGTGTGTCCATAGTTGAGTTGGGCTGCTGTCTGTTCTCACTGATAGTCCAAAAGTCTGTGATTTGTCTGTAATCTCACATCTGGGTGTTCCTGTGAATGTCTTTACCCTTTTCATCACTGCTGCCACTCTCCCTAATCTCAAAGGCAGCATTTTCCAAACCATAGTCCTTCTCTTTTACCGGCTCGCCATCGTCAGCTTCCAGGGGTGGAGCCTCACTGTCTGCATCAGATGACCTGAGGCAGTGCTTTTTATACACCTGATAGGCTGTAGAGGAAAAGAACAGTCAGTCATCTTGGCATTTGTTAAAAGCATCGAAAATGAAGAAGGCTTCAGTGATTAAACCTTTTCTTTGGACAATGTTTCTGGCATGTTGGGCTTGTCTCTTGTTCTGCAACTCATTTGTTCTTGTTTGGGAAAAGCAGAAACTGGGAAAAATGTTCACCCTTCCACACTCACTCATTTCAGTGAGGGAGGGGACCAGATAAATCTACTCCTGGTTGTGAACTGGTCCAGCCTTGTTTACTTGCATATGGCAAAAATCCGGAGGCACAGGAAATAGCGTGAGCATAAGCCAGCAGCTCTGGTCAGGGGTTGACAAAAGCCCACCATAAATGACAAATTATACAGCTTCTTATCATATGCTTTTTTTTCCCACTAACTTTGATCATTGACCCTGAACTTCCCATTTTTAAGCATTATCAGTCTTCCCTCTCTCCTTCCACTCCTCCTTTGCTTGTGGCCCATTTTGGAATCTGACACGATCAAACAAACCTTCTTTTCCAAGTATAATCTGACCCTAAAACCCGGTTTTAGAGACCTGGTTTAACTGTGGAGGATCGAGACGGCTGTTTCTCTAGGCATTATTTTTGGTGGCAGATGAGTGGCCAACATCCAGTTTTCACAAAACTGCTGCTATCGTTTGAAAAGACAAAATCCCATGTGTCGTATTGTATAACGTGTCCGCCTGCTAAACTCTCACCTCCCACAGAAATGACAGCCACCACCAGCTGGAAGATGCTGTAGATGAGGGGGAATGCAAACATGACGTTCAGCTCGGCAGGGGTGAAGGACAGCTGGACGATGGTGCTGCACAGCTGAGAGTTTTGGAAACCTGTCTCCAGTGCGATGGTTCGACATCTGAACAAAGCAGGAAATGAGTAGGTAAGAAAATGTATTAGTACAAGCATAAGTGCATGTTGTGGTGGATTTCGTGATTTTCAAAACTGAATTCAACTATAATATACTTTAGAAAATTGAGGAAATCAAGCCATTATCTTTACGTAACAAAATTATTTTGTGCCAAACTCACTACAATGATGCCACCCTACCTGTTCCACTCTTGACCTGCAAAGCGGGCCATGACGAACCCCAGGCCGAAGCCAACAAAGGGGTAGATAGTTCCAATAATCCACAGGGAGGGAGCAATGTTCCAGGACGATTGGTAGAGAATTCCTCCAACCACGGCTATGATGATAATGAGACCAAAGCCTGCGATGGACCCTATCTGTGCACGGCAGACAGGAAGACAGCGCAGGAATTGTCATCGGATGAAGCCATGCAAAATGTAAATGTGACAAAAATGATCTGAGTATGGTTTTAGAAGTCCCTCTTTTTTGTAAAACATTCAGTAAATTGCAGAGTTTCCCTACCTTGAGGATCTTTTTTGCCATGAGGGGCCACCGGCGCCTCACATACATCCCCGCAGCAATTGGTATAAGAAGGGCCACTAGAGTGATACCTGAGAACACACAGATTTTCACATCATCTGATGATTGTAGCATTTTGATCAACTTCTATGAAGCTTTTGGAACAAAACTATAATTGCGATCACACAACAAAATCAAACACATGGTGTACGTAGAGTGTACAGGATGTGCCTTAGCAAGTGTAGAGTTCTTATCCGTTAGTCTTATGGGCTTGTAATGAATCATCAGCTTGTCTACTTACCGATGGAGTCGTAAGGGATCTGGATAGTGCTGGTGGAAGTCCAGGCGGAGGTGTAAATCATCAGACAGAGAGGCATCATCCCCAAGGCCAGGATAGAGGAACAGGCTGTCATACTGATGCTGAGGATGGGAGAATGCAGACAGTGTTTAGGCCAAGCACACATTTTCTTTTTAGATCAGCACATGTGCTAAGAATAAGGGATAGGTGAATGCTGCAGCTGATTCTGTATCAGGCTCAGATACAGAGAGTTGCTCCCATTTTGGTCCAGTCATTAGCCCATACCGCACACAATACATGGGACCTAGATGGTGTCCTATCAGTAACCTGTGTTAGACATTGACTGTGCAGCTGTCTGTGTTTTCTAATTATCAAACATATAAATTAGTTTTTGTAGTGCATTCAAAATACTACTTCATGCTGCTATATAGTGTATTGTGCTGAAAAGGATTCCTTTAAACTGAGAAAAAGAATAAAATGCGTTGTCACCACTCAGTCATCCAGTAACCTAACATCAGATCATCCATTGAGCGTGCCGACCAGTCAGCCCCGCTGCTGTCTTACCTCAGGTCCATGTCTCCGTCCAGCCAGTAGCAGATGATGTTAGAGCCGGAGCCTCCAGGACAGCAGCCCATAATGATGATGGCAACAGCTTGCACAGGTAGCACATCAAACGCCAGCGACAAGGCAAAGGCTGTGAAAGGCATGATGCCAAACTGGCAGAGGAAGCCAATGATGATGCCCCACGGTTTCTTGAGGTGGCCCAGCAGTTTCTGAGTATCCACAGTGCAACCCATGGAGAACATGACTAGAGCAAGCATTACGGTGAGCACTATGCTTAGCGCCAGGCTCAGTGTATCATTGAAGGTGCTGGGAGGAACGAGGCAGTTTGTGCCTGAACAGATTGTGGCAAGAGAGTCGCAGACAGCTGCCACCTTCGACGTGGACATTGTTGTTTTTAGCGTGGAGAATGTAATGAGAGAAGAAGAGGATAATCAGTGGCTCCCAATTTCAGATGAAATTGGCGAAGAGTTTCCTCAGAGCTTGAGATTCTTAGATTCCACGAGACTGCTCCAGTTTCTCCTTCTCCAGTATCCAAGGAGCTGATGGCGGCAGTGAGCACAGCCGTCCAGCTCGCTGATATTTATGCCTTATCAGCTGCAGCCAAGTAAAGTTAGGAGGGAAAATTGAGTGGAAAAAAAACTTTAACCAAAAATTAACCAATACTTAACGTTTAATGGGGTCAATGTTCAAAAGCACATGTATATAAAAAGAGAATCATTCTGAAATGTGAAATGTAATTGGACCATAGATCCATCCATGCACTGCCCTTTGGCCTCTTAAAACTTTATTGGACAGCTAAGCTATGCAGCATCATCACCCTTCAATGCCAGTGGGCAGGAAAATGTTTACACATCTCAAAGACAGGGAACACCCTGTTAGTACAAGTTATTCTTTGCAAATTGCCAGTAAAAATTAGCCCCCTCTGCCTCTTTTGATCACTAGAAAAAAACAAGTCTTAAATGTCAAAATAAAAGTCTCTGCAAATGTTATATAAGTTAATAGTTATAAAAGTCATGTTCATGGCAAAAAAACTAAGTAAAAGGAACATTTCAAAACATTTGCAACATTCTGTGAATACTAATAATGATAGAGGAAAATTCCCAAGGCACTGAATATCCTTCAGAGTACAGAAAGGTCGATCAAGATACAGCTGTAAACTGACACTGAACACTGGCGCTGATGCTATATACTAAAAATGTTGCCCATGCACGTAACCAGTCGCTGCTTATTATTTGCTTTGTTGTTTCAATCCAATCTTTAATTCAGTCCAGACTTTGTGATTAAATTCACTTGATCTGCTAAACGTATCCACGTAGCGTCACAGCTATGTAATTTCAGATAAAATTGCTTCTGCTTAAATATTGACTTCAATCATTCGGGCAATTATTTTACATTTTATGTTTGCAGCGGACGGGGAGATTTGTTTCCACTGTGACATTTAAGTCTTTTTGTGTCTTTAAGTGTTTAAAAACCTTAACTACTTTGGCCCAAATTCAACATCATTGTAAAACAATAAAACATATAAAGGTCCGAGTGGGAATGAATGTATTTTATTAGGCACTTTACGTCAACGTGGTGCGCACGATAATGTGGAAACAATAAAAAAAAAAAAGAAGGTGATGAGCAATGGAGAAATTCAGGTGGATAATGTTCTGCAGCTGACAGTCAGTCCCTGCGGCCTTCATGTACCAACATTTGCTCAAAGTCAAGGAGTAACGCAATAGTTCCAAATAACTACAAAAACAAAATTGCACTGGAAGAGACTGTACCTCTGGAATCATCCGAATGATCAAGCTTTTCATACGTTTCTGTCTGTGATCGGTGTCTGTCTGCCTGCTTGCAAGTGCCTGCAGAGGATAATGTCTAACTGCGAAAGTTAAAGGACAACCACTCCAAATGATATTTTGTTCAACAGCGAAGACGGCATGTAGCTACATTTTGAAACTCAAACCTGGATCAGACACGATAAGAACAATAATGTGCCACATTTCGCTGTAGTTTCATAAATAGATGAACAACCTTGATATGAAATGATTTCTGAACATCTAATATGTTTAAAATATTATTTATTATTTTGGTCCTGCACAATACCTGAATTTCCATATATTTTCAAGGGTGTACGGGACAGAGGAAATCCTGGACAAGGCAATAAAGATTTCCTTGGCAGATCCTCACAATGATGGTCTTATTTTCTTATCAATTATATTAGAGAAATATCTCCCGATGAAAGGAATGAATATAAACGTATTGATTTTAGAAGGATACGTAAGGTAAACCACTAAAAGCTTCATGCACTGATTCATGATCCTGTTCATAAAACCGTGAGGGTGTGTGTGCCCAGTGTCATTCGCTGTGTGTGTGTGTGTGTGTGTGTAAGTCAGTACTGTGGTATGAGGAGAGGGACAGTGAAATAGTTATGGTAGCTCTTCAGAGGACGTCTTATCAGTCTTTATCCATCTCATCAGCTTTTATCTGTCTCTCTCCATCTGACATGTCCTTCATTCAGGCTGCAGTAAATTTTTAAGTATCTCTGTGCTCCTGGTGTGAATGAGTGCGCGACGGTTTGTGTCATGTCATGGCCATCATCCCGGGCCATCAGATTGCTGATAACTATCTTATCTGATATGTTCATACCTCACACTGTGTTCCTGTTCCACTGGTAAAATGAGGAAATGATAAGACACATTTGGGAAACTGTCCCACTCCCAGGGAGAGGACTAGAAAAAAGGGAAGGAGAATACAATGAGATTTTCACAATTTGACCTTGACCCTTTGCCGACTGGCTTCTATAAAAAAGTTTATGACTGCATGTCTACTTATGTGCAATGTATTCAGCAGCCGGAGCGGTTTGCTGCTCGGCAGGATTCTGTGAAGGCACATCTACATAGAAGTGACTGAATTGGCTTGTTTGAGATGTTCATTTTGGATTTTTTGTGCAACTTTTACTTTTAATTTTCAAAATCTGGTAACCGCACATTAAACACAATATAAAAGATTGTCAACTACAACTCGTTTCAGCATGATGCCAGTGTGTGGCTTAATAATACTGAAAGGACATCAAGAAATGCAGAATAATTTGTTTAAAATATATAATTTTGAGTTTTATTTTGGTGTCAAAAGATTCTTTTCAAATCTATGTAAAACACATAAAACATGGAAGGGTTCAGTGGTTGTTAATAGACTGTATATAACATATAAAGAGATTTAAATAGAATAACAATTCTATTCTTATACACATATGGTTTTTGAAAATAAGATAAAAATGAAAACCTTTCATGTCACTGTAGCTGCCATCTTCATCGTTTTGTCTATTAAGTGCAAGAAAATAGCAAAAAATGTATATAATTATGATTTACATCAGGAGAGATGTATTCAAATTGATTCAAACTGTTGTAATCAATTATCAAAGTAGTTGCTCCTTAACTGATTCATTATTTGCAGCTCTAAATTACCAAAAAAAGTAAAGTATGTATTCAGGTACAGTATAATGTTACTCTCCACTGAAAGTGATCAATAGGAGCTGGTGCTGGTAGAGACCAAAAACGAGACACCAAATGAATACTAAAAGCAACTATTGTATAATTAAAGTAAATGAACGTGACATAAATCACTTTTACTCTGTTACTGTTCAACATGCTTTATCCCCAGCTAGAGTGATCCCAGGTTAACTGCGTGCAACACTGAACACAGCAGGAACAGAGCGCTGAGCTCCCTCGTTGCTAGTTCCATTTTTTTTTTTTTTAAATCTTGTGCTCTTGACCTTTCATGTAGCTTTTATCTGCTGTTTGAAGTTCCTGCCTCTGGTGTTTCCTCGCTGCAAATCGAAGACATTTACGAGAGTGTTTCCTCGGCTCCTCTTTTTATAGAGTGCTGTTATTATGCAGTGCTTTAATTTAATTAATTACAGAGTGATTTATTGCTTTGTGTGTGGATGGGGTGAAATGGTTTTATTATGTCAAGCACTTTGTTTGACATGTTGTTTGAATGAAAAATGCTACACAAATAAAGTCTGATTGATTGATACTACATTTTTTAGCCAGAACTAGTGAGCAAAACATGTTTTTAAAGTTACCTTGAGATGTAAAAGTAGATGCCATGCCATCTCGGTACCTGTTATACCTATGTATTATGTAATAATATGTAATAATACCATTATAATTACCATTATTGTTATTTTGTCTCACTCCTCCATAACTTTTTTTGTTATCTGTTGTTGCTTTGAGTTGTGACATGGACCTTTATTCATATATTCATTAGATCTCTACAACATAAATATCATTAACATCACTACTGCGCACAAACACACAACCCTTTTCTCTTTTTCTCTTCTACTGTTTATCAGCCGTAACTTCTTCACTACCTGACTGAATTTGTTTCCATTCATTTGTATTTAATTATCTATTGCCGCAGCTTTGCTTCCCTGTGTATTTTCATTTTCTTCTATGTTATTTAATTTTTATTTGAATAAAGGCTTTGGAAATGAAATTGGGATACCGAGTTTTGCTCGTAGCTTGTACATGTGGAAAACCTTTTTGCTTCCCTTTTGTTTCAAATCCAAATGCATCGCTAGTCCTTATCTGAGGGACTTGACATAATGTTCCATGTTGTGATGATGCTTTAACAGGTTTTCATGATTTGTCCAACATTTAATGTTGGAAATGTGACATAAAGTCATATATAACTACAGTCAAGATAACTATAAAATAAAATAACATCACCATATTACTTTCTTAAGAGTTATTCCTGAATATTAGGTGATGAAATACAGCAACATTCATTTTGATGAAATTATCATCGCATGTAAAGACTTTGACTAAAGACTATAGGGAATAAAATTGCCTTTGAGTCGTGTCATAATTGGAAGCCATTGTTATCACACTTGAGTCCTTCTCTTTAGCACATTCAGGGCCATCAGTCTCCAGCCATGGAAACTCACCATCTGCCTCCCAAGAACAACGACCGCATAACTTTTTATAGGACCAATATAACACTGATGTGCCATTTCCACATTTATATTTTAAACCCTTTTAAGCAAGCAAGCCTGTCCTGTCTCCCAGGACTTGTCACAGTTTTGGCCCTTGGCCACATTTTGGCATTGAGTTAGTTGACAATATGAAAAATTTAGATGTCAACATCTTATCATTTACCTTTTGTTTATTCTCCATATGAAGAAATGTAAAAAACTGAGACACAACATTGATCTATTTACACATCCACTTGTGTGCGCGTCCATCTGACAAAATCCACAACAACAATCACATCTTTTGAGTCAAATATTCACTCTCTTCAAGCTGTTTTATCCCACTAACTCCAGAGAAAACTCCTCAGCTGCAAAAAGCTCCAATATAGTAACCAGCTGGTTCATAACTGTGTCTGTCTGCTGTCTGGGGAGTTTATATGGAGGTTTGTTTTTGCTAAGAACAGCTGAACGCTGCATGTAAAACAGCGTTGATGGAAGTGGTTGGAGTGAACGAGCTTGGCCCCAAAATCCTGAGGGATGATATTAAAATAAATAAATAAATAAATAAAAGGAACTTCACGTAGAATTTTGGACAGCAGAAGACACTAAAATGCTTCATGGAGCTGAGGAGGATCGGTATTAACTGTCTGTGGGTTCATCAGGTGGTCAGCAGGGCACGTGAGTGGAGCAAGCAGAGGTTATGATTGAGCCAAGAGTGATTTTTTTTTTTGAAAGGTTTTTTGTGTGGCCTTATCTCCTGCTCCAACCCGCTCCAATCTGGAACCAAACTCCTCATCTTTTTAAAAATCCACGTTTTCTAAAGTAGACACGGCGACATTGTGATGGGTTTCATAATGGTTTATCTGGTTTATAGGATGACAATAAACTTTTGCACTAAGTGTTTATGTAACATAATAAAACAGTAAGAGTGAAAAGCCATTAAGATAAACCGTGATATGACATTGAAATAGATTTTATACATATTTAAATAAGCAGTAAGCAGTTTTTGTAAGCAGTGTTCCCCACAGACTGAGAATTTACTTGACCAACTATTACAACTAAACCAAGGTTTATGAACAACTCATGTCTACTAATGGTTGACCTACACCTGACACACAGGGCGGGCCGCTGAAGGTCTGTGTGCATTATGAAATGACGGGCTGAGAAAAAATTCCATTCGACACCTCAAGTCACACATTTGCTCTCTTCCTTTTTAACCCTTTGATGCACAACATGGGTCCAAGTTTTTATGTGCTATATCTTTGCAATAAATCATTCAGTATTCCAGGTATTCCTCAATTAACTTGTTTTTGATCATAATACATCCTTCTTTTATTTTTTCCTTTCTTACTTTTGGAATAAAAAGACTTTTTGTATCACTACCCTTCTAATGCACAACATGGGTCCAATACCCCATACCCATTTACTATGGTATTTCATGTAAGGATTCAGTAAATATTCTTTTTTTGTTTAGCACAAATCATCATATTTATGTCTTACTTTCTTACTTCACGAACTAGCATAGCTTGTGTATGTCTACATCAAGTTTACACACATGGGTCAGAAATGACCCACATGAATTTACTATGGTATTTGGTGGGAACCTTTGAAATTTGTACATGTTTGCAATTAGGAACGTATTTACTGCCGACAACTATTCGCCTGCCACATGTCACTGCTCAGCACAGCTCCCTTTGTACATCTGATACATGTAAGTCTTGTTTTACAATTAGTCTAATCTTACCTAAGAAAACGTTTGATTGTGATTGATTGAACTTGTGAAAAATAACTGTGTATAATAATTGACTAGGTTTAAGTTACCTTGAGAATAAGTACATTACCTGTCAGAAAGGGAAATATCTCCAATACTATTAGCTAGCTAGCAAGCTATTGACATATTCTATTGTCCACTGAACAAAAATATAAACGCAACACTTTTGTTTCTGCTCCCATTTTTCATGAGCTGAACTCAAAGATCTAAAACATTTTCTATATACAAAAAACAACCATTTCTCTCAAATATTGTTCACGAATCTGTCTACATCTGTGTTAGTGAGCACTTCTCCTCTGCCGAGATAATCCATCCCACCTCACGGGTGTGGCATATCAAGGTGCTGATTAGACAGCATGATTATTGCACAGGTGTGCCTCAGGCTGGCCACAATAAAAGGCCACTCTGAAATGTGCAGTTTTATCACACAGCACAATTCCATAGATGAAGGAGCGTGCAATTGGCATGCTGACTGCAGGAATGTCCAGAGCTGTTGCCTGTGAATTGAAAGTTCATTTCTCTACCATAAGCTGTCTCCAAAGGCGTTTCAGACAATTTGGCAGTACATCCAACCGGCCTCACAACCGCAGACCTGTTTGCGGTTTGCTGATGTCAACGTAGTGGATCGAGTGGCCCAATGGCGGTGGGGTTATGGTATGGGCAGGCGTATGTTATAGCCAACGAACACAGGTGCATTTTATTGATGGCATTTTGAATGCACAGAGATACCGTGACGAGATCCTGAGGCCCATTGTTGTGCCATTCATCCACGACCATCACCTCATGTGGCAGCATGATAATGCACGGCCCCATGTTGCAAGGATCTGTACACAATTCCTGGAAGCTGAAAACATCCCAGTTCTTGCATGGCCCGCATACTCACCGGACATGTCACCCACTGAGCATGTTTGGGATGCTCTGGATCGGCGTATACGTCAGCGTGTTCCAGTTCCTGCCAATATCCAGCAACTTGGCACAGGCAAGAGGAGTGGACCAACATTCCACAGGCCACAATCAACAACCTGATCAACTCCATGCGAAGCAGATGTGTTGCACTGCGTGAGGCAAATGGTGGTCACACCAGATACCGACTGGTTTTCTGACCCCTCCCAGATTTTTTTTGAACCTGCCTGCCCCCTTTAGGAAGAGTTTCCACGGATGGCTTCCCAGATGGTGCCGTACAACGAACCAGATGGTTGCGTGTAACAAATCAACTGGTGTGTCAGGTTAACGTCATGTCAGCTCCCCAAAAACCAAGCCAAGACATCTTATTCTGTAGGCTGGCTTGCAGTATAGGCTATAAAGCGTCTTGAGATAACGCTGTTGTGAATTGGCGCTATATAAATAAAGATTGATTGATTGAAACCCTGCCCCCTCAGTAAACATTGAATTATTTTTTCCCAAAGATGGTTCCTGTCAGTCAGTAGCTTTTGTCACACTACTGTGCTCTGGTTTTAATTACTTATTTGATCCTATAAAACGGCGGTTTGACATCACCGTGGACACGAAACCCTAACTCACGGCCGCGATACCTTTGCTTGACCCCCCCGATCACGACTGCACCAGCAAAAAAAATGTTGGCTTCACTGTTGTACAGGGGCAGGAAGTGGAGACACGTCATCCATCTAATGGACTGAAGTGAACTCAATCAAATGATACTAAATAATTTCATGTTTAATTAATTTAATAATTTGGTCCATTGACCAACTGATCATGAATATTTAATTCATGTAATTATTTGGTGTATTGACTGTTCCAACTAAATATGAATAATTTAACAAACATGGAAGATTAATGAAACACTGGAAAGACAAAGGAGTGTTTTACATTTTATTACAAAATAAAAGCATCTGAGGCGGTCGTCTAGAGACCAAAACAATGTGGATGTATATGGAGTTCACATGAGACACAGGCTACAGCTGGTCTGAAGTCAGCTTTGAGAGGTGTCTGCTAGTCTGATGCTCCCTGTTACATGTGCAATGAAGCATCTCAGGAGGTAGATCCCCCCAAACTGGAGGGAGCTGTTCGAAAGAAAGAGACAGAGAGGGAAAGGAAATAATTGATGCAAGCTGTTCAACTGCAAACTGTATTTTCCCACTTGTTAAATAATATTGTGCTGCATGATGATGACAAAGAACATAACATGAACACGTTCGTCCCTTATTGTCTCCTTCCCCTCCATCAGTGGAAATATAGATTTTTTTAGCATGCTGTGATTTCATGAATGGTTGTGTCTTTATCTTAAATGTCCTAAATATACCTTGATCAGTATAATTTTTTAAGAAATGCTCTTCACGCACGCTGTGACACAACACACATCCCAGCCAACGGTGTCACACAGTTCCACTGATCTATAGATGGCAGTAACAGCCCGAGATCTGCAGCAATGCACCAACAAAGACAGTGAAAGTGAGAAAGACTGCAAGCTAGTAAAACCTGGATGTAAACACGGATTTATAAAAACATCAGATTGCAAATGTTTTATGAGGAGGGAAGTGCATTTTGTTAAAGCTCAAGTCTAAAGATCTAAGAGAGGTAGTCAGCCAGCAGCTGTGTACAGGAGGAGGAAGAGGAGCCGTGGCAGTGGAGGGGGGTGAGGCACACATTCATTTTGGTCTGAGATACTGCGATATCGTACTGTTTCCCTTTAAAAAGAGAAACTCAAAGACATCGTGACTATGATGTTGTAATAAGAAGATGATGCTGTGGAACTGTACATTTTCCATTTTAGCATTTGGGCATGAAAAACCCTTAAAAGGTAAGACTGGTGCTAATCCATGTTTTTTTTTTTTTACTTTCAATAAAACCAAACACTTTACGACTTCACCGCTGTGTCCGTTTGTTCCTTGTGATCGTATAAATCTTTTAAAAAAAAGTCACAAATACAATAATTTCCTCAAGCAGTAGTAGTGTACTGTAGTTTTTAAGTAAGGAGTAAAAAGTGCAACTCATTGGGACTATTTTCATCTGTGGATTAATACACATTTACTGGGAGAGTGTGTGCGACAGCAGGACGGGGTGTGTGGGACTGTGTCAAGATAAATTAAAGTGTGCGCTTTTATGGAAATGAAGGAACAACAACCCAGCGTGGCTCACTGAAGGGGCTTTGAACGGAGGAAAAAGATGGATCGGGATCTTACACGCAGACGATACTTATTAGTTTGTGTCGTTTCATTTTTGAAAAATATCCCGGCCTTGTTCTTTAAGCAGTACAGACAGAAAAGAGGGACTCTCACCTGACCAGGAAAGGCTGGGGGAAGCAGCTGGAGGTCTGTGTTTTAATCACGTCCTGAAGATTCAGTAAGTTCGTCAGCAATGTTCCGTGGCCGCATTTGTCAATCTTAGTCACCACGATCTGCAAAATAAAATGTCTGCACGTCACTATTGTGCCTTCATGCACAGTATGATTATACAGACTGACACAAACTGAGGATACAAGAATATTTAATCGGCATTACATATTATATAACGAATTGGAGGTTGTAGCCCCTTCATGCCCCCCCTCCTCTCCTCACAGTTGTCCTGCTCTAGGTCGTCGGCTACACCCACTCCACCTGTTGCCCTGCTTGATGCGTGAGTGTCGACATGACATCTGTGAAGATGCTCTCTCTGATTTGAGTGTTTTTAAGTGTTTGCGGCAATAAAGCTGAAAATCTGAATGAGCTTAAAGAGCTTTTTATGGGAGCAGATTGTGTTGATTGACCAAACAAGTATGTCCAACAGACTTACTCTGACACCCACTAGTCAGTCCAGCAACTATTTTAATCACGGGCATCAAAGTTTGGGCTTGTCGGTCTTGCCGCTGTCTTTGAAAGTGACCCTTTCCATTCACGGCTTTGTGCTTCCTTTGCTTTTCAGTAGTGGGAGTTCGTCTTTGCTAAAAGCTGTGCTGTCAAAGCCTTAATAATGGCCAAAGTGTTTAATAACCTAAGAGCATGAATAATTGACTGCAGAGTGCGAAGAGAGTGGGGGTGCTTCATTATAATGTGTCAGCGGTGGCATTTTAGAGGGGACAGCAGTTTTTAAATAGCTGAGTGAGAGCATTCAGCATTAATTCAGTGTGGACATAATGATGAGGATTTGGAAGAAGGATGAGCAAAATGTGAAGAGGAGGAGGAGCAAAAGCTAGTTAAGCGTCGCTGTCACCACCTCCACTTAACAGCAGACTCCAGCATGAAGTCTGCTGTTTCTCAGGAACCATCGTCTTTAAGAAAACTACATATGGGCCCAATATGAACACGTTTGAATGGGGGCGCAGCAGAGTTGGTGCAGCAGGTACTGTGTGTTCTCAGTCACTGCTCCAGAGTAGGCTGTAGAGCCTCTAATTTGCATGTCACAATATGCCACCCCCCCCACCCAAGTGCTATTTGGCAAGTGTGTGAAATTTTCTTTTCTTTTTTTTAATATTCATCTGCCAAATTTCTGTTCTTACTTCACCAATTAATTGTTTTGTCTGCTAAATGGCAGAAAAAGGCTCATCCCGGTTTCCCAAAGCCGAAGGTGATGTCTTTTCATTTGTTTTATGTGACCATCAGCCCAAAATCTAATCCAGAACGTTCAGATCTGTGATTACATGGATGAAAGTAAGTGTTCTCCATATATTCTGTGTGTGTGTGTGTGTGTGTGTGTGTCTTACCACATATGGATTTCTGGTCTCCTCGCACATCTCCAGGGCGATCAGGTCAAGCTTCTGAAGACCAACACTGCCGTCCACCAACAGGAACGTCCTTACCAGACTGACAGATTACGACACAGTAAGATTAGCAAATTTGACATATAACAGAGACCAGTTCAATGGATGGGACTCATGAGCTTTCAAGGTCTTCAGAACAGTAAGAACACACGTTTAACGACACAGATCATCACCATGTTCAGCGTGGCTGAAGTAGAACACGTATACACTTTAAGAGACAGTGCAGCGATTACACAGCACCACCCTGTGGACCAGGTCACAATCCACAGGTAGTACAATCCAGAAGGAAACTGTGCTCAGTGGCACTGACTTATCTGTATCATGGCCTAACATTACAGAGCAGTGTGAGAGCCAGGGCACAAATAAACAAAGACCAAAGAAGAATTTAGTATATTTGCATACAGATCATTTCTCTTTAGAGGGTGGCTGTGGACCACAATAAGTCTCAAACAGAAGTATTTTACTGAACAGGTGCAGGGGGGAGGAGGAGGAAAGTACTAAAGCACCTGAGTGTATGTAGTCGTGTTTACAACCTAGTCAGTGGACACCAGGTGATCTGGTAACAGGTAAGAAAAGGACGGGTACTATTAACAGAAGAGATTAACCTCATTGCTTCAGTGCTGAAAATGTATCAATGTTGCCTTTGAGTCGTAGCATCTAAAAATGTGATCGCACTTGGTGACGGAGGAGGCGAAACCTCTAAGAAGCCATGTTTATGTCCTAAACTGTCTGGAATTTGTGTATATTTGTGTGTCAGAAAAACATTTACAGGGTTTTTTTTCCCTTTGATGACAAATTAACTTGTTAAATGGTTTATGATTAGTTTATGAGAGTGTGTGATGGCTGATATCCGCCCCGAGTGCAGTGATTCCACTGAGAGGGTTGGTGCGACTGATCATTTGTAGTTCCAAATCTTTGTCTTTGAAGATGGTTGCACCTAAAACGACCCCACGATTGTAAAACTACAGGCAGTAACGTGATACGGTGATTTATCACAGAAACTCACACGGATAATCATTCATGTATCATTCTGACGGAGCGAATTATACAAATAGATTTTGGCATCATGAATGAATTCCACCTCCCAAAAGGCTCATAATCATGAGCGGAGCTCTGCCCTAGTCAGAAAGTAAAATCTCTTCCCAACCTCTGCAGCGTGGTACGAGACTGACTCATATGATGGGAGGTTATTTCAACTTTTTCTATTTATTACAAGACAGATGGTTCGTGGGAGTGTTACTTTTGTCCTCCAGACATCAATCATGTGTGTGTGTGTGTGTGAGGGGGCTATTTATTCCCTGATTGTGCTGAGACCATGTGAATCCAGAGTAGAGACGCACTACCTCAAGACCTGCCTCCTACAGGCGGCTATCTAAGGTGCATTCCTCACTTTTTCCTTGTGTAGAGGTACGGCTCCACCATATCCACAAAGTCTCTGGGCGCTCTGTGCCCGTAGCCTGGCATGTCGACGATGGTGAAAGCTTTGCCCACCCTGAAGAAGTTCATCTTCTTTGTGTGACCCTATGGGGGAAAAGTCACACAAACACTAAGGAGATTTATGTAGATCTAGAATGATTAGCTGATCCCTGTGACGTTCTGGATTCCCCGAAATGTTGTCAAGCTAAATGAAAATAAATCTGAATTCAGTGTTTTTACTTCTTCAAAGTCTGTTCCAATTTTACAAAAACATTTCGGCTGCCTGTCTACAAATGTCAAACCTGCGGCCAGAAACCCGGCACTGATATCTGACAGTGACCTTTCATCTGAAAAGCGCGTTGCAAAAGATGTTCAATCATGTTTTTTTATCAGTTGAGGGGCACGACAAAAATCTGGTCTTTTCTCTCTCGGCCTGAAGGTCATACATGCTTTTATTTCATCTATGACAGATTATTTTCAGATGGTACAAAACCGCTCGGCTTTTTAATGAATACTAGAAGTCCGGGTCACATAAGCCCCATTTCTTCCCCTCTTTACTGGTGACCAGTCACTTTCTGAACTGATCTGAAGATTTTACAGATCACCTCTAAAGCCCAGCGTTGGTCGAGCTCAGATCCTCAGACAGGCGGCTGGCTGTTCCTGAGTCGTGGTTCAAAATTAAAGGTGACCGGCCTTTTGCAATCAGGACCCTTCAGCTCTGAACTTCCTGCCTGAAAATCTGAGGCTGCAGAATCAGTGACACCTTTAGTTTCTAAACTTATCTTTTAAAAAAAAAAGTTTTTAGAAACACTAGAACACCGTTTTACTTCCAATATGTTTTATCTGTTCTATTATTACGGTCATCGTTTTAACTGTTGTATTATTTTCAATTATCTAATATCATTTTCCTCATTGCAGTCCTGAAATACCTTAATCCCACTTCAAAGATGTAAAGCACTTTATTTTGAAAAGCACTGTATATGTATATATGTGTGTGTATATATATATACATATATATATATATATATATATATATATATATATATATATATATATATATATATATATATATATATATATACACACACACACATATATATATATATATATATACACACATATATATATATATATATATATATATATATATATATATACACACACACACATATATATATATATATATATACACATATATATACATATACATATATACATATATATATATATACATATATACACACATACATATATATATATATAAAATGTATCATTATAATACAAATGTGTATGAACAGTGTTTCATTTTCATTATCACTGTTTCTTTTTTATTTATGAAAGCGGGACAGTCGATCACATATTACCATATTTTCCTTTTATTATACCCACCCCAACAATACAGCACAAATCAAAAAGATGAGATAAAAAGATGCTTTGGCTCAATCTTGACTCTAGTCTCAAGGTCTACATACACCATCTGCTGACGAAGATGAATAAATGTGGTCGGAAGTACTAGGGAAAAGCCAGTAAGTAGACCTTGAGTCAAGAAGAGCACAGAACACATGAATAATCTAACTCTATACGGCGCGCTAAACCTTGAAAGTGAAACAGACGTACTGTGTGCTGGCTCAGACTACTCACTGGAGTTTTGGAGACTCTGACTTCTACCTCAGGAGTCAGGGAGAACAGGCCTTTGATAAGAGACGACTTGCCCACGTTGCTTCTGCCGATGAAACACACCTAGAAACACACACACACACACACACACACAGACATAAGGTCCTGTATTCTGAAGTGCTGTGTTACTGTGTTCAACAATGGATGATTTTGAAGATTTTCCTTACAGGCCTTCCTGGTTTTCCTCACATAGTGAACGTTTCTAACCGGCACACCTGCTCTGACCGTTACTGGCTGCTCTAATTGGCAGCCACGGTTTCGCTACCGCAGTACCAACGACCGCCAAGTCCCACAGGACACGGCTCAGGCTCATCCATCTCCCCGACACAAGACAGATGGATGGAGGTTCGTGCTGCCAGTAAACTACGAATACATCATCCTGTGACAGAGCAGAGAGGCGGAGTGGTAACCAACTTGGCATGCCAACAACACCCCGTTGTCCCATGAACACAGTGTTCCATTCTTAGCCCTCTGGTGAACGCTACTGTCTATACGGTTATGAATCTATATAATCTGGTCATTTATTATCGAATGTCAACTAATGCTTCATTATGTATGCGGCTGCGGGGGGGTAAAGAGACATTACGACACATTTTTCACAGACTTGAGTGTCAGTGTTCTGGGTTGAGGAAGGGCAATGTGAACAACTTCCTGCTCAACATCCTCATATATGCCTAAACATTCTCTTTCTCTTAGTCGTGCTGTTGTTGTTCACCTCTTAACGATAATCACACTGGCTAATGACAATGCCGACTGTAAGCCAAACATGTCTGTCCCGACTGGTGTGGTGAGTGAGGCCAATGAAGGAGGGGGGAATGATTCTGTAATGTGAATCGGTCTGAGCCCGGATGACACCGTGTCATAAAAGTATAAACTGTACTTTATTGGATCGGTCCAATCTGGCTAGATTGTAAACAGTGATGTAACATTCACCAGGAATCCTGCTCATTGCTGCACAAAGAGAGACTTTGTTTGTGGTGAAAAAGTGTCTGAGGAAGGTTCCTCACTGAGTGAAATGACCCGCAAGTATCTAAATTCTCTGAATGATAAAGGAAAGGTGCTTCAGCGCTGCCTTCCTTATCTCCCTCAGACCATACTTTACGAAAGGAAAGGGGATAACGCGGTCCCACAATTCCTTGTGCCGGCAGCATTTAAAGTGACTCATATCAATAACTCCCACTGTCACATAATGCAGTCTAGTGTAAGGGCAGTTGGATTCTCTCAGAATCGCGGTTGTCTTTTCCTAAGTGCTTATGAATTCTCCTTCACATGTGTCGTTGACATCAGGACGTCTTCCACAGAGGTCAGGCAAACATGTTCGGGAAAAGACATGAGGACGTAAATTCTTTGACTATTCGACCACAGATAAAAAAAAAAAAAAAAAGACTTCCACTGATTCTACATAAGAGATGATTAATTACATTTGCTTCACAAAGTTGGGATGCAATCTGAACATTTGGATGCAAATCCTAAAAAACAAAAACAACTAAAAACTAACACTTCCAAATCTGTTCTGTAACGTATTTGGAATCTGTGTCTTATCTTGTAAATGTTTTTACGGTGGACTGTATCAGACACATCTGTGGTGGTAAACAGTATCACACCTTGCACACCATAGAAGGGGGGGGGGGGATTCAAAACGCTGCACTGTACTGTGAAATACTATCATAAAGGCTTTATGCAGAAAAACCCACCAGGGTTTTACAACGCAGAGCTAATCTCAGTCTGATTACAGCCTTAGTCAGAGGCACACAGTACTGTTGAGGGAAGCTCCCAAGCTCTTGTTAAATACATTCATAGTTTGGTCATTCATTGACAGCAAAAATACACAAAGTGGCATTGTGAGATGAAGCACTCCTCGGCTCCTCGGCCAGCACGTCAAATCCGTCAATTAGGGCCACGAAGGCAGAAATGTTATCTGAAGCAGCTCACAGCAAGTTTTTTTTGTCCTTTTATAAACAAATTCCCAATTAGAAATGTTTGTGCAGGGTTCCCATCTATCAGGTTAGTTAAAAGAGAACCTCATTCTAGTTAAATCCCAGATAATGCACACTCTAAGATGTAATCTGGAGCTGTAGTCTATATCTGCGGAGGGCTATGAAAATACGTCAACATGCTTGAATGACTTTTCGTTATTTCCACACATTATAGATACAGTTAATATGTACATTTCATGACAACTTAATTTATTCAGTGGTGTAGGAGGACCACGTGGAGAGACTAGTGCTTCGCAACAGGTTACTGAACAAAGACCTACAAAAACAATGTGACTAAGGCTGCCCACTGACCTCTGGCTGTTTCAGGTCAGGAGCGTGGTCCATCCTCTCCACAGAGATGTAGAAATCGATCTTATGAGACGGCGAAGAGTAAAAGAGCTTCTCCGCTTCGACCATGTTCTCCAAACTGGGATAAAAGAGCTGGAAGGGCGTCTTGTCTACAGACCTGAAAATTCCAAGTCAGTCTATGAAAGAATCCATCGTCTTCGGGGGGGAAGTGCAAAAAGCATGATCCCATGTGCAATCTGACCAAACGTTACAGTACCTGTCCAGGTAAGCCTCCAGCTCGCCAAAGGGGTACAGCAAGCTTTGGACTTTTTTTCGTGGCAGCGTTTTGGCTTTCTGAAGCGAGGCGAGTTTATGGACACTCTGCCGGGTTGCGGCGCAGGCTGGAGCCCCAGGCTGAAGCCACAGGCGGAGGCTGAGGCGGAGAAGGAGCATCTTTCCCTCCCCCACACCCGCAGATTTCAGATCTGCCTGCAACTGAGAAAAGCACAGCATCACATTATCACTCATCACTTCTGCCTTCGACTGATGGTTCAACTTAAAATGTGAGCTGCTGTCAGCCCTGCTCAGCTACAACTTTGTCACAATTTCTCTGGATCTAAGTGTCAATTCATTCTGAAGAACTGCAGTATGGCAGCAACTTCCTGATCGGATATTTTACTGATGTGCTCATAGACTTAGACTTAGACTTCTTTTTTTGATCCCCCATAGGGGGAAATTTTCTTGTTACAGCAGCAACAATATAGACAGGGAGAGTGAAAAAAACAAAGCAATAGAAAAGACAAAAATAGCAAAAATAAATATAAATATAAATATAGATATATGGATTGTGATGAAATGAAATAAATATTTACACCATAGGATATTTACACTTTAGACAGGAATGGAATGACATGGATGGTAGGCAGTATAATTAACATCAGCCAGTGATGCTGGTGTTATAGAGTCAAATAGTGTTAAATTCCTTCCATAACAAAATATACACATGTATCATCACAGCATTATGTAGGCACCTCACACTAGAGCTGTACTGTTTGTTCAAGTGTGTGATATTTTGTTTGAAAGCTGGTTCTGTGTCTGTTTCCTGGTCCTGTGGACAGGTGAGGCTAACAAGCTAGCAAGCTAGCACAACATTAGCACAACGTTACCTTTCTACGTACAGCACGTTTCAAAATTAACGTCACACGTTTAGAATGCGGGTTTCATGTTACGACTCACCTAAAGTCGAGTATTTTCACCGCTTATTCACGGAGTGACAAAGCATGGCTGGGCTGCAGCTGAGAGTTATCCACTGGCATCACAAGTGCTCTTCAAGAAATTCATGTTTTTGCTGTCCTCCCCGTTGCGTGCACCGTTCAAATGAGTCCGACTCGAACAACGTAACTTTGCTAAAGGGTTCCGCCTTAACCCTTCGTTAATTACTGATACCTGTTTGACCCACTTTATTTGTAGAAGTGCAAGTAGTTATTTGTAGTAGTTAACTCAGTAGTAGTAGTAGTAGACAGTAATGGTGGAAGAAGAATTCAGTTTTTTTTTGTACTGAAGTAAAACTAGTCATACCAGAGTGTAAAAAAAATGTTACTGATAAATCGCAGTACAAGCATTAAAAATTTTAAGTTAAGTTAAAGTACAAAAGCATTTGCATGAAAATATACTTAGTAACAAAACAGAAATAGTAGCAAAAGTAAAAGTAGTCATTAAGCAGAATGGCCTGTTTCAGAATCACACACATCACGTTATTGGGCTCTTGTCACTTAATTTTGCAGGCTTGCAGCAAAAGATGGGGCTGATTTTAAATTGAAACCTTCACTGAGCGATCAAAGTAGTAGCTGCAGTAGTATTGTTTGTGCTTTATTGTCCTGTGCTTCCTGCTTTCAGTGCTTTGAAACGTTACTGTACTGTACTGTACCTGCTTTTAGTGGTATCCTGTTGCAGACACATGGATTTGCACAGTAATTCCAGCTAATGCTGTAACTGATTCAGAGAATTCCCCCTCGGCCCCCGCTTCAGTTTAAAAACACAAAGTAACTGCAAGGGACGGCAGTGCACTTTTTTTTGGGATATTCAGCACCGAAACCCCCCCGTTTTCATTTCTGCACTTTTAACGGCTCATTATATAAGACGCAGGCCATTATTTGAACACTTGGCACACTTTGCAACGTCCCAATATGAAGTCATATTACAGAAGTGCTAGACCTTGAGACTCGAGTAACAGACGGTGAAATGAGAGTGCGAGGGGGCTAAAAGCAGGGCGCTGCAATTACATCTCTATCCCTGCGCTATTCTAATATTGCATGGGGCATTTGGGCATAATTAATGAGCAGGGATCCTCTTTTAGATTCAGCCACATTCTTCACATTGATGCATGGCTGCTCAAACATACAGAAACATTCTTGTGTTGCTGCTCTAGGGTGAAAAAAACGTCTCCTGTCCGCAGGGAAAGGTACAGTTCTAGCTGTCACACACATCCTCCGTCACCCTCTTGGTGGGGATTATTGAGGATTATAATAGTGACGTTTATGCAGAGCACGCCAAAGAAATGTCTTCATAAATTCGGTTATAGGAGGTGGCAGTGATAGGAGTGACTCCAGGCCTCTCTCCCACTCTGCATTCTTTTACACTGAGTCTCCCCGTAGGAAATGGAGTTTCTTCAATAGCCATGTTCAAGTGGTGGTCAGGTTTCACAGGTTCGTGAGCACAGAGTGGTTAGCTCTCGTCTCCCAGTTCCCCGCATTCCTCCCTATTGGGATAAGAGCTCACTGCAAATATTTATCCAGCTTTGATTAATAGTTTTAAAAGTAATTTCATTTGAAAGGTAAAATATTTGGCAGCGCAAAGCAAAGCACTTCAAAATGAATCCCCGTTATTCGTCATGGCTCACCAACAGTCTGTTCACCCTGTTCCTCTCCACATGATGGCAGTGCAGTCCACTGCAAGTGTCACTCCACACTCAGGCAGATATGTTAAATATCTGCCTTCAGCACCTTGTGCCAGTTCTCCTTCTGCTCCATCTGGGTTTTATGACCCGAAGTGATTCATAGTATGTTCACTGCGCAAATTAATTCACAGATATCCAATTACAGCTCTCATATTCTCCCTGTCCTTTTGCAGTGGAGTCTTTTATTCTGACGTGCCTCATGGTAATGCCTGCGCCTTTTCATTCATCACCCATTTAAGGGAATCTAGATTTCATATGCATCTAGTGCCTTATTAAGCTAGAAAATTAAAGATGTAATTGATTTGTTCTCTCGGTCTCTGTCTATCTTCCTCGTTCTTTTATTGCTTGTGTGTCTTGCGCATCATTAAATGAGTGTTACACACGTGTTCAGCGGTTAATTAAATAGCTTCAACTGAAATAAGAATAGAAGGAAGAATATATCTGTGCTTCTTGGGTTACTTACTATTTGAACATTAAAGGTTGTTAGCTGCATTAGTTTAGCATTTTGTTACCAGACAGACAGATGAGGCCAGAGGGAATCACCCCAACGGACAGCTGATGGGGCGCTAAATATGTGGCTGTTTTGTAGAAGTCAGCCATGAACCCCTGAACAAAACCTTTAAACCTCACAAAAGCTCACATCACATGTGTTCTTTAAGAGGCACTTGTGTGGGAAACAAGACAGTGAGGAATATATGGCAGCAAAGGGGATAGATAAATGATGGAAGCAGCAGAGATGAGGGGATAAGAGGGACGGGCAGGGGTGGGGAACGGAGGGGAAGACGACCATGGGTGCTCTCATGACTCCCTCACACCATCCTTCACTGTGAGCCAGAGGATCAAATGCCAGACCAATCAATCGTCTACCAAACAGACATCTACTGCACACGCCATGATGGCATTTACCTCCCCAGGGAGCATATCAATAAAATAAAGAAATATATCATACAAAATTGATTGTCCACAAACAACCTGCACACCCACCCCATAAAGCCAGCCTCTCTCACCACCACCATCATCATCATCATCATCATTTTTTTTCTTTGGCCCTTTATTTGCTCTCTGTCCCTGTCTCCTGCCAACATCACGTGGCTTTTATTGTTTGCTCTCTGTCTGTTGCCATTCTTTCATTGCGCTTGATTGTTGCACAACAGACGAGGCTCGCAGGCTTTCAAGGCAGCAGCCACTTAAAGGCCTTGTGGTCTCTTTTTTTTTTTGACAATGTTGCACGAGGTTGAACAGTCCAGCTGCAGCGCCGACCAACCACCCACAAACACCCACACATGCACAACACCGATGGCGCTTTAATCTGACACTGAATTATCACAGAGCTCGACCTGCCTGACCTTTTCAGACCCATTAAACCCGTCATTTGCATGTTAACCACCGAGGCCTAGCTCAGCCGCCCCCTGCTCGGCCTCCGATACCTCCCGCCGCGATCTGACAGGGGCACAATGGGACATGTGCCGCCAGAATAGCAAAAACCCACCCCTTGTTCTTTGCTTTTGTTTGTCCAGGAGGATGAAGTGCAGAGGAGTTTATCAAGTCAGGGGGTCAAACCATCAATACGCCTCATACAAACACACACACGGCTGTCACATACACTCTCCTCAAGGGCAAGAAGACAACCAGAGATTAACACGGTCTGTATTGTTTCTCTCCGCCCATCTGGCTGGGCTGAAAGCTGTCAGGCCTAACACCTGTGGCAAACATCCTCCATCTACTAGTGGTCAGGGTGTGGAGAGCTGGCGAACTCCGCTTCTGGAAGCAAATGCTGTATCATTTAATCATGCCTGAGCTTGCTCCCTCCAGCGTATCCACCCTCATTACTCTCTCTGTCTCTGTTAAATAAACAGAACAATCAGAGGAATGGCTGCCATCGCTCTTGCGGAAAGAGAAAAAAAAAAAAAGCCCGGTTCCACATGAGGTGATTCCAAACTATAATCCACACGTCAATAATATTTACTCTCCTCACCAAACTTGAACTAAGACTGAAAAACAGAGCTTAAGTTAGCCGTGCAGACCCTGCGACATTCAATAAGAGTTGAAATAAAGTATAAATCACAAGCTGCTTTGATACAAGCTGCTCAGTGTTCTATTTAAGATCCCACCAAGCCGCTGGCTGTGTCTTTCCTTGTTCTTCTGTGTCTCTCTCTAAGCGTCTTCCATGAATACAGTATAAATATTTTGGCAGGTGGTGTTTGGAGGATATTAGAGCACAAGCGCCGAGCGCTCAGGGATATCGATTTTGCTTTAGCGGCCAAGAACCATGGCTCTACTGGCATCGATACGTCGAGGAGAGGAGGAGGGGATGAGGAGGAATGACCTTGAGCCAGGAAGCAATCTTGACAAATAAAGCCCCAGGAAGGAAATGCAGGGAAACAAAACACTGAAGATGTCAGAGTGTACAGACTCAGGGGTGACAGTGTGAGGTCTGCCGAAAGACAATAAGATCAAGAAGTTAGAGTATTTGATGTTTGTCGCAATCTCTTTTTCTTCCAGTTGGTAACGATTAAGGAGCACTACTCCATTTGGAGAAGACACTTGATATCCGTTTCAGCCTGAAAATACAAAACTGCAAAGATACATGTTAATATTTATGTGATTTTTTGTATGCAGAGAAGGCGTCCTTAGTTTGCAGAAGGACTTCAGTGGTCTCATGCAGATAAGAAGTGCACACACGCTGGGCGAGCAGCATGTTTCCCAGGGTTCAGCGGAAGCTTTGATGGTGGGTTTTCGGACGCGATTGTCCCGTTAGGCAGTGATAGTGTTGCACTCAGTTGTTTCAGAGAGAGCATGAGAAGTTCAGACCCAGCTTACTTTCTTACCTGAGGTGGCTGTGAACGTCGGGTTGCAGACATTTTCGGACGTAGCCCGCTCAGTCAAATACGTGTCCTCCACCTCGCAGAAAAGCATGTTGGCTTGCATTCTGCAAAAATGTGACCAGACGTAGAGAGACATCTTTTTTCTGGCATACTTAATAGAATGGTAGTATGGGTATTGGAGCGCAGCCAAGTTCCTGATTGTCCCTGATTGCACTCACATTAGGATGCAATAACTTCAAACATATCCTTTCAGGTTGAGACAATAGCGTAAAAGGTGTAATTTCTTTTTACCTTTATAATGCTATCATAGAGTTGACCCCATGTTTTCATTCCTGCCGCACTGTCCTAATTTTACCATCTGTTTATTTCAGAGAGTTTGTTGATGTTAGTCCATTACAGGTCAAGGGGAAATGGAGTCTAACTGATGTTTACATGCTCCAACAATAAAGAACACTTGAAACAACAATTGCAAATGTGATCTTTCTTCTACCGGGTCATATGAAAATGCATCTGAGACCAATTAAAAACCACAGGACACCATTCCTTCAGAAGCAACACTGTAACCTCTCCGCTGCTGTGAAAAAAGATAGAAAACTGTATGCTGAGGAATGGCATTGCCTCTGCAGCTGATAGACAAGAATGCACGAAACCTTGAACTTGTTTATTCATCTGATACATTCATCCATGTGGAAATGAGGTGTGAAAGTACTCCTACACACCAACCCTTGGCTGGTTATCATCACAGTGCTGTATGGTACAGCTCTGTGAGGCAACCTTCAGATTTCTTAGGTCATATTCCAGCATTGAGACTGCTCCCTACCTCAACGAGACCATCACTACTGTTAGCACCTCGCTTTCTCTGCTGTCTAAGGCTTTGTCTGTCACACACACACACACACACACGCAAGCTCACAATCCTACACCCGCCCCTCTGTGTCTCCGTCTTTCTCACTTTCATTCCACAGAGATGATTTATTTTGTTTCTCCCCTCTCCTCCTCCAGTCCTCAGCTGCCCTCAGGGTCAGCGTCGAGCTCCATCACTCTGTCTGGATTCATAATCCCCGCACTGGAGACGCCCGTGCCAATACAGGAGAATAACAGATTAAAAAACACAACTCAAGCCTCGGGTATCTCCCCTTTTCTCCGCCTCCCTCTGCCCCCACACAACAGATAAGTGGAAAAATAAACTGGGGAAACTAAGCCGTAGTTGAGAGGAGAGTCATCGAATCAGGGATGACAGAGAAGCTTCCAGCACGGTGGTTAATGAAGGTGATGCAGCAAAGCAAGGCCCTCTGCAGCGGCTCTCTGAGTTATAACACAGGAGCCTTGGGAGGTGACACGACTGCAGGCGGGAAGGTTTCCACTTGGCTGCAATTGTCTAAGGAAGATACATGGTTGACCCCAGACAAAAATTTAAGTAGCAGAACATAAAAATAATGAAACCTGAGGCTCCATTTTCCCATAACCAAAAGTAATGGCTCTTTCACCTATAGGAGGTCATTGTCAGCTTTGGCTGCAAAGTGTATAGCGGGAGGATGGGGCATTATGGTTAATGGAGACTGAAAATCCAAGGGAACTTATTATAAAGAATCTAAAAATAAGAACAGTGAAAGAAAAAAAAAAAACTGGCAAAAGGCAAGAAAATGTGTAGGTCATATTCACGCAGGCTTCCAGGACCAGCGTGCCTGAACAATGATCCGAGACCAGTTCCGCTATGAACTCATGCTGGTATTTGCATGGCTTCACAAGCCAACCAGTGACCTTAAACCAGAATGTTTAACAAAGCGGTCGCAGTCCTTTCATTCTGATAGGAGACTCCTGTCGCTGGTGTGTGAGAGATGGGCACGGGGAGGGGAGATGGAGGGGTGGGAAAGCTATAACCGAGATAATGGCTGTGTCAGTTTCACACTGCTCTCCTCATAAAGGCTGAGCCAGGAGGAAGCTGAGAGGGAAGGGGAACCCAAGTGCATGTGTGGACGTGTGTGTGTGTGTGTGTGTGGGTGTGTGTGTATGTGTGTGTGTGTGTGTGCGCGCAATGCAAGTTTG
This sequence comes from Pempheris klunzingeri, assembly GCF_042242105.1. Lineage (NCBI taxonomy): Eukaryota > Metazoa > Chordata > Actinopteri > Acropomatiformes > Pempheridae > Pempheris > Pempheris klunzingeri. Next base: position 5,724,529 of record NC_092021.1, on the reverse strand, counting down.
CAAATGCCTGAGTGCATGTGTCTGCGTTAGGTTTCATTCGCTCTATTGCCAATATAGTGCGTACTGACCTTGACACTCGAGGTGAATCATTTCCGTTTCTGACATGAAAGAGTGAAAGAAAATAGTTTTACTGTTGCTGTGATTCCTCTTTGATGACAATTAAATGATGCTATTAGTGCACTTAAACCCATGAAACTGTGAGAAAGCCACACAGAAAGAATGTTGAAGTTGAACTCATCAAATATTCTTTTATTCTTAGAATAAAAAAAGGAACTAACGTTAGAATTTTAACTGATTATTTAAAGGACAGGTTCACGAATTTGTGCATGTCCATACACATGTTGACTGTAAATTTTTGGAAAATATCTAAACTTTGTCATCCATTGTTGTGCAGAATGAGGACATTGTTGCAGAAGGGATTTGTCCTTTAATGTTAACATTAAACATTAGTCAGTTAATAAACAGTTACATTGGCTTTATATAGATAAATATGTATTTGTTATTTGTATTTACAGTTGAGCATCATTTACAGGTCAGATATTCTGCCGTTCAGAAGATGTGTTGGATCACCAGGCTTTAAAAAGCTGCTCACTGATTAAAAAAAAAAAAAAGCTCTGGAGGGGTGGGGGTCAATGGAGAGTTTTGATGTCGCAGATGGCTTTTCCATCCTCAGGATCAAACCAAAGCACTTCTCAGTGATTCTCAAGTTAAAAACATGTAAGCTATAGTATCATGCTTCAAAAAAGAAGAAAGACACAAAGAAGACAAAGCAGAGAGAGGTTTTGTGTCTCTGTGTGTGTGCTCACTCTCTCAGGCTCATTGTTCACTCCTCCACACCTCTGTGACTCTCTGAGAAGACAGTGGGGTGCAGGGTGGGGTGAGGAGGGCTGCAGTGTCCTCCAAATCACCATCACCCTTCCTCCTCCTCCTCCTCCTCCTCCTCTGTCTCAATCCCTCTGTTCCCTCCGGTCCTAAAGAAAGTTTCAGGGCCCTGACAACAGGACTTCCCTCTCCCATGGCTTCGCTGCAGCCAGTGTACACACTGTTGGCTCATTGTGACTCGCTGGACTTTGACAGCACGGCCTGCACTCACAATGTGTTTATTGGACACAGCTGCATGTGGCGCTTCATCCCCCGGCCCTGAGTACCTCGGGCCCCCGAGCTCAGTCTGTGTGGTGCCGTCAGCAGGTGGGGGTCCGGCCAGGGAGGTCATCTATACTGGGAAGACGTGGAGGAAACAGTGGTACAGGGGGGGGGGAGGATACAGGCTAAAGGTAGTGGCTTAAAGACACTGTCTGTCTTTTTTTACACTGAGCGAAACAAGGAGAATCTGTCTGCAGGAACAAAGAGGATTAGGATGAGGGAGAGGTGAGGGATGGCAAACAGAGTAAAGCCTCATTCCAGTTCTAGCAGGCGGCATTTGAGCCATTGTCTAATTACAGAAAGTGGTTCTATGATAAACATAAATGCTCCAAGAGAAAACAGTGACAATCACATTCCCTTAATTAATATTATTAATAATTTCAATATCATTAAATGATCAAAATCTCAAACTGTAAGCAGAGGAAGGGTTTTTACAGGGTCTTACAAACACAGATGATCCAAAAGAAGAAAATCCCCTGACTTGTATGTAATTGTGCCTGATCTATTTGCTTTGCTTTCAGTCCAAACCTTAACAAAAAAAAACATTAGTGAAAGGATAAACCTTTTTGTTAGAGCATCATAACCTTTTTGTTGTTATAAGATGTTATATCGCTCCCTTTAAAGCCACAAGAGTCCATTCTACCTCGCACAACACGGGAACGTCTGGAATGCTGCTTCCTCACTCAGTTCCTTTCATTAGATTTATTGTGTGACTGTGGTTGAAGGGAGGTTAGTCTGCAGCGGCGCTAGCTGCTAACGTAAAGAAAAATGAATGGATAAAAGTTGAGGAAACATTTTTGTTTTTGAACTTGAGATGTTTGGAAGCTGCAACAGTGCTTACAGAGACAATGTTAACATGCAAATGTTACCGTGTTGATGATTTTAGCGTGGCACATCAGCATGCTCAGGTTTCCTTACATGAAAATCAACACTAACAGGCAAATGACGATAATCAGACTTAGTTTTGCATGTATTTTTGTCACAAACCAGAGCAATGGACACATTTTGGCTTGATGATGATTAGAGTAACAGTCATCATTAAAGTATTTTAAACTCCTCCTGTGGGGAACATGGACGTCAGTGCCGAACATCCTGGAAATCAATTCACTCAGAACCAAAAGCTATTGTTAGATACAAGTTCAGGTATTTCAGTCATTAGCATTCAATGTCTTGGAACCATGAAACCATCAAATAGTTGTCCAGAAATTTCCATTCTGAACCAAATAGGTTCAGAGCATCGCCGTCCCTGTGGCCATGCCGGGACAGGAGAGAGGAGAGTCGTGAGCAGGGGATGAGAGGGCTGGTTCACGACGAGGTTACAACCTCACAGAGCCACACAACAAATGGCCCGCGGAGAGGCGATCTTTAGCTATAGGTCTATACCTCTTTCTGTATGGATACGTGCGTTTGTGCGCGCCACTCTCCTCTGAGCACGGAATTTGCCGCCTGCAGGTCCTTTCTCTTCCGAGGGACAACATGCTGCCCACAGTCTTGTTAGAGCAGTGATTGATTGAGCGGGTCTGGCAGTCCTGAGCCCCCTGCTCGGTTCATTTGTTATACATTTATAGTTCATAATCCATCTGCTCTCACCTCTTCACATTCCATGTCATTTTTCATCCTCCTTTTGTATCAGGGGGGTCATTTTTCTGCACGACTGTGATTGATTGTTAAGTGTCTGCTGTCTATAATTGGGCCAGATAGTGGGAAGACTCACATGTGTTTATCATTAGAGCCCATGTCTGTGTGGAGATCTCTTCATCATCACTCACAATGGATGTCTAAACTTCATTTATTGAAACTGAATTGATTCATAAAGCCATTCCTGAAACTATGTGATGGTACAGGGGTGCTCTGTAATATGCATTCTAGTTAAGCATCTCACATCATAGCAAATAAGGTCTGTTTAGGCAACTTCCTTCCATTATTTTCATTTCGAAGCGCAGTTAATCTTTCCCGCATGTGACCAGCAGGTGACAGTAGAGGTCCATGCATAGACGCACTGTGGCTGAGTCATTCAGAGTTTACCATCTGTTGCTCTGCAAGATTTCCCAGGAGGTGCCAGACACGGGAGGTAGACCTAATGCTTGTTACTCAGACTCATTCCAGTTTTCATAATTCTTTTATTATTTATCTGCTTCAGTCCTCAGCCATGTTTCTGCAGCGTGCTTTTTTTAAAATCACCGTCTAAAACGCAGGCTGAGCTTCACACGCCTTTCCAACCCTTGGGGTCAAGAGAAGGAGTGGGATCAAATAAAATCCACTTGAAAAACACAATCATTACACGAAATTGATTTTAATGATAGCTTAGCATTATTTGAAAATGAAAAAGAAAAAAAAAAAAACCCAAATCAACAGCTTATGAGCTACACTTGAGCCCAAAACCATTCTGCCTGCCAAAACGTGTTTTTTTTGGGAAGCTGCTGAAGCAGATCCAGCTTGGTTTTTCACCTGGAAAATGAAGCGTGATTTAAAAACACACACTTATTCTTTGGGCTTTACAGCAGCACAAACTACAGGGCGAAGTTAAACAACATTGTTAATGTATTTCAAATGCGGCAGGAACGAGGATTTTTTTTTTTTTTTACCTCAAGTTGTGGTTGCCTGCCAAGATGATTGTAACGATCTGGGATTAATGTTGACCTATTTCCTGAATCTGAATCTTTTTCAGATGTGTCAGCAGAGCTGCTTCACCGGCGCTTAACCACAAATCCTAAGCGCAAGTTACTGTTCTGAATAAAGAATACATTCCCACCAGAAAAAAAAAAAGTACTACCACAAACTATTAGGTTTTTCTGAGTTGCCTTGGATGTTGCAGGTAATATACTAGTTCCTTTTTAGTACAAGTTTGCATTAATGAGTCAACAAAGCTGCTTTGTCAGCTTCGGTTAGTTTAATATATATTATCACTGACAAAAATACAAATGTCATTAGTGTCATCATTACTCAAATATTATGCAATTAAATGAACCTAAAAGGTACTGGGGGAGAAGGTTTAGGCAGAGAAAGTTAAACAAGATGCTTCATTAAATTCTGACTTTAGAAATCTCTTTCATCTCTCTTCTACTTCTCCATATTAACTGCTGAAAATGCTGAAACACTGTGTATTTGTTCCTCCAAAACCAAACAAATTCAAGATTGTCTTAATGAAAAGGACTCCAGGCTTTGTTGATTACAAAGATCAGAGTTGTAACACTCCGGGCCACACATTTTTTAGTAGTTTAGCTCTAAACACTCTACTTATCATGTTACACGTTGGCTGTAGAGGGCTGTTGTGTGCAAACAAGCCTCCAGGTGATCTGTAGGCTACAGTGGAGAGATGCAGATAGTCTGATGATGATCAGACAAAGGTGCTCCAAAAATACCAGAGTAAAAGGGAGAGCTCTTTTCAGTATCAGGCAAGAACTCATCCTCATCCCCCTCGGTGGGTGTTGTAATCTGTATGGATGGCTGACCTCCATATACTTGTGTGTGTGTGTGAGAGACAGAGAAAGAGAGAAAGAACGCACTAGAGGAAGAGAATTCTTACTGCAAAGTGAGGGAGGTGTATAATGAGAAAGACGGCGCTGGTGGAAAGGATCTGATCTCTCTTGCCATGCCACTGAGTGCACACTTGACTGCTGCTGAGGCCCCCGTGGCTCGTTCCCTTTCTTTGTCCTCATTGCTCCAGAGGACAGCGGTGCTCCGGGAGGTGCTGAAGATCTTTTTGGCCTTGTACACGGCCAGAATATTGGAATAAATCTGTCCTGTAGCTGTAAGCGTTATGTCCTGAGCCCTGCGCTGGCATACTGAGTTACAGCTCACAATGCTGTGCAGAAGAAACTTAAGGTTAGGGGAAAGAGTGGAAGTACAAGAGGGTAAGCTGGTGGACGGCTGAATTATAATACAGGCGCAGCTCCAGGTTTTGCTTATTTGCTATACTTCTGTAAGTAAGTGAGAGGATTGATAATGTTACGTCTCTGAGTACAGAGCTGTCGTCAGGACATGTTTAGCCTAGCTAAGTATAAAAACTGGAGGCAGAGGGAAACAATTAGCATCGCTCCATCCAACGTGGAAAAATAGGCCTATTAACATGTTTGTTACCTCGTTTGTTTAACCTTTACATTAGCAGAAATGAAATCTTTCATTCATTCACGGTCCGCTGACTCACCAGCTGCTGCTCATGTCATTAGAGAGATTTCCAAATATAAAATATATGTTATGTTGAGACATGAAAAAAGTCCTGATTGGCAACTAATTAATCATTAGCCTTGAAATGTTAGGCACATTTAAATAAATGACATCAAAGTTTAAGCCATAGCTGGCTGAAAAGCTCTGAGACGCCTTCTCCATGTAGCAAAGCTCACTGGTGTTACCACAGCAAGATAAATGCACCAAAGCCTTCGCAAAACTCACAAACTCGTCTTTTTATCACAAAACGTGGCTCATAACATAGATGCTCAGCGACGTTCGCAGTTTGTACTGTCAGTTAAAACTTTGTCAACACTGCTCTTCAACACAACTGCTAACAGAACTCTCTGTCCCTTTAACTTGCCAGCCACAAGTAAGAAGCTTTCAGTTTGTCGTCGGTTTGTTGCTGACGCAGTAACTCCACACTACCACCCTTGTGTGGTATCGAGCCTTCCCGTCGGCCGTACGGACCGTGGCTGGATTTGTGGTGCATTCGAGCATAATGAATTATAAATGCTTCACTTCAATGCACTCTCAAAATTGGAGGAGGAACACGGTTTCCCTCCTAATTTTCGCTCACGGGATGGAGTCTCACTGCAGTCCTCCTCCATTTCCACCACGGGGGCTACTTTGAAAATGTTGCTTCCTAACATGCTAAAGGAAGATGGTGGACCAACGCGTCACTCCACTTCATTCACAGGCACGAAGTCGATATAAATCTTCTCATCCTGCTTTTGCAAATGGAGTAATGGACAGATAATAAGCATTCCGAAAATACTGGTTTCTAATTGTCCACTTCAAACATTCTATAACTGCTGCTCTTAATCAGTGTTTACAAGTAACCATAGCAGCAATCCTCGTGCCTCGTGCTACAGTTCTAGTTAGTCTTATTATGCCTTTCAGCAATCTTCAGAGAACAGGCCTGGCTTTGCTTTTAAGGTGGTAAGAGCAGCAGTGATGGTGCTCGTGACAGAACAAAAGGAGCACTTCTCTGGCTGCATTGCATTTTTGTCTATTGAAGGTGGTGAAAAAAAATGGTGTCTGTCTATAATGGATGTCTGGAAAGAAGCCCTTGCTCTTTGATTCCAACTGTAGAACCTGTAATTTACTGTCAGCATTTTAGAGACAATGTTATCGAGCGCCGGGTGTAGCTTCGTAACAGCATGTCAGCTATCTGCGTAAAAGAGAAAAAAAGAAAGCATACACCGTCAAAAAAATGTGGCTGATAATGAGATACTGTTCTTAGCTGCTTTTTCTTTAGAGCCACTACAGACTTTGAGGATGGATATCTTCTTAAGTTGGCCAACAGGGGATGATTATTTTTGCATTCAGTAGCTCAAACATGCTAATTTGTATAAGTGGTGAAATGTAAAGCTGAGTGTTAAAGAGCAAGACCAGACATTTTGATTAAAACTCTACCCTGGATACATACAATTTTTAAATATCAGTGCCTCAGGCAAGATGGGCAGAAACACTGCTGCTAATGCCAATGTTTTTTTTTCTTTTTTGGTCGTAAAGACCTCAGTTATGGGTGTGAAATGGATTTTCCCCTCAGCTTTATTGAACTGAAGAGAGCTGCTTTCTGCGGCCCTGTCACTCCTCTGTGGCAAACACAGCACAGGCACACCCTCAAAGCTAGTTTATTTGTTCTGAGCTCATAAATAGACCGGTTTCATCTTCACCCCGTGGCGGAGTGTTATTCCTCCGTGTTATTTTATGACGCCACATTTTTGCCCTCTTAGTAATCCTTAATAGGTTTAGCAGCAGATTGACAAATGGGGGAGCCAAAAAAAGTGGGAAGGAAAAAGAAAGATAGAGAAGGAGCCAAAAGGTGGAGGGAGACGCTGACAGAGACAGATGTGTGGAGAGCGAAAGAGAAGGGCCGGATTTGGAGAAATGACAGAGTGATTGGTTAAATGAAAGGGACTGAGCAACAACCCACTCCAAGCTCTGCGGTTGTGGGTGTCTGTCCAGGCTTAGCATCCCACGGATGAGAGCAGGCCGCAGCCACTATGATGTGCTGCTAGCTTTGGCTGGCTCCCTGCCTCTTTTGGCTAGGCGATACCCTTCTCCTCTATAAAAGGAGAGCGCTGGCTAATGTCAGTGTGGCCACACTCCTCATAGCCCAGAACAACCTCTGGCTCTTAGGACTGCTTACTCATCCCCATTTGGCACCGTGCATCTCGCTAAAAAGCCTCCAACCCCTCCACCTCTCACAATCCCAACAAGCTCCGGTGGAAAAAGCGACACCTCTTTCCCATACTCAAAAGTCTCCCCTCAAAGACATTGAACTTTTATCCAAATCTATTTTTTTTTTTTCTTTTCGTTTTCCTCCACAATTCACCATCATCAGAGCTATAGCCAGCGGGTATTATGACATTAGTGTGGAAATGATGGTCATGAGACATAATGCTGAATTAGAACAGTAATTAAGAGTGAAGGTTTTTTTTTTTTTTTTTTTACAAGGACATGCACAGACGCAGAATACAGGCCGGTGCAATTTTAGGCTCATTATACAGGAGGCATTACATAGCCTGTGCTCATTTGAGCGGCGGTCTTATCCGACCCACAACTGGGACCACAAGTCTCTTACCAAGGAACCGAGATCCTACGTAAGACCCGAGACCTCATTTTGAATGGCGTCTACTGTGATAATCGTTTGGATTCTGTGTGACTGTTCTCACACCCCTTTCACATCTTTTTTTTTTTTTTTAAATAACTTGCACATCTGGTTCAGGTAAGCTCTCCATGGTTTGGTTTCAAATTGATTTCCAACATTTTGGATGTCTTCAGTTATTACGGTTCATTTAGACCCCGACTGTCCAGTGAAATGGTTTTATTTTAGCACAGTGCAGTGCATGGTTGTTTGCAAACCACAATCTACTTTCTAGCTCCAGATTGTCTTTGGTGAATTACCTTTAGACAGGGGGGGGGGGGGGGGGCACTTAGCCTGTGAAATAGTGGACATTGGCAGTCAATAAACAGAGGCCGTGGACACACGGAGCGGCACAAAGCCTCTGGTCTGGTTGTAGACATGTGCAACACCATGTGAACAAGAATCAAAATCCCTTCTGTCATTCATCAACTTCCCAGCAGTCTGTTGTTGCCATGACTCCTCAGCCACCAACAGTAGGACTTTATCTTTTGTTCATCACGACTACCATCTCAGTCTGGTCCAAGACTTTATGGCATGCTGTGATTTGTCATTATTCATTCGGTTAATACACCCTGAGAGTTTATTCTCCCAAGAACGAGTACAAGCAAAGGCCTGTCTATATTATTTAATTCAGCCAGCTCGCATCATCACAGGCAAAAAGAAGTTCACAAGCGATGATGTCTGGTGTGTTGAAAGTCGTTTACACAGCAGTTCTGGAACTTTATGCCACAGCTCAAGGCTTTGCCGAGTCCCTGTTGGCTAAATGTTAGCCATCGTGCTGTGAGGCACAGCCACTCATGAGTGAATGACAGCTTCTTGACAGCTTCATTAAGACCACAGATGGCGGGGGAAGTGAAGAGAAGCTAGAACAAATGTAACGCTTGCGAAATGTGAGGGAGGCCGCAGGACCTTTTCACAGCTTGTGCGACTGGCCCACGTCCAAGCTGCCTGACTGGGCAACCCGTCCCCTCTATCTGAAATCTGGCTTCAGCTGAGATCATGGAGCCCCTGCAGGTGAGATCCGATGTCACGTCGGTAACTTCTCTGCTCCAACTGCTCCCCCCTACAAACTCGGAAAGGGTGTGAAGAACGGACATGTGTGGTCATTTAATTATGAGCGCTAAGGAAAACACCATCAACTCCCTGCAAAAAAAGAATCAGTCTTGTACTATCCGTAGGACAACATTTTGACAAATTAATGGGAACATGGATCTGACCACATGCTCCATCTGGTGTTTCTTTAACATATGCTTTCAAAAGAATTTCTCCATCGTTCAGTCATTAACAAATGATTCCCATGTTAGTCAAAGCTCCATTGGGTTTTTTTTTTGGAAAACTAACCACAGAAAGGGGCCAAATAAATTGATACATATATATAGAACATAATGAGGCCACTGTGGGAACTCACAGGGTGGTGTGGTCATTTGGGAACAAAATGACTCCAGATGAACTGTTGAATACATCTACTGTAATTGTCATTGGACACACATTTATTAGCTGTAGAATGTTGAATTCAAAGATTTATGAGGGGGTAACAACTGAAATTAGTACAAGTGAGAGGACTTTTCTTGTGGGGCCAAACTGTACATATTGTAAATACGATGTGGGAATAACTCTGGGGCCCCATTTGGATGTCTCATTTTCTATGTGGAAAAAAGACTTAAAGACATAACTGACCGTTTACTGTCTGACCCTTCTCCAAGCAAGTGTAACCGACCGCAGCAGGTCTGTCAAGCTTTGACTCTCAACATTCCAAAGCGGTGTGCATGGTGCTGAGATGGTGATACTTCTGAAGGGTGCTTGAATCTGAAGGGTATGGAGGCTTTGTCTTACTATCACCTTTGTAAAACCACAAATGGTGGTGCAAAAGTCAAAGGAATGGACACATCTGTGCCAATAACCTTTGTGTTGGTAATCCAACTATCTATTTTTAATTTATAGTCAACATCTGGATGACATTATGTAAGAAAAAAAACAGTTTGTTTTTATATATCATCTTTTTTTTAATATTACAATACTGAAGAACCAGATATCATCTGGAACACCAGAACAATACTGCTCTGTAATTACTGTCTAGTAAATTAGCTGGTGAAGATGCTTCACTTGGGTCAATGCACAGCACCTAATCATATATGCAGTTATTAAATGTATATAGTGACCCTATATTAGGAAGCTTTTACGGTTTCTTATTGTCACAAATTCAGCCCGGATCTTTAAAAACCGAAACTGAGCATGATAAATCTGCCGTCATTAGCGGTGACTAATCAGTAACTAAGATGGTCGGGGCTCAGTCAACTATAATTAGAGGGAAAAAACACTGCAAAGACTGCAATTGTTGGAGAAAGGGAGGAACACGCACCTGTTTGCACTGTACTGGAAGTGAACACGATAAAGAAGTTGAGCCAGAGGGAGATCCGAATCGACGAATAGAGTTGATGTGCGTTCAAAAAAAAACCCCATCAAAGTCAAATTAAGTTGAAACCACAAAGCAGCAAAGACAGAGTTGTACAGGAGTGGTGAGTTTAACACATCATTCAGCCTCACGAGAGGTGACATCAAAGAAACCCTGAAAACAAGCTAGTGTAGCTCAGGCATCGCACTTGCACACTTTTGCCAAGGAATGACTAATGCCTGTAGCGCATAATGTGCATCATTAGCCTTTTCAGATGCACACACACACACACACACACACAAAGATAAGAAGGGGATGAATAAACTCATGTTGTGAAGTGGTCAAACTAAGAGGAAAGTCGCGGGGGCCAGTAGATAGAGCTGCTAAAGGTGCTGTCTGGACTCTGTGCTACCACCTACACAACATAAGGTGCGGGCTGATAACTCAGGCACGAACAAATAAGACTGGTGCATGTTAACAAGGGAAATGACCAGATATGCTAATTAATGTCTCCAGCAGCTGCGGCTGTGGCAGCAGGTGAAGGCAGAGGACTGGAGAAAGGTAGGCGGGTGTTATCACCGAGTGTGAGTGAGATACTTTTGATTTATCCCTAATTTCCTCAGCTAATGGTCTCTTTTAATTGTCTTTCCTACAGTCACCCAGGAAAATGTGTAGATTAGTCATTGGTGTCTTATGTGAATAATTCTTTTTTATAACTATGTTTGCTGGTCAATATATTTTTGTCCTATAAAGTATGTGTGACTGAGCCAGGGAACTGTGGTGAGCCTGTCATGGGCTAGGGCCAGAGGCTTGTCCACTGAATGTCTCATAAAGCGCTAACCACACAGTCTTACAGCTGGACTGGCCTTGGATCGACACTAGGCCCACACCATTAGTGGTTAAAATGGGCCGTGGTGAAAATATCCAACTGCGCAATCTACCCAGTCATTTTTATTTTAGATCTGCGTCCACATTACATGGATGGAGTCTCCCGTTTGAAATGAGTCAAAGTAAAAATGATTTAAAAGCGAACAAGAAAATAAAGCGTAACTCAAACACGTTTCTTCATTTCCTCGGTTTTCCACTCGATTTCTATTTCTGAGTTTTTTTACAGCATTGATTTCTACTCGCAAATGTGGCTTAGTTTCCGCACGTCTGTTTTATGCTGTTGTAACGAAACAGCCAATAACATTAAGAGGCGTGCTGCTCTGATGAGGTGCAACCATTTGCCTAACAATTGCCTTTGCAACACAAAGGCGAAGGAGTGAAAATGAATAATGGCAAATGCATACCAGGGGATCAGAGGCCACCGAAGAACTGTGCTGTCTTACTAAAACATGAGACCTTTCGCTTGTAACAGCTGTTGCTTTGTATGCATTACAAAAAATCTGCTGCAGACAGAAATGCGTAGCATCCTGGATGTCCTTGTGCATTTCCTGATGCATTTCCTCATTTCACAGTCGACCCATCACGCCGTCCTTCGCACCCTCTCGGACACCCGCTATCATCCGCCCTCCTCTGTCTGCCTCCTTCTCCTCCTCATCCCCCCCCCCCCCTCCCTACCTGCAGGACTGGAGCTCATTGTTTTTGCCCTGCTGATTAACCTCTCCCCGCCCCAAGGAATGTCTCACATTGGGTTCTGGATGAATATGGGCTGTGCCGGCACCAGAACATGCCCAGCTTTTTCTAATGAGTTCCAGCCGCTCGGGGCCCTGGGCGAGTTAGCCTGCTGTGATTGGCACCTGCTTAGGAGGACACTGAGGCTGTGAAATGGAAAGAAAGCAGAAGCGGCTGCAGGAAGTCCATCCCACAGCAATCAACAACAAGCGTGAGAGGTCGTATTTGGCTGAGTGAGATTAGAGCAAAGTTTGATGATACAAATATTTCAGTATTTAAGCCCAGCTGGAAATGTTTTGTTTTAAAAAGCTATAGAAAATATTTCCATGCAATATTCTACTGTTGGGATTTTTCTTTTTCTTTTTAATTCCTGGAATGTTTCCTTAAAGGTATGTTGTATGTTTGGAGATAACATTGCTAACACATTATCCACACAGAAAGACCCCAGCTGGCCACCACACCGCTGTGCCGCTCCATGTCACACCATAAACCATCTATGTCCAATGCAAGACATCCCCAGCTTCCAGTTTGATGACTTTTTTTGTTAAGCACGATGCTTACTGTTTCTCAGTGTGCTGGATTGAGAATATTCTATGCATTAGCTGCATTCCTGAATGAAATGTACAGGAAACCATGTTGGAACATTCTGTTCGTGTCTCAAATGTCCTCTTTACCATATGGCCACGTGAGTTTAACACCTCGCTAAAGTCATATAAGAAACTTTGAACCGCAGCACATTCATAACTAAAAGTGAACATTTTAGGAACGTGTCCTCCCATGTTCTATAAAGGTTCAGGGTGTTTGTCACCTTGTGGGAAAGGTTACACAAGGTCCCCAGAACGTCCCCTCCTATGTAGGACGCTGCTTGACATCCCAATGCACAGAAGTCAGTGTTTTGTGTTATGATGAAGAATAACAGAGAGGCTGGCGAGGCTATATATATTTTATTATCGCCATCAAATTACACACCCAAACCAACAATGAATGAATCCGACTAACGCATATAGCGTGTATATCCAGGCTGATTGATCCTTCCTCCGTACAACAGAGCTTCATTGTTGTCCCAAAGATATCAAAGAAAACATCAGTGTTGTAGCAGGAGACATGTTCCTTCATGTTCCCTCATGTTCCCTGTTCATTAGCATGAACACACACACTCTTAAAATTACTCATTTTGACTCACTTCCGCATACACCACCGTCCTGCTGCCCTAGTTACTCACTTGAGCACTAAATGTGTATTAATCCACAGCTGGCTACAGCTACAAGAGAGGGTGGGTCAATTATTGAGTAATGTTTTTGGTCTTTTGGGATTTGTACAATTAGAAAAACATAGAGCAACACAAGCTTTATCCTATGAGCTGACACTTATTTGACTTACATCATTTTATATAACAAGTAATATTGCATTGCTGATATTTTACAGGATAGCCTTGGCTCAGATGACAGCAAGACATATAAAACCTATAAAAACAGATTTTAAATATATAATACATCATCAAGAATTATCAAACAGATCAAAAAGACAAGAAAAACATATGACAACAACAGCAAAATATACCATTCAAAGAAATATGAAGACAAGCCAGTGAAAGATCCAAATACTTTATGCACAAAGTAATAATATGATAATGCCAGGTAGATCTGCAACACCAAATAATGAAGTGTAATTTTAAAAGCCTTATTTGGGATGATAAAAATGCATAGAATATGTGGGAAAAGCTTGGCACCTGTATATATATATATATATATATATAGAGAGAGAGATATGAATAAGTCTTAGTGTGTCCAGTCAGAGCCAGCCAGCTCTACCATGCAGAGCACAATGCTTTGTACTGGCAGTGGTTTTAATAAACTGCAAAGAACGAGAGTAAACAGGGTCTGAAGTGCGTAGGTATGAAGAAGAGGCATCCATGTGGAAGGCATCTGAATTATCATAAACCATAAATATGAAGCAGTGAGTTTTTTTTTTTGTTTCAAATGAAAAACAAGGCTTCTTTCTCATATGAAAGCCATGTCTTAACTTTAGTTTCCCAGCACTTGTATAAGATGAGACTGGGAGGACAGAGTTATTGATTACAAACTCTTGACATTTGTGCACAGATACTCACCCTTGGTGCCATGAGTGATGACCACGGGAGGACAGTCTGATTTATCTCTTAAACAACATCATTTTTCAGGTTTTTATGACATTTATGACACGATGAGGCAAGTGACCATGGGCTACAGCCCCTATGACATGTCATAAGGGGCTACATCCCCTATGACATGCGTTCAGAATGGCAGACTTTCAGACTGGCAGACTGGCATTTTCATTGGGGTGAACATACTTGTGTAGAGCTGAGCCTCAACCAACTGTGATCATTCAAGCCGGGATGGAGCGGTTTTCCACAGGATACCACAGCAAGGAAAAAGGTGTTTACCTTGTTGGAGGTGTGATTTTTCCTGGAAATCACAGTAAGACCTTGTTGCCTGTAGCCCTTAATCTAAGATCTTACTGTAGATGTGCCTGTTTGTGCCTTTGTACTGTTCCTCCCTGCAATAGTCAAAACTGATCTACTGACCTGAGCATATAGCAGAATATGTCCACGTCGTGTTGTGTAGCAACCACAGTTCTGCGAGCTTGACGAGAAACCAACTGCATTTCCTATACCTGCTTAACGATACAAGCCTCCCAGTGGGTCATGGAAAGCTTTTTATGTGAAGCAGCAGCAGGAAATGTTCTGTTTGCATTAGCAGAGATACATCTCCATGACTGCAGAGGAGATGATTCAAAGGAAATGAAATGAAAGGCTGATATCTGAAAGTGTAAACAAGGAATATAAGAGTGAAATTAAACTTCCAGAAATTCAGTTACAGGCAACAAAAATACTGAGAGCTGTGAGACTTTTACAAACAGAACTTTCACTGTAGTTGCTTCCACAGGCACATGTGTGTTGAGCCAGTCAATTTAGCACAGGACGCGGCTTTGGTCTGGCATCGATTGAATGGCAGGGGTTGTGAGGTCACAGTGGAAATACATGCAACTTGGCACAACGTGGTGAGGTATAAGCAGCTTATGCTGGGCCTATGGAAAAAAGTAAAAACAAGAGGATACTTGTGTAAAAAAGTAAAAATGATGTAAAAGTAAATAAATAAATGATCACTATAACTATTTGCTTGAAATGTTTTTGCACTTCATGTATTTCTCAACCATATCTTGTACATTTCAAGTAACATTAACTGAAGAAATAGCACTTGGTATCATACTTGACCTATGACATATGACCGAATGACTCTGACTTAGCCCGATAGCGTGCAACTCTAGCTCTGACACTGTAACAAAGTGACCTTTTAAAAATCACACGTTTTGAAGTCAATAAACACTGCAGTGTGTGGTTGTGTGGTCCTGGCTCCCTTCTCTTAGTCTTTTCTGACTGTGTTCCGGGGCAGGAAAGTGTAACAACAGCGTGTCTGCTTTGTTTTGGGAAATGAAGCACAGGATCACATCGATAGCCCCATGCAGCAGCTCGCAGCCAGTCCCAGGCTCTTGGGTTAGACATGTCTGCTCGCTGCCTGGTCACCCTGACAGGACCTCCCCAGCAGGAGTGATGCTTCACATAATGGGAAATCAATTCTATTTTTGTTGCCTGGGTAGGTGGGCTTAAGGAATAATTACTCAGTCGAGAAGTGGGAGACAGGGGAAAGAGAGAGGCTGTCCTCACAGCTTATCCACTGTGGTCTTACTGCTCCTGCGCTGATGTGAAACCAATACCATTATCCAGTTAAATCCTCCATGGACTGCTCCCGCTCTGTAAGAAAAACAGCAGTGTGAGGCTGCAGCATCGACGTGTGGAGCTCCTTAATGAGATTCCTTGGGGTGCATTCTCGAATTGCTGGGATTTCATGATTCTTTTAGCGTGGACTTCTTTCCGTCTGGCTAGTGGGTCTACAGGGAGGAAACAAGTGATTACACACTTAAACACCCCGGTGCTCTTACCAGGACACTTCATTTGTATCAGTCAGCTTCCAAACCCAAGCCTCCTCTAACCTTACACCCCCCCGTCTACAGAAAGACAGATGCAGTCACGGCCAGCATTGCTCATAACTGTAGACAGACAGACCGACAGACAGACAGACAGACAGACCATGCTGCTACATGCGAGCCAAGGGGGAGTTTGACCACTCTCCGTAAGACATGATCTCCTTCTCTAAAATATTGACGATATGCTATTTTTGTTGTGCATTTTATATTTTTCGGAACATACATCAGTATTAGGCTTTTATTGTTGTATGATTCATGCATGAGGCCAGCTGTTTTGCAGTTTGCACCTGGGGCCTGGAGTTTGCATGTTCTCCATATGCTTGCGTGGGTTCTCTCCAGGTACTCCGGCTTCCTCCCACTGTCCAAAGACATGCGGGTTTAAGCCCTTAAGGAAAAGCTGTACAGACAATGGATGGATGGATTCATGCATGATTCACTCTAATGAAGATAATGTCATGTATGTTTTTCTTGCCATCAAGTACAACATACGTTCTTGCATGTCGGTAGGCTTTTTACGATGCTCATGCATGCTTGTGTTGTTATAGGTTGGTTTGTTGGTATGTGACTATTGCATTTGATGTCTTAATTGTATCAAGAAATTATTTTGCTCCTCCCCTGTATGTGATGGGTAACTTAAACCGCTGTTGATGAGGCCTATATGTTTGGAGTCCACAGTCCTCTCTTACTCCCCAGCCTTCGTTATAATACTATGATATGATAAGAAACATTGCATCATTGGAGTTATCGTCCTCATCACTTTTACTGTTTGTGTTCCTTTCACTGTTAATTGTTTTGGACAGTAAAGTTGATGCATACTTAGCCTGCAACTGCCATGACCTCCAAAGATACCAGGTGGAGTAGGGTCAGCTCGATATGTAGACAGTTGCTTGTGGCCCTGTTAACCTATGAGATCACCCAATCACAAAAAACTTGCCAAAGACAAACAGTGTTCATGAAGAGCTTAGAAATCCAAAGGGTTGTTATCTCCTCCTTTCTTAACCATACTGTTCAAACCCTGAATGAAAACCTCTCCATTTCTTCCAATACCTCCCTTCTTCCGCTCTCCCACTCCTCCCCTTCCCTCATACTGCTTGCATCGCAGCAGGCTGTGTATCTTTTGTGAAATGTGTGAAAACACAATGAAGGTTTAAGATGACTGAACTCAGGGTTGAAATCTGGATGCATCTCTCCCCAACCCAATTAACACAGAGTCAATAGAGAGCAAATTAAAAAGGCCCCGGGTGGTGGACCTTGCCAGAAAATGCCAACGGAATCAAGACAGTCAAGGCCAGCACAAAGGCATGAACCCCTTGATTCTGTACAATCCTCCTAGCTCCCCTGATTAAAGCAAGGGGAGGGATTTAGGCCCTTTTCTTTCATGGCGAGGGTAAATTAGGGGAGAGGGTATCCATTCAAACAGGGCAAAGGGCTGGGAAAAATGGCAGACTTTGAGTTGTGACCCATTGAGGTTGCTCACTGAGGTGTGAACAACCCACCTCTGAAAGACAACATCCTTATTGGGAAAAATATCAATGAAAATGGACAACAACTCTGGTTAAGAGAAACATTGAGAAATACCGGTTTATCCAGGAGAACTGGCAGGATTCAATAGATTTCCCATGATAGGCACTGTGTTTCTATGTTTTCAATGAATACCCTTTCCCCTTGTCCATTCCATATGGACTGCAGTCAACACTGTACATTGTAACAGTAATTAGAAATATGTTTATGGTTTGTATTAGCTTATTTAAGTACCAGATGAGAAGGATATCCGTCATGGAATAATGCAATGTGTGTCACATTTCTCCAAAAATCATGTTGAAGTATGTAAAGGTAATTCTGTGTACCATTCTTGATTGCATGCACATGACACTGAATTATCCTGACGTTGGTAATCCCATTCATTAGTTGCTGTGTGCTTTTTACAGAAGAATTATTTCTAAATACCATATGCATGAGTCCCGAGCCAGCCAGCGTTCTGTTTAATGGATTGTTGACCTTTATTTCAAGAGTTATACAAGTGGGTTTCTGGTCTCAGCGGCTGAGTGAATACCTCACTATCTTCCCTTACCACCTCCATAATTAGGTCCCTTCACTCATCTAACCACCTATATTGTGAGACTCTCTCCCGTCCAATTTAGTCACAGCATGTCAAATTTGAGGTTAGAAATCCCCTACCCCTTCCATGGGACCTTTAGTAGATCATCCAGCCTCATTTTAGCCACAGAGCCCTGTGGAGACACCTTTCACTGGGCAAAGCCCTCTCCTGGCAAGATGTGAAGCAGCGAGGGAGCTAAACTAATTACAGCTGGTCCAGTCTCCCTCTCTGTCTAAGCCAGGGGCTTAACCAGCACAATGGGGCCTTTAGCAGAGTGCCTATCCTCCTTTAGCTCCACGGGTTGGAAGCAGTGAGGCCTACAAAGGGACTTCCATTAGTGTAATTAGAGGCAAATGAAGTGCAGTTTTGTTCTGTATCTGTACTAAGTTGTTTGGCATGTTTTTTGTCTGTCTTTTTTGTGAGATAGAGGGACCTCTGGATTCTTTTAGCTTTCGCTGAGCACTGGGGTAATAATGAAACATACCCAAGGCTAGGGAGCCATATCTGATGAGGGCCCTTTTACTGTTTGTTTTCCTTTTGTGTTGACGCTAAAAGAAAATAAGTTAATCTTATTCCCATGGCAACCAGCCTCTGGGGTCGTTTGTAAGGAGAAGATTACATCTTAAAAATGTCCTGCATCTTAACACCACATTTTTTTCTACAAGAGTAAGATTTAAATCCTGGCTGTTTCTCATGAAGCCTGTTGCCACTTTGATAATAAGATGCAGGACTTAGCTTGGATATAAATGTGTGTATTTTACTAGAATCATCTTGCGCTAAGACAAACGTTTGTGTCACAGTCAATATTTGCTGTCTGAATGAGCCATGAATCTATTGTTTTTTTTTTTTTCTAAGACTTTATCAGTACAGCCACAGGTTTTCTATTTTGTGGCTCTGCAGCACCGTATGAAACCACCAACCATCGGGGCTAAAATACAGCAAGTGAAAGAAAGGCTGGTTAAATCAAGTATTCAGATACAGTAAAAGATAAAACCTACACAGCAAAATCACCTGTGTTAGATTAAGCTCCGAGTGTTCATTTTAACACCAGAGAAGTGTCCAATCTTTTCAGTGTTAAATTACCACTTTGGAAAGAGATGAAAACTTAACTCTGAGTCAGTGTGAGAAAATCAACATTATCACACAAAACTCCAACATAGTAACACAATCAGTGTTACAGAACACTTGACTCTAACATAACAACAATAATGGGTGGACTCTCAGAATGTTGTGGACACCGGATGCCCCTTCCGGCCCCCGTACCCACCACAAACTATTTAAAGGTAGGTGCATCACATGAAATCATGTACTGACATCTCAGCACCACATGTTTATGAGTGACCCATGTTTGGTTTTTGGTTTTGCTTTTTTGGAAACTGTCATGGAGATCACTGTTTTGAACACAGATGCAAAGAGACCCCATGACTGGTACATGCAGGAACTAATCTTTGACAGGAACTTGCTTACATGCACTGCTTCAAAATACATCATCCTTTTAGATTCTGTGCTTAGATATCAGAATGGATAGGGCTGATGCCTTCTGACAGAAAAGGACAAAGGGCTGAGCAGGGCCAGTTTCCTTGAGGAAGGTCTTCATACTTCTCCCCACTTGAGAGAGAGAAAGGGTAAATCAACTGGAATAGAATTTGGAATTTGGTTTAGTGGGCCAACGCTGCTATCTAGAACTAAGATATTATATATTCTCACGAGACAAAGCTAATCCTTTGCTGAAACACAGAGCACGTCTTTAATTACCAAAAATCCAACACAAAAACGGCATCAATTCAGTCCTGGTTGCCATTTCAAAATTGGTATCGGCCCTTGAAAATATTTGATGTCTGAAGCATACCTTAAAACATTTTAACAATGTGATAACATGTAAGCAGCTCTTTTGCCTCACAGCGAGAAGGTTGCAGGTTTGAATCCAGGTTTGAACCTGGGTTCTTTCTGTGTGGAGTTTGCATGTTCTCCCTGTGCTTGCGTGGGTTTTCTCCAGGTACTCCGGCTTCCTCCCGCAGTCCAAAGACATGCAGGTTAACTGGTGACTCTAAATTGCCTGTGAGCGTGAGTGGTTGTCTGTCTCTGTGTGTTGGCCCTGTGGTTGGCTGGCGACCAGTCCAGGGTGCACCCCTCGCCCGAAGTCAGCTGGGATTGGCTCCAGCTCCCCCACGACCCTGGCGGATTAGCGGTATAGATAATGGATGGATAAAATACCCATCCTGTAGATCTACATCTACATCTCCAATTTAATATTATTAGACTGAGTCGGCACACATGCAGGCATGATTTGCTTTTCTGCCCTCTTTTGTGTAATTGTTTGCATGAAGCACTTCTTCATGTCAATGATGATTTCATTCATTTTAAAATTAGACACACCTGGGCTCTCAGTTTATTTGTGCCTCCACTTCCTCTTCTTCAGTGTTCATATTCACTTGTTTAGGCCTATCCATCACTATGATGAAACAGTGAACACGTGTAATGCCTCACATCTACGTCTCATTGTAGATTAAAAAGATAAGGAGGATTGAAACAGAACAAAGAATCCAACACATAGTGTCTCTCATGTTACATACTTACATACTCCCTTCCCTCCTGCTGTGCTAGGCTGTGACGTGCTCTCAAGTTATAATCCAACATCACTGTGCTGGGTTAGCTAAGCTAACATTAACATGCTTTGCTGAGTTTGTGCTCGCAATCACTAGTTCGCCAAAGAAGTTTTTAAAATGGAACGTGAGAGTAAAGGTAAAATATTTTCATACAAATGCAATCCTTGGAATTCTCACTGATGTGACCTGAAATATTGTCAGCCTGAACCTTGAAATTTGATCGACCACACGAGTAACAACAACAGTGATTCTGAAAAGCCCCATTTCACCCTGGGGGCACGCTGTTAACATTTGGTGTCCATGTTAAGAGGTTAGAGCAGCCAACCTTAAAAGTTATTCCAACTTTTGCATTCATTCTGCCTCATGCACAGTTCACAGCAAAAGTACACATCAAAACTAATCTGTTATGGTCATATTAACATCACACCAGCAACATTATTGATCTCTCTCTACAGTTACAGCGTCTGCACCTGTAGAAAATGATACAGGCATGAAAAAATGCTGTTTTTTTTTTTTTTTTTAACTCAAGACCTCCTGTATTAGCTTTAAAATTAAAAGCCCTGTAGCATTTCTGTGGACAGGAACCCTTCACTTGTTAGCAAGGCTGTTATTTGATGGCGTTTATTAAAGGCACTATATAGGCTGGCTGGTGGACCACACAGCGGTTCATTGTGGCAGCTGTCACGCATAGGAAGAGATGGGCAGTGTGTTAACGCAGTGTGAGAATTTTAATGACTGAAATCCACGTCCACACATTAAAGGATAAAGAAATAAAATAAGTATTAAATTAACATGGGCCTTTGTTGACACTGACAGCTTTGCTGTGTACTTTTACTTGAATTGTGTTAATACATGAACTTCTTTGAATAGAAAAGTCACTTAAGTTCAGACAGTATTTGTATATAAGGATTCCTAAAGGGACCACAAGACATATGTTTGTCGTATATACAAGACATATATAATTGAGCCATAGACATTGTGGCTACTGTGAGCATCTTTGGCCACGGAGAGTGCAGTATAATTTTTTTTGTCATTAAATGACAATGCTATTTATCACTGCTTGAATCATCATTAGACAGTAGATCTTCACCAAGCTTGTTGCAGAATTGTTAGCAGACGCTGCCTGACACTGGTCTGTATCATAGCAACCTTGTGCTTTGCAGTCTAAAACTGGCTCATCTCCACCCACAGTCTGGAGGCAGGTGTTTAAAGCATTTGCTTAACTTGAGGAGCCCAATATCCTTAGAGGGAGAACCAAGTAGCCCAAGTTATCCTCCCCCCAGGAGAGCTGACCTGGGCTGAGTGATGGTTTCCCCTGCCCCCTCACATTGTCGACCTTGGCCTGGGAGAGAAGTGGATGGATTGCAGCCATGATGTTGTTGCTCATGGTCTACAGGTGCGAAAAAGTGCTCTCTATAGAGGGATTTAGGAGCTTTGGGAACACTCCTTGTTGCTGGTATCACGTTACTGATGGGGGGTGCTGCTGTCAAACATGTTTACATTCAGTCAATGCTCTGTAATCTGTTACTGCTGAACAGCACAGAGGAGTCAAAAGAAAAGAAAAAAAAAAGAGAACTATGTCTGTTTGAAGAAATCTTTAAAAACAGAAATTATTAAAAAAAAGTTTCAGACAGTATGTGCAAAAACGATGTGGAGCACAAATGGACCAATTAAAATTCACATAATCCGTGACATGATCTGCTTTCATAAAGTACTTAAGGTTGAAGGCCTTAGTCTGCAACATGGTCTGCTTCTGGTGACAGAAGGGGTAACGCCTGCACACTTGCCCCATCCCATGTGGCAGATATTGTTAACCATCCAAACTGCCCAGGGTAATAAATAATGAACAATTCAATTAAGTACATAGAAACAGGCACATATGGAAAAACATTAATACAAAACCCATCCTCATAAGCCATACACATAATGCAATCTAATTATTATTATATTATAATATGTTAGTTAGATAAGTTATATAAGTTATTTCTTAAATTCATGCACATATATTAAGTCCTATAAGAAGATAACTAGATCAAAAACCGTAAGAAAATGAATTGCAATTAGGAAAAAGACACAGTTATTGACACACACTATGAAAAGCATTATGTTTCAATATTAAGTCTTGGTTTATATATAAGATATATGTTTGATATGTTGAAGTATGGCTATTGTAGTAGAGTTATTCTCTATGTACCTGTCTCTATGTACTTAAATGAACTGTTTTATCATTCTGGGCAGTTTATTAACCACATCTGCTTGTCTATTGGTGTGCATGACGTACAAATATGGATGTGGTTTTCACCAGAGATCCAAGTAGGATCAAAAGGTTATCGTTCTTAAACGCTTGTGGCATGGAAAGTGTGCAGACATAACCCTTTCTTTCACTAGCACTGTTTTATAATAGCCCTGCACCTACGTGACTTTTGTAAGTAGAAACTTTTATTTTGACATCACACTGACATCACACATTTCCTTTTTTTAAACTTGTCTGTTATTAATGTTTTTATGTGGGTGAACATGTCTCCATGTATACATATATATATATATATATATATATACTATTTTCCTGCATAGCTGCTAATCACAAGAGAAGTCATGTAGCCATGACGGCCAGTACGGGGGCTACTGCGCCTGTGATCATGATATTACACAGGCATGTGGAGCATTTATGCACGAGTCAGCCTGTGAATGCTTTGTTTCTATCAAATTGTAGATGACTTGCAATAAACTGCCGAAACACAGTCCTGGAAAGTGTGGTCTTTGTCAACTACGTGACACAAAGAAGAATTGGACCCACTAAAATTGTACTATAAATGCCTTCTGAAAGAAAATGACATGTGTTGTATATTGCTTAACATCAGACATGTCATTTTTTTACATCTGCTTATTAATTTCGAGCAAAGGAGACTGGCTTAAAGAAAGTAATATATCTTCAGGAGGAATCCATATTTTCAGTGTCCTTTTTATGTCTACAAATAAACTTTATTAAACTACGTTGTGAAATGCAACTGACGCAGACAAATGGCCGGTCCAAAATGGAATAATGTCATCAGCATCTTTTCATTGTAATTCTGCTTATGGTTTTATAGTAATTAGCATGAGTATGGGGATCCTTTTTTGGCTGTCATGGTGATGATGGCAGCCTCTGGTGCCTCCCTTCAGCTGCAGTGTGTCTCACACTAACCCTCTTGGCTTCAAGGTTTTTCGTCCATCTGCTAATGGGCTCGTCCTCCCTCACGGTCAACCACCTGTATATCCGTCAGCACCAGTGTCCGGGGGCCTCTAGAGGTGTGGAGCTGAGCCTCATAGATACCAGTTCCCAGAGGAGGGGGTGGGGGTGGGGTGGTGGTCTGACTCGAAGTTTGTCGTCATCTGCTCTCCGGCTGCCTCTAGTTCTTTCACTCATCACTTGTTTACCCGGCACCAAACACAGTTTCATCGTAATGGCGACGTTGAGAGGAGGCTGCAGGCAACGACAAATGGGAACAACACAGGTGACAGAACATGTCTGTCAGACTGCACGCTTTTACAACGTTTGCATCATTGAAAGGCTGCAGTTGACAGTGAGACCACCATGTGTCACCACGCTATGAATGCAGTGACTTGAAGTTAGATATTTTATAAGAAGACCTCTGAAAATACATGTTTCAAAGTTCAAAATACAGGTTATGATCAGGAAAATATATTTTTCTTTCTTTAAATCAAATATATGAATGAGATTGTTTTCCTAGTGTAAATAACTTGGAAATTCTGTGTAGTTTGGTTTGAAAAAAAGAGAAAGAAGCAGTTCATAATCAGATATATGAAGCTTGTAGTAGTACAACAGTTCATCCACTCATCCAACCATCTTTGACTGATTATCCTTAGGGGGGGGAGCGTGAGCTGATCCAAGCCGACACTGGGCGAGAGGCGGTGTACACCCTTGACAGTCTACCAGTCAATGTCAGGACTGACACAAAGATAGACAACCATCCACGAGAAATTTAGGGTAACCGATTAGCCTAGTATGTATGTCTCTGGATTGTAGGAGGATGGCGGAGAATCCAGAGAAAACACAGGCACGGGGAGAAGATGCAAACTCCACACAGTGGGAACTGAAAAACAAAAAGAAATGTGTTAAAAAAAATGTCAACGTGTTGGAGCATGAGTATAGATACAATATCTGCGGAACGGCGATGCCTTTCGGACCCTGGGGAGTGAGGAGAGTTTACATACGATGGATTGCACTCTCTCTTTCTCTACCTCTGGTCTGTAGACCAAGGACGTGCAGTGGAGTGTAGACACCAAGTATTTGTATGTACTAAGTGAGGTGCTTACTTAAACATTCCCTACATCCATCCATCTATTGTCTGTACTACTTATCCTTAAGGGTTATGGGGGGGGGGGACTAGAGAGAGAGCCCACGAGAACATGCAAACACCACTCCTGGAGCCACCACTCTCTTACATGACCACACAAATTGAATTGCCCCCATTGGTTTGTGAAGTCCACAACCAAATGAATGCTGTGGCTTTTATTGTATCACAGCCACCAGTTATCTGCTTTTAGACCTAAGGTGCAAACTTTGAGTGGAGATTATCATAAGCGGTGAACCTTGAGAGTCATCAAAAGGCCGTACTAGAATGTAACCACGTGATGTTTGGTGTATTCTTTTTCTCCACTGGCTTGGGTGTGCTCTAAGGTACAGCATATTGGTTTGGTAAAAACAATTTTGACTTATTCCTGAATATAGTCTAATACCATTTATGTTTTTTTATAGGATTGTCTTCAAAAGCAATATTGAAAGTCACAGTTCTTTCCAGTATTGAGAGTTGGGAAGAGAAATTTGTCTGTCGATGGGCACAATACTCCTTTAGTTCTAAAGCTAAATTATTTTGGAGTTATAAGCTCTACGGTTGGTTGCGGTGTTTATCCACTTATTATTACCTGTCTGTAAGTGTTCAATTTGATTTTTTACATGTGCAGCAGTATTTTGTCCTGCGGTTTGCTGCTTCATTTCTATTCTTCACAGCG
This sequence comes from Pempheris klunzingeri, assembly GCF_042242105.1. Classification (NCBI taxonomy): domain Eukaryota; kingdom Metazoa; phylum Chordata; class Actinopteri; order Acropomatiformes; family Pempheridae; genus Pempheris; species Pempheris klunzingeri. Next base: position 5,698,814 of record NC_092021.1, on the reverse strand, counting down.
TGTGTTGGGTCCCAGAATAATGTAGTAGCCTCTAATTTCTTCCTGTGCATTTGTGCTGTTTGTATAAAGTGACTGTGTCTTATTGCACACTCTATTGCTACCGTGTAGCCTTTGGCTCGCTCAATTGCTCTCTCATTTTGAATGGTTTCTTTATCATGTGCAAGATCCAATAAAGTGTTTACCTTATGAGCTATCGGCTCTTTGTCCTGTTGACTCTGGACACGTGTGGTGAACCAGATGGAGAGCTCACAATTACATGAGCCCTTTAACAACATTTTTTCCTCATTACATCTGGTCAACTATTAAAAAACACAGACATTATTTTTGACTATAAAGGACTACAAAGGATGAGTAAATGTGATTTTAGTTTCAGTTTAACATGCAAACAAAGTTGAGGAAGATGATTTCCTTCAGGCGGGAAAGGTAGCTTAATGCTCCTATCACAACCAAAAATTCATCCCACTCAAATGAATACAGATACAGGACGATAGGAAGGTGTAATTTACCGAGGGAAAAGACTCTAGCACTGAGGCGTCTGTTGATAATGTGCCCCGGTAAAACAACACGGGTTTATCTAGCAATACTCTGCGAAATTGCCTGTTGTCCTGGGGCCCAGAGGTGACGAGTCAAATTGTTCTTTTGTTGGGGCCTGATCTTGCTGGGGTCTCTTCAGCATCAGTTATTGGAATCTCTGTGGGGCCTCCAGACAATCACGGATGATAAAATGTAAGGCTACATCTGAAAATACAGTCACAGATCATAAAAAATTCATTGTGACAGAGGATCACTGTAACACAGTTTTAATGAAGAAAGTTTTACAGCCAAGTTACTTAAATTGATGTGAATATAGCAGTCTCATAGATCGCAAAATATGCCAAACCCCCGTCTTTTAGCAAAGATAGTTAGATTTTTTTCATGAACCTTTACAATTTGTTGGCTTAGGGGTGATGCTGTGCCCACTGCTACTCAAAGTGAGAAGGTAATAATGAAGTGGATTCAGCTTGGAGGGCAAAGGCGAGTGGAAGAATTAATGTCAGCGTTGAATTAATAGACTGCCGTGCTCTTCCAACCTGCAGTGTATGAAGATGAAGCTCTGCTAATTAATAGCAAAACAAAGAAAAGATGATAAAAACCTCGCATTGAGGCTGTGCTCCTGAAATAAAAGACACTAATGCTGCTTGTAAAAAGAAAGGCAATTAGACCTGGCAAAAACTTGTTAAATTGAAACTGATTTCTTTTTCATTCTATCTTTTCTGCCTTTTCTTGAAGGGAAACGAAGAACAAAGTTGCCCTAAGTCCCTTCGCCTCTGCTTGTAAGGGTTAGAGACAGTTTTATTGTGGCCTTTGATGCTCTAACAGCCACTGTAATTGTCGCTCGGGCCAGGCAGTGTGCTCCAACAGTCCCCTGACTCAGTTTAGTTTGCTGCCCATTGCCATGGAAACAGCATTGCACTCTTATGATCTGGTTTATTTGCAGGCAATCCTAAACACATTGCCTGCTGAATCCTGGTGTTGTTTCACAGACATGGATTGACACCTTTTATTGGTACTTTATGGAAAAGAAAAATACAAACATACATGTCAAATCCACACATTGGTGTGTAGCTTGGTTAGGAGATGTGTGCTATGAATGCTGTAAAGGTAACCTGTTTGCAGCTGCTCTTGATTTCCCCAGAAGAAGACAACACAAGCCGATCGTTTAAGGGGGTTAAAACAATCAGTGTTTACATACCTCTTGTTGTCGAGCGAATAAGTGCATGTAAAACGTGGCCATATAGGTTGTGTGTCCAAGCAACTCATAAAGACCCAATTTACATATATTTTTAGGCAGTGCTGTACTAATTATTAACAGGAGCAAAGAAGGAAGTCATGAGACATAGTATGAAGAGTGAAATGACGGTCTGCTTCGCCCATTACTGACAAATGTCATTTTGGAAACACTGGAAAGAGACATATGATATTGTTCCAGTATGGAGATGCATTGATTATTTCTATAATAATATAATAATATAACAATGGATGAAATAATGTCTTTAATGATAGGTGTTGTTTGTAGCAATTAATCCACAGACAATTATTACCAAAGCATGCAGTTTCTTTCAGGTGTATGGAGCTACCACTGTTTTGTTTTCACAATTTATCATTAGTATAGTTTGGATGTAGCAAGCAAGAGAAAAAGCTCAGAAACCCACTGTGCCCTACCTGTCTAGCATTAAATGGCAGACAAACACTTAGTGACTGGTGAACGCAGTGGAGCATTTAGCTTCTAAACAGACAGTTATTGGTGGAGTGTGTGGAGACCAAAATGGAGCTAAAAGGAAAGTGAACATTTGTCAGGAGGCCATAAACAGGATTTTAATGAATGTTAATGATGTTCCGTGTCTGCTGCATGTGTGAATAGGCAACATTCATAATTATAATGATAATATGTCACTGTATAGATGCTGGGTAGATGGGTGATACTGGTGTCACATCTGCCATTTAGTGTTGTTAAACAACCATTTAGTGAGAAACATATTGTAGAAACCACCATCACTAAAGACTTTACCTTTAATATACCATTTTGCAATGCAACCACAAGAATGCTGCACATTGAATTGTGGACATGACTCATTCTTCAATCTTCCTCAACGTTTCTCACCAGGAGGGCCTGGTTACACAACTGCTGTGCAAGTCAAGCCAGTTTTAGCCAGTCAATATGCTGCATATATAAGCCTTTGTTCTTGAGGCTTTGCAGCACCCATATTATGCCAAGCAGGAGCTCATATTGTACTTTCACTGTTACATACACAGTACTGTACTTTAATATTATGTATTGCTAATTCCAGACATACTCATTCCCAAAGAAAACGTGTTTTTTCAAGAAGCTATAATGACCAATATTTACGTAGGTGACCTCGGCCACAGTAAAGGAGGAAGGCAGGTGACATAGTATAAAGAGCAATAAAATATAAGGGGGAGGTCAGGGTGGTCTTGAGTTATTTTCACTTGTGTAACTAACGTCACATATGTAATCTTATTTTCCACATAACTTGTGTCAAACATGTAATGTAACTTCCCTCCCAGAACTATCACACTTACTTTAACCCAGACCTTGATCTTTTCCTAAACCTAACCCAGTGGTTTTGGTGACTAAACCTAACCCAACCGTGACTGTTGCACAACATTAAGTTGCATCACATATGAAACATAACTTATTGCTTGCTTACAGAGTGCTGAAAATGCTCAAATATGTTGTTTTGGAAGTCATTGGAAATCAACCTGTTGTCGCGGTATGAGGATGTGTTGCTAGTTCTGTTGCTTCAAAAGAGATAGGAAGCATAGTGGCGTTTTGTTTTAAAAAGTCCACTTACCCCCCAGGTACATTTAGAGGGGAAAATTCTGAAGAAGCCAGATTTTGAAATATACGTAACCAAAATTAAATCCAATCAAATAAGGATTGATATTTTCAAACACACAGCCTACACAAAAAAGCTACCACTTTCAGTCTTTTTTTAAACAAATCGATGTCCAGTGGCTCAAAGGGAAAACCAATTTCAGCTCCAGCTTCAGTCTTTACAGATAATCAATGTCCATTAACAGCTAGAATTAAACAGTGACTTTAGATATTCTTTAAAGTTAGATGTGTCGCTTACGTGTGTAATGAAGTTAGAATGGGCAGAAGGGTGTGACGTGCAAAATTTGTTTGATAGAAGTTTAATGCAAGATCCAAGCAGGACAAGGACAGGATCAGCACATCAGTTCCAGGGATCAGCACTTCATCCAGCAGCAATTGGTTCCCCAGAAAATCCATCTCAAACCTTCTTCAACCAATAAAAGAACAACTTTTTTCTCAACTGCTGTTTTACAGTCCAAATGTTAATTAACACCTCTCCTGACTCCTCTCTGTTCTCCTCAGCTCACACCAGCTTTTCAGAAGTTTTTCCCCCCCTGCCATGGTTCACAGGTAACTGCCATTTATTTCTTCTTCCAAGGTCCAAAACCTGCACCTTTGTCTTTTGTTGTCCAAAAAAAAAAAAAAAATCCTGTACACTGTCAGCACTGAAGATACATACAGTACACATTGGTCAAGGAAGTTTTGGTCAAAGAATCTACGACTGATGAAGTTACTGTTGACAGTGTGCAAGAATTCAACTTTTTCATTTTTTCAGACTTGCTCAGTGTGAGCGCAAGACAAATATTCATTTTGTGACATTTGCCAGACATCAACTATTGTAGTTCATATTTACTGGCCCCAAACAGCCAAATGTTTAAGCAGTGGTAAGCTAGCCGACTATCTGGGTCACCACAAACTCTAGTTCTTTGTCATTTTCCCCCTTTTTTCCTCTGTCCCTCTCACTATCACCATCATCTGGAAGTAGCACATTCATGTGTGCGCAGGAGGTCTGAGAACACTGACTGTATTGACACACTGACACTAGTAAGGTTCAGGACCGTAAATAACTATCTAATTAACATCACTATTAAATGGGCTCGAGCCTGCCTGAGTTTAGGCTAGATTGGGTCAAGCTTTCTGCTCTAGACTTTGTGAAAAGGTGGAAAATAAATAAATGAAATACAGGTTGAAATGCTCAAATTTGCATAGTGTGTACATCAAAGAAAATAACTTCAGGGTTTCATTTTTAATTGAAATTATTCAACAATTTGACAGTAGCAGTGGGTGGTCACCAAAAAGCCTCTAACATTTTAACTAAAGTTAGGTCTTGACTATAATGAGAGTGAGTGTCTTTGGAAGAAAAGTGCACAAAATTGCTTGAAATGAGCTGTGCTCTGTGTTCTCAGTGTGAAGAAAAGAAAATTCTACAGCATGTCTCCTGTATTTATAAATGAATTTCACTGATGGAAAAGGGCAGCTTAATTATTTTTTTTCCTATGTGTCCAATTTTTGCTCGATTAAGCATGATGAGAGTGTGATTTAGAGATGAGTAATGTAATTACTGATAAAGCTAGTCAAGAAGTACAGGGCCCCATGTCTAATTTAAAATGTCTCAGCTTTTCCTTTGAACTTCTGCAAGAAAGACCTTTCTTGTAAATGAAATGCATGCGTTTCACTCATTCTATTTAGGTGGCATGGGCAGAAAATCACTGTTTAGCTGTTCTCTCCATTCTGTTACCTCTCAAGTCAATGATTAAAATCTGGGATGCTCCGAATTTAATTAACTTACCGTTGTACTTTTTCTTCCTATGCTTCCCGGCAAGGATATTAAAATATGACATTATTCTGAAGTACAAATGGATGCTAAGCATCACTGGAAATCAAGTCTAATAGGTTCTGACAATAATGAAATTTCTGTGCCACAGATGGGAGACTACCCCAGGCTCCAGAGGTTCAAGAAACTTTGAGATACAAATGTTTCCATTGATGTTATGCCTTTTGTATATGGACTATTGTTTAATGTACATAAAATGGCTCATACTATGACATCTAATGCAGGAAAGAAGTGATTTCTTTCTGATCTACAGTGGTTTGGATTGTACCTTGTTTTTTACATTGCTTAACCTCAGGTGTCAACAGGCTGTGCTTTGTACTCCAGCAGGCTGTGCTCCTGAAGTGAAATGTCTGTGGACTTTCCACAGATTGCAAACACAATCTGTGATATCTTAAATGATATCAAACATTCCGCTTAATTTCTCAAATCAGATCTGTAAGAATGTAACTGCTTACTTAGTAATGTAACTCTTTACAGTAATGTTAGCCAAGTGAGGCAGTGAGGGCATTGCAACAAAATGGAACATCGCTTATACAACATACACTGTTGCCCATAAAGTTGGAATAATTGTTCAATACCCCCAATTTTGTTAAAGCCTGAATCCACAGTTTGCAAAGGTTAATTGTGGTTTAAGTTTCACTGTGATATGTTTGGAAGAGTTTGATCAATAAAGTTGAGAAGATATACACTTTATTTATCAAGAATAAATCACATTGTCACAATCATTTCATGAGAAGAGGTAAAAAACATTTTGTTCCAACTTTATGGGCAACAGTGTAGTTTAGGATTAGGGTAGTTTTTATGTATTCCAGTTGAAAATGACGCAGTCCATGTCTGCTATCTGTTAAATTAAAGCAGCATTTAAGCAGTGTCATAAAATACATTTTAAAAAAAGAATAGATAAACATATCAATGTGCCATTCTTAAAAGAAAAGCCAATCCAGCAGGAGAAACTAAATGGCTTTTGCTTGTAATGGCTCAATCCATCCCAAAAAAAAAGCATTATTAACAACTTCATCTTTAAGTTTCTGTGCTCCAGTTAGCAATCATGCTGGCAGACTCCAACTTATCCAGATTTATTACTTGACACAACTCTTTATGGTGAAACTCCATAACAAACATACACAATGCGCGCACACACACACACACACACACACACACACACACACACATAAACATTCACATACGGAAACATAAATCATTGTGACTTCCTGTCTACGGACTGTGAAAAGATATGAGGGCAGGTTCTCAAGACGGGGTCAAGGGGAGAAGAGGTCGGAAACAGGACACAGATGAACAGATGAACAATGACGAGAGAGAGAGAGAGAGAGGGACAGAGGGAGAGAGAGAGAGAGAGAGAGAGATGGATGCAAAGTTGAATCTTGTCCATTCATCACTTCAGGACTACGTCTTTGTGTGTCTTTGACTCTGCTTTGACAAAATGTCCAAAAAAAAAAATCAGATTTTTTTGTGTATTTTTCTTAAAGTCTGGCCATTAAAAGAATGACATTTTTTAGAATAACTGCTCTCACTGATTTTTTCCTCCTTCACTCTGAAAGCAGCACAACAGACATGGACGGCAACTAGCACCCAACTCAAATCCAACTGTGTGGACTGAGATAATGTAGAACTATATAGTTCTGATCTTGGGCTGGGTTTGGGTCTCAGTTTTAGGCCTGCGCAGATCCTATTCTGACTACACACCAGAAATCCTATCATTTTCTCCTTTATGCTCTAATCACAGCTGAGAAATCGTCCAGCACAATATCTCAGCTGGATACTATCTGGTTAAAACATGTCTTTGATGGACTTGGAATAATAACATGCAATGCATGTGACTGTGAAGTAGACCTCGACACCATCACCCAGAATACTTTCTGTTCAAAATCATTATCATAAATATATTTTCTGAAATATCTATGAGTTACAAAGCTGAAATATCATCCATTGTTTTTGATAAAACAAGGACACATGCTGTTAGGAGATTTGTCAGATGATTATTTAATATTTACAACTTACTGTACTGCGCCCCAGTTTGCTCTGAGTAGACCACACGTCTTGTCTTTCTTCTCTTAAGCATTAACTCAACATCAGCGGTCCCCAGTCTCTTTCATGTGGCTTGCAGTTTGATAAAAACGAGTATGCACAACATCTCTACGGTCTCCTGTCTTCTGCAGAGAAACTGAGATTCTAAAATCATAAAACGCATCATGCAGAGGCACAGTGTCGCAGTGTCGCACTTGACCGAGTCTCCTTGCGAACTGGTGTGTGACCCCACCTGGGCGACGTCGGCACAGAGCCACTGGAACATAACCGGCTCCATCGCATCCCGACACTGTCCCTCAACCACAGCTGCCAAGGCCCTTTGATCCCGTGTCCCGGAGACCAGAGCGCCATGTGTGTGGGTGAATTACCAGACACCCTTGCCTCTACCTGCACCTGTGGCCTTCAGAGAGTTCTCGGAGAGGCCATTGCGCGATCACAGCCAACGGAGCAGAACCCAGCTCCGTCTTTCACTGTCTTTCAGCTGAGGCCTGCGCCATGATGTGAGGATGAGTGGGCTTTACAGTTCATCGTGTAAGCCAAAAGTCCCACACACACACCACCCTGTCAGATTGCTAGCCGTGCCACCTTCACTTGAAAGGGCACTAGATGCATCTTTAGCCTGATGCCATTATAATCGTATCTGCAGTGAGACTGAACATGCTTGAAAGTCATGGATCTCTATGAGCTGCTCTTCAAAAAAAAAAAAAAAAACCCATTCATCCCTTTGATGATGTTATGCCAACTGGTTTGGAACAAAAAGTTTCTGAAAATAAAACATGAACTCAACTCATCTGTGACATCCGCACATATTCCAGTAAATACAGAACACTAATGTGATATTATTGGCTGCATACATATTTTTTTGTACCTTTCTTGTCCCTTTAAATTTACTGACATCCAAGACGTAATGTTGAGTTAACTTTTACCCTGAGTCACAGACTCCAAATGGCTCTTCTCAGAGCACTTATTTGCAATTTGAACACTGATTTGCAATGATGCCTTCAATTTCCATAATGAGTGCAGGAGTTCCAGCCGCCAGTATAAAGGCTTACAGTACACAGACTGGAAGACGGCTGTCAGAGTGGATTCAGTGTCTGCTGTATGGTGAATCACCATGATCTGGAAATAATTCATCACAGTGGTGAACAGCTGTGAAGTGAGAAGTCTGCTGTTGTTGTTCTCCCTAAGTGCTTCTCTCCTTTTGTCTGCACAACTCGGCTCTCTTTGGATCACATGGGCACTGCAGATAGTAGCTCAGACACATAAAGGTCAAGCTTTTCTCTGAATTGTTCAAGGCTGAATATGCTTGCCACTGGTACGGTATGAAGGTTGCTTCGAAAGAGCATCAGCACAGTGAGAAAGTTGGTGAATGAGAAGGGACATGACGTTTGGTGTTTTATGTGAGGTGTGCATACGCATGTACACTACACTCTGTGCAGTGTGTGTGTGTGGCGTTTGAGTGCATGTGGTTGTTAAGACTCTCCTCTGTGCGAGCCCTGAAGGTTGGCCCACACTTCACTGCCATTTCTCATCCTAATGGTTCCTGCCACATCTTCCTGCCAACACACGGCTGGAGAACAACCAAGAGCCAGGAGGAGAAAAGAAAACTCAACAGACATTCAATCTGTCTCTTACTCTCTCAGAACAAAAGTCACTCTACAGTTTAAAGAAAAGAATAAATAAAAAGGCCGCTCTTTCCTCTCTCTCGAGATTTTTCACATGCACATACAGATAAAAGGTGATAAAACGAAGGGCTTATTTTTTCGGCAGATGTCGTAAAAATGCACCAGTACAGATTACTATCAGTGGTGCATTTTGCAGCCTGCTACAAGGGAAGACAATGCAGTGACGGCCCTTGTCAATGAACCACATAGTTCTATGATAACTGAATCCTATTGCATCCTTATCATGATTACAAATTGCTCCACTTAAATCTATATTTCTTCACCTAACAATGGATCAAATAACTATCTATAATGAAGATTCAAAGATTCATCCAAACAATCTTTGGGCTGAAAGGATTCTTTGCATCACAATCACATAAATACAGAGGACTAAAATACCAGGTTTAAATGATGTCCGATACTGGAACAGTGACTTCAGGATCAAGTCCTCCGTAATGTCCAACATACAGTACGTCTAGTAACAGTGAAAAACACCGTATCGAGAGGTAATTACAGAATACAGTCAGTGACTACTGCTGAAAGAATGAAATACAATAAATACTATTAGTAAAGTATAGTAACTGGATTACATTAGAAATATAGAAATTATAAAAAGAAAAGTTTAAGAGCCAGATGAGTTAGACTTTCTTTATAAAAATTAATGACTTGGATTGAAATGAAATCTGCAATTCGTTTGTATATTCGTAAGACTTACAATATTAAACTCAAGCCGATAAAGTAAACTGATACACTTCTCCTAGTTATCACAGATTCCTTTTCAGCCGATCCATCCTGCACCCCCTGCAGACTAAACTAATGCGGTGGAGCTTGCAACATTCTCCTCACTCTAGCTTGTATTGTGGCAGTTAGGGATTCAGGGCTGCACTTGGCAAATTTGGTGGCACCAACTGTCAGCGAGAGATAACTTAATTTTTGAAAGGATTTAATTAGCTGCAATCATGTACTGTGACATAAACTGCACGCTTCTTGGACTTAAATCTTTTCTTGTTAGTGGCTTCAGACTCAGAGTATAGGCATGTTAAAAAAAAAAAAAAAAGCCTCCTCAGCAGGTAGTGTTATTGTTGTTGCATCCATCTTCCTTTGGATGGACGGAGCATTCATTTGCTGCTGTTAGGGAGACTGTTTTGTATTTTGCTCTGAAGCTTTCATGCGTCACTTTCTGCGTGCAGAGAAATTTCCCTTCAATGATGATTCCTGACTTCTGAAATTAGTTTTGGCAAAGACTATGAATCTGTGACATCTCAGTCAGGAGTTATGGAATACTGTTTTCTGCAGCAGTGCCAATTCATTTGCGGTTTAGGCTGTTAATATGGGATTTTATTTATTTATATATATACATATATATATATTTGTATATACATAAATCTTTCCTTGTGCAGCCTAGGGTTTTCAGCTCCTGAGCTCGTCAGCTGAAGGCCCGAAATGGCAAATGGGAATACGGGCATTTGGACTCTTACTGCTGTCTCTGTTTTCATTCTCCTTTTATTCTGTCAGTCAGTTGGTTTCAGTGCCCCATGCCCCCCCACCCCCACCCCCACCCTCCACATCACTCTCCATACCTGTGTCTCCCAGGGGACATAATTCTGGTGTCACTCACATCCATCACCCTCGCTGGGTTCTGTGTCACCACCACTATCTGCCTCTGAAAATCACCTGCAGCACAAAGACCACATTGTGTATCTCACAATAAGGCGTTTGAATTTTGAATGGCTGCTTGAGACTCTGCCTCACACTGCCACAAGTGCCAGTGCTGAAAAAAAAAGATCAAATCCAAAATATTTCAACTTTACCTACTCACGAAGGGCTATATTCAACATTTTATTAGATTATCAAACCAAAGGCATCCATTGTACACCTTGATTATATCTTCCAGCGCCTCATCTCAGTTGCAGCTCTTTGTGTGCTCTTTGTGATGTGGTAAGTGTTACATGACTGTGGTTACTCTGAGATAGCAAAACCTTAAAACTACATTTGGATGAACTTGTTTGAAGAAAGCAATTTGGTATCACTGTGATTGGGTTTGCTGGCATGCATTCACTTTGACTGATCACTGTCTGAAATGCATGTTTACATAAAACCATTCCCTTAAATTTGTCAATCTGTGACATTAAAGTTGACATCTGACAGACGAGCAGTTCGGCAATCAGACAGGTTTTAAAGGGGCATGCCACTGATTTTAAGGTGAGATAACATAAAGCTTTGTAGATTCATTTAATTTCAATTAGAGTTAATGGCATTAAAGTTCTAGGAACAATGGTGTCAAAGCATCTAAATGAGAGGAAAGCTATGTTAAAATATCAAAAAGCTATATACAATATTTGTGCAAAAGAAATCACAGTATAGGATCCAGCCTTGTCAAGGCTTAACTCATATTATGAGCCAGATGATAGTAAGTCCAGATGTCTGAACAAGTACAATATTAATGGATGGTAACGGTAAAATGATTACCCAAACCATAATCCCACGTCCTGGTTTGACTTTGACATACCATATTTGTAGTTTTGTGCACATAGTTTTCTGTGCAATGAGGGATTATTACCATTATTCCCTATACTCTTGGCTTGGAGTTCACCTCCTGTAGCTGTTATGGGGATTGTCAGAATACACATCTGTCTGTGCTACATTTTCATCTACTGTTGGAGGGTCAACACCCTGCTGTTGGGAGCTGGATCTCTCCTTCACTGTGGTGCTCCCGGAGGTTTCTCTTTTCCCACTGGGTTTTTTGAGTTTTTCCTTCCCGAAGAAGGAGGGTCATAAAGGGCAGGTGATGCCTCGGACTGATCCATCGGACCGATCCATTGGCCTCATCGACTGCTGGACTCTTTATTAGATTGTTTGTTCGCTTACACTTGTTTATTTCAGTGAACTTTGTAAAGCACTATGAGACACTCTGATGTGATATTGGGCTATACAAAATAAATTGAATTGAAATTGAATTGAATTGTTCCATATCAATGCAGGTTTCTTGTGAGGGAATATGCTAGATAATAAAATGTTACAGATACTATCACGATAGACAAAGTTCAGTTTCGTTTCCTCTTTACTTTCACTTGTATGCCTCTCTTGTGTGCACTCTCCTTTCAGGGAGAGGCTGTTAATGTGTGTGCATGTGTTTTGGAAAAACAAAAATTGCACACAGCATAATTAGCTTAAACCATTGGCTGGTTGACAACTTGTCGGATCATCTGGCTGTTCGTGTTTTCTTGTCTCGTCACACTGCATTTTAGTGATGTTGCAGCCGTTCCCAGATCTCAACAATTACTTTGGGAAGCTTTATCATAACTGATTGAAATGAGCAAAATCATGAAAATAAAACCCAATGTGGTAATAAAAATTTAATTGATGAGTCCTATAACCCCGTGCACCTCAGCACAGTTTAATAGAAGCATGACAACTTGCAATCGTCTTTTGCATACTGTAAGAGCTGAAATTTTTATCAGGTATTTTCAGTGTCTCACTTGTCTAACAGGATTTAGGATGTGGGTATAAAGTCATAACATTAGCCAACCATTTCCATTGGAATTCTCCTCTCCTTCTGCGATATGCATGCTGCCATCTTCAAAGTAAAACAGCTTTTGCTGGCAGAAAAGACAAACATAACTTGGTAATGTTATTAGACCGACATCACAGAAGCTTGCGTGAAGGGGAATGGATTGGTACATTGGTCAGATCAATGTCAGTGGTGCATAAGATGTACCAAAATGAACTCTAATTGCCAATGGCTTTGTCGGGAAATGGATCAGCATTCGGCGTTTAAGTCCTGCAAGACAGACTCTTGTCTTTTCGCTAGATGGTGTCATCATTGGTTCCGTTTCACAAGAGCTTCTGTGATATTGGTTTAATAACATTCTGCAGGAGCTAGACACAGCTATTAAATCGTCTGCGGGTTTTAATGACTCCAGTGAGCTCCTTCAGAGCTCAAATATAGGAAGGGTTTCACTTGTAGGTCATCAATAATCAGGACTTTTTTATCGCTAAAGGTTACGTCACATAATGGACATACTATACATCTTTTACTGCTTTACGTGACATATACTTTTGCGGGGATGCAGTCCATTTTAAAGCCAGGGCGTAGCTACATCCAAGACAATTTAAAGAAATACAAACAAGCCAGAGCATTTTTTCCCCCCTTCTTTATATCAGAATGATAATTGGTTTAACCATTTCTCTCCAGGAATAGGAAGTATGAAGAGAGATTTGGCTATAAGAGACTAGTGTCTTAGAGACAATCCAATGTAGGCCGGCAGTCAAAAGGACACATGCTCAATGTCTCTCTATGTATGACATAAAGTGATTATGATTATGTGATCATCTTTACAGTATGTACATTTCATGTCGCTGATCCAGTATCAGCCAGGATTTATACCATCAATTCTCCTCTTGAAATATGATTTCTCATTTCAAGTAAAAGACCCAACCAGTAGGGTCCTCCTATACATTAAGGGCAAGGATGTATCTTCCTTAATGCTCCATAAAAAGACTCTGCAGCAGCCTATATAGGGTGTGACCTAATGATCAAGTTACTCTGGTTGCCTGCTGGCTCGGTAACGGTCTGGAACATTTTATTTCTTAATATAAGTCATTCAGACGTGCATTGTATATCAAATGTAAGCCGTGTGAATGAGGAGAACAATGGCTATGTTCATCAACTGGAAAAAATGGACAAAGCCAAAAAAACGATGAAAGGTTATGATGTAAGAGAGGAGTAAAACCAGGCAGACTGTATCTTTTTTGTCTTTTTCTGAAGACCCTAAAAGACTTGGCACGGATATCTGCAGTCTGCATGAATCATAAATCCTACACATTTATCTTCAAGCGCTCCCTTGGATCTATGACAGCTAGCGTGTGTGTGTGTGTGTGTATGTGTGTGTGTTTGTACCTGTGAGCATATGCATGTACTGTCACTGTTTATGTTTAATATGTGTATGTGTTCACCCAGGTGTATACGGAGCCATGTGCTATATATCCAAGAGCTCAAAGTCGACATATTCCAGACGGGCACATCTGTCGCCACCCTCCGAAAGATGACATTGTCCTCTCTCACACACTGTCTACTCTTCTCTGACAGTTAATGCCTCATTGAAAGCCATTTGCTACTCTGTCCTTAATTGTGCCTAATAATCCAATCACACATTCTCGCTATCAGTGTGCCAAGCACCATTAAGATAAAATGGGGACATCAAGGAAGGAAGGAAAGAAGGCAGACTAATGACATTCACAAGAAAGTGAGCGTTTGGTTCTAGCTGGAGGTCTAGAGTATGACTTTTCAGTTGATCTCATCGAGGTTTAATGACTATCAAATGGACACGACAACTTATTGCTGACACAAAACGGACAACTTTCATTCTGTGTCCTTACAATGATTTTATTACCTCTTATAGATCACCCCGTTTCAGACAGCTGACACTTGGACATTAAACAGAGGAGTCAACGCCATGCCATCTAGAATAGGTCAGAATATAATTCTTCATTGTTAAGCATTTTCAGGTGTTTCTTTTGCATTATTCGCATGCGAACGCACCACCTGCGTGGGCATGATGGTCCACATTGCTTTGAGTAATCTGATGTCATTATGCAGCTGCAGCAGCTTGAATAAAAACTAAAAAAGATGTAAGGAGAAAGGGGTTTGGCCTTGGTGAATTTATTTTGTCTGAGCTCACTCAAATGGCAGAACTGAACAAATATGAGACCATTACAAAGCTGCTTGGCACCTTAGTATTTTTCTTGGTCCTAATGATTTCACTTGATATATGCATCGCTCTCTCCAAAGCAAACAGAGCATTTTAATTAGGCTGGTGACAGTTGACCATGTTGCTATAGAGCAGACTTTGATGTTTGCCTTAAAACATGTTCGGCAACTGTATCAAAACACAAGCTGTCTCAGACACCCCATAATATGCTTGACGACAGCAGTACAAATGTGCCTGGGAGAAATTGAAGGCTCATTCACCACATTTATTTTTTAACATTTTTTTTCTGAGGCCCACTTAGGAAAGTTGAACATTCTCCAGCTGAATTAGTATGGGCACGATGCTTCGCTCTCACAACAAATGTAGTCCAAATGTCGCCCAGCCCGAATACTAATTTTTCCCACATGGGTGAAGGCAACAAAATAATGGCGCTTTGGAAAGTTGCGGTATTTTGAATACATGTTTTTTTTTGTGTGTTATCCAAGTTTTACCTGGAGGAGAGCATTTCTATTATTTGCTTGTCAGTCGACGGTGTGGAGCACAGCTCATCTGAATTACTCATGAGGTGGAGGAGCAAAGAAAAGGTGACCCATTTCACTGCTCCACTTCTGTGGCCTCTAGTCTCGTCTGAGTCAGACTCACTTGGCGCACTTCCGTCCACCTGTTTTTATGTGCATTTGTAGGGGCTTAAGCCTAAATACAATTAATATTTTCTTCCGTGATTGAGAGAAAAAAAACTACAAACCCCTACCCCCAATATCTGAAAATAATAACACAGCACTGGTGATGCATGTGTAAGCATGAATAACTAAAAGAGGTATAAAGAATTCAGAGGCCTGGCTAAGAAAATGTTAAAACGTGGCACCCTGTTAAATCACAACTTGTCGTTTCTGTAGTTTTATGGACTAAACAAAGAAAATCTAACGGGAAGCACGATTCTTATGTTGTTTTACCTTTGGACAGAGCTAAGCTAGTGGTTTTATGTTTCCAGTCTTTATGCTATAGTTTACTTACTTATTTGTCAAGAAATTGTTGGAAAATATTTTCCAGTCCAGTGTTTCCTGACACTGGGAGAGAGTTATGTGCAACTTGATAGCGCAAAAAAATATGTGCTTTGACATATAACATTAGCATTAGCATTAGCCTTAGCATTACAACTCGATTATGACGGGGGGGGTTGGAATCTAAAACTCTGATGCAGATATATAACTGTCGCCTCTTTTATGATCTTTTTATAAAACTATTTAATAGTTTTTACTTAATAAACATCAAAATCTGATTTGTAAATTTGGAGAGAGTAAAAAATTTAAATAAAAAGGCCATCCCTTGCCGTTCCGAAAAAAGTTAGAAGAAAAATTCTGACTTTCCTCCCACTAATAATCCCCGTACAGTCCCTAAAGAGAGAGCAAGAGATGATAAAGAGGAGAGGGAGGGGAGGTGAAAGCAGGACTCATTCTGCATAGCTTAGTTGCCTTTCCCTTTACAGTGTAGCATGCACGGGCCAGCAGAAACACACTCGGCTAATACATTTGCATGTCACAAGAATGAAATATAGATGAGCAGCCAATCATACGACACATGTATATGCTCACCAGCACCTCCCAGTCGTGTGTGAAAATCATTCTGGCTCTGGAGGAAAGCACATTTTCAAAAAGAATCCCCAAAACAAGGACACATGATTTAATAATTCATCCCATTACATTATTCATCAGCAGTAGATTTTCTTGAATGGATACTGTTGTCTTGTTCTGTAATTGCTGATGTTCTCGTGTGATTATGCTGCACACCAGGCTCTTCAGAAGAGAGCTAATGACCAAGGTGGGCAGATGAAACTTTTTTTCTGAACTCTTTATCCAGGCAAAGATCCCAGCCGATTCTCCCTCATCATCTCATAATCATTTTTTTATGGTTGCTTTCTTTTAGAACTGTCTGAGATCTTGGATGTGTCTTACATTACGGTCACCCATCATCCAGCTTTTATCCCTGCTCCATTAGGGTAAATGTTTAATTCGTCCTTGTCGCTGAGAATACATCTAAAGGACTGTCATTAAGGGTACTCTCAACTTACAATACCCTTTTTAAAGGGAAAGAGCCACCGTGCTGACTCGTGCTGTCAGTCATAGTGGTGACAGCTCTGTCTTGTGCAAGCTAACATGAAAGGGATAATGTATGAGGGGAGGTGTTTGATTTTGATTTGTTTTGGTATATATACATATATATCCTATATATCTATCCATTGGCCTCATCGACTGCTGGACTCTTTATTAGATTGTTTGTTCGCTTACACTTGTTTATTTCAGTGAACTTTGTAAAGCACTATGAGACGCTCTGTTGTGATATTGGGCTATACAAATAAAATTGAATTGAATTGAATTGAATTGAATCTCTTGGTTTAGGTCACAGTATGTTTACTAGAAGTATTCTAGGGCACCTGCAAATCAATATGTAATAGATAATTATATATATATGTGTGTATATATATATATATATATATATATGTGTGTGTGTGTGTGTGTGTGTGTGTGTGCATATATATATATATAAACATATACTGTATATATATATAATATTAATGTGTATTAATATTAATCTAACAGCCTGGAGATTCCCTTGAAAGGAAACTCACTCTTCGCCATCTCTATCATCTCTTCAATACAAACAATCACAACACGTCTAACAAAGGAAAGTCAGATGAAGTTCAAACCTTTGATGATAGATTACACCTTTAACTAACTAACTAATAGGCGGCTACTCTCAAGCAACTGCAGAACTGTGAGAGGAAGCTGCCGTATTCTGGCCTCAAGCCAAATGATATCAAGTTAGAAATATCATTCAAAAGAAACCGGCAGAGTCAGTTACTTTATAATTTATATAAGCCTCTTCGACAAAAGGGAACTGCACCCAGGTTTGATTTATTCTATTTGGTAAATAACGAGTTATAAGGACACCACGAATTTAACCTTCATGTAGAGTGTTCAGCGGGACAAAGCGTTTATTAGAGCTTTCACCTGCATGTCATGCTCTTTAGCGGTGGATGGAGTTTGTTCAGTTGTCATGGAGATGGGTCAGTTCTCATCACATAAGCTAAGGAACTATAGTCATGCGGTAGCAGGTGACCATTGGGCCATCTCCACAACAACTGAGCATGCAGAACACTCTGGGAAGAGCTATGTACAGTAAATGAAGTTATTTGGTTTGAATAAATGTATGTGGTTTCCATATCTTTAAACAAACTTTGACACACTGAACATCACTACTACATTACCACTTTTAGCGAAACATGGATAGCGACGAACACAACATACCAGTTGAGGGACATCTGAGTGAAGTGATGTCCTGCATATTGGCTAGTTTTAGGGCAACAAAAAATGTCTTTTGCATGTGTATTGTTGGAAAGATGGCATAAACAAAATATGCCAAGAAAGATGTGTGTGATGATGTGCACAAGCCAGAAGCCATACGTAATGTGGAATCCTCTTCATCGCTCAGCAAAATGCGTTGGTTTCCGACAAATCATCATTAAAAGTTTGTTCAGCCTTGGACAAAATTATTGTGGAAGACCTGCAGTCCATCGGGAAATTAAAATGTAACATGGGATCACTCACCGGCAGTGCTGTAAAACTGATTTGTTTTTAGGTCTAGGGGATTTAATTAAGCTAAGCCTTCTGGCTATACTATCTACTATCAGGCCATTGCATGCTAGAAAACACCTTTAGTTGGATGTAGGCCTCACCTGAACATGGATTAGGTCGTTCCCCACATTGTGCCTCACTGGGCCGCATGGCTCAGTCAAGTCCACCACAGGCCTCGTCTAGTGGCAACTCTCCGTTCTGCAACCACGAACATTAGCCTTATTCTTGGTGAGTTTCTTGTCAAATAAGTATTAAAAACACTAAAATGTTAGACTCCCCTGCATATTGTTGCCATTTCCAACAATATGAGGTTACGTGATGATGTTTGCACTAGAAAATAGGAAAATAGACTGCTCATAAGTTTAGTTTTGCCAATTTTCACCAAACTACACATGAAGTGCTTTGCAGAAAACAGCGATTACATTTTAAGTCAGGGAATTATATAATAATAAGCATTAACATAAGAGCATTACCCACAAATTGCTCCCGTGAAGGTGCTTTATTGACTCTAATAAAAACTAACAAAGACTTGTGCGCTTCCATGTCTGCTGTGCTATTTGGTAATTTCATCCGAGATAGAGAAATACCTATAAGAGATTCCATTTTGGTGGGTGGTTGGGGGGGGGCTCACGTGTACTCAGCACATGCATAGGTAAACAAATCAAGACAGGAGAGTAGAGCTATATTTTACCCCCATCCTACAGCACTTTGCATAGAGTTTCTCTGACCTGATAGACAAGAAGTGCAATTATTTGGACAATGTGGCTGATAATGGTAGTGTGTTTGCTCCTGGCTACAGACTGATCAGCTCTATGGGTGCTGTGAGGCATCTTGTCCTTTATGGCAATTCCCACAACCTCTGTTTATGTCCAGATCCAACCTGTTTTTCTGAGTTTTAAATTACCAGCTGCCACCTGCAATGTATGGCAATCTACTCCCACATTATTGCAGGCCAGCAGAAGGTCAGTGGTACTTTGTGTGGTACCACTTACCATTCTTCTCTGGTGTTAAACAAAGTGGTCTTTTCACACTGGGAATGATGCCCTGACTACTGCACATTATTGTGTCTGATGCTGTTATCCTGGTATAAAAAGACATTGCCGCTATTTAGCCAGTTGAGCTTTGACATTTGCTGATTTATGAGTCGAGATGCCATGTAGTATATTGAGGGCTGGACCAAATTATGACATACGCAATTAACTGAATAGGACGCACAGTACTTGAGGCAGACCTGGCAGATCATGCAATTTTTGTGCCAATGACAACGTAGACTGAAAGATGTTTGAGGAATCCTCCATCTTCAATGCAACAAGATTTGCTTCTGTCCTACTTTCCAGCATTGACACTCGTCAAACCCCCAGAAAACCTACACCAGCCTCTTTACTCTCAGTACTATATTGGGAATGGTAACTCTGTGAAAACACCTTTTTTCGATCCGTATGGCGCACTCGACATGTGCTACAGTCATCGATTGATGTGACACAGCGTGACACCGCTGGTGTGTTTTGCACTTCAGGGTGGGATGACATTATGATGCCTGGTAACTTCATTATCCTCTGGTTTCCTGTTATGAGAGAGAATACGTAGAAGAAGCAGGAAAAGAAAACAGAGAGAGATGGGAGAAGGACTTATTATACTTACATACCATTCATCTCTATACTTTTTTTTTTTCTGAGGACCTACTTATCAAAAATGACAAACCATCTTGACCCAATTCTCAAAAGACCTCATCTATAAATCACGATAAGAGCAAATATATGCATAAATGAACATTACTGATCATTTTTACTGAAATGTATCTGCATCACCTCCAATTATCTTCAATAGGTAAACCAGGTATTTAGAAGAAACATACGTTTGATAAATCAATTTTATACAAACCTTATTGAAAACATAAACACATGTTAAATACTATTTAAATGACACCATTAAGGTAGAGTTAACAGATTATCTCACTGTTTTTATTTCCTGTATTTTTATTATTTTGGTCGTGTAATCTGTTCATGGGAGCGATGGAACAAGTATCTTCTCTGGTTCTGCCATGGAACAAGAAATGGAACTTAATTTGAATTGAGAAGTGATTTTCAATTGTGGGAGCTGAGTGTGAAGTTTCAGAGGAGCTGAATTTAATTTCATAATATTATTTTCAGTTTCAACTTCACTGGAATTCAGTTGTAAACTAATAAATTCACTTTATAATGCTTTTCAGTTCAATTTTCAGCAAAGCAGGTATTCAAGTTAGACAATACGCATTCAAATCATGTGATTAAAATTCAGGTTTTGGATGCAATTATTCAACTCAAATTTAAATATAAATGATCCAAATTCAGTTTCTAGTAGCACACATTTCCACCCATATTAGAGCCACAGAAGTAAAGCCGACATCTCACTTCTAAACCAGACCAATAAAAATGGAACATATGCAGGATATAAGTCTTTCCGACAGCATTTGCACAGCTTAGTGTGTGCAGGAGCTCACACTGAAATCACTGAAATAAAAATCAGAATTTAGAAAAAACAAAACTTTTAATTGAGAAAAACCCACTTACTGTTCTGTTATCAGCTGCTCCAGTAATACACAAGCCTTTAACTAAGGTCTGTCTACACAAGTCAAGTCTGCCCTCTGCGTGCCGCAGACCTCCTCCTATGATAAATCAGCCGATAGTAATTACTGTGTATGCAATAAACTGATATGGTTCATTATAATGGCCTCATCTATTTTTAGTCGAGCTTTAATAGTTGAGCACAGGAAACCGGATGAAAGCGAGTGGTGATCAATGTTGCTTTTAACACCTACCATTGACAGACCCAGGGTTTACTTATATTTCCCAGGCCAGTCTTAATCACTATCAACAAATTATCAAGAATACGGTAAGCCTCTTAGTATTTACACAGCTTTGCCCTGCGAGTGTGATCGCCTATATGGAAACACAAACCGTTCCCCTTTCACTCAATTTGTTGACAGGCTGGAATGGGAGTGCCTTTGATGAAGTGGTGTGAGCTTCTCCCGTGACCTCTCAGGAATGGGGTCCGATCCAACTGGGGCAAGACAGACGGGAAGCCCTGTTCGATGTGTCCGCCATAGGGGCACAACGCCTGATGGCCTGGGCTAAAACTGAAACTCTTGTTGTTTGTGTTTGTCAGTTTTCGATACCCCACCCAAGGAGAAATGACCCTGTGGGCAAGCTCAGGTTTCGCAGCCAGAATTTAAACACCTCTGCCTGGGAGACTAGACACCCTCGCAGCAGTAGTGGCCAATTAGGATCAAGTGTCAGCCTGTTGACATGTGAAGGATGGAATGTGCGAGCGGTTGGTCAAACAAGGATAGGGAGGTAGTGTTGGTGGTGACAGGCTTTGTCACAGACTTGGAGGAAGGATTTAAAACACATGGCAACTTTGCCAACCAGACGGAAACCTTCACTTCTGTCCAGAACGACTGGATAACGAAGAGATGTCAGGCTTTTTCGCTCTCTCTCTTTCGTTTTGTCCTTCCGCTCTCTCTCTTTCGTTTTGTCCTTCCACTCTCTCTTTTTCGTTTTATCCTTTTTCTACTGTTGCAGTGCTATTTTGGATAATGTCTCAGATTATCTTTGACACAAGTAATTAACTTCACATTGACCCTGAGCAAATATAGCTGAACAATTCACCAGCCAAGCTCTATATGCGACTCATGCCGCAAATACCGCAAAAAGGCAGCTTTCTGATTGATGTATATTCATACACCGTAGGGAGAAAGAAAGGCAACCAAGGTTAAGCTTCTGAGAGCTACACTGCAACGAGATCACAGTTTGATCATATATTTCTTGTTCTGTGAAAGCACACATAGCCAGGATGGAATATTCATCTTTAAAAAAAAAAAAAAAAAACAGAAAAATCATCATTTATTGTCTTTATTTCACACCTGTGTCGAAATGTTTTATGAATTACGTTCAAATGTGAAAAAAATCAGCCGTGGTGGAAGGAATCAGATCAGAATAAGATAGTTTACTTATGTGACAGTAACAATGACACATACAAAAAATGGAGTCATCTACATAGGTATCTTCAATAGTAATATTACCATCATATACAGTATATTTCATTTCCACCACTGAAAAACAATATTACACAATATTACAACAATATATTACACCTCTGATATACAATCCACTGCTCTCCCCCTGAGCGCTGTGCTTTGGCACGTTTGACTGTGGTTTACAGTACAACACGTGTCTTATAGATTCATGACATTAGTAAACTCACTGTTTCCACGAGGCAGCGGCTGAGTTTCTAAATGAAGGGTAACTTCTCTGAACAGGCATGTCATTTTCATTACTTGTGAATTAAGCACTTAAGTGTGAACTGACCAGAGCAGACGATATTTCTACTTGAAATACAGACAATCTTTGGAACATTTGAAGCAGACCTCATTATTCTTTGGGAATTTGTGATGAAACTGCAACCACACGTTCTAAACGACCCAGCGTAACGACACTGTAACCGCAATCATGGCTGCTCTGATAAAAGCATTTTCCAGTGCCTGTAAAGCGCGTGCTTGTGAGAAAGACTTTGAAATGTAATGACTAACATACAAAGGTGAGTAGGTTTGGTTTAAGAAGCGGAAGAGGCACATTTACTGAGCGCTGTGGGTCTTAAACAGCAACAACAAACAACAAAAATGCTGCTTCCTGCACGTATAAAGTTCATTTTTCAGACCTCAACAGTGCCTGCAGATCTTCTGCCAGGCCATGTTCAACCCCGACAACTTTCCCTATTGTCATCAGCAATATTTTTTGTTTTCAAAGGTGAGAGGGGCATGTTCCTTTCACCAGTGGAAATGACACTAATGCCAACATAACGGGCACTGTGGGAGCTGTGGCTTTGTTATACACACATCATGCCCTGTATGTTTACATCATAACATCATCAGAACTTAATGCACCAGCCATCTTGAGCGCATAATACCCCTTAAGAACGCCGATTTGAATGGGCATGCCCACTCCGTGCATATTAATCTTGTGATTGGTACCATTGTTAATGGTGGCGTTTCATTATGTGGTGAACAACTTGCTGATGCTCTCGCTGGCCTCTCCTCCTTTGTCCTAGTGTGTTTTTCCTCCCTGCTCACATTGGCAGCTGTATCTTTTAATGAGATCAGACTTCATTAAAGAGGGCCCCTCACAACCTTCCCCAGGTCTTTTTAACGCAAACGCTTCAATTAGCTGCAGCAGAAGGCAGCAGATTGGAGTTGTTAGGTACAGAAAGAAAAGAGACGGAGGAAAAGGAGGGAGTAGTTGATCCTAATAAAGCTGGACTATGAAAAGTATTTGTTGAATAAATCTTTATGTGTTGAATAAATCTTTATTTTTCCCACGTGAAGTACGATACGTGTGTTTGCTGAGCGTGTGCATGTGCTGCGGTGCTGACCGTGTGTGTGCAGATATTTATGGTAGAACTCCCCGATAGAGTCAGTAGTTCTGCGGAGCCTTTCCTGTCTTTTGGCACATGAATAAATGTTCTGTGCCTGAAAGGTTGTCATGGCAACAACATGAGGAAAAACGTCTGCCATGTCACTATAGTGATAGATTCCATGA
Source organism: Pempheris klunzingeri (assembly GCF_042242105.1). Taxonomy (NCBI): domain Eukaryota; kingdom Metazoa; phylum Chordata; class Actinopteri; order Acropomatiformes; family Pempheridae; genus Pempheris; species Pempheris klunzingeri. The sequence continues at coordinate 5,674,978 of NC_092021.1, read as the reverse complement.
AGCTTCTGCCATGCTAAGCGCAGCCACATCTGTCCAAAATGAATACTGTATGAGGCTCATATTCACGGATATATTTATCGTTTGTATTGAGAAACTGCCAAATGTGCAGGAGAGACGTGTTTACCTTTCTGTTATTTACCTTCGGATCATGAACCAGCATTTGTAGAGCAGTGGAGTCACTGAACGCCCTGTCTAAATGTATACTCTGATGGTCTGATTAAATCTGCTTAGCTCAGGCCTTGAAGTCCTTGAAAATCAGCCTCAGACCATCATGGTGAGTGCTGTGGTTTTATGTGCACGATGACAAACACAGCCGCAAGGCTCTGCATTTTGAATCAAATCAACAACAAAGCGCGCTAGCTTGGAGATGAGTCTGAGAAAAAACTAAAAAGCTTGTGTTGCTCGTTTGTAGGAGGAGAAACAGCAGTGCTGATCTTTGCCCGGGGGACATTGTCCAAAAACTGTTAGAACAGGACTCGTCCATGTGCTTTGCTTAGCTGTTTGGACAAAACTGTGTTCCATTTTTAATCCTCTTAATCTTTTCAAAGCTGTGGCTTTCTAAAATGACTTGGCAGGTTTTCCCTATTACAGTAGGGCCCACTTCGGCATGACATCACCAGTGTAAACTTAAAGGGAAACACTGATGAATACCAATTTTCCTCAACATCTATTGCTTTAAAGATAGGACACTATTTTATATGGAAGCACCACAACCTGAATTACACAGCAAGACTGTGATGTTTCTATGTTTACACATCCTGGTGAGGATCATCTATGAGGATCATCTATGTGATTTATTCTGTAACATGGTACTTTATACCATGGTCTGAGTGAATACTCAATTCTGATTGGCTGCTGGCTATCCATTAAAAAGTGATAACGGACACTTACAAAGTAGTCCCGGTGAGCTGGGGTAACCATGGCAACAGGGACGCAGTCAGAGCCTGTGTTCACAGTGTGTTGCCACACCTTACCTAGCTAGCTTATTTCCGACAGCGATGTGTAATGCTGGTCCTGAAGTGTCTCATCCTCGGAGCACCACAGGATGGAGACACATAAGCTGCAAGGGGGTAGACTGATCCCCTCTGAGCTCGCTGACACTTTGGATCACACGATCACTTTCTGATCACGTCTCTTATAATAGAAGCCAGTTTAGCCTTCCGCTAATCATATGAAAGACTTGTGCTTGTGTTCATGTAGCTAGCTCGAATCACAGTACATCATCTCAGAGGCCTGCGGAAAGAAAAGAATTTTCATAGAACTGCCGCTATACAGTGTGACTACATTGCAGTCACAGTCAGGGCTGTGATGGCAGAAGCATGTGGTCATGCTCATTTGGTGGGAGGGGCTTACTTTTTCCCGTGCCTTTTCCAGATTTCTGCTTCTCAATTTTAATTTAATTTTAGCTCTGATTTTGGTCTCCCTCAACTCCTGAGAAACCCCTCGCTGTTTTGCTGCTAAATGCTCCATCGTGCTGACATTCTTCTTGGCTGCTGCTTCGCGCTGGGCTGGCTTTGCGCAGCAGGTTTAGTAGGAGCTTGTTTTCTTGCTGAATACAGCAGCCTGCTGCTGCTGGAAACGATGCTTGGAGATACAGGGAGAGACAGTAGAGCCTGGGAGACCAAGGGAGAGAGAGAGAGAGAGAGAGAGAGAGAGAGAGAGACGGATGACGCAACTTTGGTCTCGCTTCAGTTGTTGTTCAGACAATGAAAAGAAACTTTGGTGACAACAGTAAAGACTACTGAAACAACTTTAGAGATGGCCGCTTCATAGAGGCATCCCAGATGTTGTCCCACTCAGTCACGACTCCATGATGGCGACAAACATTCCAGAAGCGCAGTGTCGGCTCTTCCGCAGACACATATATGATATTTAGTTTAGAGTTGAGTTGCTGACCCCTCTTGTGTTTGACAAACATAAATATTTGATGCTCATTTAGATAGTAACTGATGCTTTGTGGTTGTTCTGGAGCTCAACAACCTCTTGCACAGCTGCTGTCTATAACCCGTATTTTTGTTCATTTTGTCTGCCATCATAACATAATGATTTTATCTGCAGCTCAGCGGCTTGGTAATGATGGCTGGTCAAAATTGTATTTATGAGCTGCAATCAGATGCCATACTTGTTCTGTTATCTGACAATGGAGACCGAAAAAATATGTAAATGAGAACAACTATATTGTGAATTCAACTGAATTAAACGTAATAGGAACGACCGCAGAGAACAAGAGGTTAAACAGATCATCTCCCTCCCTCACTTCTCTGCTTCTCACTCTCATTCACTTACTACAAACAAAAAAACCCAAGTTTTTCTGTGTGTGTGTGAAGACAAAGTCAGAAACAAGTGGAATGCATTATTATTAGACATATATTTGAAGCCAATTGCCGATAAATACAGGCATTTACAATATTCACATTCGTAAAGCATCCTGATCCTGAGTACATAGTGTAGCCAAAAAATGTAAGGTCATCATTGATTGTCTTTGTTTTGTCAGGGGCAGGAGGAGATGGACATCTTCTAACACATATTAATTGGGCTTTTGGACTTCAGAGTGCACACCATCTGCAAAACACCTTTCCATTTGACTGACAGCTTTATTCAAAGAAATTAAACCAATATAGTCCGTAGTTCCTCCACCACCAAGGTTAATATCTCAATTATTAAACAGAGCTACTAAAAGACAGAGGTCATTATCAGTGACTGGATTAGCAGTGCTTCAGAAAAACACCGGTCTGCTGCTTTTCCCATTTTCAATCATACAGCCAGATGGCATTCTACACTTTCAGTGGCAGTGTACCGTCTCTGTCTCTTGCTGAAAAGCTCCTCGGCACTCAAAGCACACTCCAAACACACCACCGAGTCCAATTTATTCTTGAGCGTGATCAGGAGGAGAGCATTCCTACTATTGCACGTGTTGAGTCCATCCTTGCATTTCTCCAACTAGTCCTTATCAAATATTAATATTTCTGTGAGTGCAGAGTAAATGTGGATTATAAAAAGAAAAGGGCAGGGGGACTTTGGAGGACGACTCAGAGAAATGCACACACTAATCGAAAGACCTCCAGGTCAGCACAAATATCTCGAAGAAAATGAGAATTTCCTTTTGGGGTGTATTTATGAAGCCCACAGTATGACAAGAAAAACATCTCCCTCAAAGCATCATGGGAAATACGTCGTCGGAAATAAAGCTGACATCTCCGGTTTGAGGGAGAAGGCGGTTGTAAGTCAAAGATCAGCACTCACAGCTGAACTCTCTCTTCTTCTTGTTTGTCTTTATTGGTTTCGTGCTGTCATTACTATTTCATCTTCTTAAATGGGACGTCCAAGGGTGGAAGTGGTCAGTGAACACAACTAACAAATAAACATTTGGATAGAAAGTGCAAAGTCACATTCATAAAACTTTAAGTGTACCATTTTGAGTTTATAGTGGAACAAAAATGTGCAAATGCAGGTCCATCAGTCTCTGGAAAAAAAAAACAAAAAAACAACCAACTCAGCCTTAAATTTGGGGAAATGAGGGAGAGAGGAAAACGCCAGGCAAACAGACAGAGCGTCAGCGAAGCGCACAGAAACATCTCGGAGTGATGGATGGCAACGGTTGGACAGAACAACAGACATTTATCCTCCTCAGTGCTGCTTGTACATACAGTAATAAATAAACAAGTGTGGAAGGGGAAATCTGTTAAGTCTGTTCAGGACTTTAAAGAAAGAAAATCTGTACCCATGTGGTAAGCTTTCACAATTACAACCAACCTTGATGCCTTCCCTGTGGGCTGCGGTGTTTGATTGCCCCACGTCCACTTTGTGCATGAGGAGATAAGCGCAGCTCGCTCTTTTAACAAACAGAGCTTGAGCTGTTTGCACGTGGCTATCTGTGAGGCAGGTGTGTAGGGAAGCTTTGACTTTGTAAGCCATATTCAAACAGAGGGGGGATTACATCTGTTCCTCCAGCACCAGAGAAGCGTCCAGCTGAGCCCAGAGGCTCATTTAATACGGGGTCGACACCGCCGACACATCTGTATGCTGTAGAATGGACAGAGATAAGGGGTTGGGGTTGGGGAGGGGCGGGGAGGACTTGGGGAGGGGGGACTGAGCCGATCAGATATGGAAATGCGGGGAGGGCGTGCAGAAGCAACACGGTGGAGAGATGAAGCAGCGCTGTGATTGACAGGATGGTGGGACGACCGACAATGCAGAAGAAGAAGAAGACAGACGCAGATAAAGGCAGAGAAAAGACGTCGTAAAAAGAATCACAGCTTGTGTTATATAATCAAATGTACTCATCTTGATTAACTCAGTGTGTGTAGTGACATTAGCCATTCTCACCAGGCAGCCGCCAGTTATCACCCTAATACCATAAGTCCATTAAAGTACATTACAGGGGCGACTGAATGAAAAAGCTCTTTTTTTTTTCTTCTTTTGAGGAGGATGATGATTACTTCTACACGTTTCTTGTGAGATTCACAACATTGGATTATAGAAAAAAATGGTATTGACGAAGTTGAATAATAGGTGGCAGACCAAACACCTGCAAAACTAAAGGCATCCCTATTAGCTTGTATGCTTTGGCTCTGGCGATTCATGTGTCAGGCTGACATATAGAGACAGACAACCATTCACGGGTCACACTCCCACCTATAGTCAATAAAGACCGAAAGAGTGACTAATTAATCTAACCGGCGTGTCTTTGGTGCTGCCCCACGCTGAACTAAGATGGTGAAAATGGAAAACATTGCTTACTGTTAATGTTAATGATGATTTCAGCACAAACGCTACCATGCCAATATTTACTTTTAGTTTAAAAAAAAAACAGGAATTACAGTGAGCACAGCCTCAGAGTGGCTGGAGCTTGTTTATAAGCCAATGATAAAAATGCAGATCCAGCTTTTTGTCTTGTGTTTAACCTTTAATTACAACTATTCAAATGGCCGATGAGCTCTGACCTTTCACTTCACTTTCAGTTCAGTGTTTACAGCACCGCCGTAACTTCAGAAGTGGATATATGGCGTTTCGCACTCTATATCTGTGTGCACGTTCATGAATTGAAGCATTTAACAGTGAGAAAGAGACAAATCAAGGGAGGAAAAAAAAAAAAAAAACCCAGCCAGCAAACAAGAGCACCCAGAGGCATGAATCATTTCAGCTGACAAGAAGACAAAGGCCTGCAACATGTAATAACTCAACTCTTTCCGTGAATCTGTCACTGGGGTTTGAATGTTGAATTTTACACCTGTGTGTGTGTATGTGTGTGTGTGTGTGTGTGTGTGTGTGTGTGTGTAAAGAGAGAGAGGGAGATGCTAAATTCTCCCACTTAGATGAAGGGCACCTCTGTGGAAAGAGGGTTGGGTAGATTCTGCCCCTGTGGGATGGAGGGGTATTTGTCACTGATGACGTCCTGGTCAAAATAATTCCAAGCTGATATACCTCTGGAGGAGACTTCAGGGAGAGAGAGAGAGAGAGAGAGAGAGAGAGAGAAATAGAAAGGAGAGGGGGGCAGGGTGAGAACGAGAGACAAAGACAAAAAGAGGGAGAGAGAGAGAGCGAGAGGCACACAGGTGAGCGAGGGAGGAGAGACGCTGAGAGGTGATTTTTACCTCGACTTAGTAGTCGCCGTGAGGCTTTGCTACTGCAAAAGTGTCGTGTCGTATTAGCTGCATCATGGTATCAAGGAGAATAGTATATCTATGCGGCGCTGATTGAGCGCTGCGAGTGGATGTGAGTGCGTTCCTCGCCTGCAAATGTACAGCAGTTTCAAGCAGAATTCCCCTGTGAGCGAATGAATGTCGCCCAATCTCTATATGGATTCGTACATGAGTGCATGTGCTTGAGGGCGTCCTTGCACATGTCAGCGCAAACTCCGGTATGTTAACACACACACACACACACGCGTACACAACCCTTGCTGGTGGAAGAAATGTCCCCAAGGCCTAAATCAGTCAGGAAAGGCTGAGAATTCCTGATTCTGTCACAGATACAACAAACTGTGACCTTGAGAGCAGAGGGCGGCGCTCAAAGAGATGGCTCAGATTTTCAGGCCTGATTTGAGCGTGTGTGTGTGTGTGTGTGTGTGTGTGTGTGTGTGAGCATGCTTACGTATTATGCCATGTGAGATTTCCTCAATCTCACCATCAATCCATGAAGTCAGAGGCTTTGAAAGCTGTTGTGCTGGGGTAGGAGGGCAAGGTATTTTATTTACACCTCAGAGTGTGTCATTCAGAGGTCGAGGGTGTACATATGAAAAAAAAAAAAAAAGAGGGATTCATTCATTTATCCATTCCTTTTTTTTTCATTTTAACAATAATAGACCATCCATCCATTTTCTGATGTTTGCAAGCAAGCAAAGTAGCTTGGATATTACCTGCAATAACAGATTTTTGTGGCGACTTGGGACTTGGAATTATCATCATCTTGTAAATTCATATGGTGAACGTTATCCAATGTTCATTTTATTAGCTCTGTTTTTGGTCTCTACCAACTCCTGAGGGAAGTGTCTGGCTCCGAAGCTGCTAAATGCTCCACTATGTTTAGAAGCTATAGTCTCTAACTATGTCTGTCTGACGGTTAATGCTGTCAGACGGGGTCAGTAAGAACATGCCAAAGTCCAAAAACATCAGGAAAAAGCCCAAAACAGCCGGGTACAGATTTACAGGATACAGATTTAGATATAACAGAGGCTAGATAGCGAACACATGCTATGAGTGGGAACGGTCTGACGGAGCATCTGCAGGACTGATGAAAGAAACTGGGAACAGGTGAGAGTGGGTGGAGTTGGCCAGGTAACTGAAGGGCGGCTGAGAAACGGGAACAGGTGTGTAGATAGGTGGGAGCGGTCAGGTGCTGGAGGAAGCGGGGAAAAGTCGTGGGCATCTGGCAAGTCTGGAGAGTTAAAGGAAAATGCACAGTCTAGTAGAACTGCAGATGTGGCTTGAGAGGAGAGACAGAGAAACAGATTATGACAGCAGTACAATCTACGAGTATCATGTTCTTTTTCCTCAGTTCCCTTCATCTTTGTCTCTCTTTTTTTGTATCTCTCAGTTTCTTTCTGTGGAAGAATCCGCTAACTAAAACTGATGTATTTTGAAAAGTACACGATGTGCACTTTATTCCCAGCAAAGTTTCTGTTTTTCAGCAGCGAGACCTGGGTCCATATATATATATATATATTATGTGGACTGATAAAAAAAAGAGAGGATAAAATCTTGTGATTAAATGTGGAGTAATGAAGGGATTATAGTTAAAAAAAAAAAAAATGAACATGCAATGAGAAATAACAAGACAGTGCCTGTGCTCCCATTTCCCACATGAATCCTATTGTGAGAAAAAAGACATAATGTGGGCAGAAAAGGATAATCCCATTCAAATACATTAGTTTGAAAATCGTGCTGAGGGACACAAAAAAAACGTGAAATTCGTGTCTGAGCGGTTAACTAGCAAGGAACAAAGGACTGACCGGTTCCCTCTGACCTGCAACCAGAGCGAAGCAATGACAAGAGCCACCTCTGACTTCAGCACCATAATCCTTTTTTCAGACTGACTCATCAATAGATTTGCCAGCTAAGAAAGTAGCATGTCGGAGGACCTCTCTCCCTCTCCTTAGCATATTCACACACACACACACACACACACACACACACACACATAAATGGTCTGTATTTGTATAGTGCTTTTTACATTACATTACATCCTCATTCACACATCATTCAAACAGGAGATCTTGTAAATTGTTCTGTATGTTTGACTTTTGCATTGATTTAATGTTTTGGATTAACCAGCTGTCCTCTTTAATGTTGTACAAGAGTGTATGACGCCAACCTCTGCTCTGTCAAGACCTCCAAAATCCTTCAACTTGCTATCAATATGATCATTTTGGTTGGAGTTATAATGTTAATTTTTTACCATGATTCCAAATTGATAGTTTAGTTTGTTAAATGAGACTGAAGCAGTTAAATTGGCGTTTTCTTCTTTTTAAAGAAGTGGTGCCCTTCGCCCAAGATGGACTTTGCTTTAAGATTATCAGTTATCTTTGGTAATTCCTAAGTATGTCTTATTCTGCCAAATGTATTCAAAATACCTCAGGAATGGCACAACTCCAACATAGCCTTGTGTGGCTGGTGTTTAATCTGACTAAGTGTGAGGTCATGAGACAAATCTGGATGTATGGAGAATTAAAAAGAACTGAGCTTATCGGACCTCTGTTGCCCCTCATCTCTGCTTGAGGCCAGCATCTCCAGGCTACATTAGCTGCCACTAGCATAGCATTGTGTCATGCCATTGTTCCGATGACCCATTATTCCAAAACCCCAATAGTCTGAAAAAAGGCCTATTTGTGTGACAGACCGTTATCTAACCCCTAACCCCTAACTGTACAGAAATATAACCACCAACAACAATAATATAGCAATGTAGCCTTACATCTAATGACCTAGTAACGGGGGGATGCACCAACTAAGGTAAAACTCTAATGAGTTTACTCCAACATTGGAAATTTGTCTGCAACAGTAAACTCACTTAAACTGTCGTTTGGTGTAAGGCCAGAAGGATCACCTATTAAGGGCAAAACCCTGCTGATTCAGCACCATGGATAGGACTGGTACTCACTGAACAAACAGCTGCAGGGTGAGTGGATATATTTGGAACAATGAGCCCACGGAGTAATTGGCTTTTTTTTTTATCAGGATAAAGGATATTTTTTGGACTATTGGGGCTTCAATGTACACGCATACTCCCATTTGTTTCGGAATTATGGTCTGAATGGTCTACGGCATAATGACCTGACAATGGACATTCTCCCATATGTTATGGGATCATAATGTGTATTTGAGTGTGGCTGTGCGCTCTGTGCTGTGTTTCCTCCCTGCCTGAGGGCGGTTATGCTCCCCCTGCTCTGTATTTTTCAGTGTGCTGAGTTGTAGGTTGCGGCTGCTGATTGGACTGGAGACTGATGGCGTCCACTTTAAAACGGCACTTCTTCTCTTTCCCTGGCTCTCAATCAGACCGCCCTGTGCCACCTTGTGATTGTGCCACCTTTAGTGTTGTCCTGATCTTTCCTGTGAATGTTAAACATCTACTAAAGAAATAGTCCTGGTAGTTATAGGGGTAGAAGCCTTTTCTTTTGTGACATTAAGTTAATTGCTAATATTATTGTTTCAATTAGTGTTTTGGCTGTGCTCATTTATCTTGATTACTTTGTCCTTGGCTGGGCAAAACGCAGAACACACTCAAATCTCCAACTTGTCTGTTCGTCTGATTGCATTGTGGGTAATGTAGGTGCCAAGTTTTGACAAGGATGAAGAAAGTGTGTGATAAAAAAGATGAAACTGTCCATCATGAGTATAAAAATGTAGGAGTTTGTACTGTAGGAGTTCAACTCTAAATCTGTGGAGCACTTTTGCTCCTACATTTGGAGCCAGATTGTCAGGGCTTTAGGCAAGGTGCACAGAGATAGCTGAGATATAAAGTTCAGTTCAGAAAGTTCATATTCATCATCCCAGAGAACCACACTGGCTCTCACAGTGGGCTTTTCAGATGGGCGGGCAGACAGAAGGGGGCTCCTCACTGTGGAGGGGCTTCAGATGTGCTATGATGTATATTGATGGTTCACAACAGATAAAAGAACAGGAGAGGAAAAAAAAAAAAAAGCCATGAGCCATCCTGATTCTCCAACGCTACAGTGAGTTGCAGCATCTTTTAATAGACGTGCCGACTAATGCACATGCGAGCGTGATCACATACGTGTCGACACAAACACACGACATGATGTCTCTCTGTGTCAGCTACTTCCTCACTGTGTAGAGAGGCGTGACGACAGTGGCACCTCTGCTGTCATAAGCGATTTAGCTTCAATAACTGCTAAACCAGTCCTGAACCGGAGCTTGCCAAAAGTGGAGTGAAGGCTCAATTTATTGTATTGTAAATGATATGTGTCCAGCAATTACTGTTTGTGATAAATGTTATGCTGTTCAGCCAAAGGCTGCTTGAGCTCAGGTTGCATTTAATATTTTTATTCTGTCTGTCAGCAGCGAGGCATCTTTTTTCTCCTGACGCACACAAGAAAAAGTCATCATAAATATTTACTATTTATGACTCCACAGCTAAGTGGTTTCTTTTCTGTACAGGTGCTTACTTGCATTACATCTACCTGTAAACTGCAACCGTTTCTTCAATGAGTAATTACATGTTTCGTTCACGCTACGATAAACTGTCCTTCCAGCATTTCTGTATGTTAATAGAAGCCAACATTGGATTTTTCACAACCTCAAACTGTCAAAACATCAATATGTTTCCCAGAAAAACAAATAGACACCACTTGTACAAAAGAAGAAAAGGTCAAGAGGTACATCTGTTTAACATTTGCACCATCTCCCGTATCACTCACTGTCAGAGGATTCAAACAATGTTACCACTGTGAGAGAGAGACAGAAGAGGATGAAAGACAGACGGGCTGTCTGACAGAGAGAAGACACGAGGAAAGAGCAGAGTGAGGGAGAAAAGGAGAGGGAGAGTGACAGCAGTGAGAGCTTTAAACGGGTTAGAATCAGACTAAGGCTTTGCACCGAACGTCCCATGTGGCTGTTTATCTGCTGCTGTTTGCACAGAAAATTAGGTTATACAGGAGCACCTCTGACACACTTTCTCTCCATCACAAGGTGAGCCGCTGAGATCCCAGCAAAGCTCAGAGCGGCACGTCCGCATAGAAATCTACCGATACAACGACAGTCAAATCACACACGCCGCTTAAAGATGAAGTTCAAGCCCTTACGCAAATACCACGAGAGCAGGGTTGTTGTTCTAGGAACTGAGGTTCAAGCTTTTGAATTCATGGTATGATCACATATCTACTGGACAATCACACAGTCCTGTGGTGGTTGCCTTCGTCCTATAAACAAGTCACCCTTGATATTTGGGGTAAAAAACAACAACCTAATTCCTATTTAGTAGGAGTTTAACATGCAAAAACTCATCTAATCTTCTTCCCTCTGGTTTGATTGATGATGGCATCTCCCTGGCAGTATAAGCAAACAGCCCCACAACTGTCATCGGCTTTGAATATTGCCAATTTCCACATCACTCCGGTGAGAAAAGCGCAAAGAAAACAGCGCAGACAGAAAGCTGTAACGTGAGTTGACTAAGACTTGTCAAAAGCTTGTTTTCCCTTTGTCGAAAAAAAAATTTTTGTTCACGTAGAAACACATTTCTCAGAGTAAGAAGCTGATTGAGAAAACATGTTTTCAGGGCCTTTCCAGGGTTGTCTCCAAAAAGTCGAGGCTCAAATTTTAATAAAAAACAGAAAGGTACAGATGGTATGTGTCATCTCTTACGACGGGTGAGCTGATTTCTAATTCACCATGAGTCATTACTTTGTTTTAAGGATTTCTGAGTTTCCTACTGTGTGTAATGTTTATTCTTCTGATTTTTTTTTTGTGCCCCAAAATCTCTTGGCGTTCATACAGTAGCTTCTGTGAGTGATACAGCTGTGCACAGTACACTGTAGCTAAACTGCATTTGCCTGGAAACTAAAAGGTCAGGCATCTGAAAAAAGTTACAAAAAGTGGTAGTGTAGCATGAACCTACTGAAAATAAAGGTTCATATCATGTACCATAAAGTCCACACAACACTTTGGACTTCCAAGTAATACAACTGCACAGCCCTCCTCTGCCTGCAGAATGCACAGTTGTGTCTCTGGGGAATAAAGTTGAGGTTTATTGGTGTTGTTGCAGAATTACATTTGAAATTGTCTGTTTGTTATTTTTCTGGTGGAATGGAGGGGAATGTGATGGTGAAAGTGAGGCTGCAGAGATATTTATGTGATGAAGGATTTTGGATTATTTTTTGTCGGTATTTTCCCCCTCACCCGGTCATTCTACGCAGCTTCTGTCTGCGGTATCACTTCAATCTCAGTAGGGGTTGACAATCTTTACTCTTCCAATATCTGAAAAGCAATTCGGACACTACAGTACCACTTGATGTTATATACCTATATGTGCAACGGTGTGTGTGTGTGTTTGTGAAAGTCCATGCCAGAACATTAAGATTTCACCCTCACTTTTATAGGCACTTAGAGTGCAGAGATAGAATACTTCAGTTTCTAGATGGTCATTATCATTAGTAACCACTGGTCTTATAACCATTGGCGTTATGTGGATCCATAGAACCGATGTTCTTGTGATGATTTAACTTCTAAATTACAACTGATTCAAAGACATCTCATTAATATAACAGCATAACGAGCAGCCAAGCAAGACACACACACACACACACACACACACTGTAAACAGCCCATTTGTTCTGTGATAATATCTACGTGATTCTTTCAGGGGTTTCAAGCTTTTCTTTTAACGTTTTCAACTACATTTCTCTGAGTGCATCAGTAAATGCAGCTAGCTAAGGTGCTGTCATGTGACCTACAGTAAGTGTAGAACTAATGAAATCACATATCCTGAGATAACGCTGTTGTGAATTGTTATATAAATAAAGATTGAAATAAAGATTGATTGATGTAGCAAAATACATATTTACTTGTGCAAGAATCAAAGCAACTGCAAACATGTGCATCTGTGTTTGCGAGCAGTACAGTCAAATGTAAACTCACATTTAAGCATGGAATTTGTCAATAATCCCAGTTAAGGGTTTTTTTTTTTTAATATATTGCTATCAATAAGACATTAAGTGCAAGATATTGAACTACATTCATAAACATGACTTGAAATATGATTGAGTTAGTCAGTTACACAAAACTAACACATTATTTTGTTGTTTTAATCGGGTAAGTTGACGTCTATGCAGAAATAATTACACCAAGACAAGACTGTTGTGCATTTAAGTGATTTAAGCATGTGAGTTGAAAAATTACATCATAAAAATCTGTGTCTTCCTGCTATGGAATATCTTATCTTATCTTATCTTATCTCATCTTACAGAGTAAAGCATGCATAAAAAGGCTCTGGTTTCTGAAAGACAACACTCAGACTAGTTGTGTGGGAGATACTCTTAGTCCAAACAGCAGATAGTGTTTTGAAACGTAAAACTCTTCAAATCCCACATTTAATGCATAAATGTCACATCCTCAAATATCATACAATACATTTGGACAAGTTATTGTTCAATACTTGGGTCATAACAACAGGCACACTTGCTGTGCATTTCCAATTTGATTGATATAAATCAAATATCACGTACATCATACTGTGATATAAACTTAAACGACAATTCTTAAAAGAAGAGACTGATGCAATTGTCTCTAAAGAATCAATCAGACCAACTCTTGTCTAGTCTCGTCTGCTTGCTTTATAGCTGAATGCACGTCAACGGTGCCATTGACGTGTATGTTATTGATGCACAAATGACATCCCACAGAGACCAAGATTGTGACAGCTTTCTCAGAAACACTCAAGCACAATTAGATAGATGGATGATGGATAGATAACAATCCTGCCGCTCGCCAAAGGGATGAAAGGGAGGGGGCTGGGTAAATAACTAAATTATAATTGCTATTTCTGTGCGTGTTAGGAGCCTCACTGAGTGCATGTGTGTGTGTTTGAGCGTGGTTGTTGGGGGGGGGGGGTAAAACAGTCCAGCAGGCTATAAGAGAGGCGGTGGTGAAAATGCATTGGAAGAAACCCTGGAGGGCAGTCAGTCATCATTCAATCAGCCTATAGGCACAAAATTACTTCCAGTTGATCGGCTATAATGACCGGAGCGGTGTCTGAAGGCCAGTGGCCACTACAAATTACATTAGCATATGCAGTAAGGGTCATGTAGAGCTCAGCAGCGATCAATCTGCCATCTCGATGTAGGCTTTGCCATTGTAGGCCTTTAAAATAGTAAAAAGTGTTTTCACTTTTGATCACATTTCTTACAATGTAACATTTTGTTCTCAACTGATGAGTATCATGATACACACACTTCACAGAAAGCATAAACTAATCCTATTTAGTATTAGATCAACCACCACTATGTCCATCATTTAAAAAAAAAAAAAGATATTAAGGGCTTCGTTCTTTTGTGGAAGCAGAATGATGAATCGGGATCGTCTTGGCCATAAACAACAGCACTTGACGACAATAACACACTTGGTTGCATGCAAGACCGAGCTGTTTGCACGGCTCATTTCATCAGATCACCAAGACTTAAGGCCTGGTCACACCAGCATTAAAAAAAAATGGCAAAAGTAGGCAAAGTGGCTCCGCTTTGCATCAAATTCAACACTGACCAACACCGACAGTGCTTACCTCTCAGGGATCAGAGAGCTAAAGACCAAACGGAGGCGAAACTCTCGTAGCTCATTAGCTGTATTGCATCGTTTACATTTATTTCCCTGCCTCTGTCGGAGTAAACTCCACTTAAGAGCGAGGCAGGAGTCAATAGTACAAATGTGTCCTTGGATAAGCCGTGAACTTATTATCCTGTTCGCGACGAGTTAGAGAGTCAATACATACAGTGTAAATGCAACAGGAGCATCGTGGGAAAAGCTTTTTATAAAAGTATAATGCAAATGTGCGTGTGTGTATGAGTGACTGTGGTGAGTGGGTGTGTGCCTTGTTATGTGTGTGTGTGTGTGTGTGTGTGTTCCAGTGGCACGCTCTGCTCGCTGGCCTATTTTCTGCACAATAAGCTGTTTTCAAGACACACATACACAAACCTGGCACATCATTTTGAGTTTGATTTCATCATCGCTTTTAATTTTTCCCTTCTGTTTGAGCAATGATTTGACCAAAAATATGCTTCTCTCAGTCTTTGCTGCACCATACCACTAAAGCTCTCACATAATTTAAATTTTTACGACATCAGAGAAAGAACGATAAAAGCGGCTGCAGAAGCAAAGAGATTAAAAACATCAACGCCTGGCAGAAAAACCCAAGATTTGTCCAACAAAGAGACGATGGCTCTCACTGAGTCATACCTAACCAAGTACAAGAGCATAATAATTAATGTTGTGGCTTCCTGAGGATTTGACTGACTTGGTGAAAGGCCTTCAGTATCTGATGCTTCAGCATTCCTGTTAGACTCGAAACTCATTTCAGGGTGAGAGATGAAGCTAGCGGCACAGTGCCTGCACAAGCAGGTTGAAATCATTTGTGTGATGATGTCTTATGGCTTGAATTCTGTCATGTGAAGAAAAGTTAGTTAAAGAACTGCTCTGGATATTTTCAAGTCTGTTGCTCTAAAAGAGTTAGTGGTTGACGTCCCGTCCACACTGGCCGTCAGATGATCCTGTCTCTGTGCGACACCGCTGAGAGAGAGAAGTCTAAAATTAAGTTACATGCACACGGTTACAGGGTCGGGCTCACTTGTAATTTGCTGCCCCGTGTTGTGGAGATAATTATAATAGTTTTAATGTCATTATCGTCCAAGCGTCTGGGCCGTGCTGTCTGCTGAGGAGAAGGCGAGCACCCTGTTCTTATTCCCAGGTCGTCTGGCATTCTGGATGCCCTTTTGATGTCCGATTCCAACGCAAAAGGAACCTTTTTAGTGTCTGAAATGCACCGGCCCCTGACCCGGTATAATACTGACGCATTTGTCATCGTGGCATCCAGACATAGATACGTTCTGAAATGATCAGTTTCATTAGGTGTGGGCGCCAAAACTATGGGGTTAAGTTTAGGAGATCTTTGGTGAAAATAAGCGCGTTAGTAATGTAAGTTGCATTATGCATGTGAGATAAGTTAAAACAACTTCACACTGACATTTGGTTTTACACAGGACATGAATAACAGCCTCCGGGGGGGGAAAGCCTTGTGCTTGACCAGTAAATCTATCCCCTCACCTCTCTATAAAGCATGTCATACAGATCCTAAAGGGTGCTTTGTATGTCTGTATGACATGCTAAAGGGGGGTGATGAAGTGTCGGTATTTGATGACCTAGGAATGAGAACGGTCTAGGGTGAGGGGGGGGGCAAGGTGAGGTTGTGTTTGGTATTCGAAAACGCTACAGCTCTGAGGGCAATATTATCATTCATTTGGAGTCATGTCCACCTGATGGAGTCACCTATCCATCTGAGAATGTAAACTGACTCTCTTTCAGCTCTGTTTTGGTCTCCTCCAACTCCTTAAGGAAATATGTGTCTCATTAGTCGCTAAATGCTCCACCATGTTCACCAGATAGTCTCTGACTGTGTCTGACTGCTGTTTGGTGCAGAACAGGTACTGTACAGTGGGTTTTTGGAGCTTCTCCACTAAAAACAGCTGCCTGCTGTGAACTAAAACAGCAGAGTTACAGCCAGACAGCTAAACAATGAGCTGAAACTCTCTATAAAGTCCCATAATGCTGCTGGGACCTGCAGATACAGGTGACAATTCGCTGTAGTTTCATCATTACGAGCGATCCCTTTCACGTTATTCCATACGTTTTTAGTCAGTTTTTCCACAATTAAAAGAAAAGTGTAAAGCTCATATCATGGACTATCGTGGGCAAACATCTTTCCTTGTTTTGTTGAAATGTCGATTTCCTGTGATTACATCATCTAGTTTTCCAGCACATCTCGATGCTCTATGGATGCTAATATCTCAAGGTCAACCACTCAGTCAACATGAGGGGTAAGTACAGAGTGACAATTATAATAGTTATAGCACAAGCTCAGAAATAAGCACACAAATGCATATGGCAGCTTTAAATTAAATCTACCACGTCCATGCACACCAGAAAGCTTTGGTTTGAGAGACTGTCAGTAGAAAAAGTCTATACTATGTCTGTTTGCCCTGAACAGCAGACCAAAAGATCTTCAAACATTCTTTCAATGCAGCGATGAGTACCTTTTATCACGAGTTGTCTCTATAAAATACCTTAGTAGATATATTGATTCAGAGCTTTCTTTCAACCTCCGCACAAACGTTTTTTATTCAAAAAGTAGATGAAGGTCTGGGCAGCCTTCATAGTTTGAAACTGAGTATTCCTCTTAATGTCAGGACAAACTTGTCGCCCAATTGATGCTACCTGTTTGGGATAACACTTCTACTAATGCTATACATAACACCTTGTAGAGATTTGCTTTGAAATGTCCCAGAGACGGCTGCACTTGAAATGTACGAGGCTCTTAATTAAGAGATTAAAAATGTCAGATAAAAGTATTTACACACTTGCATGTGAAAGAACCGACACAGTTCAAGAAAAACAGCTAAAAATAGGAGTGAATAACAGACTTAGTAGATGTGCTTTGCTGACATAATCAACATGCATGTTAAAGTTTCCCTTGTTTTAATTATTATCATTTATCATATTCTGCTTGTATGTGTACTACTGTATTGTATGTGTACTACTGTATTGTATGTGTACTACTGTATGTATATTACTGCAGCTTTAACATTTCAAGAATCCTCATAACAATCATTTTAGTGAATTTATTACTCTTTTATTATATATTTATCATTGTTGTGATTCGATTTATTTAATCATCTGTGCTCCTGTGTGAGTTTTGTATTCACCACCTGCAGTACAGACAAGTCATCTTGTCAGAACCCTCTTGAAAAGAAAATGATGCATCTCAAGAGGCTTGTCAAGGTTGTTGTTTGCACCTCTCCAAAGAAAAACTCCTCTGGGTTTCTTGACATTTTAACCTTGTTTGCTGAACTCTTTCTCCTTATACTTTAGTTATTGCGAATGTGGGGTACAGCCTTTTCCCGACAAATGCGAGCAAGTGCAGCGCAATAGGTAAAAGCCTGTGCATTACCACCCATTACAAGCCTGGTTTGGTTTCTGTCACTTTAAATGGTATTCTTCATAGCTTTCACAGTAAACACAACGCATAGTTTTTTGCAAAATGATATATTGCTCTGCACAGTAAATGCAGTGTAAGAGGCAGCTTTATAACACCAGAACCGGGAACTTTTCACAACACAGGCCATCTGTGCACTCATCTTTACATAGAAAAGTCCAACACTAAGTCAGCTTCTACATTTTTCAGACTCAAATGTACCACTTAATGAGGCCTGTCTCTGCTGACTTCTGTACTGACCTTATAACAACACTGGAGACAGTGTTGGGGACAAATCTCTATCCAAGCAAGTGGCATTTCTTCAAAAGTTTGCATCTGACCAACTGCCTTTCAAAACTCTTTCTTCTGTCCTTCCAGTTTTGCACACACACACACACACACACACACACACACACACAAACACATTCTCTCTCTCTCCCTCTCTCTCTCTCTCACACACACACAGAGAAACACACACTCCATTTCCTCTGCTCTAGTTACCCATGCATGTGAGTCAAACTACCAGTTAAGCTTCCTTGTTAAAAAGGTACAAATCAGCATAATTGAGAGCAGATGGTGTGGAAGTGTGTGTGTGTGTGTGTGTGTGTGTGTGCAGAGAGGGGCACATTACAGGACATTTGTACCTGAATGAGGCCTGTGTTAGGAGGTGAAGTGGGCACTCCATGGAGCCAGCTGGTGGCTGATAATAAGGCAGCCTGAACTGTTCCTTGCTGTGTGGTTTTCAATTCAACAATCTGCATTGGGCACAGGTGGGGGAAGAAGCCTGTGAGCTTCTGTAAAGGTCCCAAAATAATGACAAGTGACATTCAGCTGACAAAAAAGCCGCGCTCGCATAGAGCTCTGCCTGTGAAGCAACACGTTGATGGTATTAACAGGAAGGGCAAATAACTGGCTGGCTTTCATGAGCATGCCATGATGCTGACTGTATTTGGCTGCCATTGTGAATGCAAATATGCACCAAGCCCAGGTGTGTAGAAGTATTCCCATAACCTGTGAGCCAAGCTGAAAGTCAAATGAGAAATGTTGTCAAATGCTGTAATGTGCTTTGCAATTTATCCACTCATTCTGAATGGACTTGTCCTCTGCAAGGATACATTGGCAAAGTATTTAGCAATTAATATCCCTGATTCACTTCAACATGGACTCTTACCCTCCAGCCCTGGCTGATGCCTCAGACTGTCAGAGGGGATTTCACGAGACAATCAATGAAAAAGATCGTTATGTTTATATTCAACTGAATCCCATTTCAAATAGTTCCTCTCGCAATTGTAATGATCCGAATGTCCAGCGTCTGATTATTATTTCCCTCCTCTTCTCCTCCTCTAGTTGAGCAAAAAGGAAAGTCTTATTTAGCCAGAGATGAAAGGATGAGGTAAGACCAGGATACTTCAGAGGGCTCGCTGTGTGATGTGCTGTTTGAAGCGGATGCACACAGACCATTTCAAAGACATCTGGAGACCGAATGGCCAGTGGCACTGTGTTGCCATGGCAGCCACATGCTGCACTATCCTCCACTCTTTATCGAAGCAACCTCTGCTTAGAAAATAATATAATATAATAAGAAAGGTAAAGTGAATCTAATATTGGACTGGAAAACAGATGGGGAAATTATCGTTTGTTAACTCAGTAGGTGATGTCTCCAACTATCTCACTGTCACTTCAGCAACTGAATGAGAAGAAAATGTCATTACAATTCAGGTATTTTTGAAAGAAGGGTGTTCACAAGGCTTAATTCACACGGCGATGGCAGGCCTTCTTAGTTGTCTCCACAAGTTTGTTGCTAAAAAAATGTAGAAAATGTAGAAAAGCCACAATAAAACCTCAGAATGCATTTGATTCTGCGTTGACCTGAAAAATCATAATCGTCCAAACCGGTGTCAACATGTTTTTTAAATGTAATGTTAGGTAGCTTCTTTATTATTAAAAGGAAGGAGAAAAAAAAGGGGGAAACATCAGAAATGCTCCTTTTTGTCTCAGCTGTCTGGAGCGCTGTGACACTGACATGCCTTGGCATGACAACGCAGCTATTCCTTGTGGAACAAATGTTATTTATGTTGTCTTTTGTTGCCTCCTGTCTGAGAATGCACACACATTCAAATTCATACTTTTTCCAACATAACAGAAAAGCCATCTCATACGTGTCAGGCACAGGAGACTGCACAAGACATCTTTCCTTTACTTTGTTTCAAGGAGACTCTGCTCTTGATATTGTAATTAACTTGCACACCCAAACCTCGTGAATATTGCGCAGGTATTTCCTCATACACAGCACAGCAGTGCCTCTAGCTTATCCAGCGTGGAATATATTCTATGATGTAATGAGAAATAGACATCAGGTGTGTTCAAATGAAGCGTCTTTACCTTGAGAGAAAGAAAGTTTCTTTTTCCTCGTGATGTACGGCATGCTAAATAAGAAAATAAGGTATAAAAGAGCACAAGCATTGAAACTCCCTGAGGAGCTAAACTTAAGCCAGAACTGGATCAAGCCACAGGCTGCTCTTCACTGGGTGTAGCTGTGGCGCCCTGTGTAGTTGGAGAAACGTAGACGTGAAGAGATCAAAAGAGGCGTAAAGTACAATAAAAGCTTAGAAAAACACAGACACAAAATAAAGCGCCTGAAGCTGAAAACAATCTCATGAGCTCTGTTCCGCCGAGGACCACATATAAGGTCAGAGCATTCATTCGGTCCTTTCATTTTGGAAGGAAAAAATGGACCACCTACTATGACTGTTTGCAGCTTGAGATATTAGTTCTTGCCCGGTGTGATTTTTTTCTTTTTTCTTTTTAAGAGGAGATAGACACGTCTTGGCTGAAAACTAATGCGCAGGAAAGTGAAACAACAAACACTAAAAGTTGCTGAGAGCAACAAACACACCAGCAATCACTCGGAGACAAAAACAAATCCACTTGATATGAGCAGTAAGACTACATCCCCTTTGTCAGCCTCAAGCCTTTGTTACTTTGACAGTTTTCATCTTTGAGATTGAATGTAGTTGACACTACAGATCCCAGCAGATGTATGTAAAGCACACTAAAGCAGTTGTTATGATAAACCCAAATGTCTTTTTTCTTTCAAATCAAGACCATTAAGCTAATTTGAAGGACTCAAGGACTTTTAGAATTAAAGAAATACTTTGACATTGACACATATATACTTTTTCTTGCTGAGAAATTCAATCTGTACAAAACACACGCGCTGTGAAGTGTGATGACAAGACTCCAGTGCCACTGGCCAAGAAACAATGCGGCAGCTTCTGACTTTAGATTCAGTGGACACAGCACTGATCTTCTTATTTAACTGACTGAAAAAAAAAGTGTCAAACTAAATGAGAAATTTTCTTGTTACAGCAGCAACAATATAAACAGGGAGAGTGAAAAAAACAAAGCAATAGAAAAGACAAAAATAGCAAAAATAAATATAAATATAAATATAAATATAAATATAAATATAAATATAAATATATGGTTGTGATGAAATGAAATAAATATTTACACCATAGGATATTTACACTTAAATCTGGATCATTACAACTTGTTAGGACTCATCAAAACTCACCAAAACAGAACACATGACGTAGCTCCTAATAATCAGGTGAATACTTTATTTGGAGGTTAAACCAAAAATGAGCACACCCAAAATGTTGCTAATTATACGTGAAGCAAACTGTGCACCAACAATGTGCATCCATCACGTGATGCCTTCGGGCCCCAAAAGACTTTTTTTCCATAGACTTACTGATTGTGTAAAGGACGGCTATAAAATTGTGAATACATTCTTTTGAGCGTCACAGCCCCCACAAAATGACTCGTTTCCCCCACTCGTTTCAGAATGTGACCAACATTAACATTTAGAAAAGTCTAGGAGAGCCTCAGAATTAAATCATTTTATCCCCATTCAAATTAGCAGAGTGCTAAACCGCAACTCTCTATGGGGCCCATGGGACATACGTAGTGCAGTTCATCTGGGTAAATTCTTTACAGTGGGAAGTGGTTTTTTGGCTTCTTGTGCCACTGAGCAACTTTTATATGAATGAATGGAGCCCCGCCACCAACACTGTGTCCAGTTCTCTTTATACATCCATGCTGTGCTCGTCTGTTAACTGTGATAGATGACAGTTTGGGTAATTACTGTTGCAAAACTGGATTTGTGTAAGGCTACGCTAATCCACATACTTTTTCACAATTGATCGAAGGTGTATTCGTCGTGACGCCGCTGAGATTTAGCACCCAATTCTCTAATATTCTCTTTGCTATTCGAAGTCTTTTTAGCTTCTTTAAGCAGATTCTTTCGGTTTTGGGAGCTGCAAAGAAGCGTCTTTCTAGCTGCAGCTGGCAGCTGTTCTCAGTAAAAAAAAAAAAAGCACTAAAAGATGCACGAAAGAAGTTAGTGAAGACCAAAACAGAGCTAAAAGAGAGTGCACATTGGACATGACTCCAAAGTAATGGTAAAGTTGCTAAATTTACAAATAATAAAACTAGTTGTTGCTGTAAAGTTTTCACTTTCATACAGTGACAACAAATCAGAAGTTGTATCATCAACAATACAACTTTGACGTTTATCTTTACAATTTGGTGTCATTTTTGTCAGTATTGTTTGTTGAGATTATGAAATCTAATGCTTGTCAAGACCTTTTATGAAAAAGGATGGCTAAATAGTGATTTATCCAATACTGAGTTTATGATAGAGCTAAAAGATGAGTGAATAATAGATTTTTATCCATGAAGCCACCAGAGACACAATGTCAAATTAGTCAAGTTAACACATTCGCCCTAATGACTACATAAATATTGTGTTTTACAAGTAGCCGAAAACAAATGCTACTTTAAACCTGTCTGATTTATTGTATTTCTTGCAATGCGTGACTCTTTTAAGGAAAGTCGAGGTTCTTAAATCTTAGCATTGTACAAGGTGATTACAGTTATTACACTACAGATAGAAACAACAGCCAAACCTACAGAAAAGATGTAAAAATAAAAAAAGACTGGAACAGATGCTTCAAGTTTTTGTGCTCAGGCAGGAGAGTCAGTGCTCACAAACTCCAACTCAAAGTGTGCCATCACATCAGGTTTTACAGGTTACAGCAGACACAAAATCAATGGCATTAACCTGTTTGCAGTAAAAATCAACAGCGAGAGTAATAAGGGACCATTTCCTGTTTGTGGCTGCTTCAGAAAAGAGCTCTATCCACTCTCAGAGGACGTCTGCATGTCTGCTAGCTTAGTGGCCTCGGCACAAACACCACAAAGGGCTGATGCAAATGGCTAGATTGACCCAAGGTCAGTGAATCAGGCTTCAGCACTGGCAGCCCAGCCCTTGAGGATTCACACCACACCATTACATCAATCTGTCTGCCTTCAAAAGCAATTCCAGCACATCAATAGTGTGTATTGTGGAGACCAGACGTGGCCACGAGGGTCGATCGATGCTCATATATTCCTTCTGTAGATACTCTCTTTGTCTCTCGCAAGGGTTGAGAGGAGTATTTACCAGGCGTAGGCTTTTCTCTGAAAGCAAGTCTAATTTATTGGTATGGCTAGCGTTGGGAACTAACATGAAAATAACAGAAAGCAGGGAACGCATTGACTTTGAGATGGCTGAATTGCAAGCACAGAGAATATCTGACAGCCAAATTAATACAATAACAATTCGCAGCAAGAGCATACCAGATACAGATACGTTTGTGTGCTGTCTTTTTGCCAAGGCATGGGTGGCAAGTGAGGGACATCAATGCACCAAGAATCTTTGTGCAGAATGCTGATTGAAGTTCATAAGCAGTGGGTGATTTCTACAGATTTTAACAAGCACATTTTGTGGGAGCAGAAACGATTATTGCTGTTTTTCCCTTTATCCTCTTTGCCTGTAGCTGATGAGAGCAGTGTACTTTACCATTCCTGCCCACAAGGGTGATGGCCTTTATCCAGCCTCATATTCTGTTTTGCTTATACATGAGTCATTTCAGGAAAATGTCATTTCATTTTCACCTCCATAAGAATAGAACACACAAGTACACAAGCAAAGCGCCAGCCAGCAGGCATACGCTGTTGGCAAATTCACTGAAGAATTTTTTTTTACTACACACATTTGTTGCTATTTCTGAAGATAATGATAAACTAAAAGTGCTTCAGTGGGTGTGTAGGTGAGACATGTACATACAATAATACTACCTCAAGTATAACTACCGGTTAATACCTCTGTTGTGATAACTGTGATACTCAGCTAATGGACTGGCACGTGATAGGGCGGCCTGCCGACTATTTCCTAATTCACAATGAAAACCAATGTTTGACTGAGCTCCATCTGAGTTGTCAAATATTGCTACTAGCTGTCAGAACCACACATGTGCTGGCAAACTTCCAAATCCTTAGCCGCGCTCTCGTTTTTCGCGCAATGACTGTGCGCCTCGGAAATCGAGGAGGAGTTGTTTACAGGGCACAAGTTCAGCTGTCGGATTCAACAGCAGCAGAGGCTGGGAAATTTGTTTGAGTATGGTTTTTCTTAACTGAAATCTGGATTACATGTCAACGGCTGTCAACGAGTGAACAGATGCACCTGATACTGCCAACTGGTGTTATATGTGAATTGCTACAACAGAGAAATCCTCAAAGAGGAGTTGCTGTGCCTTTTGCCACTAAAGACATCACAACAGGTGAGACCATATATATCACTATGAAAGGTTTCCTCCGTGTAACTGATGGCGGGCTATCATGGGACAGGAGAGGGCTTTGCATCACATCTCGTAGCAGAACATCCGACAGTCAGAAATATGATATTTGAATTGACTCACCATAATTAATAATGGATTACGTTTTACAGCTCCAGTGGTCATAAACTTTCAAAAACACAAAGCATTTCCCAACTGAAATGCAGCTGTTCAATGCAGTAAAACACTTGATTTATCCAAGTTCTCACTCAATTAATTTGAAACACAAATTTTTCAAAGTAAGATAAAATGACTTACAGGCCTTTTCATGATTAGCAGTTTTATTGGCATTCTGGCTGGCAAAGCCTCTGTTGGTTGGGGCTTGTACGTAGAAAAGAAATGGAACAGATAAATAAGGAGTTATGAGCCTCTTAAAGTTTTTTCACTCTGTCTGATAAATATTATTAAGGTTTATTGATTAACTGTCCCCTGGGCTCCTTTGGCCAGATGACCCCTGGGCAAAGTAGTTAAGTACCCTGTTAGAACCAGAAGCACACACAAAAAGATGCAGTTTATTGTTGAACACGATCAACAAAGACAAGGCACCAAAAACAGACACAATCCAAAAAATACTTACTGAAAGATACAAACGTGACTAGACTCTAACACGAGATTCTAACACTCACTAGGATGGTGGAAGGCTTGTCACAAGGGCACAAGGTTGATCTGGCACAGGAAAACATATACACCAGGAAAGGGAGCACGGGTGGAAACAATCAGGGCGGAGCAGACAATCACAGGAGCAGGAAACAACACAAGGGCAGGTAGTCAAGGGACCTGAAAACGAGAGGGAAAAGTTGAACACCACAATAAAACAGGACATTCAAAACAGGTGAACTAACATACCCCTGCTGTACAGCACATGTCCACTTATTTCTTCTTTTGTCCACAAAACTCACTCCTCTGTTCGCACATTAGTCGGCTGCAGTCATCTATTCCACTATTCCATTCTTTTTCTTTGCATCCTCTGTTCTTCACATTTCAAAGGCTCTGTCTCCGTACGAGCACTCAGGCCCCATGTTAATGATGGATGTATTACGCAGTAAGTAAGGGAGCATTTTCTAGAGATGGTTCTTGTAAATAAGCAATCCTTGCCCTCCAATTATAAATCAGTGAGACACTAGAAATGCATTGTTCCGTTGGATTAAAATGACCTTGCTATGAGAAACTCAACCCAACAACAGAGTAGTATGACGTTCTTACTGCTTCAAACGTCTTACAGAAGAGGATCGGTGGTCGTACCATCCAACCTCCAATACAAGACCAGCTTGCTTCTAGCGGTCAACAAATGTTTGTTTTTACCACAAAAAGAATAATTCTCTAATGTCATTTGTGCCCATTTGAGGTAGTAATAAATGGTTCATGACCACAATGTTAACAAACTGTTGTCTATGTGTCTTTTTTTCCTGCCAAATTCTATTACATTTCCTGATGCAAAACCCTCATTTGCCTATTTGGGATGTATTTAAATTATATCATAGTTCACAAACAAAATAACAAAATGTGCTCGTTTCAATGCTGTTTCCACAGCAAAGTAACAAGATGTAACGAGGACGTCCTTGAATAAAAAGACGTTGGTGTTGTAATCTTCAGAATATTGAGAGATGTTTTGGCAACATAACTTTGACTTTATTAAATGAGTTGTTTGCAGTGTGGTAAATGTGAATTTGAGTGAGTCAGCCTTGCTTCTTCACATGGCTGCTCTCAGAATTGGTTCTTTTATCTGCACTCATTCTATCTGTGATGACCTCAGACAGACATCATTTCATTCTCCATTACCCCATCAATACAGCAGCACCGAAGGCCGCTCCCCTCTCACTTCCTGCCTCAGATCACTGGCCTTTCGACGCCCCACTGTGTGATGTACATCACACAAGACCACTGTCCGCTGGAGGCTTGACTGTTACTCAAAGTCAGCTCTTGAAACCTTGACTATGTAAACTCTTGAAATAAATCTAACTTTTATCACCAAGAGTGTTAAAAGAAAAACACCAAAGGACACGTATTGCTGTCTCGAGTATTGTAGCCATATATAACCTTGCCAAAGATTAGTTACACTGTCATAAAAATTAAGTTTTTAAATTGTATAACTGGCTGTGACATAAACACAAGTTCTTTGGGCAGAAGATGGCATGTTTAGTTCAGATCATAGTTCATATTTAGTCCCTCCCTGTTATTTCCCTTCTCACATCACATTCTTCAAACAACTACAGTATTAGTAGTTACAGTAAAGTATTGGAACCTATACTGAGGATTTACAAATTCTTCTGTGGAATAATTTTCTATATGGCTCTTTGTGAATATCTGGTAAATGGTAAATCTGTATAGCACCTTTCTGGTCATTTCAACTACTCAAAGCGCTTTTACATTACGTCCTCATTCACCCATTCACACATCATTCATTCAGGAGGAATCTAAGTTGGAGGAGACTATTCTTTCACACACATTCACACACTGAAGCCGCTTCAGGAGCAAGTTGGGGTTCAGCGTCTTGCCCAAGGACACTTTGACATGCTGACTCATATCATGAGGGATCGAACCACCAACCTTCCAATTGAGGGACGGCGCACTCTACCGCTGAGCCACAGCCATCACAATATCTGATGTCACTGATTATCTGCTAACCTTAAATAGCTTGATGCCTTATTAGAATTTACCCACTTGATTGACTGAACTATAGACAATCCTCCAGTGCTACTCTGGTTGTCAGGCAGCTGACACTAACCTTGATATATCTGAGCTGCTGCTTGTTTTTATAAGAACACTGCGACTTTGAATTTTTACATTATGACTTTTTGATCACAAAGCACTCCTCAGCCCATCTTCTAGCATTTGCCCCCTCTACACTGTGTGAGATCAAACATGTTGAATGCATTTTATATGTTTTTCAGCATAAAACATTCTTAAAGCTGTATTTTTAGAAATGCTTGATTAATATTTTGTTACATCCCTATGTGCTCCTCAGCAGACTTCACTGCTTTTGCTGAACAATTGTGACATTTCTTAGTGCAATAAAACGAAGCCCTTGGCATAAACATGTGTCGTGCTGGATGATAGCATTTCTGCTTGGTTTTGCCCACAGATGCATTTTGTGCACTAAGTTGTGCCCTGAGCCCTTTTTGTTTACTTGGTGTGACCTCAGTCCACTGGTTAACATTCACCCTTAGTTTATAATCCATCGTCAGAAGATGTAAAATCGATTCTTCATCAGTGGTGGAGATCAGCACTTTCAATCAGCACAACTGCACTTTTTTTTTGGAATAACAGCAACACTGTTATTTGTAGACAACATAAAAATGCTATCTGCCAGTGCCATGTGCGGCGCTGTTCGCACTGAGCAAGATGATAGGCATTGCGCGGCTCCTACATCTCCTCCCCTAACAGCCTTCCCCCCCGCTGTGCTGCACAGACACCATGCCAGCAGGCTCCATCATATATGGGCTAAACAATCTGAAAAGAGCAGCAACCAAGAGCTTTTAAGAAAATGCACTTTTCTAAACAGCAGCACTCTGAGTATGCATGCGTTTGTGACAAAGAGAGTGAAACAATGATGGGTAAAGGCACAGTGAAACAAGTGCTTAGTATGAGGATGCTGACAGATGTATACAGGTGACATATAGGTGCAGGTATAAAAACATAATAAAAAAATGCTTCCATATTCAGCGTGAGGGCTCACTGATTAGTATGATGAAGCATTTTTGGAGACACACTAACTGTATTTTTTTGCTAATGTATCAACAGATGCAGAGAGATGTGCTTTGAATGATGTCAAGACAAGACCCAGAATTTCTTTCACGAAGACTGAAAACCTGATGTACGTTTTTGCACAGTAATACATGTTAAATTCCAATCCTCACATTCACTGATATGAATAACTAGAACCGCCTGAGGTCTCTGAGGCTGTACTTAAGCACAGTGGTGCTTTGAGCTAAACGCTCATGTCGGTATGCTCAGACGCTCACAATGGCAGTGAGACTGTTTCCATCCATCTGTTTTTATGATCATTTTCATTTGATGTATAAAATTATTTGACAAAGTGCAACGGTAACAGACTTATCAAGGAATCACATTGTATTTATATTATTTATGCAGCCCAGGGGGTTGACTGTCGATTCAGAACAGGAAATACTCGCAAAAAAAAAAAACCTTTTTGGAAAAAAAGAGAAAAAAATGGAACAGTCCTCAAGAAGTGCACCAGAGAAGGAATCCCTCTTGCAGGATGTACTGGCATGTAATAGATGTTATGTGTACAAAATCACAGTATGTACAAATTATGATGACAAAACGTTTGTCTGTTTTGACACAGACATTGAGCAACTTCAGTCGTCTCCAAATGTGACGGAGGTTCATCTCTACCATGGAGACCTAGAAGAGGACAGGCCACACAAAGAAAGAGAGACGGAGCTAGAGAGAGAGGGAAAGAGAAACTCACACAGCTCAAGGTTCAGCTTATTTCCACAACACAGGGTTGTAGAAACCCATTCATGTCACACACACACTATAGATCATATATATACAAAGAAATGACTTTAGTATGCAACAGGATGAAGTATAAGATAAAGTAAAACAATATGTACAGTTAGCTTTGTACATATAAACATACACATGTTTACACCCAGGAAATAATTCTGTAGTGCATTGTTTGAATTTGCATGCTGGGGATGTAAACAGCAGCAACAGTGTAGTGATGATAACATGACCTTCATCTTCTCATTAAAAGTTTGACACCTGGGAAACATCGTCAGTTAACTCTGTTAGACTCTGTTAGAGCGCCAAGCATCAATCCCAAACTCCACCCCTCGTGGAAGCCCTTTGAGACATATCACATTTTTGTGACTTTTTTTTTAACTTTATTAAAGCAATTACATAACAAATTTACAATAACGTGTGTATACAACTTCCATCCATCCATCCATTTTCTATACCGCTTATCCGTCAGGGTCGCGGGGGGAGCTGGAGCCTATCCCAGCTGACTTCGGGCGAGAGGCGGGGTACACCCTGGACTGGTCGCCAGCCAATCGCAGGGCCACATACAGAGACAGAGACAGACAGACAACCTTTCACTCTCACACTCACACCTACGGGCAATTTTAGAGTTACCAATTAACCTAATGTGCATGTCTTTGGATTGTGGGAGGAAGCTGGAGTACCCGGAGAGAACCCACGCTAGCATGGGGAGAACATGCAAACTCCACACAGAAACACCCCGGATTCAAACCGGGATTCGAACCCGGGACCTTCTTGCTGTGAGGCAACAGTGCTAACCACAGCACCACCATGCTGCCTGTATACAACTTAAATGTATAATTACAAAATGTACAGAATTTGGATATGTGAATATAAAACTTGGTCAAAATAATAAGCTAATATCCATCCATCCTTTGTCTATACTGTTTATCCTTATGGGTCGAGGAGGGGCTGTAGCCAGTCCCAGCTGACTGAAGATGCGGGGTGCACCCTGAACTGGTCGCCAGTCAATCACAGGGCTGACACCCATTCACACTCACACTCACACCTACAGGCAGTTTAGAGTCACCAGTCAACCTAACCTGCATGTCTTTGAACTGTGCAAGGAAGCCGGAGTACCTGGAGAAAGTACCCACGCAAGCAACTCCACACAGGAAGGTTCAAGGTTTAAACTGCATACCTGCCGGCCATCTGATTCGTACCTGGAACCTTCATGCTGTGAGGCAACAGTGCTAACCACTGAATTAGCTAACTGTGGATGCAAAAATGCACACTAAGAGATTGTGTATGAAGGGCTGAAAATGTCTGCAAAAGAGCCCGCATGCAATTGACAATTTGACAGTAAGACAGCCCTATGTAGTTGCAGACATAGTGGGAATGTGCAGTGAGTGTAGGGATAGGGATTAGGCTGTTGACGTAAGCAGAGACCATCTCCCCCCATCTTGCTTGAGTCTTGCGTTCTGTTGGCTTGAAACACGGTCGGCCCGTCGAGTGCAATAACTTGATTTCCCGATGCTGGGCCAACCTGAGTCCCATTTTGTCCGCTCCACCTTCCCGGGGCTGGACATTAGCCAGGAGCAGCCAGGTCCAAGCTGGTTTTGCTTAGCTCTTATCCTGCTTTTCTTCCCTTTCCTGCTGGGACGGTCGCACCTCCCGTCGTGGGATTTGGTCTTGCTGGTGGTTGGATGATGCTGTGGGAAGTGATCGTCTCAAGCTCTCATAATCCAAACCCCCACGTTTCATTTTCCAATGCCAATGAGTGTATTTCTGCAATAGGTAATGTGAGTTTCATAAGTCAAGCTGAAAGAGATAACAGATTAATACAAGAACTTAGCAAACTTTGAAGGAGCTGCTGGCTGCAGCATCTGCATGTGCAAGCTATGGGAACAGAAAAACAAAGAGTGCAAGCACTTCTTTATTCTCCAGAACAAACATGTACTGCTAGGCTTAAGAGATTCATTTAGACTGCAATGGATCCATTAAAAGGATAATGGTAACATGCAAGGTCTGAAGTACAGGGAGAATGAGCACTAGTGGAAAGTTAAGGTGAAGAGATGAGTTTTGAGTTTTCATTTAAAGGCCTCAACAAAAGTCACATTATCTGATGTTAGCGGGAAGGTTATGCCAGAAGAAAGGCCCCGCAACTCAAACTTATGATGTACAGTGCATGTAACAAATCGCTTGAATTTCACCTGACGTTTCCACTGAAGAGATGAAAAACTGTGACAGACAAAAATCTTAGATCTTACTGGAGGTTTAACTAGATGTTTCTGGACTGAAGTGGCTGATCTGCCGACAGCACTATCCCTAGACGTACGCCACTGGCATGGCTGAGAAATACACACAAAACAAAAAATTGACACACGTGACACACCACCCTCATCATCCATCCATATGCTACCACAAGGTGGTAAAGGTAAAATAGGATCCTGCAAGTATTTTGACCAGTATTTTTTCTTGAGTGTCTCAATATTTTGTTATTATTAGGTGAAGACAGCACGAGTGCAGCAGACAGCTCTTGTTCTGTTGACGTCCACTGGCTGTTATTGGTTCATCTTCTTCACTTAAACGTAAAGGCAGTATGACATACAACTGCAAATAATCCAAAAGATTCTGCGAATGAGTGACAGTTGGCTCCTGATCGTTTGACGGCCCCAAAATGGCATAAAGCATAAATCTTCTCTCCCCACTGTAATTCACTGCCATTCAATCCACATGCCAGTAGTGGCGGCGCTGCCCCCTCCTCCACTGCCCTCCTTTAGTGCTGTGTCTGTCCAAGCAAACTAAACAACTATGACTTAAAATGCTACCAGGCTGACAGGCCTTGAAAAGGTGCTGTCTGCCTTATGACACATAGCTCCCTTTCATCCGCTGCCGTCAAGATCAACACAGCTGGCCATAAAAACCTGAATCAATGAACTCTTCAAGCTCTCCTCTTTTTTTCATCTTGATCACACACACACACACACACACACACACACACACACACACACACACACACACACACACATTATTCTCCATCTCTGCATCGCTCTGTTGCATTTTTGTGATTTTTCTCCCTTTCTTTTCCTGACTTTCTCCCTATTGGCTACTCATGTATGTGTCTCTTGATTTGGCTTAATGACAGCATCTGACGCTGTATAGTAATCAACTGAAATGACTCCCCCTGCGGCTCGTGACAGACGCAGAGAGGAAACTGGTATCTGTAGATGACGATTGGCAGCTTTTTCATTTGCATATCTTCTGTTTAACTTTCTGTGCCAGACTTTACAACAAGGGGAATATGTACACGCAGCAGGGGAAACCATATTTCGAATATTTTGTCACCTGACTGCCGGCAAACAGATTCTGTGAAGCACGCTGCGTTTATCTCCATGCTGCCCAAAAGTCAGTTGGCATCTCTTATGTATTCTCCTGAAACGGTAAAACCATACTGTACTGTAAGCGATACTGAAGAAACACGTGACAGCCAAATCCATTAGCATTCGGACTGTATGACATCTGGGAATTTTTCTCTGCTTGTTGACATCAGCATAGACTTTTTCTGTTTTATGACTTATTCATTCTACATGGTGGTAGAATACTATTGGAATGGAAAATATGCTTCTTTATGTGAGGTTTCTACTCTTGAGGGGGACATGCCGAGAGATGGCTACTGCTATTTATATCAGATACATCTTCTTCAAAGCAAGCTGTCCTCAGTGAGCATCCACCTTGCTGAACAGTCGTTCAGCATAACATTGCATCTCTACTGACCCCACGGCTGCTGTTCTGCAGCTGACTGAAAGCAGTGCCTGTACAATGTCCATTTACAAGTTATAAGTTAACTTATTTCTGCAGTGCAGCGTTGATGTCACTCTACATTTCTCCTCGTGTGACTTCTTCTCAGTCATTTCTGAGGCAACATTATCCATCTGAACTGACTCAATCTGCCTTTTTTGTGTTTTCTTTAAACAATAGCATAACTAATAATTTATGACTGTCATGATCATCATAGATACTTCTATTAAGCAGATGTTCTCACCACCCACTGTGCTGTCTCCTTTGAACAGTTGAAGAACAGGGAGTTTCTTTCTCTCATTTTATGGAGAATTTCTCCATATACTGAATTTAAAAGAAGAACCATATGACGACAGACAGTTTTCAATATGCGTATTCAGAAACAAGACCAGGCTGCATTATTTATGATATATTGCCCTCAAAAGTTCTCACAGTGGACGAAAAAAAGAAGCGTACCTGGCATGTACGCTATGAAATTCTATCATCAGTATGCTAACATTCCCACAATTAGAATGCTATCATGAAGATTTTAGCAGGTATAACGTTAACAAGATTCACTATTTCCTATGTTAGCATACTAACATTTGATACTTTTTACTACTACTACTAAACACAAAGTACAACCGAGAGAGGTGGTTGTATTATATTGGCACTGAGTTAAAAGTTAACAGATCACCAAAGTCAATACAATTCATCATATGGGAAAGTAGTGATGTGCGATACCACAGATTTCCTCTCCGATCCGATACCAAGTCACATTCAGGCTTTTATCGACGATACTGATCCGATACCGATACTTTGTACAAAAACGTAATGTGTTTGGAAAATCAAAGTAAAAAGTAATGTATTTCAAATGATAGCTTCATAAAGAATGGAGGACATCTCACTACTCGTTCTGATTGTTTAATTATGAAGAATTATGATACGAGAAAAACAAAATACTGAAAAGTTGCATGTTGATTGACAGCACCTGAAGATGAATATCTTAAAATGCTTGCCTGAACATTTTAACACAAACATTCACAACCTTTCCTCAAATTTTCCCTCATTCAAAGGTTTTTGTTTAGGAACAACAGCATATTTACAGTTTTCCCTTTAAGTCTGCTCCGTCTTTTGCTCACAACCTCTCCTGCCTTTGAAAAGATTCGTTAGTGTCGCGACGCGAACGCATTTATGTAGCCGTATTTCGCATATGACTATGACAGGCAGACGAGAAAGTAGTTCCTACCAACTGTGTATCATTTAGACGAGATCCCGATGGTATAGTTACTTACCACCGTGTTCCTGTTAATGATAAATTACACATTACTAAAATATCGATATTTCAATATGAAAATCGAAAATCGAAACATTAATATTTGGTATCAGATGTATCGATATTTCGGTATCGATCTGCACACCACTATGGGAAAGTTGGATCTGTGTGCTAAATTACCTACCATCTGTCTGACTTAAATAGCTGAGTGACCAAACACGCTAACGTGGCTAAAGAATAGGTGGACTGTCTTAAGCCGTGTTTCCATCAGCACGACTTGGCCCTACTCGACTCGACTCAGCATGGCACGGTACGGTACGGTTGTGTTTCCATTACACCAGGTACCACCTCAAACGTGGGCAGGGTCGTCATAGCAAGGCGGGCCGAAACTCCGGTAGCGTAATTTGTATATGGCACAAACAAACACAACTAAGGACGTGGAGCGTTTGTTTTGCGTGTATCTGTTTACCTCGTTCACAGAAATAATAAAAACGCTCGGTCTCTGTTTCCGGGGTTTTAAAAACGCTGGGTTTGATAGTCACTCTCATGACTCGTCAAGTGACGCCACTCCCTGGCCAATCAGTGGTCTGCAGTCTGGTGACGTCACATTGTCGGCTGTGGCTCAGTGGTAGAGTGGGTCGTCCCTCAATCAGAAGGTCGGGGGTTCGATCCCCAGCTCCTATGGGTCAACATGTCGAAGTGTCCTTGAGCAAGACACTGAACCCCAACTTGCTCCTGAAGCATGGCTTCAGAGTGTGAATGAGTATGAAAGAATAGTCTCCTCCAAATTACATTTCTCCTGTATGATTGATGTGTGAATGGGTGAATGAGGATGTCATGTAAAGCGCTTTGAGTAGTTGAAATAACTAGAAAGGCGCTATACAAATACAGACCATTTACCATTTACCATTTACCATTTGTCAGCTCGACTCAGCTCGCTTGGAACCCCGGCCGAGGGGGTACTAAAATAGTACCTGGTACTAGGGCCGGTGGAAACGCAACCTAAACCGTGCAGAGTCGAGTCGAGTCGAGTCGAGTCGTGCCGGTGGAAACGCGGCTTTACACAGGCTAGTCAATCTTGGTCCAAATCACAGTTGGGAACCATTTTTTGCATTTCTTTTAACCATCACTGAACATGTTACAGTAAAGGTAAGGTAGATCGGGCAGTATAATGCATTTGCACAGCAAACCACATCCCTTCAAGTGAAGTTTAGATTAAGTGCCACTCAGCATACAGAAGAAAACAAAAGTAAACAAGAAGCACCACTGAACACTATTGTTCTAAAAGACAATCCCTCAGTAAAGAATGTTGTTCACAAGTTGCTCCAGAATCTCCCACAGATGTTGGGTTGACATGTGGTAACTAAACATTTTCACGAGTGTTTCTCAACTAACTTATTCAGGTTATAGCTTTACTTTGCTAATAATAGTTTATCCTGGTAGCAAACACACAAACGCATCCCCAGGGCTTGATGCTTTTGTTGAAACGGATGCATCAAACTGGCAATCTTCCTTTTGATTTAGAGCGACAGGATAACATTGCAATGAAGTGGTAAATAATTTTCCAAATGCATCAGCTGTGAGGTTTGATAGCAGTTGAATGCCCTCCTGATGACACTCTGTACTTTTGCACTCTTTTTAATTATTCCATCTGTCACCTACTTTCCCCCCTTTAAACATTTATTCCCAAATTCTCTTTGAAATAAAAAAGAGAGCACTTTAGTTTTTATCGCCAGCCATCATGCAGGTAATTCAGATTGTAATACAGTGTGATTGATGCTTCTTCCTAGTGACAGTGTAGCCAAAATCCATCAAAGACTTTGATTGCAGCTTTTGACCATATTCAACGTTCTCAGTACATCTTAAATGCACACACCAGCCTGTATGTAAGTCACTGATAAACATGTGCATGCATGCATTTGTGTGTTATTTATGAGTGCATTCTTACGTGAGTCTATGTGTGCAGCTTGGCAAGCACATACAAAACAGTAGGCGTCATGTCTTACTCCCAGTACAAGGCAACATTAATTTCAGAAGTAGGCTACAGTGTTCTTTACAGCACCTCCATCTTTGCCATAGGGGAGTAATGCTGCTGATTTAGCTCCTTTCACATTACACCATACATGACCAAGCAGACCTCATTTATTTTCTCTCTATTTCTCTCTCCATTTTCCCTTACACCAGCTTTCTGTGTCTCTCTCTGCTCCAGTATTTTCGGCCTCTTCTCGAGTGAACGTGGGGAAGATTTTTACAGCTTTACATTTAACGCCACACTGAAATAATGTGTGATCCAAATTTTTTGGCAGTTTTTCTCCTGACTACCAGTGTCAGCTCTACCCTAAACTGCCCCACTACTCTGGCCACAAAACTGCTAAAATCACATGTTCCTAACTGCTTAGTGAGGACGGCAGCAGTTAATGTTGTTTTATTGGCTGTGTCATTGTGAAAAGTTCAGTTGTAAATTGTACCAATAATTCCACTTCGGTCGCCTTCCTGTCTTTCTACTGTTCCCTCCATCTCTCCATTTCTGAGTGCTCTGTGAGGCGGCGAATTGGGCCCAAGAGCCAGACTGCACACTAACCTCCATTTCCCCAAACCCTTGTCTTTATTCCATCCCTCTCTCTTATGCACTTCACATTAGTTTTCATGTCTCACCACACTGGGATTGTACACCATATGGCGGCCCAGTCTCACCAAATGGCACATGAAAAGGACGGAGGGACATTTCGCTTGTCATCTGTACACAGTTTTTGCTGTGTATCATTTAACGCTATTTAATCTCTACAGATGGTTACATGGGTAAAATACAGGACTGGAGTTTGTTCCCCACTTAAAACCACAAGTCAAGG
Source organism: Pempheris klunzingeri (assembly GCF_042242105.1). Classification (NCBI taxonomy): domain Eukaryota; kingdom Metazoa; phylum Chordata; class Actinopteri; order Acropomatiformes; family Pempheridae; genus Pempheris; species Pempheris klunzingeri. The sequence goes on along the minus strand of NC_092021.1, from coordinate 5,638,217 downwards.
CTATTTTAACTGATTTACTTATGTAATGTGCATAATATAACATAACTTCAGAAACTAACACACTTATTTTGACCTAGACCATTGTCTTTTCCTGAACATAACCTTTTTGTTCCTAAACCTAACCGCATAACATTATGTTTGGGTGCCTAAACATAAGGAAATTGCAAAGGTCAAATGACTACAGACCTGTCATCCTTTCTACTGTGGTGATGAACTAATTAGCGCATCTTTTCTTGTCACACCCCAAATCCATCACTGACCCTCTCTTGCAGTCAACAGAGCCAACAGGTATGTTGACTTTTACCTCCACTTCACCCTTCACCTCCTGGACTCATCAGCCTCGAACTGCCTTCAGTACAACCATCCCAGCTCTTCAGCAGGACAAGCTCTCCAGGATGAATCCACCCGCAGACTTCCTGTCTGACAGGAGGCAGCACGTTAAGCTGGTAAAACACGTCTCTTATTCCCAAACCGTCAGCACCGGCTCCCCTCAAGGTCGTGTTCTTTCCCCTTTGATCATTGCTCTGTATACCAACAGCTGCACCTCCAGTCGGCAGTCTGTCGAGCTCCTTAAGTTCCCACACGACACCACCTTCACTGGACTCATCTCTGTGGGGATGTGTCTGTCTCCAGGGAGACTGATCATCTGGTGACGTGGTGCGGACTGAACAACCTTGAGCTCACCACCCCAAAAATAGTGGAGATGGTTGTGAAAGGTCCCACCTGCCCTCATCACCCTGTGTGACTTCCTAGTTAACACTATGGAGTCTTTCCACTTCCTGGGCACTACCATTACCATTCACCAAAAAAGCTCAGCAGAGCAGCTGAGGAAGTTCAACCTGCCTAAAGTAAATACATTTTTGGTGCTCTGCAGTGATTTTTGACTTTTGAAAAGGCAGATTGAGACGGACGACACCTTGCTGGGACTGCCAACGCTTAGTTACAGGGTCAGACATACCTTTGCATGTTTTGAATGATGCGTTCTTAGAAATGTGTGCATGTTGCATGCTTATTCTAATGCTTTTTTATTCCACTTCCTGGGTTGCTTTGAATGTATTTATAGTGAGTGTTGACTTCTGGAACTTCAAAAAGGGAAGTTAGTCTTTAAAATATCCTTTTAAAATACCACAGGGGGTTGAACCGCTGTCCTACTTCAGCTGTCCTCCAGTAACACTGGCGTTATGTGAGTCGGGCACATCTATAGCCATGTCCTGGCTTGTCCTTACCAGTGTACTGTGGGGTGCTGTCAGCCTCCACAGGTCGCTGGTGACAAGAGAAATACTGGCAGCCAACACTCACAACAAGGCAGAGCTCTCAACTCTGCCCGTATCTGTCTCACCTTGTAGTACATGTACATTCCTCGCAAGTATGCTGGTGGAATACATACCACCTGCAACCAGAACCACCCACCTGAACCACCGGCCAGACGTAGCACACTTCCCCATCTCCATTGTTCTCCTCCTACCTCATGCAGCCGACCAATTCTGCTTCTGCTCCTGCTCTCCTCTGAGCTTTCTCTCTTTTCTTCGCTTATGGCACAACAGACATATATTTCCTGCCCCCATGAATTGTCTCTGCTCAGGTGTGTCTTATTTCACACTCAACACAAAACACACTAGAACTGAATATATGCCAAAAGAAATTTGCTTAACTATAAATAATCACGATTATATACACACACTCAACAGAATAAACAAATATGAGATATGGTGCATGCAACAAAAAAAAAAAAACAGCAATCAAAAAGATATCTAGAAAGAAAACAAATAGAGCAATAACAGCCCAGACAGCCTCACGTAACATCCTTGTAAACACCCCAGAAAAGAAATTGCTTGCTTCTAGCTAAATTCTGATATTGCCGTGCTACTGAAAATATTCACATGCTGGTGTTTAGGAGGTATAATGTTGTTGTTGTTTATTGGGATTTAAAACGGTCATGTTTTTCTATTTTTACAATGGCCACTATTTGCCTGCCACTACTGTGTAAAGTAAATGATCTGCTGTCTCATTAACTGCTGTATGTCTCATTACAGAAAACAAACAAGCTTGTGTGGAATACCACGGTCATATTTCATACAAGAGAGCATCTTAAATTAGATCAAAGACACCTAATCAATTGACAAACTAAGCTACCACCTTTAATATTGGAGTGTGATATTTCTTCGCACAGTGAACATAACCTTGAATTCCTGGTGACATTCTCTGTATGGAGTATTGGACACATTTTACCACTGGAGTAAAACAGCATGTTTGCACTCAAACTTGCACTTGAAATAGAAAAAACAGTCACTTTCTCTTAAGTCATAATTCTACCGATTCAAGAGCAATAGTCTACATTTTAATAAAGCACTCTAATTCAATATTGTAATTATTCCATATGTGCATATCCAGGCTTTTAACTGCTCAGTTATTAAAAACATTCAGAGTGGTACACTCAGAATAAGTAAATGCCTGGGCATAAAACGATGATTGAATGTTTTAACAATTAACAGTATCAAACTGTGTTGCAGTGTTGTTTAATTAAGACACAAATATAAGAGGACATTTCTTTTTATTATTGTATTTGTCACTTTAAAACACTGCAGCTCAGCCTCGAATGTGGTATCCTGAGTATACCCGCAGCTATTCTATGAAACATCTATTTCAGCACTTATTGGATTGACTGATTTGGAGGAAAAAAAGAAACCCTTGCACATTCGTGGGCCTAACATGGGCACAGCAAGTACAGAAACCCAACATCAGGATACTGACTGATTCAAGGACTGCCTGCATCATAGGATGTTAACTTATCCTCTCTCCCTATCTGTTTTTTAAGCAAACACATCACCATTGTTCTAGAGATGACATGTCAGTCTGTTAAACCTTCACTTTGGTGTAGACTGTGGCATCTCAACAACTGTTGGATGGATTACCTGATATGTTGTATAGACATTCATTATGCCCAGAAGATGAATCCTAGTGACTTTGTTGACCAACTGAGTGAAATTTCCAAACAACTGGATGGACTGCTAAGAAATTTGATGCACCTATCATGGTGCTCTGTGAATAGATACCTACCTACTAATAGATAACTACAAAACTAATGTTACCTGCACTTTGCATGCTAATCATCAGCACGTTAGCATCGTCACTGTGATCTTCATGCAGTTCATATCCCTAGACTCGACTGGTGTGCGTCCCTGGGTTAGGGTTTTCACATTAGTCCAGTGAGTGTGTAGCACCCTGGGCAGGTAAGTTGGTAATATATAACAGTAAAGTAGGGAGGAGAAGGCAGACATTTTATCGATACTGGACTGATTACGGGGCTTTGCTGTAGAGCAATGTAGACATTTTAAATATCAACTCAAAAAGATCACACAAATGATGTCGTTTTTAGCGGGGAAAATGAACGACTACGCTCCATACAAAGTCAAGTCAAGACAAGACAAGAAGTCTGACTCATCATAGACCTGAATCACTCAACTTAATGATCATGCAAAAGATGAGGAAAAGGAGAACACATTAGAAAGAAGTGGAGTTCCTCGTAATCTACTTTATATCGTGCCTCTCGGAACAAAACGGAGCAACGTCTGACATAAGCAACCCATTTAATGTGTTTCATCCCAGTGCTGAAATCTGGGTGTCACATGGCAGCTGGTACTGTATATACAGAGTGTCTGACCACACAGTATTCTTGAAAAACGATGAACAGATGGGAGGAAGACTTTAAGTGGTGAATTCACAGTCTTTCTCAGGAGGGAAGTAGAACAACACAAAGCAGGTGCACTTCACAACATATGGAAAGACCCACTATGGGTGACTTTGCCAGTAAAAACACATTGATTTAACTCTCTTATTTAAATGCTTCATCCTCACACACACAATCAGGGTAAATGTGTTGAGTTTGTTAGGTTCACTGTGTCCAGTCTGGCTGTGTGGCTGATTCATTTATTTATACAAAAGGGAAGAACAAGACACACACAAACGTACATATACACACAAGCTACTCCATGAGTTTTTTTGAGGAGGGGTTTGACAGCGATGGTGGTCTTGCAAACCCCCCTCTCTCTCTCAAGCACTCATTGGGACCCTGAGGGCACAGTGCAGCACCCATATGGTGTGCAGTGTTCTGATGCCAGTAATGTCATTTGTAATAGAGGCAAGTGCTTGGATGCATTTTTGATTTAGTAACATATCAATTAGCCTAAAAGAATTCTAAAACATCATCACCCCCACGGTCCAACAAGTTCAGCACTTACAAACGGCCACAGCGGCTAATCAATGCACAAAGAATAATACCCACACAACGTTGTATATACTGATGAGTTATACACAATTGGAACAAATTGTTTTTATTGTAGTATTACAGATTGTCAGATGTCAGATTCATGATGTGTTCTTAAAATGAACATTTGTTCACACCTGTGTTCTTATAATGCAGGAGGTGAATGAGCGAATGAGCTGATATAAAATAACTTTAAAAAAACAAACATGTATGGTAACCAGAGGTTAAAGTGGGATGGAACAATCAGCCCAGATATGGGCGTGTTTGCAAAGCTGATCGTATTAGTAAATTTAACTAATAGCGAGTTTGCACGTTTCATTTCACAGATTAGTGGAACATTTTGGCAACCTGTCATATGCATGTTTAGAGTTTAGACTTGTACTTAAAATAGAATTTTAATCTTTATTCCAAAAGATCCGACTGGATAAAATTGAAATCTGTGTTACAGCTTATACTGATGTGTAGAAAAGTACAGAATATCATTTACCATTAACTCCTGACCAATCCTGTCCCTAAGGCATAATTAACAATTATTAATAATTAATGGAGTTACCACTGCTGTGCCCCCATTCATAACAGTGCACATTCTGAATTTTGGGACACATATTGTTCCTAATGCTGTGTGATGCCTGTGGGTATTCAGTAATTAATATAAATAAAGCCACCTGGCACCAAATGTTAAATCCAGCGCTGTCTATGGTTCAGCCCAGTTTTGTGTTCCCTTTGCCTGTTTTTTTTTAGGTGCATCGATATGCAACTCTCCGAAAAAAAATCCTCATTCAGTGATTTCTGTATCCAGAGGAGGACCCACAACAGAGGAGGTAAACAACTGTTTTGATTTCAAATCTGAGGCCAAGAGTTTATTCTAAAAGATTTAGATTTAGATAATTATTTGTAAAATAATAAAATAATTACTAGAATTTATAGATGACAAACACATTATTCTAAATGAATCTCATAGTATTAAAGAAAACATAATTAATCATTTTGAACATGTCAGCACTCAAATCAAGGACGTTCTTGAGTGTACGCAGATTCTGTTCTATGCCAGAATCTTCATCTTAAGAAGAAATATCGTCCTAAGAATAGTTGGTGAATGAAACCCATTTAAACTTCTGTATACGTCTTCAGAACTGCTTGTTGGATGCTCAAATAGCTTAAGAGACTCCCTTCCCCACACACCTTTCCGCAGTCGGATTGAGTGGGGATTTAATATAAAAACAAAGACTAAGTTCATCAGACATCTGTGGAGGTCGATGATTGGTCATTAGGTTCACACATTTACAGCTCATTGACTTTTCTATCTGACTTGATTGGTTGAGTTGAGTTGATTGGTTGACTGAATGTGCTGCAACCCTCCCTAACTGAGAAATATTGGCAGCTGTGAATCAAACTGTCAGCCTCCCGTTACCAGAACATGTGGTCACAGGAGTGCAGGAATACTGTACTCAGGACGTGCCAGTGGAGGGAATGGAATACAATTGTAAACTTCTATTTGGAAGTTTTGCTGTAATAATACCCTCAATGATCTTTACTTATCTCAACTTATATTACAAGGACCCATGACCCTCAGGCACTTGAGAGGCAGAGCTGCAGCCAATTCAGAACCCTTTGTTTTTGCAATTTGGAACACAACGTGCACAATAGCTGAATTCATCACATATTGACCAAGAATCCAAATATGAATGCGATCAAAAAACTAGAAATCTTTGGAGTTAGTGAGCTTCACACCCATTCAAGCCTTGGAAATGCTTCAACTGCCAGTCACCTAACAGCGCACATACTGTGTAGGGACAATGAACGTGTCTTCCAGAACCTTGATTGTTTCACATAACTAGTCCCGCTTGCCAGCTCTATCCGTGATAAACCTTGTAGCTATTTCTCATGATCTGCATCTCTTCCAAAGGCAGTTTGTGCGAGAACAGATCATCTCTTTCAGCTGTAGTTGCAGGTCTATCTATTATACTGTACTTTGCAGCACCAGGTTGCCTGCTCACAAATCTAGATGAGGTCATGCACAGTTCAGTAGAGTGTCTTGGGTGAAGGGGAGATAATACACCTTTAAGCCAGTCATTCATCTCTTCTGCTCTGGCCTTGCTGGCCCTGCTGTAAATGGATTCAAGGGCCATCTGCGCCTCTTGATTGGGTCTATTGGGTCTGCGTAAAACATATACCTGAAAATTTAAGCACTCATAAACTTATATTTATTCCATCCATATTCAACATGCAAAGCCTTCACATTTACCCAGGGCCGTCATTTCTTCGCTTGGGAAACAATACCAATGGACTGACAGTACTGTCAAAACGACATGCCTGTGCATAGAAAAAGCAGCAGCAGAGGATGTCACATCCATTTCTTTTTCAACCCCATTTTTGTATGTGGCATGTACCTTTGACTTCTGACTGAATTGGGGTGTCTCTCAAAATAACAGAAAGCTTACCATGCTATGTCAGCATTATGTCTTTGATGCTTTAATACTAATTCAGCTGAGCTCCTGTGATACCAAAAAGTATGACAGCATGACTCAGGTCAGAGATGTTAGTCTGTCAGGGAAGTTAGATTCATCACAGTCTCAATTTGTGCCATATTTGTATGTAACCCAGACTGAAACCCACTGATATTACTGCCTAGATACTACGGTATTACTACCTTACTGTAGTGTTGGCCCTGCTATATATATACAGATGATACAATATGTTGATCTGTCCAGTAGTTTAACAACTGGCTGCTGCTCCCACATTGAATTCAGTGAAAAACACGGTATTCTCAATGAAGTTTGGCATTTGGGCGTTTTGACTGAGAGGGAATGTCAGTCTGTGGCAACAACTGTTGCATCCCTGGCTTTGAAGTATTCAGATCTCTAAGCACTGTTAAGACAAGGAGCCAATGATTTCAGGAACAGATTATCTCTCAATAATATCCTCAATGTTCTCTAACACAGGAACAACATGGAGACTTTCGCTTTTGCTTGAGAGGACTGTCATTTTAAGGGATGTCACTAGCATGGCCCTACAGATGGCAATGCCAGTCTGTGTCTCTCTGCTGATGGGTCGGTTGTCATTTTAGGCTGGGGAATGTTTTTTTGCTGCGTGCGTCCATACCCAGGATCACAAGAGACACCAGACCTGGCATGGACTGCCTGTCTCCCATTAAAACAGCAATAGTCTGCGAGGCCACTGAGACAAAGCATCCAACAAGCCATTATATTGACGCTGAGCTTGACAGAAGCACAGAGAGCAACCATCAGACCTCGTCTGGAACTAAATGACAGATAACCCCCCCTTTTCCTGTCTGAGTCTCTCTCTGTTTCACTCGCTGTGTCCTCACTCTTCCCTTTGCCTTTCTTGATCTTTTTCTCTCTCTTCTGCCTTTCAACAAGCTCTCTCTTCTCTGTCCTGTCTCCCCCGTGGTCTCTCATCTCTCTTTTTTAACTCCCCAAATACTGTGCTGGCTGTCTTTCACTCTGCTTTTATCTTTCTGCCCCTACTCTCTTTCTTCTTACTTTCATATTCCACATCTCCCTCTATCTATCTATCTATCTATCTATCTATCTATCTTTCTTTCTGTCCATCACGTCCTGTCATCTCTGCGGACCTGACAGCTCGGTAGATGCAGAGAATGGACAATGACTTACTCTCCCCTCTCTAACGCACCCAGGGTGAGGCACGCTGAAGCCAGGCCCTGAGCAGGCATTAGTGTCACCGTGACAATGCAGAGCAGGCGCTTTAACGGTACAATTTGGAAAGCTGACAGGATTCACAGCTTTGGTTCAGCAGGGGCAGAGCACTGAGAGGACACAGAGAACCTTGAATTGAAGCTGAGAGGGCGGGGGATGACGCCATCCTCGGAGCACCTTCCAAAAAAAAATCTCAGCTTTACTGACACAGATGACACAACAAAATGAACACAACAAGGTCTTTATTACCAGTGAGTTGGAGCAGATGTGCTGTGAATCTGTCATTCTCTGTATCTTAGCCGTGACACGCCTGATATGTAGGTATCAGGACAGTAATGATCCAATAGCAGAGCTCAGAATGCTGCATAAGCCTATAGAGGCTTTTCGGTTTACTTGTAAATCTTTTTCTAACCATCTCTGGTACCATGATGATGGCCCACTGGAGACCTTGCTGCATAACAAAAAAGGTAGAAGGAGGAGGCGCAACATAAAACATGAAAACATTGCCGGGCTCAAGCTTGCCACAAGGTTGCGAGTGAACAGCTTGATAAAGCACATTGTTAAAATAGTTTTGTTACTTATGTTGACCCAAGCAGAGTCAAAGGATGAGGTCATGATGCAGAAGTCAGCTGTGAGCTTTGCAGGATTGATTAAATCAAGGGTATAGTCTTTTTCCATTTTTTAAAATAATTCAACTAAGAACACAATCTAGGAGTTCGTATTACACGTATACCTTTTGATAAGGCTCCCTTTGCAGAAAATGATATAACCAACCCTCATAAAAGATTCACACCTTTGTGTGAAAGTGAAAATGAACACTAAAAAAACTACCAAGACCACAACCCTTGTGTCCTCAGCCCTGACAGTCCTAAACTGCTTCTAGTAGATTAATTGGTGCCGACATTGGAGGACAAAGCAGTAACGTAATGGGTAGGTGACCACAAAATGTGATTTGCTACCTAACAAGCTGACTAAACATTAGTCAGAGTTGTCATCATTTGTCTGAAGACAAATTTTATTCATACTTGCATATGAGTCAACATCAATTTGATGGTATCCTAGCGATCATCAAAGAGGACATCAGTGAGGATGAAGTTTGATTGGTTGTCAGTGTTTCATTCATCAAATCATTGAGAGTGATCTCAACAATGCCGTTCCCCATTGTCGTTGTTGTTGTAGTTTTGGCGTGGGCTCCGCCATTCACTTGTGTTATGCTATGTGGAAGTCTGTGAGCCTACATGCGGCCCAAAAAATGTGTCAGCCTGCACGCGTTACAATTACGTGATTGTTTTTGTAATATTTTTTAAGCAACAAGTAGTGTAATGATGCGTCTACACAAGAAGCATCTGTCTAATGTGCATCTGATGGAACAGGTGCACTTCTATTTCAAATAATTCAGCTATCAGCGGAACAATTCGTGCTTTACCTGTGCTTCACACACATTAACAGCCCCCAAAGCATATTTTTACACTTCGAGTCTATTATTATCTGTTTTAGCAATCCAATCAACAGTCTGTTACACTGACATCTAATACACCTTCCTAGTTAACTAACCACATGTTTTCACTTGGCTCACAGAGAAGGACCCTAATGGACATGAAGCTGTGAGAGATCCCACAGAGAAAATTGAACAAGTAATGTATGTAATTACTTTTGCTAATAATGTCATTACTTTTCAGATGAGCAAGAAGTATTGTGTAATTGATCAAATTTTTGTTTCTTGCATGCAACACCTATTAGGATCCTACCTTTATTTAGTCTTTGTTGCTTTTTTTTTCCTTATCTGAATCCAGGGCACAAAGAAATCCCTTCAAGGCAAAGTGTTTTTTGGTCTATACAAATAAATATGACTTGATACAGCCTCCAGCACTTACTGCCGCACTGCTGCATGTTAGTAGCGGTATGGGGACATCTGCTAAACAGCAGGTAGCATCAACATAGCTGAAATGAGGAGATTTCAGATGCTACACACAACTGTATGCATACTCAACAACCAGTTTTATTTGTCCCTTTGAAACATGCAGGGAGACTATTACATGTCGCAGTTTCCACAGTATCAGTGCTGAGCTCATTCAGAGAATAATTCTATGAACTTTGACTAAAAAACAAACAAACCAAAGAACACACATTTCTGGGGGGAAGAAAGTACCTTTAAAGGTGACCAGGCTGCCCCACTTTAGCAACTGCTCCTCCTCTTTTACTGTATCTTTGGAGAAGATAGGAATCAGCTCTGTATGCAGGGAAAGTTCTATATGATCACTGATGGTGCAAATAGGCAGAAAAGCCATTTCAGCCAGGAAATGAGAAGGCAGCGACTTGTGGAGGTCCTCCAAAATGATTCTTATCTGCCAATCAGAGAGGAAATCTGAGATAAGGAAAAGCGGATCACAGGTGAAAAGACACAAGGAAGTAAGGTGTTTGCTGAGTAGTGAGGGTAAGGAGGTGAAGGAGAGAATGATGGTGAGAGATACAAGGGGAACAACAGAGTGCACGGTGTTCAGATTGCAGGAGAGTGAGGGAGGAAGATTTGAAGCAGGTAATAGTTTGCAGCTGAGAAAGCGTGTGGGTCACTAAAGAGAAAGAGGGGCTGGAGTAGAGAAAGCAAGTGTGACTCAGAGTCAGACAAATAGAGAGTGGGTGAGTGAGAGGGGGAGAAAAAGAAAATGTGGTGGAAAGAGAACATCCAGCTTTTTTTTTTTTTTACCTTGTGCAGTTGGGAAGATACCAATTTTGCCTCAAAGTGAACATTATATGGAAATGTCATCTCCATACAGGTAATTTACTCCCCTCTGCTTAAAATGTGCTCTTCAAAATGGCAAAGGCCAGGAGAGAAGAGGCTGATGGCCATACTCTCAGTGTATTTGTGAGTAGGAAGTACAAGCTGTAAATCTTGCATTGCATAAAAGGAAATTAAATATTCTAAAACTATAAAGGAGCCTCAAGCATTCACTAGACGTTATTAAATAAATAAAATGTAAACACATAAAGCAAAGTATATTATAAAATTAATGTTAGAATGTATTTATATATATATATATATATATATATATATATATATATATATATATATATATATATATATATATATATATATAGTATATAAATATTTTTTTTATTTTTTTATTTTTTAAACGTCATCGTTTCAATTTTCATTTCAATGTATCTGTTACTGACAGTGGAGGCGTCATGTGATTATTAACTGTATGGGCTATACATATCCTATCCAGCAAGTATCCAGATTCTGAGATTGTTAATTCCCCCACAATGTGGTTCCCTAACATTTTTATTAAAAATAGAGTACATGGCAATTACACTTCTTTCTGCTACCAATCCCTTGAAACAAAGTCCCACATTTTTTATGAAGAAATTGCCTCAAGCCTACGAGTGTTCTACTTCCTTCTCTAATATCTGTGTATTCATCATGGTCAGCACCTCTCCAGCACTGCTGTGTGTTCCTCCTCTCTCTCATTACAATTGTGAAATTACTCAACAGCTTATGAAATAATGATAAATAAATGTCTGAGAATTCTATTAAATGCTGACCATTGTTCATTTTACAGGGAGCTGTGATTGAACAAAAGGGTGGTTTCGCCCACAGCCTACTAAATAAAAGTGCCACTGGAAATTTTTCAATTTGATAGTCGCCTTTTTCTGAAAGATGTGACAGACTTTTTCAAATAAGGCATTTTAAAATTATCTATAATGAAACAAAAATTGAGTGAGTTTTAAGAACTTCCTAATTTATTTCACAATTTACTGGTTCATTTACATAATTCTCCCTATGTTTTCCCATAGTTTCCTTTAGTTTTTACTTTAGTTTTTTTGGCCTATTTAATACATCACTGTAAAACATTTTTTGGAAATCACAGTAGGTAATTACACAAAAGGAATGATTTTCAGTCGACAAGAAAATAGGAAACATCCATCACACTTTTTTTCCTTTTTCTTTTTTTTTTTTTTACATTGGTGTCTATCTGAATGCTTGGTTGGAAAACAAAAGTGTACAAATGTGTCTCAGCTCTCCAGCATGTACCAGGCCTTTATTTTCCCGCAGGAAACATTTTCCTCTGGCAAGCTGGGTGGCTCAGATAAGCAAGTGTGCTGTCAACTCAGCACCTTGGCTCGGCGGTAGAAAACAGTCCAATCAATACATCATTAATCATCGGTTTAATGTGGCCAAGCCCAATGTGGACATGCATTAAAATGGAAGGATTAGTGGGAGGAGAAATGAGCTTGACGGCTTGCATGTGAAGTCGGAGAGGTTCGCAAAAAGAATCCAGATAAATGATGAGAGAGAAATTTGTTCCAAGTGCCTGAATCCAACCTGATGGATAGTAACTACAGGCTCTGAGCATGTAGGTCTGTGGGTAGGTGGGTGCGTCCATGCTTGCAAAGTGTGAGTGTATTTTAGATGTGTCTCTTCAAGTATTCATCTTTTGATTTTCCCATGTTAAACGATAACTTCATCACGTGAGTGCATCCGGTCGTTACGGCTTTTGCGACACCCGGCATCCTGAGTGACCTGTAAAACCTGTGATTCATGGCTGCAACTCATCTGCGGGGGGCTTGTAACACAAGATTTATTTCCATCACTGACATAAAATTGATTAAGAGGCAAAATTGCATCGCAACGGCCGTCTTACCTGTGCTGACATAGTTCCTCAAGTATAGATGACAACATTAAATCTATTAGTTATTAATGACAGCACCAACTGGAGCTACATTTCACACTATGCTGATGCAAAGTCTTGTCCACCATCGCTATGTAAAAACAGCATTCAGCTCAAGCAAAAAAATAAATAAAAATTTTGCATGAGTGTTTACTTGCAGATGGATTCCTGCGAATAAACTGAATTTGCTCTTCACTACATTACTGCACTAAATAATGAATACTGAGCACTCAGAAGCCTCCCCCGTCTGTCTGTCTGTGCATGTGCTATGCTGTTTGTGCTCCTACTGTGGGACAGTTCGAGTGACAGGACCGAGCTAGCGCCTTCCGGCAGTGCTCAGACAGCCACACTCGAGCCGTTTTCCCCCCGCCATAAATTTTTCAGCAATTTGTCAAAGCCCTTAGAACATGTTACATGCCTTGACCTCCTGTAAGTCTTCATGTGTGCCACTGTTGGGAGAAAAGAAGGGTTCAATAACTACCACTGGCAGAGAGACGCAGTTGGAGCTAAATCCTGAGGTTAAGAGAGTGGGGAGCCGAAAACTGATTCATCATGCATGTATTCGGTGTCTAGTTCTCTCTCACTTAAAAAGCTTCATGCTGTATCAGTCTGTAAACTTATAAAAAAGTTCAATAGGGCTACAAGCATTTAAACCCACAAATATGTTTGAGATTGTATGGCTGAAAGAAAGTTCTAATGAGCAATGACTTTTTATCAGTTCTAACAGATAAACGTTATACACAAATAACATTGCTACATTACATTACTGCAGTCGCTATTCTCCACTTTTATAATTCACAATAAAGTAGTGATGAAAGGGAAAGCACTGATTTGTCTGGACTGCCTCTTTAAAGTCTCTTAATTGGAGCGAGAGAGATTGCCATATTAACTGGAGGCAAACTAGCCCACTGAACCTTGTGAAACACGCCGTGAATATGTGCATATCCTTTTTTTTTTTAATCATAATCTCATTGTACACTGTAGTTTCAACTCTGCATGAACCCATAAAATGTTAATATGGGATAATGATTCTGGTTTACAAAGAATGCAAATGGCAGAAAAAATGCCTTAAAACCTGAGTCCAGAAGCTTATTATTATTATTATTGCTGTTGACAAAATATGTTGAGCTAAATCTGACAGCCCCTAAGTTGAGATTGACCCAAAAACCTCTCGATGACCGTTTGTTTGGCAGACCTTTGTTAGCGCTCACTGCTTCCTTCCCTTTCGGCGAACTTCACGTCACGCTAGGTCTTGTTCAGTGGGCAGACGTGCCCGCCGATGTTCACACCTCCCTCGTCAGCCTTTGGAAGTAAGGGTCAAGCATGCCATTTCTTTATTACGGAGAACTCATGTCCCATCGCACAATGAAAGTTGATTAACCCACCCCGCCAACAACCGTTCGGGACGTGAAGGCATTCTGTTATAGCCTTTCCTATTGAAGAACCCCCCCTTTGCTCCCCTTCAACACATACACACACATCCAAGAAAAAAAAGTTAACCCCCTGATCTTGGCGAGGGGAAATGTGCCATGCACTTCAAATGACCCCGTCCCGAATCCTTCTGCACCATCACACCTTTGTGACTGTCCCATGCTCCCCACAATGTGCGAGCTGATGAGGGGGAAAATTATCCATCATGTGCATCTGCAATTGAAGGATGGAGAATTTTCACTGTGCTCCGCAGGCTGTCTTTCGAGCACATGCCTAACAAATGATCTTGATTTCCCATTAAGCTGGGTTGCCGAATCCCTTAAAGGATAGATGCTGCAATAAGCGTTACACAAAAGCAAATGAGAAACACTTTCTTGCAATATATTGAATCTGAAATGTACACCAAACCATGTGTAATGTTTAAAGTGTATCTGCATCAGCACTGTGGATCGGGGTTTTCTACTGGTGGCAGAGAAGTTTAAAACTGAAGGCTGTCGTCCAGGTCATCCGGCAAAACAGCTGAACCTGGTTTAAGAGTGTAGTGCAGTGTAATATGAACAGTATTGACCAATCAAACAAATTCAAGCTGGAAGATGACATCAACAAATAATAGTAGTATAATATATATTATACCATATATATTATATTATATTTAACCTCTTTTCATTCCATTTTCATTGTAAATATCTGTTTATCATTATCAACTGTACATAGATAAAACTTGAAAGCCGTGATAGGCGTATGTCTCTGGGGAGTGGCAGTGTCAGCGTGCCATCATGATTTGTCCACACATTCATGGTCCCCAGAGGACAAAGCGTACTGGCATTGGTGATCCCCTGACTTTTCTATCAGTGCCACCATGAGGTTGACATTTTGGATCTTAACTGAAATGTCTTGGCACCCACTGAATGGGCTGATGGGACATTTACGGTCTGGTGTTTATGGTGATACCCTCATTTTTCATCAGAAATTTTCAAATTCAACATTTCAAATCACAATTTTGAATTTGTCTAAGACTTTATCTAACAGCGCATCTAGCATGGCTGTAGAGTGAGTCTTATTATCAACTGTGCCTTACTATGTTTGTCTTTCTTTTGGTTAAGGGAAGCGTGTTCAGTCTTGAGCTATATTGTGCAACCTCAACTGGAAAACGCTGTTTGTATAATTGCCCGCCAAATATATGTTGACAGTGCATTTAGAACAGATTCCCAACTGGCCAAAATTATTTCCAATATGCTTTATGTTTTGCAAAGGTCATGAATGAAAGCTTCTTAAGCCATTAGCACTTACTTGATTAATGCATTTCTCTACTTCCTGTGTTTATGACTTACACATTACAGCCCCAGCGAAGCTGCCTCTGCAGCTGAGTGTACGAGTGATCAACTTTCACGGGCTCCCCACTTAAACAGACTTTGGCAACAAACCTGATCTCAGCCATCTTTCCACTGTTTTGGCATTGTCCTGTGGTGTATAGGGACTGTTATCAACAACTAATTATTGCGTAATGAATGGCCTTTTTAAATGGAGAGCGGGGGAACAAATGTGTTGCGGATGCAGGCACTGCACTAATAAATCAAGCGGGTGACCGTAACCATGCAGTGCTCTCACGCAAACTCTGACTTTATGAATGAGCTGTCAGCAGGGCTCAGTCGAGCGACGGCAGCTAAGTTCAAAGCTTTAACCTTTGACTCCGCATTTCCATGTGTGTCTGCGGTGGTAGCTGAAAAGAAGCGAGGGACAAAACATTTGACCCTTTGATTTCTTCTTTAGTGAGGAAGTTTTAATTAAGACGGACATTGTGGCTTCAGACGTGGAGTTCAAATGGGAAATAGCCAACAAATCTGATGTTGGTGACCTGCCGTCACAGGAAGAGTTTATTTATTGCCCCAGGCTCTTCCTCTGCCTCCAATTAATCGGCTGATGTTGCAGCAGTTAATGCATGCGCTTCAACTGCAGCACATCAAACGTCTTTCTGACGTTTTTCCTCAGTTTCATATACAATCAAAATGAAAAATGAAAATTTTTTGCCAGCTGGTGCGACTTAAAACTAGTCCTACCAACATCAGCCTCAGCTAGAGAGACACGCACATAAAGGAGGGAAATGAAAGAATCCACATTGGAAAGCCAATGGAACCATGAATCATATCCTCTCATCAAGTCTCATTGCACAGAGTGAGCCTGTTCATGGAGATGAGGCCGTTTGCTAGTCTCACAGTGGGCCTCATCAGTGAGCTTGTACCACGCTAATACATGTGAAGCGCTCTGTCAACCCCCCTCTGCCATCAACCAACCAACCAACCCATTATTATAAACCCCACACACTGGCACACCACTGTTACACTGAATGGGCGGTAGATTGAAGGAGGGAATTACTGTGAGTGGTACACTGAATCTGTGTGTGTGAAATGGGCATATGTGTGCTTGTGCATGTAGTACATGTGACTGACTTTGTGGTTATATTCTGTAAAATTATTCTGTGTGTGTGTGTGTGTGTGTGTGCATGTGCTATGACACTGTGCTGCAGGTGTTGGTAAGTGAACTGTCTCCTCTTTACTTACCTGCCTCTCTGCATGACAAGATTTCAGAAATGATCAACCAGCAGCATCTGGCCACCCCCCCCGTTGTCACGGTAAAATTACAAAATTCCTGACATTCACTTTTGCTCATTAAAGGTGTTTGCAGATTTACATGTACCACATGCTAATGTGAACCATGACATCACCAATTGTGATGCAGGAAACATTACTTATTGCTTATTGTGATATGTCTCACGTTCGGCCCATGTTCACGTCAGTGCCAGCAGAATACAAGAAGAATGTGTCAGACGTCTTTTTCATCAAGAAAGCGACCCAAACTCAGTCAAGAGAAGAGACGTAGCAGAGCATGAGAGAGAGGCAAGTGGGTGGCTAATGGAGACAGATGAATATAGTGTGAAATTGTGAAAATGATGCAAAATAGAAAGAGCGTGACATAGAGGAGACAGAAAAAGAATTTACCATCGTTTTTTGTTGTCAGCTGACAGAAGTCTGAAGCGTACATTAGAAAAGTTTTTTTTAACATAATCTTACTCAAACTCACACTCAGGCTGCTTTTTTCACTTGACCAAGGGAAGAAAAGACACACTATTGCCTTTTAGTTCTGGGCCTCATTAACAAGTGCCTCCTACCCACTCGTAGGAAGCTGTGAGCATCTGAGGGAGCTCTGGAACCTGGAGGAGGAACGAAAAATGACATGTTTTATGTAGGTTTTTATTGCTTTTGTTCATTTTTATTCTTTTATTATAAAAACTGATGCTCTTTACTCTTAGTTTGAAAAGGAGTGGTGATGTTTTATTAAAAAATTCAATATAAACAAAATGATTCAAATGTGAACATTTATTCACAAATATGTATAATTAAATAAATTTTTTAAAAGCATGGAACTTGTGGTGTTGGCTCGAAGATCTTGTAGATACAGGTAGCAGTCAAAATACAAAGCCCAGGTAAAAGACTTAAAATTGCATTCTAGCTTATATTTCTTTCACACAGGCTTTAACAGATCTGGACATTTATCATGGAAGCAGCATTTACCGCAAATCTGCACAGTGCATACTACATGGTTCTACTTGGTATTCAATGCACTGGCACATTTGACTGGCCGATGTAATGTATTGCCAGATGACTTTTCTCTGTAATGTGCCAAACAGTGAGCCGCGATCACCTTTTTTGATGGACGATACTGAAACTTAAAAAACTGAATGAGGACCATGCATTCTTGGAACAAATCTATTGTCAGTGTAAGTGTCATCAAAATTTAAAAAATGGAACTTAAAGCAGTGTCACTGGTGTTGGTCAACACCAACATGCTCAAAAGTGTACAAGAAGGCATTGTTATCCGAGAGCATTGTATTTTTCACATTTATAGAATAGAACATTTTCGTTAATACACAGTGATAATCTGTCTGACTCACTGTGCAATAATTACTTTATACTGAGGAATCACAGAATATCTTCAACCAAATAATGTGTTAGCTGTAACACCAAAATGGTCTATTTCTAGATCATAGTGACTGAGAAGTTAGATGAATCCCCTGATCACACTCAGCATGCTGTTTAGTCATGATTCCTCCTGTGAACCTGAGAAAAAAAGGAATAAATTCAATTTGAATTCACTGTTTGTATTTCTGTCACTTCAATGTTTTGCATGTTGTCGTTATAAACTGTTTCTTGTTCTGTTTGCTTTAATTTGATTCTTGGCTTTGATTCTAGTATTCTTTTGAACATTTTCCTCTGAAAATAATATATTAATTTAGCATTCATTTGAGCTGGGTTTTGAAACCTTTATTGAATTCCTTTTTTTCTAGAACACACTTCTACAGACGTGTTCAGAGATGAACCTGTGGTCGTAGGGTGTTTTAGGTCTTCAATCATCAAACACCCTTGTGATCCAACCAACGGTAATCAGCCCCTGACTTGTCTCCAAATGGCGCCGTGCTGAACTGATCCCCCTTGTGGATTCACAGCCACCACAAGGGCTTTTTATCAGCCTCTGGAATGTTCTTGGTTTCTCTTCTGTACAGCAGTGCTTTTACTTGTTTGAGTTTGAGAGATTGCTGTAATGAATCGCCCCAGCATCCAACTACGTCTCACAGCGAGCGCTCCAGCCATTGCTCCAGCACTCTGCAACGAGATCCACTTATTTAGCCCTTTTGCGCTCGTTGGGGACAATACATTTCAGCAGTACCGCTTGCTTTGCAGACTTCAATGTTAACAACATGCCTGGGTGAAGCAAAGTGGTTGCAATGTTTTCTAAGAATTTGAGCTGCTGTCTGGGGTCAAAAGCCCTCCCTGGGAGATAGGTCAGGAGTTCTGCTGTGCTAATTCTTGCTATTGTGAATCACTGCACTGTTCACCAAAGACTTTGGACTTGTTATAGGCCAGCAGTATCACCATTCCCCCAACACCTTTGGGCAACAACAGAGGATGTGCTCCAAGGTGCCCCTCCTCTGGCACAGTTGGCATGCAGGGGTGTTTGCCATGCCCCAGCTATGCAGCTTGACTGGGCATGGGAGAATGTCGAAGCGTGACTCGATGAGAAACTTGATGTGCAATGGTTTGGCTCTCCATAACTCTGTGTTCCCAGGTGCCTTGTTTGTAGTTGCTGACCATCTTGCTGGAACTCTACTTGTATCTCGTCCTGAACCAGTTGACACTTCTTCCTCCCATAGGCTTTGTCATAGCATGGTTTGGGAGAACTGCCCTGCCTCCACTCTGTCTACAGATTTCTGGACCTGCCATTTCTTTCTCTTGCCTAGGCTCTTGACAGATCTTTTCTTGTCACCATTGGAATCTGGATCCCTAGGGTAAAGCAGAGTAGGTACCACTCTGAGATGAGCCAACCAAGCTCCTGAAGGGAGTTATCTACAACCCAGAGTGGAGGTTGCGATCACCATTATGTCGTCCATGAATCCTCTTAAGGGGCACCGCTTGTCAGTGTTGTTTCAACAAGCTTTCATGGGAAGGATCCATAGGCAATGGTTAGGTTTAGGCAGAGTGAAGCTAGGTCTCCCCTGCTTTCCCCTTACCTCCTGGCATAAAGAAGGGAGAAGAGGAGGGGCGAAATTTTAAGTTCACATCAGCCTGCTCCACTTTTCTGGATCACTCAAGCCATTTCAGGTATACACCTGTGTGAATTTAGCTAAAAAAGCATTTAACAGGCACTGAAGATACAAAAGCAAAGCTTTAGTCTGGCTGTGGTCTTACATAATTGTAATAAAACAGAAAATATACATTGTAGACACGAATGTAACTTGTTAATTGTTAATGACTCACAAATAAATTGAAGGTAAACATATCCAAAATTGCATTGATGACTTCCAGAGCCTTTCTTTCATTGTGTTTTATTTGCAGTTAAAAATATCATTTCACACCAAGTACATCCACAAGACTTGTGGATTGTGTAATGCTGTCTGATTTTTGTCTGTGTGTCCATGCAGAGAGGTGAACTTCTATGAGCGTGAATTCTATGACTGTGTAGTGAATGCACATAATTCTGCACTGTTCACTTAAGTGCCAGCTGTAATAAAGTTCTCCCATTCAGAGGGTCACTGGTGCTTGATGAGCGAAGAAATTACTCTATTCCTCATTTTGATGAATGGGCTGGTTCCTGTCATCATTATGTTATGCTGTATTAGTTATTTTCCTCAAGTGGATAAAGGCTGATGCATGCATTTTTTCATCCTGTTTAAGTGCCTACTTATTGTAGTTAGTATTATACTGAGGACATATCAATAAACGTTGCCCTTAAGGCTCCGATATGTATATTTGTATATTGAGTATATTATCCTTCCTCTAAAAGGCCTTTTTAGTGGAAGACGTGCCATGGGAGGAAAAAAAAATAAACCAAGACAAACAATAATAATTAAAGAAATGATGGCTGAATTCCATTTAGCTACATCGGTTTCAGAGTCTTAGTATTGTGCCTGCCGGCTCAGAGTAACACTGTCATCTTTTACTAGGGCACTTTAATATAACAGAGTTATTGATAATATTATTATTAACAACTGTGCTTTTCCTACCCTAACAAGGCAGAGTGTCTGCTGGAGAGAAAGACATAAAGAGACAAACGTCCCCACGTGGAGCATTTAGCAGAAGCTGTCAGATATTCCCCTCAAAGACCAAAAGCAGATCTAAAATAGAATGAGTATTGGATGACTTTTCATATTGACGTATGACTTATATTAGTCAATTGATCAGAAACACAATTCCACATGAATGATAACGTTCTTGTGTAACTGTTTTCCATATGTAGTCCACTGAAGCAACAGTTCAGTACAAGCTATATTGACTGAGAAAGCTGTCTTCTGCTTCTCCTTCATAGCTGTATCGACAGTGCCTGCATGTACTAGGACGCATTGCACAAGAGCCTCTGAGGACCAAAAACCCTCCAAGACCTGCGGAGCTCTCTTACAGCCAAAGGCTAAAACCCACCTGGGGCATCGGCATCGCAATCCGGTTACAACATGGCTGCCAGAGCTGATCGCGCCCACTCTAATTAATGCTTTAAATCCCACCAGAAGCACAGCGGCACTTTTCAGATGTGTCCCAGAAGCGGGCTCTGCGCTCTGCTTTGCTAAAGATATGTGCCAAGTCTATTTTTGGCGGAAGCTGTCGCAGGGCAGATGAGGTGGACAGGGAGTCAAAGAGAATGTGGTCAGTTTTCAAAATAAAACACACCATGCAGACTTTCATATATTCCACCATCACATCAATATTATTTTATAATCGGTGGCACCAGACCTGACGTTAACTGGTCAGAGGGTATTTTAACACAAAGGATGACGAGAGGTTTGTCTTCGATGAGGAAAAGCACTTTCACATTAAGTCGCTGCCTCTGCGCTACAGCACAACAAAGTGGTAAATACATACAAGATACACATTTAAATCAGTCAAAATAAGAAATGTAGTCTGTTTGTTCATAGTAGATGATATCTAAATCTGATTCTGTCTCTCAAAAGTTCCCTCAACTTTATTGAGGTGTAATAATAAATTTCGTAAAGTGAGTCTTTTAGGTTTTTTCTGCCATTGTGGCTTGGAGTAACCAAAGTGCAGAATGCCTTGTTTTAAAGGTAACATTAAATCCAAAGTTAATATAGACTGTAGAAAGACACAGTCCAATCAAGGAATCTAATCTAAATACGGTGTTGCAAATGTCAGAGTAAAAGATTAATATTGACTGAGGGAAATTAAGGCTCTCGGAGGGAGAGACAGCATGCATTAGGCATTTGAGATTAAAAGCCACCAAGAATTCATTCAATATCCCATCTGCCTCTCTCTGTTTCTCAATTCAATATAGTTCAGTTTTGGTTGCAAAGGGTATTTTATTGGCATGACTTAAGTAGAGAGAGCCAAAACAAAGGGTGCCAAAACATTTACCACAGTCTGATTTACTGTTCAATTGTGTCGCCGTGACAACTGACACGGTAAGTATTTACAATGACATTGTAGCCAGTAAACATATTTTCTACACGTTTTTTATAGTCATCGTCTATCAAATCTGACATCTTCAAAGTTACGACGATGGCGGTTACATCTAAATGTTCGGCTTTTTGTCCATGTGTCTGATCCTTTTCTGCTCCTCGACTTTACCCTCTTGATCCCTTACATACTTTTCTACTTCACACATTAGCCAATTACTAACGTGAGGTAATCAAATCTGCATTTTAAATCCACACCCTGGTCATCTGCTGGGCTTCAGGGATAGCATTAGTTCTCCATCAGTGGTGATCTCCCGGCTTAAGCTTCTATTGCATTATAGGGCTCGGCTGGTGCAGGTCAATTAGATTTGTGTTTAACGCAGCTGCTCGATGAGAGGGTTTTAAAAGCTCTTTGTAAGCGCCGGTCTGTTGGTTGTGTGTCTGAGACTCTGTTGGAGACTTTCCAAGCATGTACGAGTTTTACCGTGACCATGTGTACCTTGCGTATATTCGCATCTTAGTTTGTGTATGCCACTATCAGTGTATCTTTCCATTCAACATGACATGCTTCTCTGCGTCTTCTGCCTCATGTGGTGGCGGGGTCAAGGGTTGCTGAGTAAGATGGAGCCAACAGGAAGCAACATCTGTTGTCTGACGTCTGACAAGGATGGATTGCATGACTGATGCACATGGGGCGCATCCAGGGTTTCCAGGTCATGCGGCGCTCGCCTCGAGGTCAGCAGGGGTCAAAGCCCCTCTAGAACCTTCTCTCCTAACAGACTCCAGGAAGCCAATCAACTTCAAACACTGGCTGATCATCTGGGGTGTAATTGCAAATCAAATGGACCCCAATTTGGTTGGAGTGCACCCTCTTTCTTTTCACGCCAAACAAGAGGCCACTTCCCTTTCTGCTCGTCTTTTCTCTTTGCAATTTGTCTTTTCCCCCCTCGTTTTAGCTGCAGTTATCCCGTGATTGTGATGGAGGATGTTTCGTCTTGCGTGTGTGGAAACCAAGACGCAGCAGCGCGGCATAAATAGAGAAAAATCAGGGCGATATGATACACAGATCCATCACGTGTGTGACTGTGCATGTTTGGTTCTCTTGAGTGCCAGCTGACAGACACACAAGTTCCAGACAGAGCCAGCTGCCTTTAGAGTACAGTGGCAGTCTTCGTGGAAACAGTTTAAGTTAAAGCCGACTGCATTCATCCTACATCAGCACAGCAGTTTTCTCCCAAATATCTTTTGCACATTACCAGCAGGACTCAAATATTGTAGCTGCCGCATTATAAATTGCATCTTGATGCATATAGTTTCGGAGTTTCACATTTTAAGTGGGATCGTGTGTGTTTGTCAGTTGGTCTTCAGAATGACATGCAGCCACTTAAAGCCAGCTGCCCCCAGAGTGGTGTACTATATGGCGATCTGGGTGAGCTTGTTAAAGGACAGCCTCAAGGCTGGCTTTCTCAAATTACTCCTGTGTGGCAGGGGAAAGGAGAGCCAGCCGTTCTCCTGTGTGGCTTTACTTAATTGCAAAAGGCGACGACGGAACTGTCCCTCCTAAATCTCAGCACTTATTGGGCACAATTTCATGGATGAGAAATACAAAAGAGCATTACCCAGTATTGTGTACATAATGTTCTGCATGTCAGGGGAGCGCTGATGGAACGGTCTGGAGTAGCTCTGGGTTTTTTCCTCTCAATGAGCCATGCAGGATGTCCTTACATGCTTCTATCACTGCATTTCTCAGGGGTATCAGTGTAAAAAATGAATATCCTATAATTTCTCCTCTCCGCTCCGGGCACCCTTTCAATTACAACCTTTCAATTTAAAATACTAGAGATCATTCTCCTCCGTGTCTATGGCTGGAAAATGCGTGTGAATTTATGGAAAGGTCAAAATTAAATTAGAAAGGATGGGACCTGCAGAGAGCTGCTACCCAAATGACCGTCACTTCATATAAGTTATAGAGATATGTGGTCTACACTGGGGTGGCTCTTGGATCAGTTTCCATTAACAATAGGGTTATGGAGAGCATTACATGCATTTTCACAGGCCTTGAGTAACTGATACGCAATTTCCCTTATCCTTTAAGTCCTCCAAGTGTTACAGCATGTTGAATAAAGTGCATGTTGATAATAAAAAAGCAATAGATAGGACTGCAGTCTTTGTGGAACAGCTGTCAAATAAAAAGGCTTGACGACAGACTGCTTCTCAGCACAAGTGCAGCTGTGAATCTGAATAGTGTTGGAGTACAATGTGACACACAGTCAGTTCACACAGCTGATCCGATTTGTGTGTACATGATTGTGTGGATGCATTCATGTGCAAGTGTGATTTTAGTAGAAGAAGAGTATTGCGGACGATCTGCGTTTACGGCGGCTGTTACAGAATGTGCCTTCCATCAAGTGCATTTATTGATTCCTGCACTGAGCTAATTATTAAGCATACGTTATGCATCACCGCCACTTTCAACACATAACTGCATTTAAGCTTCATGTATTTATTCATGAGATTCACTTTAATTCATTAACAGTATTGACATTTATTTGTGTGACATTTCTTCTTACATCTCATGTCCAGCCATCTATATTTCTATGCATTCTGTAGATCTGATTCAATCTCAAGCTGATGTTTTAGTTACCGGCCACATTAATTAGTTCTCTCCAAATTGCTCATGAAGCAAGCCCCTTTCAGAACAACTACATTGTAAGAGATGGGTAGTGTTGCCAGATTTAACTGACATCAAACACCTCCTAAAAAGTCATCAGTAAAAGGAACAGCTGTCATTTTCAACAGAACTATGACCAAAAACTCATTTGAATTGGAAAACCTAGTTCTGGCTAATTTAAAAGGCATTTTGCCATTGTATATCTGTGTCCTACCTCAGTGCTCTGCCGATTTCATTCATTCTAATTGGAAGAGAGCAAGGGGTGATCAAGTGGAATATTGCTTAAATTGTCATCAAGGGAACCACCCAAATGGTACAAAAATTAGGCCAAATTACAGCAAGCCTCTCAAAACAATGAAATAGTAAGTAGCCCAGTTCTGGCAGCGGAGATGGGGACAGAATCCAGTGTTTTTTTTCTTCCAAAATTAAATTCTAAAGTTCAGCTGATGCTAGTTGAGGTTTCAGCAGTGGATGATAGTGTTTTTAGCAGAAAGTTATCTCAGTGTGTTTCTATGGACTGCTTTTACTTGGGAAGGAATACACCCTGGTGAACACATATAGGTTTGCAACAACGTCAACAGTGAACCCACACTTGACTGCCAGAGTAAATGCAAGTATCAGACCACCCAATGTCAGCTCCATAATGGACTGATCCATTTTGAGCAATGGGAACAAAAATAGCATTGAGTCCGACAATTGTTTTTACTGTATGACAAATGTATTCCATGGAGTGTGTCGAGGATAACCATTGAGCCATCTGGGACAAGTCATGACGAAATAGACCTTTTTTTTTTTTAATTTCAATCATTTCTTTATCTATCATCTCAACTAGCTTGGAAACCTCTATGACATATATTTTAACACTGACCAAAGGCAACATGGATCACTCTTTCACAACTGTAAACATGGCTGTAAGCATCGTTGCTGTTGTCTATGGCACCTCTTTCTGAATCACATCTATAAGTCACAAAAGTCGTAAAAGTAGAACAGAAAGCTATAATTATGAAAGCAAGAAATGTAGTACTCTCTGATAATCTAATCTGACACAGTGACCATCTTAAAAGGCAAAAAAAAAAAAAATGTGTTTGTCTCTGCTCAGGCCTTAGATTAGCCTTGGAACTTTGTAATGCATTTTTGCATGTGACAAGGGCTGTCATTTTGACCGCCACTTCTTACAGTGTCCTCGTGTTAGCAAGGGGGAGTCCCTCACAACCAGTATGGCGAGGAGGAATTAAAACCCTTTCAAAAACATGACGTGTGAGTATTACATTGAGATACACCGGAACGGATGATTATATGAAATTTACTTCTCAACATGTATCTCTGTATTACGTGGGTATGTAAGTGTCTGTACATGTAATGGCAGTCTCTCCTCTCCTCTCCTCTCCTCTGTTCTTTCTTCCTCTCGCCGATGGAGACAACACTAGGGAGCACACTTACTCCAGAAATGAGAGGAAGACGGGCAAAAAAAGCCCAGAGTAAAGAATGGGGGTGGGGTGGTCAGATTGAAGGAGGTGGCTTATGAGCTGCCGGGTGAAAGAATGAAAGAAGAGAGAGAGAGAGAGAGAGAGAGAGAGAGAAGAGAGAGAGTGTGTGTGTGTGTGTGTGTGTGAGAGAATCGGTATCAGGCTTTATAGGCTCGATGGAGAGCGAAGGGAAGGGAGATCAGAGGGAGAGTGAACTGTGTGTGCACAAGTGTGTGTGCGTGTGTGTGTGTGTGTGTGTGTGTAAAAGGGGAATCGTAGTGTCAGGCTTGATTTCATTACCGGAGCTAATCAGGTCCATATACTTTAAGTGCTGCTTTAATTTGTCTAATCCCTGCAGGATATGGCTGCTGCCTTCCGGGTACATGGCTGCTTTGCCTTGAAATGCTGTTAAAAAGCACATGTGCATGCACTTACTCTGACCTGGGGAAGGCGGGCACTGTCCCTCTCACATTGGCAGACACATTAACACGGTGACGAACGCACACTTTGACACAATTCTGCTCATATCTGCTCACTTTTTCATACCTACAGTTCAGCTCTCGTGACACAAACGTGAACGAACAGCAATGTAAGAATACAGAATGGAAGAAACAAAACATGTCACATTTGCTTCACCATCCGCACTTCTCCCACTTGTTTTTGAATGCATTTCGGTTACAGTATGTGCCTCTGGAAGTGTGGCTGAACAGAGGTGTCTTACCAAATACCAATCAAACCAGCACGTTGGCTTTGTGTCAGTGAATGTATATATATTTTGTGCTGTAAATTGTCTGAGCACCAGTCTCAGGTGAATGACTTATGTATTGCTTATATAAGGCCAGGTATGAGGCTCAACATTTGAAGGCAAATTGGAGGCATATCACAAAAGCTGGTTCGGCAAAGTAGCCCTCAACCTGTGTAGGCACGTATGTGCTGCTGAAACAATTAGTCGACAAATGCCACAGGTCCAAAAGTGCATGGCTGACATCCACAGCTGCGAACATGCACATTACTGTCATTTTCATTTGAGGAGTGATGTGTTGGTGTTCATTCTTCTTTCTTTTCTTACAAACGAACATAAACAGGGGTGCAAAAGTGCAAAAAAGGCAGAAAAGGTGAAAAGCCTCTAATGGGTAAAGAGGTGGCAAAGGCTTAGACAAAACTGTGAAGCCATCACAACAGCACATGCTATTGAAAACGACTTGGTGTACTGCATCATTTTGAGCCAGCATGGTGACAGATGTTGCTATTTTGGTCACAATACATGGATGCAATTTTTTAAGAAATGGATAGATATCGTTTGTGTCGAAAGGAGCCAGTGAGATGATTCAGGCGTCTGAGCAGGATGCCTCCTCATTTTCTGGGCACATCCAACTGGTAGGAGA
Organism: Pempheris klunzingeri; assembly: GCF_042242105.1. Taxonomy (NCBI): domain Eukaryota; kingdom Metazoa; phylum Chordata; class Actinopteri; order Acropomatiformes; family Pempheridae; genus Pempheris; species Pempheris klunzingeri. The sequence continues at coordinate 5,610,699 of NC_092021.1, read as the reverse complement.
GCCTGGGGTAGATCCAAAGCTCACCGAAGGGATTACATATTTCATCTGGCCTGTTAACACCTCAGGATCACCACAGAAGGGGTCCAAAAACATTGCTGGGGATACGGACATCTTGTGGCAATCTGACATAAATATTGTTACTCTCGACATAAATGATTAAGTTACACCCCAGTTGGATCTCCCTTGTTCTTCCAATAGGATCCAGAGTGATCTGCCCCATCTTCCTTTGAATATGGTGATGGCAAAAACAAGATAGTACCATGTGTTACCGCTGGAGAAGAGGGGAGTGCATTCTTTTAGCAGTGTCCATAATGTATCCCTGTGTGTAGTACGTACAGGAAGGAGGAAATACCTGGACCTGGAGGGTTTCGCCCAGGCGCTTCTATTCTGTATGCATGAAGGTTTTAAATCTCAGTGTCAGAGATTCTAAGGTTATTTGCTTTTGGAGAGATCCTTCATCGATTTGGTTGGGAAGAGGATTTTCTCATGTGGGGAAAAACTGAACCAAACTAAACAAACTGAAGAGAGATCCTTTATTGATTTGTCTGCAAAGAGGACTTACTCGTGTACTAGGAAAACCTGAACTGAACCAAGTCAATTTCTATGTTTTGTTGTTCATTTCTGAATCTGTGAGAAGTGATGTTGAAGTCCAGACGTTCTAATTTTGGTGAATATTCTTTGGACTTGCATTTGGTTTATTTTGACTTTTCAGTCAAGGACAATTTGTTTTGTTGGGTGTGGTTTTACATCGTTCCTCCAATGCTCTGATACTGAACTGTCTTTGCATTGTCACTCTTCACACTTTCACCGACTGTGTGCATTCTGTCTGGTGGTTCAAATTTAAGACAGTGGTGTGTATGGTAAACTGATTCATGTGTCGATGTATCCACCACAGAAACAGCCTGCTGTCACTGAAACAGTGGCAAACCCCGGATCAGTGGAAGAAAATGGATGAATGAATGAGTATCATCATTAGTGGTTTTTAGTGGCAAAGTTTAGGAAGCATCTTAATCCTATTTCTTTTGACACTTGTAGTCTGTAAACTGTTGTAAGCTAGGCTATATGAATTAACACACACTGGGTGTGCTGCACTCTGAGACAGCCTGACTTTCTCTATTTAGCATCAGGAAGCTCAAAGCATTTAGAGGTGATTATAGAAATCATAAATATCTCCTTGCAGAAGTATCTTTAAAAGAGCTCCAAAAAATTACGATGATCAAAAAACACAATTCAACATGAAAGCAACCTCTTGCTCATCCTTGTCAAAACATGCTTGTCAAAAGAAGACTCTACAAAGAGTCTGCAGCCATGCTCTGTGAGGCTGTACTAAGGCACAGCGATGCTTTGAGTTTAGCATGCTAGCATGCTTGCATTTTTTTCATTAGCAGTAAACACAAAGCGCAGCTAAGGCTCATGGGACTGTTGACAGCTGTGCAGGTTTCTGTGCAGGTTAGGTTGACTTGTAATAATTGGAGATTGCCTGACGTGGACAGGAACGTCTCAAGCAATCCCCTCCACCAAAGTGCTGCACTGACCAATATCACCATCCGTGAAGCTTCGCCTCTTGTGTGGCTAAAAATTATGCAGAAAAGTTATAAGAGGGCAGTAGAGACCGATCATACTGGGACTTGTAAAACCTGCCTGGTTTGATTGTTGGCCGGGCTGTGAAAGTCAAATTTTAGATATCACTTTAGTTATCCAGAGTCTTGATAATTAAATGATTAACATCATCCGTCACTGTCATGGCCCTGATGCATGTACACGTGCCTGTATGTGTGTGTAGCCACGTCTTTGCATGACACGCATTGTGGTCATTAAACATGACCACTCCAGTTCTGCACTTACCAGCCAGTAGCCATGCTGTTACCTTCCCTCTGCCTCCTCCTGTCTTGTCAGACTTGGCAGCACCTCTGGTAAAAGCTAATCTTCATGCTCTCACTTGCACATAACATCAAGCATTTATGGCCACTGCTGTCAAAGAATATGACAGTGGTGTGTGTGTGTGTGTGTGTGTGTGTGTGTGTGTGTGTGTGTGTGTGTGCATCAAGTGGTAGTAGAAGTAGATATTGTGCGTCACATATTTCAAGCATCTTCCGTCTTTTCAACTACAGTTTTTGTTTTCCACTTTAAATGTTTGTGTCTTTGAAGTAGCTGCCTTTTGTTAAGTCACAATGATGCGCTGATCAAAGAGAAATATACTGTATATGCTGTAGACAAACAAATCTCTTCATCTTCGAGCCAGACTGCTGAATTTAGTGGTGTTCCATGAAATCACAAGGTCCCAGCTTAACCTCACTTTGGATCTTAATGGCGGAGTAAACACAAAATACAGGCTCAAATCTCTTAGCAACCACATCTGACCTAATCATTGTCATTATCATGTAAATTCAGTGGACAATTGGCTGTGCAAAAAAGAAATCGGACTAAATATACAACAACCATTATCTTGGCTGCTTGGCTGTGCACTGGCTGAACCCAAGAACGAGAACATTAATCCACGCCAACTAATAGTTTAGTAGTGATGCAAACAATTTGCCTGTTGTTGCCCGTTATTGTCTATAAGTACTATAACTAGTAATAAGTATGAAGCTTCTGAATCACAGTGGGAAATTTAGTTTTAACTATGCTTGTATTATCCTTGCATTCCCTTAAGATAAGTCTTGCATCCCCTTGTGATAATTTTTGCATTTCCTCTGATCCCGAGCTCCAACAGTAACTCCAGCTAGAGGCTGTGACCACAGCCTTGGCTGGCTAAGCTTGGCTAAGGGTTGGGCTCTGAAACACCGCTTGTGGCTACGGCTAAGCTCCTGGTTGAAACTATGGCTGGGGCTGCGACTGAGGCGGGGACCATAGTTATTACTATGGCTGTACAACTCATACTGTGGCTGTCTCTATAGCCATTACTGTGGTTAATGCTGTAACTATGGGCTAGTTCCCACGAGTATTTCTTAAACATTGATATTTTTTATGATGTCACTTGTGTGTCAGGGATGCATACTGGTAAACAAACAAAAGAAGAAGAGTGATGAGCAAAAAGACGTTTGTGGTTCGAATTGCAGGAAAAACTGATTAAATTCAGGCAAGAGAATGAATGCCTACTACAACTGAATAAAGAACGAAGCTGGGCTACAGTCGCAAAGGATTTGAAGAAATGCACCAATTATCGTGGCCATTATTTGGCTTTTTGTTTTTGTAAATAATATGTAAATGACTGAAAGGGCCTTGAAACATTAATCTAGCTTATCTACGTCAGGTTTCAATAAGACAGATATCTTTACCTAACTTGTCTTTGTTGCCCTATTGCTGGTGTAGAAGCAATCTTTATGAGAAGTTTGTCCAATCTTTGTTGGTTTCAGTAAGTTGGCAGGTTTGTCCCATGCTTCAACAACGTCAGTTCACCTGGACAACCTGTGCATGTAATTAGTGTTAGACCTATGAAAAACGAATGTCTCACAGCTTTAATATCTATAGCTATAGCTACAACTATAATAACTTATCTTGACATTAGCTGCAGTGACAGCAACAGCTACTTACCTGCCACGGACACAGCAAGGGGTCATGTCATTATTAATAAATAAAGTAAAGTTAGTAAGTAAGTAAAGAAATAAAATCATGTTCCTTTGGCTCCTCTTTGTGATCCTAATGTATGTTACAAGAATCGGCCACACCTCAACTAAAACATCCAATCAGAGCTGGAGGTGTCAAGTCTGTCTGCTTGTGTGTGTGTGTGTGTGTGTGTGTGTGTGTGTAAATGTGTGTGTGTGTCTCCCTCTCTGTTTGGATACAACTGACAAACATACGGAATAAGTATGTAATTTAAAAAACACAGTCACAAACAGCAGCGATATGAGTCTATTTCAAAAAAATATAGCTGATGGGCTTTTTGAAATGTTTGCACGTGGAGGGGAAAAAAGGGGAGAAGCTGGAATTCCATGAGAACAGTGGGGAGATCGTGAGCCAACAGCCGCCAGCTCTGCAGCTCCTGTCCACTGCCTGGAGCTCCGCGGCCGGCTGGCCATCTGCAGTGTGTACCTGGCTTCTTCGGTTGCCGTGGTTAGCCTGTGCATGCATGACAGCCTCCTCCGTGGGGATGGGGTTTTGGAGGCAGAACTGAAGCACGCCAGAGAGTGGGGGAGCCTGGAGTTGGAAGTTCAACTCCCTCAAAGTCCCCTTTCTTTTTGATGTTACCAATTGTATTTATCGAACAGTGGTTATGATACTTTTTAGTTATCCTTACTAATGATGATTAATTCTGACGCCTTCAATGAACACCAGCTGAAAATCATGTTTTTGCAGACTTCCAGTCGTTTTATTTCTCGTCTTTCTGCAGTGATCTCAAACATCACTGGCCAGAGGTGCAACACATTTTGAACTTTCATCAGAGCATAGTGTTTTTATAGATTTCGTAGATTTATTCAACCATGGCGGTGCAGAAATGCACCTCAAAGCATGTTACATTACATTATTACAATAAAAAAAATGGCTATAATGTAAAACAGTATATATTAGTAGACAAAGATAGTAGGATAGAAGTTTCAGTGATGTGCATTTGACATGATTGTTTTTCTGGCAAGGCTTGTCAGTATGCCAAACAGTACAAACAGGGTGATTTTCTGGTTTGATTCCTGCAGACACTCTTAAGATAAAAACATGTACCAGCTATCTGCCTGCCTCAGAGACAACAATAATTTGAATACCAAATGAACTGAGATGAAATTGAAGGGGAGACATACAAAGATGGGGAGTAAGTAACAAGTATATTTATTCTTTCCCTTTTTTTGCAGCGTATGATATGTAGTTGTTACAGATGGCATGAGCAAAGAACAGAGGGGCAGACAAACACACGGCATGAGAGAAGAGATAGATGGTTAGTCTCCCATCCTCTTGTTTTCACACTGACACCTCTGTGCATGATGGCATGAAGCCCAGACAGCCTTCAGTCCTCTGTGGGAGTGACCGGAGTACAAGTTGATTCATAATGACATGGTGGTCCCATCCCACAGGAGACGACAGTATAGCCTCTGCCTCTGAGGCCTAATCCCAATAGCTTTACAGTACAATCCGGTTTCACTACTGCCACCTACTCCCGTGACTTCGCCCTCGTGTGCTTCAAGTGGTGACATCACAAGAACCATCTGCAGAGGCCTGAAAGAATCACTTAACAGCCACCATAGTGTTTATTATTGCCTTTGTAATGCAGCCCCCATTAGTGTGACACAAGGAGACATCCCAGTGATCCCTCAGTGGTAAATCGGTTTACCTCCGCTGCCTCGACATATTGTAAATAAAGCGTTTTCCACTTACAGAATCTTGCAGCATGACCACATGTTATCATCCTACATGGCTGAAATTGCAGTTACCATTGGTCATGGCAAGGGTGTGACTTGACTGTTTGGCTTTTCGTTATATTTGCACACATATAGCCCCGTATATTGTGTTCTTCTCTAAAGGATTTAAAAATGATTCACCAAAATAGCCACCGGTGCTCAATTGTGCCTAATTATACACTGAAATGTAACAATAAACTCTAAAAAAGTACATTTCAGCCCGGCACTCATCACGTCACAGCTGCCGACTGTCCCCCATTTCAAACACCTTCAATTTCTGAGCAAGAGAACAAAAATTCCCTCCCGGCACCTTTCCTGCTTCTCTTTTTAGTCAATACCTAAAAGGAGATTTAAAGAGCTGTGTAATTGACGGTGTGGACACTGTTGCATGAGAATGCATTGCTGATTGTCAGTTGACTTTAAAGCTAGACTGTTCAATATTCTTCTATAAAATATCATTATTACGTACTTACAACTCCAGCTCTCCTCAGCTCTACAGAGAATGTCACTACCCTTCGTTCATTGAACTGGTTTTCTGGCCCCCAACTTATCAGTTTGGTTCAATCTCACTGCATTGCTTTAAAGACACAGCAAGCAAAAAAAAAAAAAGCTCACTGTACACTACGGCTTGAAAGCTGCTAAGCCAGAACTTTTTTTAATATGTTAATGTTGTGTTTACAGCTTATTTTTTTCCCTCCGCCAAGTGACCAAAAAATAATTAACGTAGCTTTATTCTTCCTGACAGCACATGAATGCACAACTGGGAAGACCTTTACAGTCATTTCAGCGTTAAACAGTGATCATTTCATGGAAAGTACGTATGATCCTGTGCTAATGTGACCCCATAAGTTTAATAGACTTGTACAAAGCCAATATGACAAACATATAAACAAGATTAACATGAGAAAATGTCACTCTGTAAAGGTACTTTTCACCTTATTAAACTGTTTATAGTCCCTGCTACAATAGAACCAGGGATGTCGCAGTCACATAGTATGCACCATAAACACAAATCTTATTATGATCATAGTGGAGAGGACCAATGTTTCTTACCTGTACAAATCCAGTGGAAAAACACTGTTCATTCATGATCCAGGGATAAATATTGTTTGCTGTCTGTCATTGTTTCCATACATTGTAAGCTAGTGTATAAACAATTGATGTGGGGGGAAATAACACGCGAGCCAAGGGAAATAATCTCATTATAATATATTTATTACCTTTATTACCTTCACTTGACCTCAGGGGTGAATCATAGCGATGCATAAAGACAACACCAAAATACTAAAGAACCCAGACAAGCAATCACATTGGTTTGCTTTATCTATCACATTTATTCATTGTACAGCAATAATATCTGTAACTCTGTACCCGGAGAGAATACTTCTGATGTTAATGTAACATTTGCTACTGTGGAAGACATGGATTATTTACAGAAGTATTAAATATTGTACATAAACTGAGACATTTGTGAAGCCGAGCGTCCCCTGAAGGCACGCAATTACGGCAGTTTATTTGTTTGGCTTTGTTAATGATGTAAAGTCATGTCTCTGGAAAAGCCTGGGACATGAGAGAATAATTCAAATCAAATATTCCAGTGTCAGCTTCATAAAGCATGGCCAGTGGAGCACATTTATCCTCTGATTTGTTGTGACTAAATGGTACTTTTAGCTTGTTTATAGATAGATAGATAGATAGATAGATAGATAGATAGATAGATAGATAGATAGATAGATAGATAGATAGATAGATAGAAAAAATTTGCAAGGTAAATAAATATGTAAAATAATGGTAAATAAATACAAAATGCAATATACACTATAAAAAGTACCAAATGCAATAGTAAAAATGTCATATACAGAAGTACAAAATGAACACTGCAGTGTAAAATAAACTATAAGAAAGAAATGTACTGGAAGTGTCAAGTTATATATGTGTGTATTAAATGTGTACGTGTGTGTAATTCAGTTTATGAATCGAAATGCAAATCTTAATCTCTTCATTTTCTTGAACTTCTCATGGGATGGGATATAATTTGTTCAAGGGGAAAAAAAGGAAATATCTCTTTGACTCTTTACTCCAGATGGATGATAAACTCTGTGTGTCCAGCGCATCTCGAAAGGCCACCGTCTTCTACATTCATTATTTTCATGATAACGGATTTCATAACCTGTGTGAATAAGAGGCGGTCTGCTGTTAACAATGAGTTCTTCAACTTCTTCTTCGTCTCCTTCCAAACCAATCCTTCTGAGCATTGCACGATCTAGCCCCCCCCCCTATTGTAAAGACTTTGTTTTGCAAACATCGCACTGTCAGATTTGCTATATGCTGTAATTAGGTGAATCCGACGGCCACAGTTAGAATGATGAAAAATTAGATCAGTTAGCTTGAATGTTTAGAATTCCTCACATACAACAACAGCTGGAAGCTTTTCTAAGTCTTCCATCACAGGGTCATCAGTTATTCACTGTGTGTATAGCTAAGCCTCTTGAACTCACTGCCCTGTCAATCTCAATCATACTGTTTGGAAGAGAGGAGGGGGGGGGGTGCAATTCATTGGAACGCAGCCTAATTTTCATCTGTGAAAAAATAGCCCGGGATATCAGAAGCTGCCCAAAAATACTTTTTCAACCTATGGGTTGGTTAGATTTGATGAACAGTTGTACACACACTTTATAGACCCAATCATCCACCCTGACCCGCTCCTTAAAAGATTTCGCGTTGCTGATAATAATGTTACAGTAACAGCATGATACCCCTGTCGGGAAAACTTACTAAAGGGCTGATTTTGATCAGTGCTGTTGGTTTCCTTTTGAGGATAGTTTGTTGGCCCAGTCTGAGTAGGCAGGTGATGAAAGACAATGTCATCGTTGGCTCCAATAATTGGCCTGACAGTTAGATTTTCAGTGACAGTGAGTAAATAAGGGCTGGCAAGACACCGACCTTAATGACTTTCAGGATTTTGCCATGTTCCTGGAGAGAAGCTTCACCACGCACCCTTTGTCTCTTCAACTCTGTCCAGTCCCACAGTCCCACCAACTCATGACGAATGGTTGTACTTGCAATTTGGTGAACAATTATAAACAGCATTGGCTATATGGTGCTTTCTAGCAATGCTCAGCTGAGATGATAATACAACTTGCCTACTGGCTTCATTTTGGAGATCCACGAGTCACCAGGGCCAAACATTCCTCCAGATTCGCTAAAAAGATTAATGAATGAATCAAAATGAAGGCATCATTCACTTGTTACAAATCACTGCGTGGGACACATTCACACACAGACACACAACAGCGCTGAAATAGTTATTTATGGCAATGAAGTAAGAACTAGTAAGAAAATAACAAGCCTGAGTAGCCCAGAAACCTAATCCTCTAAAATGTCAGGTAACTGTATTAACACTGTTACAAATCGATCAACTGGTATCTATGATGTCAAACATGAGAGGGAGGCCCAAACAAATGTGTGACCATCCTGTAATTTGGTCAACAAAAGCATCTAGCGCAAAGCTCTTTGCCTGACTTCAGGTGTGGGTCGATTCATTTCACAGCTATCATTCTGTCCTTTTCCCTCCTCTCAGTGAGAAGCCTCCGGGGTGAGCTGCAACCTTGAGCCACTTTGGAGAGTTGTAGACTTTGTCTGTCACCTTCAAACTCCACCTCCCACCGCTGATATATATGTGGCTGTGGCTGCCCTTAGCCCTCCTTACTGCATGGAAGCCCAGAGGAGGGAATAACAAGCTGGGAGTTGTTGGTAGGTAGGCTGATGTATCTCCGAGTGCTCTGTGAGGGTGTGCAGGTCGCTCTTCCAGCAAGACCGTTATTGATCACTATCATTGTGTTGCTTCTGTACAGGACTCACACACCCAATCGGGTTGACACACCACTATATACAGTGTGTTGTGTTATGGAGAAATGTATACAGTATAACAACCCGTCTCACCGAAGTTTGTGAAATAAAATTATTTATTCATTGTTCGTGGACATGACATTCATCTTTGTATCCCTCAGCACGATTTTTAAACTAATGTATATCCCATTATATGGGATCTTTTTGTGGCCACAGTATTTTTTTTTCCCCTGTCAATAGGAAAAATTTTCTCATCCAGTGTTCATTTTTTTTAACTATAACTGCTACATTACTGCACATTTTATCATGTGATTGCTAATGTTTAGCACCAGCAGCTGAGGCTGATGGGAATGTTATTAGTTTTTTTTAGTTATTTAGTCATAAAGAAAAATATTAGAGGAATTTAAATTGTGAGCAGAAGATAGTGTTAGATTTAAAGTTAAAGGATGACTACATGTCTACAAAGTTCTCACCTGAATTGATTTCTGCTGCAGTAGCAAGAGGGAAATATCACATTCAGCTAATACTAAATGTTGTAGAAACTAGAACAAAGCTCTTGAATATATTTGTATTGTTAGTGCAACATAGGTGAACTACCACACTAAGTCTAGTCGTATCATAGCCAGGAAGTTAACCATTTACAGAGGACTGGAAATCCATCATATCCAACCATACCACCATCAAAAATGAGTGAAGTGCAGCACCCCGACCTCTTAAGTGACTAGTGGCAACCACCAAATTAAAGAGAAACCAAATTAAAACAGGGGGGGGCAAGGAACGATGAACGTTGTTGCATCATGACTACACATTCTCACCATAACACGGCTGACCGATCACTGTGTTAAGGAGGTCTGGTTTTCATACTGTCAGTTTTGCAATATGAAAATCAAATTGCCACCCCCCCCCAAATTCCAACATGTGAATGGTATCTAGGTATCGAGTCTCTAAACTGGCTGGCAAGGAAAATAAACTGAAAAAAAAAAAAGGCTTTCCCCCTTTTTTCTGCAATTTTGTGCATTTTTGCAGTCGTCTTTATGTTAATTTGTAAAAAAGAAAAAAAAAATTTGAGCTAACTCTCACCTTCTATGATGAATACAACATTTCTTCACATATTGTTTGATTTTTTTCCCCAGCAGCTTACAATAAGGTGTTAGAGCTGGAAAACATTAAATGAGTGCAATCAGCTGTTTTGTCTGTAAAACTGTTACTCATAACAAATAAAATGATGGCATCAAAATGAAGACATTTAAAAATTGTTAAATGACAGGAATGGAATGATGATTATCAGCAAGGTAACACAACCAAATAAAATAACTGACTAACATACATTTGCATTCCACATCTGCTTCCCTCATTTCATATCTCTTTTATCTCTGAGAATATTCTATTTCAACGTATCTCTTCAGTAAGTAACTGACCTTTTCATTATTATTAATCAAATCAAACTCCTGATACCAAAAGCTGGGGAAGAGCCGCGAAACAAGCAACTGCTGCAGAAAATAGAAGTAACTTCATCTTAATTGCTTACGATGAAATTTTAATGATCGCTACCGAGAAATTGGGACATCAGCAGTCACAGTAGACCCTACAAGATAGGACAAAAAAATGTACAGAGCTCCTACACAGCCATTTATACGAGCCTTATGCCCACACTACTTACAAACACACACTGACTCACACCTCCATTTGCACACAGATCAATATTCATGACAGCCCACAGCAGAAGTGTGCAGTCAGTGCGTGCTCGTATTAACATGTATGAAGTCAAACACCCGGTAACCATATCTTACTCTGTGATCACACTGTTGCGGTGCATCAGGAGGCTTGTTCACACTCACTGCTGATGGAATACACCGCTGGCTACAACAACATGTCATCCCGAGAGACTGTGAACTCCTGACTTTATCTAAACACCTCGACTTCCCCGTGATCATCGCTTTTGTCTGTTCAGTGCAGTTAAGTTGTCACTGTGTCACACTGGTAAACAATGTAAAACTTATGATCTCTCTGTAGATGATGAGTTTGATTGTTGTTATTTTGGCTGATACCAATCGATTTAAACAGGATCAGGCTCAGGATCGGATGGGATTAGATTAGATTCGGGTTTAGATACTGAGACAAACAAAATACAGGTTAGCCTCTAACCAAATGTGCAAAAAGCAGTAACATGCAGAAGATTTACAAATGTAGAGAAAAAAAAACAGTGAGTTAGATATGCATAGCTAAGATACATTTAAAAAAGATTAAACAGTGAAGGTGTAAATCCAAAATGTTATCAAGACATTATATTCAGAATAAACTGCTGGCGGTATGATGCAAACAGAATCTACCAGATACATCCATTATAGGCAGTAGTATTAACATGAATACACTATACGTAATTATATATAGGACATCACTTAATGATGTGTATAAAATAAGGTGATTCTAATTATTTCAGAGTGGATCTATCTAAAAAATATGAACACAATAAGTACTTACCGAGTTTGTGTTTCCTTGGTGGCTGAGTGTGTAGTGCCCCTGGGATATGTTGTAGGCTCTCAAACAGAGTAATTTTACATGCAGGAACAGATGGCTATTGGAGAACTTATGCATGACAACTAGTCACTCTCTCTCTGCTGTATCTTGTTCCACTCATGCCTCAGTGATCACGAGCGCCTGCAGTAGCTTATGAGCTGATCATCAGAGCAAAACACTGGACAGTGATCTAATATAAGCTGTTGTTGGGCAACAAAAGCCTGTAGGAAACAAAGAGAGAGAGAGGGAGAGTGACTGGGAGCGTAATTCATGGATAGTACACATCTTAGACTGAAGATAATGGCAACATCTGTTCATGTCCTCACTATCACAGTGCTACTTGACGTTAAGGGTAATATCAAACATTATGCCATCACATATTTGGTACCCTGAGGGAAATCCCACACCAGGCAGAAGTCCTCAGCACTGTGAAAATCGACGCGAGAGTTTGATTAGATTTCTCTTGAGAGTGTCTTATCGATTATTAACATTTTTGCCTTTTACTCGCTCTTGGCCTGCACCTTTGGAAGGCAGAGAAAAGAACCAGGTCGGTGGAACAGAGACAGAATTAATAAGCCCTCGTAGGTCACTGTATAAGCTGTGCACTGGCCCCCTAAGCACAAGGAGACATTCATCTCGTCTCCTCCCTTCTGTGTGATCTCTTAATGACAATGAAACAGGCCTGCAAGAATTTAAGCAATTTTCTAAATTGATTTTTTCTCTTCGGACAATTTACTTTGCCAGTAAAGCATCATTCATATCTTTTCGGGGGATTGAGCACAAGCCCTCTGCGGGAGTACGTTTCAGTCTGAACTTCATACTTGGTCTTATCAGTAATGCAGGAACTTATACACAGTATTTGAACTTGTACTAGTAGTTTGTTTTTTTTTTAGCTCAACATTGGCTTAATTTTGTGGAGTATGCTCTGAAGCCACATCAGCAGAAACATGCCCCTAACTGTACATCTGTGCAGTCCCTCACACTGAGAGAACACATGTGGTTAGAGGCAAATTACTTTCGCAGTCCCTAACAACTATGATGAATGTGGATTGCCAGAACCTCCCCTCCCCCATGTTGCATACTATATACAATATGACATATGGTACAGTACGCGTTTGTATATAGGCTATAGACGTGTGTGCCCTCTTGCAAGCATTTGGACACGCACAGTGTGTATGTGCCAGTTTGTTATGGCGTAAGGTGGGTTGTCCAACACGCATTCAAAGTCTAGCAGAGAATAGCTGCCCAAACATGAAGACAAATGGGGTGCAATAGGAAAAGGCTGGCAGGCTCGCTGACGGCTGGGCCGCTCGATAAAAAGAAAGATGAGAAGACGCTGTTCAATAAAGCAGCCAGGCCCTGCCAGGCTACGATCTCCCCACAGGGACTGCCATAGATGAGAGCAAGAGAGAGAGAGAGAGAGAGAGAGAGAGAGAGCAGAGACCAGCAGGGAGACATGGAGGTGTGAGGTGGCAAAAGAAAGAGAGAAAAGACGATGACTGCACAGAGAAAAAGGCCAGCAGGACGAGAGAAAAGCGACAGAGAGGGGTTTGCAGTAGAGTTAGAGGAAGGAGAGAGGAGGTCCTGCACCTGGGGAAAGAGGCAGAGAATTACAAGTCAGATTCTGTATCACCATTATCCCCAGCAAGTAGCCTGGTTCCTGTAGCAGCAGAAGCCTGTGACAGATTAGGCTCCACTGATTTCATTGTACATCTATATATGATAACTGGGGGGGGGGGGGATTTGGCTGTGGTCATCAGTAGCTGGACTAGAACGACAGCCCAGAGACCAGGCTCGGCTCAATATCTTTTCCCTGAGCTGTCACAAACTCCGCGGGGTTTTGTGTTCGTTCTGCCCCCATAAACCTGTTTATTGAATTCCAATGGTAAGCATAAAGTTGTTGTTTTCCTTGTTTTTTTTCCCCTATGATGCCTGTCAGACCCCGGAGACAGGAAATAAAATGAAGGAGAAATAGAACAGAAGCTTCCAGAGATTGGATGGAACGCGCGAGGCTCCGCTGGCTGAATGGCTTACCTTATAAATGCCATGTTTTGGCTCTGGTTAGCCAGGTGTAATTAGGGTTAAATCCCAGCCTGTCACTCAGCTTGTCATTTACGGCCACTAAAGGGGCCATCTCTGGAGCCGAGGAGCGCAGGTCTGCCACTCCAATCAGCTTTATGATGCCGGGGCCTGTCAGATAAGCGGGGGGGGCAGGCAGAGGCACATAACGTGTAGAGGAAGAGGAGGATGATCTGTTCTTTCAGTGAGCTAATCAATGACAAATGGAGGATGTAGTGTCAGGAGATAGGGCATGAACACACCCAGTATTGTTAAAGAACAGGATTAAACCCAATGTGAAGGCTCACTCCAGGAATTACAACAGGTCTTATCGTGAAGACCGTCTTATCTATTGCATTTCGTTTCTGGAAACTAGGCCGTTGTTTCTCTCTTCGCCAACGCAAAATGTAGAAAACTAGCAAGTTACACTGAATGGATAATTATGACATCAAACCACCGGGAAGCAACGCGAGGGAGCATTCAGCTGTTTGCTGACTGTATGAAATGCTAAATAGTACTAAATATTTCACCATCAGCTTACATTGGGTTTGAACTGAGTTGAATGAATTATATGTAAATCCAAATTCATTCAAGATTTTCTTTTGAAAAATAGGCCCAGTATGTATGAATGCATGCTTCTCTATAGGATGGAATGTTTTCTGTTCAGGGCTACATTTTGATTTCGAGCGCATCCTGGTGACGTCTCGATCGCAATCTCACATTTTGATCTGCAGAGAACTCTATTTCAGGACCGACGCAGAGCGGCTAAAAATTCACTTACTTTGTTAAACCTTTTTTCACAGTCGTCACACGCAAAGCTCAAGCGTCGCCACGAGGTCTCATCATCTCTGCGCGCCACAGTGACACAGCCCCGACTGCACACTTCAATGGAGAAAAACACAGCAACCTGTTAATCTCCCGCTGCTCTCGTCCTGAACCTGCCAGCCAGATGTTCTGCCACAGGATCCGTTGCTAAAAGAACAGAGACCAGATGAAAACGAATCATAATATGACAGGTTTGGGGGGGGGGGGGGAAGTAGCCAACAGCTTTTCCTTTAATGATGACTTTACCGCCAGCTCAAGCGGCCAATATCGTCAGCGGGTCCTTACAGCGATGGTAAGGGTCCGATTCGTCACCAGCGGCACAAGTTAATTAGGCAAATGTCATGTGTTCCTCTCCTCCAGCAGACAACAGCCTGGCGCACCCGCTGCGAAATAATATTGTTAACCCATCAAAACGGCTGACCTCATTAATTTTTTCCAGACGTCTCCTGTCGTCAACTCCGGCTTTCGGTGGGCCATGACATGCAGCTTCACTTTTACTTTCACACTTTTTCCTCATAAGGCACCAACAGAAAGAAAATCTAGGAACTTGCGATATGTGACCTCTGAGTGTCACATCTTAAGTGCCCCTTTTTCCGAAAGTGTACTTTCACCGTGTCACGACTCACTGTCTGCCCCTGTGGGTCTATTTCTATTCTCCACTGTGACTAACCACACTGTCTGCGGACTGTAATGAAACTATGATATTGTGACTAAGAGGAACATTTCCTATTGCCCCTGGAGTGATTTGGAACGTTATCTTGAGTTTGATTTGCTTAATTAGATCTAACGAACGTGTTTTGAAGCATGTGAAGGTATGAGTAGGGGAAAGGCCTATTAACTATGCACAAATATAATAAATAAACAACTTGGTAAGGGCACATCTGTAAGTCTTGGTTAAGATATGTCAGGATTTCTATTCAAGAACTATCTTACCAATCTCCAGCGGTGTTCTACACTGTGAACAAATCCGATTAGAATACCAAAACTAGGAACAAATTGCATAATTGTCTGTGTATCCAAAGCTTGATATATTAATCCACAGTGGTATTTAGTGTAATTGTTGTGCAGTTACTATTGATCCCCTTCAGCGGTAACTGTTTATTATTTAACATGCCTCTATTTAATGCTTAGTAAACTCCTCAGGTAAACACCACAGAACCATAGTTAATGGATTAATTGAAGAGGACAA
Source organism: Pempheris klunzingeri (assembly GCF_042242105.1). Taxonomy (NCBI): domain Eukaryota; kingdom Metazoa; phylum Chordata; class Actinopteri; order Acropomatiformes; family Pempheridae; genus Pempheris; species Pempheris klunzingeri. The sequence goes on along the minus strand of NC_092021.1, from coordinate 5,594,934 downwards.
TTGTGCCATTAAATACATAAATGTCATGAGGGTGTGTAGCTGAGGAGGTGGTTGGGGAAGGTCAGGCAACTGAAGAGCAGATGAGAGAAGTGGGTAGAAGTGTGTGGATGGGTGGGGCTAATGGCTAGAAAAAGTGCTTTGTAATATTCTAAAAGTGCTTTATTCTTTTTTGTGACATATATTTCATGACAACAGAAATTGACAAGGGAATATCAGTTTGATATAGAAGACGGCGAAGATATGTATGTACCCATAAACCTGTATGAAATGTAGGCAGATCTCTACAAACAACAGCATGAAGCAAATATAGTTTGTTTCTTTGGTACAAAACAAAAAGTGCTGAAACTGTTAACGGCTGGCTTACAGCACCAACGCACACCAAGGCTCACAACACACACACAAAGTGGATGTATTTGTTTGATACAGACTTTTGGGTTTCTGGTTAACCCCTTGAAGGTCCTCAGAAATAATCACGTTAAAGATCCTTACACACATAAATGTGTATGCATAAAAACAAGCCATAAAAATGTTAAAAATCTTTCTTTTTTTAAAATTTTTTTTAAATAGTTTTTTAGACCAGCATCAGCCCTAATCATACATATCAAATTTTAATTAGTTTTTTAAAAAATTAACCCTTAAATTGCCATGTTTTTGTCATGATGCGCATCATTTTATGGTCTAAAATACACAAAAAATACATGAAAAAAATTGAGAACTCTGAAAAATTCACCATCTTGCAAAATTCTAAGCAATATGCATGAAAAACTGATAAAATATGCTAAAAATAAAAATCATAACACACTAGAAAGTGCTGAAGACCCTCAAAGGGTTAATGGAAAACTTGCATCACATGTAAACAAACAGCAGACACCAGGGTCCACACACTAGGGGGCACTACAGAGAGGTGTTCAAAACACATCGACACATCAGCGAGCTTTCCACATCAATATTTTATATTGAGTTAATCCTACACACACTATCCTGCTGCTGGAAGTACTCAGTAAAGCAGCGCACGAGTATTAATTGGTGAATGAAAATAGTCCCAAACAAATGCACTATTTCCTCCTGTGTGAGCAAAGTCTTGCATTCTGCCTACTAAAGGAATGATTATCCTGCACATCAAAGTGTGTTCACGCAAAAGGATTCCCTGCATCATATATTAAACGCAGCACCATTGGTCCCAGCTGTTGCGGAATAAAAATAGTTGATTACGAATTTAAATCAACATTACGTCTTCCCGAATAGCTCCTGCCTCGTGTTTACTCGCCGTTTGCAATGCACGGATTGCAGTTGCAGGCGCAGGCACGGGGCAGACGTTGATCGGGAAGAATGTGTCATAAAAATTAACATTCTGATTAATAGTGGATGCGTTGCGGGTGGGTGAAACAATACATTATTAATGAGCAAAATATTGATCACCTGTAGCAATGCCCCCCTCAGGAGAAACAATAAATGCATCACCCCCCCCCTCCCCTTTAAGAGAGCTGCTATGCTTATTTTCACATTTACGGGTGTCTCAATCACAGAAAGTAGGTCATTCCAGTGGGTGGCAAATCACTCTCCTTTCAGCTCTGCTTTTGGTCTCCATAAAACTCATGACAAAAATACATATTTCTTCAGCTGCTGAATGCTCCACTGTGTTCACTAGCTAGCCGCCCGAGGCCGCTGCTGGAAATGAAGTTGATAAAAGCAGAGTTGTGGGTCAGACAGCTGACACTAAAACAAAGCTTGGCAGTGCTGAGGGACACTGCAGACTTCGCTGCTAATTTTCTGTAGGTCATTCTAAGTCATTTGATGTCTTTATGAAAAATTGCTTAGTGCAGCTTTAAAAACTAATGGGCTATGATCTGAGCACCACAGATAGAGAAGGGAAGTCAGAAGGTATTCGGAGACGGACTATCTGAGATTTTTTTCATTGGATTAGTGGACAGCATGGGAAAACGTTATCCTTTAAGCGTTTCAATGGTCCGACATCAGGGTAGCTCTCCACTTGGCTGGACAATTGTGGGAATGATTCAAGCACCTGTTTTCACACCATAAGGTTTATTATGGAGGGGTCCAGTGCAGACTAGAGGAGAATAGTGAAATCTGAGCAGTTTGCTCACTGATAGAGGGCTTAAGAGTCACTGAGGTGTGTAAAACTCACCTTGCCTAGCATCTGCTCTCCATGTACAGCACGGAGCTCATAAAGTGGATCTTTTGTCCGATGGCCACGGCCTGACCCAGTGAAAAGGGAGTCCCGGCGCTGCCGTGCAAATGAGAAATGTAATTCAATCTGGACGCCACGACCGCTTTTATGTCTGAGCGCAGTGACAGTGAACACATCTGCAAATTCCATTTCTGTGTAGCTCGGCCTAATTTGTTTGTCATTACTGGCTTGGCTTTCATCTGTGGGTTCTGCGCAAGTGTTTCTGGCAGCCATGGCTTCTGTGCTAATGGACTGTTCACAGCTTCGTCTCCAGATGCCGCTCCAATCCCGTGACCCTGTCCGGCATGCGACGGTCCACTCTGATGTCACCCTCGGCTAATTATGTAGAAAAAAAATAAACAGAACGCCCTTCAGTCTGTCAGAAACTAGAAAAGACACACATTTCTCTGAGTCAGGACATTTTTCGGGGGGGACGGAGAAAAAAGGAGGGAGGCACTGGAATGTGATGCATTTGAAATGTTAATGATGTGGATCCAGTGTCAACAATCATTAAACTGATTAGATATTAGAGCTAACAGCAGCCCGTAGAATGACCTTATTCTTATTAATGCTGTTTTTCTCTTTTGCTGTGTACTTAGATATACTTCTGTTTTATCCATAACTAGTCAGTATCTTTTTAAAGGGTTTGAGCTATTTTATGTTATATCACTTTCTCAACTGACATCTGAAGGACTTAAATACCCTTTAAACGTTTTGTGATCCACAGTAAATTCACCAAATCAACTGGATTCTTCTTTTTTGGAACCAAAAGCACCATTTTGAAGACACTTTAGCAGTAAGAATTATGCCTTTTTTCCACCGCATTATAAAGCTCAGCCACACTGGGAGGCTTTGTTTTTTTGGTTTTCCTTTTGCAAAGAGTATCGATAGGACCTAGAATGGGGTAGTTTTTTTTTATATCACCTCAGTTGTGATTCCAAGCGAGTGTAGCCAATTCAAGCGGAGTGAAAACTCCTGCAGACCACTGATCGGGCACAGAGAATCGTCACTACAATTGTCACTTGCACAAAACACGAGTAGAGGTGAATGGAACCGAACACAGTCCTACCATGCAGTGGAAATACAGCATTAGATGCTTAACAAGACTGAATAGGATCAATAGAAAACAGTTTTCAAGTAGCTGTTGCTTCAAATCCAAGACAAACATTCTTGGGAGTGGAGAAAAATGCTGGCTTTTTCAACATAAAGAAACGTTTTGTTTTTTTTTGTGAATAAGTGCTGAGTTTGATGTAGAATACATTAATAAAAAACAGCTGATATATTATTTACCATGCTCTGTGCTTTTCCTAACTCAGAGTTTGGTGAATACTCTTAATATATTACATCTACCTGCACTTTCTGTTCCAAACCAAAATGAGTGAGCACTTTTTCAAACATTTAAAGTAAAATGCTCTAAAAAGCTTAATTTTGTGTAACATCATGGGGGGGTGGGGGGGGGGGGGTAGTATTGATGAGCATATTCCTTTCTAGAATAATTCATTCAACTGGTGGGTGTTTTTTCTCTGTCCTCGTGGATCTAAGCTCTAAGAGGGAACATCTGTCATTATCTGACTGTGAACAGTGGACTTTTGTGTAGTAGAACGGTGGACTCTGATTTGTGCATGAACTTTGACTTTGCAATTCAACACAATAAGATGCATAAGATTGAATCTAAATACTCAAATGTCAATATCCCTCTTTTCCCTGTTAACATAACGTATTTGCAGCTACTTTACCGACTTACATCACGGCAGGCGCTCAGTGTGTTCACACACGCTCATTCAACACTCGCACACCTTCATTTAAAAAGCATGTTTTTCTAAACTACATTGTTGTTACTGAGAAAACCAAAAGTCTCAAAGTATTTGTTTCAGGGTCAGGGACAAGTTAGTATTCTTTAGTTACAGTCCACATTGTGTGTATGGCTACCCACAAAGATGGTATATGTGTGTGTGTGTCTGTGAAATGGGCGTCCCACTCCGTTCATTCTCCCAGCTGAGTACTGTTCAGCCTACGTGTGAAACCTGTATTGCTTTCTATATTGCCTTCTGAGTCGATATTTTATTTTAATGGCCTTGATGGTTTTGAAATTCAGCCGGCAACAAGAATACAGGCCTACATCTTGTTATTATTTCTGTTGAATGCATGTAAGAAATATACTTTTCAAGGTGACAAGTCCGTTTTCAATCTTGCGCTTGTTAAAACAAGTAAGGGACCGAAGCTTTTTAAAGATCTTGTGTTACTTCTTAAAACATAAACTTACTTCACGTGTAGTTACATCACAGAATGTGTCACCTTAAAAATCATAACACAAAGCATGAGCTGCAGTCTAGGAATTGCAAATGTATAGCGGGTGCTATAGCATAAAACATCAAGAGAAAGCTGAACTCTTCTATTTGTGTTCATTTCTGCTCAAAGCAACCACACGCTCCAGCTTCAAAGCTCTAGCTGAGCATGTCTGTATGCATTGGGATATTTATGACACTTCTTCATTCTTCTCGTTTTTCTCCCTTCCCTGCAGCAACGTACCTTCCTCCACAGATGCCATTGTGTTTGCGACTATGGAAATGTTGTGGTTAGCTCTATATCACCATGTTATACATATTGTGCCATTCGGTCGCGGCCTCGTCATTTGTGTTTGTGTACTTGTGTGGACCAAAACACCACAGAGTGGACTTTCAAAATGTCCCCTGTTGTCCACTGCTGCACTGCTGGTGTGTAATGACCTTGAGGTCAAGTGTTGGATAGGACAACTGAAGTGAAACACAGTATTTCATTGTTTTTGGTGCATTAAAAGTAAAGTTTTTCCCCCTGTATTTGTATTTCAAACTAAATAAGTGACAGTCTGAATTAAGGTGAGACATCCTAATAATAAAGAAAAACAGTGTGGTATTTGTGTGGCACCTAAAAGTTTGAGTAATTCTACAGAACAAAGTCTAAATTGGACACTGCAAAGGTCACCTTTCATTGTTATTGCAAAAGATATATGGCAACACTGAAACTGGAACAGAAAAGTCAACAGAAAGATATAAGTAGTAAACGTCAGATGCTGTTTCACAACAGACAGTCTTGGGTTCCAATCTGACCTGACTGTCTGGGGCCTTTCTGTTGGATCTTTGAATTGTCATGTTTGTTTTTTCCCTTTCATTTATGAAAACTGTCTTAAGTCAGTTGCTTTGATGACATTATAAATAGGCAACCTGACTGGGAGTGTGGGGACACTCCACCAATAATTCCTGGTAATCTGTGTGGTTTGCGTTTCCATCGCACCTCAAAGTTCCGGAGCATTTATTCAAATCAGGCTGATGACGTATGGGGGAGTGCCAGAATATGCCGGTCTGTGACCCAGTATGGCGTCGAGCTGGTCTGACCACTTGTTAGTACGGCGGTCGGACCCACTGCGACTGTTGTGGTCCTTCAGCTTCTTATAATCTTGCATAAGTTTCTTCAACTTTTTGCAAATTTGTTTCGGCGTGTGCCCTACATTTAGCTCCGCCAGCTTGTCGGCTATTCTTCCATAGACTCCGTTGTTTCGAGTCACCGACTCAAAGTCCCGCTGAATTTCTTCCTCGGCAAATACGCTCAAAAGAGCCTGGACCTCGTCGTCCGTCCACTTCTCGTAGCTTCTCTTCTTTTGCTCCATTTTCCAAATGATCAAAACACAAATGAAGTGAGCGTTCTACAGCACACAGCCCCGCCCCTCAAGAATTCTGGGTAATCTGAAAAGTTCTACCCCCCTACTAGGAACTTTTCCAGGGAAAGTTCGGGGTTGAGGGAAAGTTTAATTTCGGCGGAAATGCGCCTAGGTTTTTCAAAATCCCAGGTAAATGACAAAAAGTTCCTGCGATAGAAAAGGGGATGAAGTTGTTCTTGTGTTGCTGTTAATCAGCAGTCAGTAATGTCAGTTTCACAGCAATATCTATCTAAAATGATTAATGATTTAAAGAGCATAGCAGCGAAACCATTGATTCAATACTGAGCAAGACCATCTTATTGCTCATTGGGGGAAGATGTTTTCTTTACTTTCTCTAAGAGGCCAATTAACCTGCTGCCTGGTAACTTCAGAATTCCATACTTTGATTGCTGAAGCTACAGGGAAGGGTAAACCCAAGGGCTAAAAAGTCAGAGACACCAAATACCAAATACCAAGCATGTCTATGTCTTCCAACTACTCAAAGTGTTTTTACATTATAGAATAGAATAGCCTTTATTGTCATTGTGGTACAATGAAATTAGGAAAAGAAGGCACCGAGCAGGAGCCATCTTGTTACTTTATTATTACTACTATACTACTACTACTACTATACTCTATTATGTTTAGCCATCCATACACTGATGGCAGGGGCTACCATACAAGGTGAAAAAAAATGCTATTTGGTTATATCAGTATCTTGCCCAAAGCCACCCAACCAACCACCCATCTTCTGATGAGTGAATGACCTACTCTACCTCCGGAGCCACAACCACGGGATAAAGGAAGCTCCTTCAAACATATAGAGCCACACAAGACACACATGTTTTCTCCATAAGCAGCTGCAGCAGTGCATTGTGGTCCCATCAGTTGAGTGGCGAACTGTCCAGTATTTACCTAATTATCCTATAAATCACTGATAATGCTGATAATGCCCAGTGTGTGTTAACAGTCAATCAGTAAGCAAGCGTAGTGCAGTGTAGTAGTGAATAATGTGACAATTAAATATCTGCAAGTAGGCATTATGAGTTCAACATCACAGATGAACAGTAAGTGATATTATCTGAAGAAAGTGCTGCGAGACCAACATGAGCTAATGAAGTAACAGCATACGTTTTATTGAATCATAAATAACTCAAAACTTCATGTGTTAGAAGAAAAAAACTAAATTTATCTTGAACTATAAAGCCCTCAAAGTTCAAAAGATGCATTTTACAGGAGACCCCCTTATGAAGTGTTATACTTAGACACATAAGAAATTAATTAAACCCGAATCAAAATAGTAAAAGTGATATGGAATTAACTACTGCCAATGTGAAGGGACCTCTAATGGTAATCTACACTACAAGTCGTTTTAGGAACACAAACCATGAAAGCAGCGCTCAGGAGCATGATGGATGGCTAAAATGAGCGACTTCTGGAACTCAAAGTGCAGTAAAGGCTTAGAAATTCAGTTGGACAGCAGGGGAGGCTTTTGAAGAGAGACTTTACTTAGGAAACTGAGCTGATGGTGTAACTTTTTATTATGCGGCAAACTGAGGCTATCCTGAAATTGGTAGAAGCCGAGGGTTATAAATCTGTCACGAGTAATGAAACACAGGGTGCCGCAATGAATTGCTTCAAGGGGTCTTAGGGCAATATTGGAAACATGCATAATTGTGCCACCATAAATAGGAAAGTACTTTAAGGAAAGGCAAATGAATTATATGATTCAAATAACATAAAATATCATACATATAGAGATTACAGTATATATTTCAATATATGGGAAGGTTAAGAGGCCATGCAAATCTGCTTTTAAACACATATGATCTGCCTGAGTGTCTACTTTACAAATGATTCCACACCATCACAGAATTATCTTGTGTTTAGACAGTATAATCATCAGCTTTCATTGGTAACCATAGTAACAACGGAGGCATGAGCTCACTGAGCTTGCTAGATGTCTGTGCAGCAAGCTCTGGGAGCAAGCATGATGGATTTTTCACCCGTTTATGCAGGCTGATTTCACAGGGGGCATTTTCTATTTACAGAGTGATCATCGTTGAACTATATGTGTCACACAGAGATCAGCAACAAAGTTGAAATGAATTTTTTTTTTTTAAAAAGGATGAAAAAGGAACTCTTGAACAAAGTGAAGCTAAAGTGCACTTTAATCCCTCTACAAATGTGGTTTGTCAACTAAGTGCTACAATTCTCAATAGGAACACATTTTCAAACCAGCTGTTCTTTTCATGTGTCTTGGAGGGAAGTGTGACATTGCATTCTCTTTATGAAGAGAATAGACGTAGTTTGTAAAGAAATACTACTCCCATGTTCTAATAATGACTTTCCCTTCTTTAAAAAAAAAATCATTACGTTTGTAAAAGCTGTACATTTGAATGACTTGTTTTGAGTCACTACATGGTAAATATTCTTTGAAGGGACTCTTCAGTAAGTTAGTGTTGTACTTCTATAAAGATGTTGGAATTGCAAGAGATAGACAACAGCAAAAACCAAATAAAGTCAAAAGCAAAGCATTAGAGATAACCAGTTTTCATTCATATTGTTAGTCCCTACCTGTATGTTTGATGTTCACATCTTTCAAGCTTCATACCAATTTGTCGCACATGCTTTGTATTATAAATCTGTAGTCAGTAAATCAAAGCTGACATACATCAGATGGCAATATGTCGTCCAGATTAGGTTCTGATCGCCACGCCCCTTTTTGGTAGAAGACAGTCTCTTGTCCTAAATAGTATAACAGTGTAAACACCACACTACTGAACTGGTTTGCTAACTTCTGTACTTGCGGTAATACATGTTACAAATGTTTGTTTCAATTTGGGTCTTATATTTGCATCTTTGGCCATTGTTTCCATTGGTTATAACAATGTTATACTCACCAAAAGTGCTTGTAATCAAAGAACACTGTGACATCACTACCAGGAAGTGAGATCGGGCAAATCCTCCTGTGAACTTCCTGGTCAAGATAGCTGATAAATTGTATACAAAATCATAGTCTCCCATTAGATAAAGAACAGGTTGCAGTGAGGCCCGGTTTCTTTGAGAGCACAGTGTGATTTCCTTAGCTGAAACTGAGTAGACGTAAATGTACTTGACATAAAGTCATTGGGTCAATCATAAACTAATGGCCCCCCAGTCTTGTTGCAAACCAGAGTTCCCAGATGTGCCAGTCTGACATATAGCCATCACTATGACATCATCAGGGTTAATTTCACAGGCCCTCCAGAGCTCCTCCAGAGCAAGTAGACATCATACACACAGGCTGAGTATACTGCATGTGCATGTTTGGAAAAAGATGACTAAAAGAAACTAAAATGAAGAGAGAGTGATAGAAGAGAGGGGGCAACAGAGAGAGAGAGAGGAAGAGCAGGGTCATTGGAGGTTAGACGACGTTGAGTCCAGGAGATTCATCTACAGGCATTATGCTGCACCTGTTCCTCCTTAAAACCGAACCAGATCTGTGTCAATTAATTACCACCACATATGTGCACAACATGATATGGAAAATTGCATCAATTACCCAGGTGGATAGATGCATGTGTGTGTGTGCATGTGAAAGCTCATCCACAAGCTTAACTCACTGTAAAATGTGTATACCATAAAATGCCACTCTGTGACCGTAAAGTGCCCCCTACATCTCTCCCACCTGAGGTAAGCTTGGAAAAATAAATGGCCTCACAAAGGGACAACTACAGGACCGTCTGCAACACTGTGTGAGGATAACTTTATTTTATTATGTACCTTTTTACAGTACTCCAGTGCTGTGTGTGCAGTGTGTTGTGTTAATTTAGAAAGATATTCTAGTTTACGGCACTATACTAGAATGTAAAATGTTTTTTTTTAAGTTCAGTTGTATAGCTAATGCAAGTTTTTAATAGTCCTTTACAGCAGTCCAGCTGAGTGAAGGGACTTTGGACAAAACAATGTTAAACAATGGGTTTGTGGCCTCATTTCTTGGGAACATGAGAAAAATATGGTTTTACCTGCTGGGAGTCATTTTAGCTGTTTGTTAGCTGCTGCTGTGAAAAACATTTCAACGTAACTTCACGTCTCCAAGGTAACTGCCGTGAACAAATAGGTGCATATCCCGCAATTACACTGGACAGCACATTGTTATGATGCTGTCTATTATAACTCTAAATAGTGAACTGTATTTTGAAATTATACATGAATATCAGAACTCTAAGCAATATTTCATTATCCCGTCAACTCCTCAAATGTGGGGAAAATATGTAGGAAATTAGAAAATAATAACTGAGATCACACACACACACACACAGGCTGACATTAACACTGTCTCTGCTTCTCAGTACATTTCCATTCCTCCAGAGCACATTCAACCAACCAACCTTTTACCCACTAAATGAGGCCAAAATTAGATCAATTAATTATAGTTACAAGTAACACTGAGGTAGAGCAAAATCCCATCAGAGCTATCGACCAACCTGATAAGCTCATACACATTCCAGTCCTCCAGTTATCACAGCCTCACAGGCAACACTCCTCTTGGAATTAGGGGAGTCGGGGTGGGGGCGGGGGGGCGGGGGGGTGAAACAGGACAAAGCATATTAGCTGTCCACTTTAACATTACACACGAAATGGTAGAAATGCATTTAAACTCTTTCAAATCACATTTCAGTCAGTCTTGGGGCCAGGGTCTACACGGAAACCTGTTTTACTACAGGCTTTTACAATAATGATATTTTCCCCCTTTTTGCACTATGTTGACAGACCACAATGACGGAGCAACAAAAATGAAATATACAGTAGATGTTTACAGTGGCTGGCCAACAGTAAAAATGCATTTCATTTTGCCTGAAACCCGAGGACGTTAGGATTACTTTTTCTCTTATCGTTGGCTTTGTTTGTTTGCTTACCCTCACTCAGCTGTATCTGTATTTAGCAACAGAAACGCTATGAGATACAGATACAGTTTTGTCTTCACGGGAGCCTTGAGAAAATGTCTATCTGCTGCTCTGGCAGGTTTGTACATACTGCTCGATCATTTCAGCCAAATTGCTGCTTGATTACGCGTCAGTTTACTTGTGAGAACACAACTCATTCAAAGCCAGAGACAGTCATGGTTTTGCCCTTTTTTCAAGAGGGATCTTTATATAGACAGTCAGTGTGGTCACAGTACATAACGCAGGCTTTATCAGAGCAGTGTGCTTAACTTTGACTTCTTTCAAATTAAAGCTTTCGAATTAATTTCAAAATCAGTAAAATACACCTTTCTCGATTCGACAAATGGGTTTTGCCACTGTGGCCTCGCTTGTTCTCACTTGTGCTAAAGCTAGCACACTTTAGATATGGTTGCACGTGGGCCAGTACAGAATCAGTTTGCTAAATTCTGTACTAGTGGTAATGATACAAAACATTACAAGCATATGGTTTGTTACAATTTGGGTGGAGTATTTGTAGCTTTAGCCGTTGTCTGTATTGGTAATAACATAGTTCTACTCACCAAGTGCTTGGATCTGAGAGCATTTTGGCATCTTTACCAAGAAGGGAAAATAAAACCTTTTTGAACAACACTGAGTTTGCCACCTTATTTTGGAGGGGGGGCGGTAAAATTTCCATCCTGTTGCGAACCATCTATCATGGTTTACAAACCAACTTCTAATCTAATATACTTGCTCATATAGTTGTTCGCTCATTAATCTGTTACTTTTGCTTATGACCAATTATTACTTATGGCGCTTTTCCACTAGTACCTACTCGACTCGACTCGACTCTGTCTTTTTGGTTTTCCACTAGGCGATAGTACCTGGTACCAGGTACTATTTTAGTACCTACTCGCCCGGGGTTCCAAGTGAGCTGAGTCGAGCTAAAAATGTGACATCAACAGACTGCAGGCCACTGATTGGCCAGGGAGTGACGCCACTGGATGAGTCATGAGAGCGACTCGTTCACAGGAATCAAACCCGTTGTTTTTAAAACCCTGGAAACAGCGACCGGGCGTTTTTATTATTTCTGTGAACGAGGTGAATGGCAACACGCAAACCAAACGCTCAATGTTCTTAGTTGTGTTGTGTTTGTGCCGCATACAAATTACCACTGGACTTTCGGGTCGCCTTGCTACGATGACCCCACCCACTTTGAGGTGGTACGCAACTGTAATGGAAAACCAACCAAACCGAGTTGAGTTGAGGCGAGTAGAGCTAAAACTGTGTAATGGAAAAGTGCCATTACAAAAAATATGAATTTAATTAATATAGTTTGTGTTTAGTGTTAATCAACAATCAACTTGATAGTATGATGGACTATTGGCATTGTCACTGTGAGCATGTAAGCATGTTAACAAGCAAAACTACCAAACCCAAGCCAGTCCATTGGCACTGTTGTACTTGTAAACACTGGTTTTGCCCTCTGTTATGTTGCATTATTAATCAAATAATAATTTAATATCGCTAAACAGGCTGAACGCGCTGGAATTCACAGACAAAGAATATGCGGTGCATTGATTACTCAGTCAGACATTGGGCCCCATTGAGAGTCCATTCCCCTTTTGTCTGGAATTGTTAAACAATCTTCTTTCAGGCTTGTTCTTAAAAAGATAAACCACAGTGGCACAGACAGAGCCCGAGCATTTCTTACATTACAGTAGAACAACAAACCATCATTATGCGAGGCCATTCATTCCACAACAAAGGCTCTGCAAAATGTTGGCAAGTATCAAGTCCAGAGTCAATAAAGTTACTGCTTTTGTTTGCTAACTTTATATATTTGTGTTATTCTTTTCCTCCACCATTCCCCACAAAACGGCAGTGGCTCATCTTCACCAGCTCATTATGGAAACCATAACTATGTGGTTCTATTGATATTTGAAATTCCCTTGTACATTTGAGAATACAGAATGTGGTCATGACTAACACATTAAGCAAGCATGTTAAGATTTCTTGGTTCTTGGTGCTAACACTGGCGTTACATGTCATTAGATTTTCATCCAATCATCCAGTACCTAGTTAAATGAACCTCAATTCCAAGTTAGTCAAATGATTTCATATAGAGTGCAAAGTGAATTTAAGACGTGGTACAATTTGAAAAAAATATTTTCACAGACAATCCTATACGTGTTAATTTGTCTCTCATTTAAAAATACTTAATGAAACACATTCCTCCTTTAGTCTGTACTCTATGCCCACATAGTGTTTTAAAAGCACATATGTACATGTACTAGGAATCCAAACCATGAACCATTATTTGGAATGTTCTTTACATTATGCCTCTCACGCCCTATGTTACTGTGCATGTGGATGTTGAATGGTTTTATAATGTACTGTGTAATTCTACCTTACATTTCCACTTTGGCCAAGTCCCTCTTGCCTAAGAGATAACAAAACTTTACTGATAATATACTGATTGAATAAAGGGTAGATTAAAAAAAACAATAATTTAACTTCCCAGGTGTGGTCATACCATCATTGTCAATGCTGCTCTGTAATGGTGCATAAGCATTTAATGCTTATTATTTGGCCAACTGGAGTCAGCAGAACACATTGGAAGCATGTCACTGACATTTTAACACCTTGTAAATTGGGTTAGTGTGTTAGCAAAGAGTTGCCCATATACACACCCAGCAGACACGGAGCAACATTAGTATTTGTTTGAAGCCATTATTCTCCATTTACTCTGTTTTTGGTCTCCATTAACTCCTGAGAAACCCCCTTCAGCTGCAGGAAACAAAGTTGACAAGGGCGGAAATAAAATAACTAAAATGCTTTATAGAAATGCCGTCGCCATTGTTATTGCCATTGGGTAGTAATTCTTTGTGCGTTTATCACTACGGAAGTAATTTGACGCAAATTTGATATTTGACAAAGACAGATCAGCCTTCCCGTCCCGGCAACTGTATTGCACACACAAATGAGTTACAGTAAAAGCACTACTGTATAAGCGATATGAAATTGGCTGTATCTGCTTTTAGTCTTTTTCTTCTGTTAAAGCCTCCAAGCGGTGAATTTGCAGATACACTAATGACAGCCTTTAGATAAAAAGCCCGCTGTACCCTGAAACATTAGCTCAACCCCCTCGTATTTGTTGCATACTTTAAATTGCACTGAACACTACTTGACAGCCAATCTGTTACTCATTGTCACTGAAGCAGCGCTCTGGCATAACAGATTAGACTCTCTGCCTCTTTGCTCTTAGTCCTCAGAGGACATTGTTACCATTTGTAAAATCCTGGCTGAGCTTTCCTGTGTGAAAACAGTACAACTGTTTTTAAGATTGCAGTTGACCTCAGAGAGAAATCTGTAGCTGTATGAGGGAATTAAGACATGCAGTGTGCTGTCCAAGTTCTTTTTAATGACAATTTGATGGAATTGCTTGTTGTCCTTTTGGAACTTTTAACAGCAAGATCTTTTTGGGAGGAGGCTGACGTGGAACAAAAAACTTACTGTGTATTTCGTGGTAATAACGTCCACTTTGCGGTGAAGTTTTCTCAACTTCATGTAACTTTACCCGTTTCTTTCTTTACCCCGTTCGGAATTACTCTGCCTCCCTTTCAGGTCGGCTGTCAAACATAGTTCACACAAACTTCAAACCGCAGAACGAGCGCTCCAGACTCAATACTGACAAAGAGAGAACTGTTTTGGGTCTAATTTGAAATAACATTGCAATTTAAAGAATTAAACTGATTTCTTAATGTCGGATTTAATCATCCGAATATACAGGAATTAATAAAAGAGGGAGCCACAGGGGGGCTTTTTGGGAAAGGTGGTAGGTCAGATCTAATAACCCACTTTTGTTTGTACAGCACCCCCCACTTAATCTCATTACATATTTAAGTGTGGCTTAGCTTAGGGTATTATGTGAATGAAAAACACCAGTAAATGAAACACATTTAAAATAATGAAAAGTTTGAAATAATGACACAGGCGCCTGAAATATCACTTTCAGAGCAGTGGGGGATTTCAGGCTGAACTGTTAAAGTGTCCATAAACCATAAACAGAGCGCTACTCTAAACATGGGGCATTTTCCTGGACCACGCTCAGCAGCCGAGCCTGGAAACTGTGATGTTTGTGGCTGGAAATTCAGAGGCTGCAATGTATCACTTCCAACAGTGGAACTAGAGGCGTGATTAGTGTGTGATTGGGACATTTGGGCGACCCCAATCCTTAACTCTGATACCCCATCATCCATACTGGCAACCGCCGGACAACTGGAACCAAACCGAACTGAACGCATTCCAGGATGCACACACTGCATCACCTCTTTACTGGATCCATTCAAAGCACTTACTTAAAGGCACTTACTTTCATAATGTTGTGGAATTCACAAAATACAGATTTCTTTTTTAAAAATGGTCAAAATCAAACCAGAGGAGGCTGACATATTCCAAGATTTTTTTATTTTTTCCCTACGATTGTTCCAGCTTCAAAAACACTGGACCCTACGATTCCCATAAAGTAACTCAACATATTTCATACTCGATCTACAGATGAAGATAATGTGATATGATTGTGAGGTCGTGAACTGCCACTAAATGGACCTCGTCAACTCAGATAAATATGTTTGAGCTTTAAACAAAATGGCATCACAGAGGTTCGCGCTCTCGTGGAATGTACTCAATTATTAGCGCAGATTACTTTGCAAATCACTGTCGCTGATAAAGATCAATACACTGCTCATAATGAGATGGATCATGTCCGGCCTGTTTATCCCACGTGTTTGTTAATCAGATTGTGTCATTGTTAAAATCTGATTCGTGTTTGAGGTAATGCTCATTAAGATAAATGTGGCAATGGTGTTCGGGCTGCAGCAGGAAATAGCAAGTCAGGGTGTTATTTTTGTGTTAATGTATGTTTCTGTGTTTGTGGTTGGGCGAGCTTTGTTTTTTTTTTTTTTGCTAATAAAACTTATCTTGCACATTCAGTAGGATAACAGTTCGACTTTGAGCCCTCCATAAACATAAGAGTACATTTTAAAGGTTTTATTTTTACTTGCATCAATTGAATTATTTATTTTCATTTTATAATTTTTGTGATATTAACGAATTGTTTGACTGATCATTATCACTGAGTCGAACGGTTCTTTGAGATATGGACATACAGACATACAAAGATTACTCTGTAGTTAAATTCATAATTGACACTGCTGAGAAATAATAATTCTTGGTTCTAAGTAACATTGCTAATTCTAAGTTGGCAGAACATGTGATCCCCTCAGACCAAAAATAGTATTTATTATTAAAATAATATTTCACTCCTGTCTTTATGGTTATGTGTCCTTGACAATTACATTACAATTATTTCCCCCTGTGTTATTTAGTGTGACTTGCTGCACAATGAGTACATCAGTAGAATAAGTTTTTCACATTAATAACACTCTAAAGTAGCCAGCAGAAAAAAGCAATGAGCCTGCTGCAAATAGACATAACAACATTTTCCTGTGAGACCAGAATTAGCATGTATGCAAAAACATGCTATGTGAGCAAACAGAATCTGAGAGAGGGGGCTTGAATATATTTTTTTTTTTTATAAGGGAGCAGCTTTACTGAGGTAGACTCCAGCTCTCTCTGCCTCAGGCAGCCAGCCAGAAGACACGAGGGCAGCAACAAGAAGCTGAGCAACAGAAGCTGTCACTTTCAAAATGAAAAGTGAAAAGTTTAACACAAAGATTTTGTTTTTTTTTTTGGGGGGGGGGTGCGCTTTCTGCACAGGCGGGGCACTAGGCTCACAGCGGAAGAATTCCCATCAAGCCTCATTCGTGATTCATTTGATGTTTCGTCCTGAATATCAAAGGTCCCCACTCAGCATGACCTTTCGTATTTGTTTGTGAGCAGCTGGTGAAAAAGTCTCCATAAATGTGGGCTGAGTTACTGACATGTATTCGCTAAGTGAGGTCAAATCATTTTAACGCAGCGTTGTGTGTGAATATGCACCGGCAGTGCCGTTCCCATACATCCATGTCTGAGCGTTCACATGCATGTACTGTGCATTCAGTGCACTTTGACTGTACACACAGTGCCTGTGCTGTCATGTGTGTTTAGGGGTTAGGGGTTAACATATTGTGTTTGTGTCTGCAAGTCACGATGAAGTCACATCACCTCTTCTTCAACACCTGCAGAGCTGTAAGGTCACATGGTGTGCTGGGTCACATGACCGTCCTCCCACCAACCTTGCCCCACCTTTTTCCCCCTTGGCCTTTTTTGGTAAATCCCCCCCCTCCCTCTGCTGTTATCAGGGTGGAAGTGAGCTGATGGATGGGAAGCGACAGCATGTGACCCACAACTCAACTCTTTAATGTGCAGCTATTCCACCTGAATCACACCAGCCTGCTCATGTGACACGGCAACTTTTGCCGCTAGGATCTCTGTGGATCGGAATATGGAGCCCCTCCGTGCTTTTATGAAATGGCACATTCGAAAAAAGGAATTTTGAAGCATTATTTTATAGCAGTGTGTTCTAACACTCTTATATAAAGTTATATTGTTCAACATGCTCTGAAAGGATAACTGTTAACACTTCTTTACGTGGAGTAATTACTTCATTTGTCAATAATTAAGTCTGAATTCATTAATGAATAAACAATTCTTTAAAAAGTATTTTTTAAAAAGCATTTGTTAAATAACTGGAAAAAAGGAAACAAATACCAAAAATATGTTTTTGGATATGTGATCTTTGGATCCAGCAGATAAAATAGAAATACATTTAAAACAAAATAACACACATGGAAGTGTATTATGGGCATTTCCAGCCCCACAAAAGCAATTTTCTTCTTCTAGAGAAGACTGACAAAGTGACTGTTAATGTAATTTGTGTAGACTGTGAAAGTGAATGTTTGATTGTGTTATGTACTGGTGGACCTGTGGCCAAATGAAAAATGACCTTACAGTGATGAATCATCTGCTCTTGGCCACACAGCCAATTTAAAAGTAACTTGACTTTCCTCACTTTCATTTCATTTATACACTGTTGCCCATAAAGTTGGAATAAAATGTTTTTGTGATTTATTCTTGATAAATAAAGTGTACATCTTCTCAACTTTAGTGATCAAACTCTTCCTTTTACCTTTGCAAACTGTGTATTCAGGCTTTAACACAATTGGGAGAATTGAACAATTATTCCAACTTTATGGGAAACAGTGTATTAATGGCTTTAACATTTTATATTTACTTATGAACCATTCAGCAATAAATCAAGTAAATACCAAAAATGGGTGTTAAAATTAATTTCAAATTTAATTAACCGCTTTTAACATTCGTACAGGTGAGTAACACATAGAGAATAGTGGCTGTTGATGGTCTGATGTAAATTATCTGAATGACCATTATGTCCTAAGTACCAGCAATCAGATTTTCACCTTTTTTTACATTTATTTCCTGTAGTTCCTGTAGTTTTTGATACATAAAAAATAAAGCCTGCAACACAAATGATATTAAAAACATTATTTATTTTGTGGCACAATTCATAGCTTGTAACGCTTCCTTTAACAATAATCATTTCATCTTTGAAGTTTTTTTTTTTTCAAATTCCAGTTTTCATGGAATGGAATGGATTTTTGTTATATATACACTATTGCCCATAAAGTTGGAATAAAATGTTTTTTTACCTCTTCTCATGAAATGATTGTGACAATGTGATTTATTCTTGATAACTAAAGTGTATATCTTCTCAACTTTATTGATCAATCTCTTCCAAACATATCACAGTGAAACTTAAACCACAATGAACCTTTGTAAACTGTGTATTCAGGCTTTAACACAATTGGGGGTATTGAACAAGTATTCCAACTTTATGGGAAACAGTGTATCATATATATATACATGATGTATCACTCTATATAATGTATACTTGAATATCTTTTCTCCATACTATATATATATATATATATATATATTCAATATTCCATCACACACCATGATCAACAAATTGCACTGAAAACAAAAATGAGCAAATGATGCATTCTGCACGTTGCTTCATCAGATCTGCTTTGTAAACTACTCGTGATCGGGAGGGCCTTTAAAATCAGGTGCTGATTAGCAGTGAATCCAGTAGGTTCACATCCCCCAGTGCAATGCACTTCAAAAGATCACCAATAATAGCAAAATGCAACTATAAATCAACCACACAAAATACAATATAGATATTACATTTCCATAAGATAACGGGACACGATTGCACACATTCTGGCTTTTCCTCCAGCACTACAGAGAATGAGTAGCTCGAGCTGCATGCATTTCAATAAGACACCTTAAATATTAAGTTCTCCTTTTTGTTCTTAATATAATTTGTTGATAAAATAACGTAGTCTGGCGATAAAACAATGTCAGCTAGTGTCCTGGTGTGTGCTGGAATATTGAGGAGATGGAGGTGTCACTGTCTTGTTAGATCCCTCCTGTGCACGGGGTGTCATCACTTCTTTACACGCATTAAACAATTCAAGAGCATTTCCACTTATTTCACAGCTTAAATCACTCAAAAAGTCTTTGATGCCACGTGAGTCGAACAAACTTGATAAAGCTCACTTGAAAACTTTCCATGTCTTGATGTTTTCTTAAAGCGAAATCTAAAATATCCTTTTTGCCCGCATTTATAGAGAAAGAGGATTAGCTTTGAAATGAGCGAATGCACTCTCCCCTCTGTTATTACGGAACTATAAATACAAATTTCAGTGTTTCATTGCCTGTATTTTATTAGAAAACCCCATTCCCGTATTTCACATACCTAATCTGATAAATTACTAGCAATCTCTTAGAAGAAGTCAAATCAATATGACGTACCACCAAAGTCAAGTACGTTGTAAGGGGTACTTTTTTTTCCTTCCTGCTCTTGAATATATCGAATGCATGTTTACTGTGTGCAGTATAAATAAAATTCCCCCTAAGTGGTTGTGCCAGGTCATGGATGCTGGCACACTCGTTTGGCCTTGGACGGCCTTAATTCCTTCTGTCAGGCAGTAATCAGGTCTGTTTCACATAACGGGCCATTAGTTTAAAGAGCAAATCTGCTTTCGGCGCTGCTGACAATGGACGTGTGTATGTGTGTGTGCTGCACAGTGTGGTGGGGTTGGGGGTTGTCTCTGTATGCCAAACCTGACCTGGCAGGGCTAGCGTGGACGGGGAGGGGGGGGGGGGGGGGAAGGGGAGGAGATGTGGAAATAGAGAAGTTGGAGGAAAAGAAGAAGGGATGGACGTTGTGAGGGATGGCACAGTCGCACTCATCGGATCCACTCGAGGAAAATGAGGCTGACAGGTCAGAGTGTGCCCTGAAGATGTTTCCATTTTAACTCCATTCAAATCTGTAATCACTGTCCTCTGCATGAACCCACTCCTCTTCGCCACATGAAGAAAAAATCTCAAAGGTACAAACCTTAAAAAGGAAGTGGCTTGTATCTGCTTCACTCCCCCGGTGGCCATGGACTTCAAACCTCCCGCGTGTCATGCTCTCCCTCGTCTTCTCTGCTGTTTTTTCGCAGACCTGTTCTGCCGAACTCGAGGGTTTGTTTCAAAAATAAGAATCCACAGACAAGAGACAAGTGTTGACAAGAAGACGACAACTGTAAGGTGTCAACCTACCTGCCCAGCGTGGCCCGTGGAGATATCACCGTCTTGTTAGATCAGGCCTTGTTGCCTGAGTCCAGCGGGCAGATAATTGGAAACAGTGGAGCAAAAGTCACACAAATACCACTGCAGCATTGCAGTTTCACAGAGCCCGAGTGTAAGTTGATTCTCTCAAGTGAGAAGGGCAGCTTTGTTTGAGGCAGTATTTTCTGTCCGTCCATGTCTGGCAGAAAGGAGGAGAGGGGGGGGGGGGGGTTAGGCCAAACACCACTCCTTATCCTAATAGCTTAAGACACAGCCAGCATTTGCTTTCATCTCTCAGGGGGAGCACTGACACAAACGATTTTCATTCCCCTCTGGCCCCCCCCCCCCTCCATTTGCAGAGCCACACATGTGTGCTTCTCTTGTTGATTCATTTTCTCTTCACCCCCGAAGAGAACGCCGGAGTCAGAAAACAAGTGAGAAAAATAAAAAAAATTAAAATAAAGACGAGCGAAGAAGACAAGAGTGTAAAGAAATTGTGATTTTGTATCATGTCTCATTCCAGACTCTCCAGAAGGCGCCGTGCCTCTTAATGAGGCGGCTTATTAATGCAAAAAACACATTGTTTAGTTTGAGTGTTCCACTGGGAACGCATTATGTCGAAAAAAAAGGCAGATTTAGTTAGGAAAGCTGTGTAACTAACGGTGAAATTGTTTCAAATAGATAATTATTGCCACATTTTGTAAAAAAAATAATGAGTGAAAAAGCCTGGCTTCAGTTTGTTTCTGTACCTTCCCAAAGTTTGGACATCAGCAATATGTGCTCCATGTGGCACATTTTATTTTAGGTTTTTCACCCGTGAAAAAGAGTGGCTGGGATGTGGCTCATGCCTCCAGGCGAACTGCGCTTTCCGGAAGCTCTTTTTCCTCATCCCGCCCTCCAATCCTCAGTCAACGAGGCCCCCCCCCCCCCCCCCCCCCCCCCCCCCTTCCCTACCCCCCTCCCTCTTCAACCAGCTTCATGGCATTTGCACTGCTGAGGAGAATGTGAGCTAATGAAAGTGTAAAGCCTGTGGTCACTAGAGTATAAAATTCACATTTGGCCAAGACCGGCTGTGCAATCTGATATTATGAGCCCCGCCGCACAGAGACTGAGGGGCTTGAAATAGCACTCAAAAAAGACACCGCGAAGCAAACACAGGAGAGGGACACGCAGTTGAAGTGCATCTTTGTGAAATAAATTGATGCTATCGACAAGCAAGACGAGGTTTAGCTCGGTCTCGTTCACCTTCATAGCGGAATACTCAAAGACTCACGGGGGAAAAAAAATGTCTGTAAAACGATGTGGAGGAAAAATGTAAGATCAAGGCAGAATAGTTCTGACAGAAACTTCACCAAAGTGGCCCAGTCTTTGTGTAAAAAGCAGAAGAAATGCAAGCGATGAGCGAGATGCAAGGTACTGTACACCGCCATCTTGTTTTTTTTTTTGTATGTGTGTGTGTGTGTGTGTGTACACAGTGCAGCCGCTTGCCCTTATTAAATGGAGGTTTTGCCGTGATCAGAAATGAGGTCAGAGGCGGCGTAAAGATGTGACGTAAACAGGCCTGGAAAAAAAAGAGTGCACGCCTCTCTCTGTTGCAACAAAGCGGCACGGCGCTGGAGATGGAGAGATTTCTGTATAATTAAAAAAATAAAAGAAGTCTAATTAGATCTCCGTTGCTCCTCTCGCAGTAAAAGTGAATTATCTTGCGTCGTCTTCATAGATTCATCTTTTTTATCATTTCCTCACTCAGCAGCCTTCATTTGCCGCCTTGTTGTTTTTTTTTCTTCTTTTTTCTTTAAGGAGTTATTCAAAAGTTATAAAAGTGAAGTAAAGCAGCATAAAATTATCTACAAGGCAAAACTTAAATTAAATAACGGCAGGACAAGTTTTTTGGGGGACGAAGTCGTTAGTTGAAACAGTAGCTCCACTTCATCCAGGTCAAAAGTTCACTCGCATTAACATCGGTTGACCTATTTTCTTCGCTGAAACTTGGGAATCCATCTTTCTTCAGTTTGTCCTCTAGCCTCTGTCCACTCAAATTAATTCCTCGCAGCTTTTTTTCAGTTGCGAACGGTGAACGTTACGGCCGTATGACTTGCACTGCTGTTAACGCCAATGATAAATAACAGCAGCATAATGTTACACCTTTATATCTCCGCCAACAACTGCCGTATATTTTGAATCACATTACGACTTCTTCACACTGATACTGCTGCTGCTGCCTCTATATCCTTGACGGCTGAGTTGGTCCTGCTAATGCTGCTACTGCTGAATAACTACTGCTGTTGACAATCAGCCCTCGTGTGCCTCCATGCATGTCTTTCACCGTGGCCTTGCTCTCGCTGTGCTTGCTGCGTATTTTATGTTGTTTACACACACATACGTGTTTGCTGTGCGTGCAAATGCAGCGTGCACGTACTCGTCCGTCCTCATAAAGATCCTGGCAAACTGCAGCTCCTTCACAGCAATGCTTGCTACTGTAATGTGCACTGTCACTGTTAAATGGCCCAATAACAGGTAAGAAAGAAAAAAAAAACTACTACTATTACTAACGCAGTAACTACCGCTTCTATTGATATTGACATTTTATTCGCGCTTTTGTCCAGACTACAATACGGATGAGGTACAATCCGAGCCACAGTAGATCAAGGAGAAGCCTCTCAGAATGAAAAGCAACACAAGGCTGCACGAACATAAGTGCAGACCACATGCAGTGTTAAATATGAAATATCGGACAGGACACAGATTCAAGTAGCATATCAGTATATAAAGTTAAGTATTACATTAAAATGCCTAATTAGGAGAATTATATATATATATATATATATATATATATATATATATATATATATATATGTGTGTGTGTGTGTGTGTGTGTGTGTGTATACATATATATATATACACACACATATATATATATATTTTTTTTTTCTTGACAGCACTAAGATATTATTTCTTTTCCTTTTGCCATTTTGTATAAATTATCATCACTGATTTCTCAAATGTGCAGTGCCAATTAGATAATTAAAGCGATCAAGACCTTCACCTGCGGTTCAGACCTCGAGTCTCCAACGTGATACCGGTCACGGGAGGAGCACGTGGGTCGTTTCATCAGTTTCTCAGGCTATCACGACGATTCCTCTTTAGTCACCATCATCAGTTACAACCACAAGTGTGTTTTTCAATCGTTCGCTCGGGGTATGAGAGGCTGATAACAGATTGGGTCAAAAGTCAGAGAAGGCACGACGGTTGTTTTGCTCCAGCAGAGCAGGATCTGCGCGCAGGGTGAGCCGGCGGAGCATCCTGAAGAAGAGCCAAGCTGGCAATTATAATCAGGCAGGAGCAGAAATTACAGCCATACCTATGTGATTGCACGCTATCGCGTTTCAGCGTGGCCGGGTTCATACAATCTGGAAAATACAAATTTGACTGGCCCACAGTCTGGAGCCTTTCTTATAGTCCAAAATGGATTATGTTCTTTTTGTGCACACTCAGCTGTACATGCATGACACACACACACAGGACGGGAGGATCTGAAAGGCAGCACTTTTTTTTTTTTTTTATCAAGTTCACTAAGGGTGTATGTAGGCCAGCCTGTGCCAAAGAGTGCAGTGGCCCCTCAGCTATAGGCCGTTATTATTATGGGGATGCCTTCCTCTTTTCCTCTCTCTCTCTCTTATTCTATCTATTTCTCTCCATAACCAGTTAAAGCTGTGTTTTTAGTTTTAAGTCTCAGCTGTGTCCAGTCATTCTGGACATGAGGTGCACAGCGCTATTAAGTGCACAGACAGGATAAACGATATATGTGATGCTGAGCTTTAGCAAAACAGGTTAATGAAATGCAGCATTTTTTTTTTTTAATTTAAAAATGTTCTTAACAATAACAAAAATAAATAAAATATAATTATCTAGACCAAAAAATGCCAAAATAAATGAAATCCTCATAGAATCAAACTTATAAACTCAGAATATCTTGACATTTATTCAAAATGTCACTTTACATTTACTTTCTGTATGTGATTAGAAACATAACTGCATATTTATAGTCTGCCATTTCTAAATGTTGCAGTGTGTATACATGGATTATGTTCCAATCAGGAATATATATTACAGAGCGCAGGAAAAGTCCTCAAGAAAATCTTTCACTTGTTGAACTATTCTTCTGTCAAATGAGCCTATATAATAACGGAAATGAACACATAAAGAACTTATATGTTTTACTTATTGTATTAATTTGGTCTTAACCAAAGTTTGTTGCTTCAGAATAAAATTAAAGTTGTGTCCTATGAAACATTTTGTAAAAAATATATTTTTGCAGCTGCTCAGTTTTATATTTCTACCAGTCTATGATAATATGATTTAACGTAGAATACAAATTAGAATCCTGCTGTTAATCAGTTCAGTATCTGCATCATACTATGTACCGAATGTTGTTAAATGTACTTTCTTTACACGTATAAGATATTTAGTTTTTTCACTTAATTTTTTTAGGAATATCACTTTCAATATCGTACGTTTATTAGCAGTATTTTTTCATTTTAGTTGGCTATATACGTCCTTTGTAAGCTAAACATCGTTGGATTGAAAAGCAATATTGTGGGTTTTCTGCCAACTATAAACTATAAAAATAATTGCAAAACGAAGTTCAAAAAGAAACCCTTTTCGTTCACGATGCACTGACCTATCGTCGCGTCGACGCAAAACGTACGAATATGGCATCGAGTCAAACAATGGATTTTATTTTTTTCTGTGAGTAAATGTAATATGTGTACATGCTTTTCACTTGAATGTCACCTTTGCATGAAACATTTAACTTTAAGGCGAAAGCAAAACCATTTTCGAAATGAAAAAAAGACAAAAAAAACAACATGTTTCTGCTTTTTTCCCCCCTTCTGAGTGGAGATGTTCTCACCGTGTCTCGTCCTTTGGTGTCTGAGTGGGCAAAGAGTGGCTGGTCACTGAGAGGTCGCTCAGACACAGAGGGAGAAAGATGGAGAGAAAGAGAGAAGTTGTGTTCAACAGAACTACTGAGAAATGGAGGGGGACATTGGAAATCACACTCAAATGCACACAAATCAAACTCACCTCTTGATGTATTTTTGTAACATTGCAGCAGTGGGGCTTTGGAAAGGGTTGAAAGGGCTGTGTGGAAAAAGGTAATGCACTTTCACAGTGGCATGCGCATATAGCATTTCAGCCGGCAATTGCCAGAGAGAAGCCGCTCTTGCCCTTTTCCATCACAGCTTTAAGTCCACACTTCAATCACAGGGATGGAGTAGTATTTTCTCTGACACGGTGCCCCCCGGTGCTTTTCCATGTCTTGGCCTCATGCGAAGGAAAGTTCGCACCTTATACCAATGACAGCCTCGGGCTCTTAACCTTGTTCAGGGGGAGAAGAAGGATTCAACAGGTGAACACCTTGGACTCCTTTAATTTGGTATCCATTCCCACCCAGTGGGATTGTGTTACATTTGTGGAGGGAGTTGAGTGTCAGAGGAGTACTGCTCTTGAATTGTGTAGAACGGGGTGTTAATGGAAACCAAACCAACAAATCCTCAAATTTTGCAGTGATTTGTTATATGATTTAAAATCCTTGCTCTAAATTGAATCCCATGAGCCTCCATTTGATACACCTGCGCTGTACCACATGAGAGACGTTTGAAGCCAACCCTAAAATAAAAAAATTTAAATAAAAAAAACAAAAGTGACATGTGAAATAAATATGGGATAAAACTGTGATTGCCTATTTTGCGCTTTTATGATTTCATAAAACTGATATATTGACATATAATTGATCCTCATCATCATCAGTATCATCCTGATACTGTTAAGAGTCAAATTCATGTCTTACTGCAAGACTCCATATGAGCTGAACTGCATGATACATTTGAACTAAAGTTAAAATCTAATAACCTCTTAAAATTGTAGATAATTGCACTGTTATTGTAATTTAAATATTAATTTTATATTAAATATTAAATCAAGTTTCAGAGTTTAATGTTATGAATATTTTATTGTGAAAATCAAAATCCCTTATTTATTGAAAGAATCTTTATCAAAAGTAAATCTAACATAATCCTATGTGATGTGCATTTTAATTCAAATTCCAAATATTGTATTTAATTTCTCCAAATGAAAAGTTGAATGTTTAAATACCTAACTAGTTTTAAATTAATTAAATTAATTAGATTAAATGTCATTGTGGGAAAAAAAAACAATGTAATTCAAACAAGATATGTAATTTAATTTAAATCCAAATTCTAATCTTTAATCTAAATTAATTGAAATTAAGTTAATGAATGACTTCAAACTTCAGTTATTCAATGCAAATCCATGGATATATTGTTACTGCCCATTAACACACAGCCCAGATTCAATGCTGTGCATTTTTCCACCTAAAACCTCAGTATTTTCAACGCAAATATGTCAAAATTGCAATCATTTCATGTAACCCGTTCATTGCAGCCATAGATTAACATTGACAGTGTCAATTAGTCCAACTGATAGTATGATTGGATGTGTGGCTTTGCTGGAGGTACACGCTGAAGCGTTCGGGTTCAGCTAGCGGTTTTCCATCGGCGCCCGGTTTGTACGGTAGACGGCACACTCGCTCCACATTAGATCACCAGAGGCCTAATGGCTGCTCTTGAATGTGACACAACTGTGGCAGTGTGTGGGCTGTGCAGACGAGCTGACCGAGCACTCACCTCTCTCCAAACACTTTATTTATTTATTTCCACTCTTGGATTAAAGCGCTTTTGTGGAGCTAACCTACATAACAGCTTGGTACTGTGGTGAGCTCGGCGACCAGGCTCCTCGATACAGATATGATGAGGGTGCTTAGAAATGAAGACAATGGATGCTCAATCAGTCCCATTGGCCAAGATCATTACTGAAATATCACACAGGCCCTTGATTGAGCTGTATTGAGTTAAGCCACTGAAGCACATTATGCTATATTGAATAACTTGGTGGCCTAATCAAAACTAAATTATTTCCATATCATAAGCTGGGATTGCCAAAGACAATTGGAGTCATCAGTCTCCTGGTTTGTTTGTACTAAGTGTTCACGTTGTCATTTCAATCACGATGAAACTTTAACCCTTTCATTGCTGGGCAGATATGAATATCAGTACTTCACAACCGGCTGTAGTTGTGTGCTCTTGACATCGGCAGTTGTGAGGACTCGATGTAAGGTTAGAGTACTTACGCTGTGTGAATGTAAATGTCATGATATCTGCGCGTGCTTTTCACTGTAAGGTCACCCTGCAATACACATTTTATCTTCAAGGCAAAAGTCAAGCGTTTTGATATGTCTGAGTAATCTATCCAATCTATTCTTTCAAGCTCGTGCATTGTGATTTATTTTCTTCAGAAAAAGATTAATGGTGAAGTTCAATCACAAAATGTGAATATATTTTTATTATCAAATGTTGATTTTAGTAATATTAAAGGTCCCTTTGGAGTAGTTTAAGTTTTTCTTGGTCAATCCTCAAATCTATTCATATTCACCCTCTGTGTACATATATATATATATATATATATATATATACACTGTTGCCCATAAAGTTGGAATAAAATGTTTTTTACTTCTTCTCATGAAATGATTGTGACAATGTGATTTATTCTTGATAAATAAAGTGTATATCTTCTCAACTTTAGTGATCAAACTCTTCCAAACATATCACAGTGAAACTTAAACCACAATTAACCTTTGCAAACTGTGTATTCAGGCTTTAACACAATTGGGGGTATTGAACAATTATTCCAACTTTATGGGCAACAGTGTATGTACATATATATATATATATATATACGTATACACAGTTATAAAAATACAATATCAAATATACAATGTGAGTAATATTCATTCAGACCTATACCATATAGTAGCTCAGTATAACACCATATAAGGAGATAGAGTACGTTTCAGCAATAATAATGTTATACTTTTATTTAAGGTAGATTTCTATTGACATTTATCAGAAAGTACTTTAACTTTTACTTAAATAAGATATCTGAATATTACCTCCACCACTGCTGCCGCTTCTACTTACTACACTACTGAAATGTCGTATGTATGTAATGTAAAAAGTTTTTACAGACACGCACAAATGTATGCAGAGACACACAATGAACTTATAAACATATTCAGGAAGGAATAAGGAGCGTAAAAAGAGCTGGAGACCGTCAGTCATCGGACAAATGCCGTCTAAATACACCCAGACAGCTTTAAGTAAGAGACAAGCGGCACATAATGATATCAAGACTGCACATCGTGGCCTGGTTTAGTTATTGCTCCGTAGTCCTTGCTTGACAACATTAATGGGTGAAAGGGTCACAGGCTGTTTAAGAGGCGGGGCTATGGCCTCCGAGGTATTACGCCTTTAATGCTCTCAACAGAGATGAAGAATGCGCAGGGAAATGGGGGACAGTTTTCACACGAGGCGGCCAGGCAAGCTTCCTGCTTCCTGCTTCATATGTTCCCGCATCACGGGGGCAAAGTTGATGTGCAAAGAAAATAGTTCCCTGTGGGAATCTATGGCATCTAATGTAGGACTGCATGCTCTGATTGACGGGCCTCGAGTCACACCCACTGCCCTGCTGAGGGCAGCACTGTCCTAGTCAAACGCCACATGCAAAAGCAGGGCAAACACAGATTACTCTGTTAGGAGATTCAATAACTGTGTTTGTGTTTGGCTCATGGTGTGGAGATGTATTTTTACAAGATCAGGATTTGGAGGAATGTATGAGCACTGCCCGAGCGGGTTTGAAGAGGCTAAAACAGCGTGGGATGGAGTAAATCGCTATGCAATAAATGTAAAACAGAAAGAAAATCAGTGAAGTAGATGGGGAAAAGAAATGAAAGCCTCATGACAGCCTCCCTCCCAACTAGTCCTCCATGGCGGCAGGAAGAGTTCAGAAGCCAAACAAACTTCAGTGTGGCCGACATTGTGCCGTCACATTCAGTCGATCCTCCGCCATGGCTGCCATGATGAACTCCGGATGAACCCGCTTGTATCTGTGGGAGCTGAGCAGATCAGGCCTCGTGATTGGACGAGGCCGGCGCTCCATATTTGGGAGATTACTGAAGCCAGGTTTGGCCTGCCATCGCTGCCCCCCACGTGTGAGAATAACCCAATCTCCACAGGCTTTTTAATTATCTCATAATATCTGATGTGTCTCACTGCCACGGTCTGGGCAGTGAAAGGCCCAGAAAACAGAGGCTTCTTTGACGTATATATTTCTCTTTTCTGAAATTGTGTATAAAAGTGTTTATTTGATCACCTATACCAAACTATAATCTCAGACAAAGTATAAACTACATACAATATTACTTTATGCCATAACCTGCACCAAGTAATTATTCTCAGAATTGTTTCTTTGAAAATATCAAAATAACTAGTCATTTAGTAACTAGTAACAAGTAATTCATTTTACTGCATATCAATATACATCTATTCATGTTTTATACATCTATTCAAACTGTTTATTATTCACACAGATAGCTGGAACAAATAAAAGTAATGTTCATTATGGTGGTAAAGTGTGAGCCGAACCTGTTTCAAAAACTTAAATAAAGCTACAATACATAAAGTGAATGAGCATATGTCCCCTCTGCTTTTATTGTATACAGCATAAATGAATATTACATTATTTATCCATTTTTCAAATAATTAATAACATTTAAGAAACAGATTAAATTGGACATTTTCACAAACATGTTCTTTTTATGCTAACTTTTTACATTTATTCTGTGAATTCAATATTTTTGGTTGGTGAAAACCCATTCTGAAAATCTCAGATTTTAATTGTAAAATCAAAATGAAACCAATGGCTTATTTTGTGTAAAACAGTTGGTCCAGCAAAATGTTTCAAGAAAGCAATTTTATTTAATTATGAAATATAAATACACACACACACATACACATATGTAATAATAATAACAATAATAATAAATATATATATATTGATATATAGATATATCAAATATATTCTTTTAAAATATTTTTTATATTTATTTATTTATATGCGTGTGTGTGTGTATAAAATAAATTACTATTATATATTATTAAATATATTTATATATTGGATTTAAAGACAAATTGTGTTTTTTGGAAATGAACGTTTCAGCGCCTACCTCTTCAAACCCTAAAAAGTTATTTCAGGTCAGCGCGGCCTCTGATTCACCCTGTATTTTACAGCTTAAAACAAAAACAACTCATCCTAGAAACCTCCTGACCCCGTGGCCAAATTAACAGACTCATCAGGGTTCACGGAGAGTTGAGCGGTGCTGATGCAGATTTGACAGCGTTGGCGACGCCGGCGGTTCTCATGTTGGTGATGGGGATGGTGGTGATGATGATGATGATGGTGATGATGATGCGATGGAGGCGGGACAGTCGGGATGGAAGTAGCAGCTCCCTCCTCTTGCCACACTAACCCCTGCATGAACTCGTGATGTGTCTGTCTCACGGGCCTTTTCCTCACCCCCGAACTGTCACATGCTTTTTTTTTGATCGTCGCTCCCACCAAGCTTTTGCCCCCCACAGCCATCTCCAGACCACAATGTTTGCTTTTGAAAATGGATGCAATGATTCCCTTTCTTTTTGTCCTTCCACCCTCTCCTTTCTCTGCCCAGTGCTTCATCAGGTCCTTAAAAGCAAAAAGTAGAGACTAGAGAATTGTTGAGGAAGGAGTATGACTGTGACAGATGTTCTTGAACATAAATATTGTACTATTATAATATTGTATTTGACATTTCCAAAAGCATGATTTTGTTGATTTTTCATATTTTTCCCTCTTCATTTAATATTCCTTTCTACTATTTCTCATGCATATTTGTGGATTTTGTTTGAATCTTGTGAATGAAGTCAGAAAAAAATAGCACCCTGTGTACAGACTGTGTATCAGTTTGAGTCTCAGAGGTTGATCCAGAGTATACCTTGAAATTAAACCTGTGCCCTTGAGTTCAGTAAAGTTAGTGTCTGGCTCTGGCTGAGCTGCACTGACGGCCCCAGCCAGAGTCAGTGGTGGCGCAATAACCTCACAGTGGAGTCCCCCCTCTTGATTGGGCCTTTTAGATCTGTTTCTATTAAGCAGGGTTTAGCAAGAGGCAACAGCTGGCACAAGTTTATGGATGGAGGCCGTTGGTGAGAGGGTGTGGGGGGTTGGGCTGGGCCGGGGAGGTTCACAGGCAGTTTTTTTTTTTGTCCCCCTTCATTTCTTTTTTTTTTTTTTTCTCAGATAATCCCAACACCCTGACCCTTGAACGAAGCCTCTGGCTACAGTTGTGGCCAACGGCGGGGATTGAGCACAAGAAATTACAGCAGTGGAGTGGGATAAAGCTTCCTAAATCTTCCACAACTGGTCACACTGCTACAACAATCCTTGTTTTAAGTTTGTGATGAGGGTGTTACCTTCCAATAAAACATCTCTCCCTCTACTTTTTTTTCTGTCCATGGATTCAGACTGGTTTATAAATATATATATATATATATATATATACTTTGCTGAAATATGTTATGTAGGATGAACTCTAGTCTAGTCTAGTGAAAATGTACATTTTTGACATATGCTGTTTTCATTTACATTTTGATGTTATATGTTGTGTATCTGACGAATAAACTCTTGTTAATTATTGAAATGATTAAATGATAAACTGTAGCTTGAAGTGTGGAACTCTATGACAAGATAATGTAAGAAATTAATAATTAATATTACAAAAAAATCAATTGACCCTGAGCACGTCAACATAGCAGAGTGATGGAATAACAGGTTAACATTAGCCAGTACTCAGAAAACTGCCTAACACAGGGTCACAACCACCCACGGGTGGAGACAGCAGGGCGTTGGTGCTATATGATCCAACCTGGATATATTTTAAACCCAGTGATTATTCATCTGTATATATTTTGTTTGTATGTTTGTATATAAAATAAACATAATAATTAATTCATAATTGATATTTAATTAATTATAATAATTATAATTAAAATCATAAAATATATGTTATTTGTTAACATTTTGTGAGTACTTTCTTCAATTTCTTTTCATATTTAGTTTTTTAAAAATATTATTATTATTATTATTATTATTATTATATAAATATTTTATAATCATATAAAATATTTATATCAATATTTTGTAATTTTGCCTTACAGCCACAAATTAGACAAGTATATTAAGTATAGTATATATAATTATATAGGTATAGTGACATAAAATGAGTCCAATAGGAGCTCATGTGGATGGCAAATGTATCGCCTATGTCTAAATGTAACCTTTGGATCACATGCTGAGGCTAAACTACAAAGGATAACTTTGACTCACAGGATATTCAGTTCACTTCTTATTGCTGTGTAATGTAAATAATTAATTAGTTTCATTCACTTTTATTTGCATTAAATGGATCAAGTTTATAATTCATCAACAATTCAGATTCTAGTATAATGTTACTGTGTCAGGTTGATAGATGACTCTTCTCTTGTAATCTGCCAGAGACAAATTACAGTGGAATTCAGCAGGTCTGGTTGGTGGGAAGTGTAGACTCCAGGCACGGCACATGAAATATGATAGACAGGTAAATCTACATAAACGTCCACCGGTCGGGCATAACATGCCTGAAGGCTCTATGGCTTACAGTCTGAGCTGCACAAGAGGCGTCATTAGGAGAGAAAGAAGTGTCGGTTAGGTAAGGAAAGGAAAATCACTTTTGTACTTTGTTTTGGAAAATGTAAAGAGTTTGTTGTATCTAATAATTTATTAGGAACTTTAAATTTTGCACTTTAGTTTCTTGAATGCATAAATGTTTTTAAAAGTAGTTAAATCTCCACTATATATACAGATCTGGCTGAAAGCTTCAAACATGTTTATTTGACCGTTTTCGCTAAATCTTCAATAAATCACAAAATTAAAAATGTTCCACATTCTCTTAAAACAACTGTCCCGACTCATCCCAGTTCCCAAGTTAAAAGTCAAAGACATGTTTTCCAGTGCAGACGATAGTCAGGAGCATAAAAAAATACATATAAAGAAATAAAAAAAGCTCCTTCATGTGAGATTAACAGTCCAAATATGTCCCTGCTGCATCCACCACTACTTTTTTTCTTGTTACATTTGTCCCCAACATCAATAATAAATCAGTGCAATCGGACAAATGGAACAATCCTTTTAGAACATTTCTACAACTGTATTTTTAGCCGGCTTTCATTCCCACACATTATTTACTCCATTGCCACAGAGCACTGCGAGCAGCTATTTGAGGAACTCATATAGCACAAAAATGCCCTGAGATTACATCTGTATACTTTCCATTTCTAACACATTCTAACACACTACAAGCAAAAATGCTTTTTCCTGCGAATGTTGTGTATTTTTCCATCTGCATTTTTTTTTTCATGTTGGATGTTTGAGTCCAGCCAAGTGGGATGGATGGAAGGAAGCATC
The DNA here is from genome assembly GCF_042242105.1 of Pempheris klunzingeri. Lineage (NCBI taxonomy): Eukaryota > Metazoa > Chordata > Actinopteri > Acropomatiformes > Pempheridae > Pempheris > Pempheris klunzingeri. The sequence goes on along the minus strand of NC_092021.1, from coordinate 5,561,069 downwards.
ACAACAGACCCCTGCATTAATACTTAATACCGCGAAACATCCTTCATGCATCCCTTTAAACGGTTCAAAAGACACAGAAATGGGATGATTTCATGTTGTTTGTACTTTGAACCCAGTCAGGATATCAACAGAATATTCCAGTACACGTGCAAAGAGATGCCCACTCTGGCGTTGACACATGCTCTACTTTCTTTCTGTATTTATTCAGTCATTTATTTAATTGCATGCTCTAGAATAGAATAGAAAACAATAAAAAAAATAGCAGAAATTCAATAAGGCAAATCAAATGTGGCTCAATCCTCCAACAAATGGTGGAAAATTAGAAGTGTCTCAGTGGCCTCATGGGCCGTGTCTAGTCTGGGACCTGTCAATCAGTCTGTGAATAAACACTAGGACGGTCTAACTGGAGTAACTGGGACACATCACTTTAACCCAGCAGTATTTGCATCATGGGAATGGCAGCTCTTTGAAAACTGTATCAGAAAAATATCCATCTTTGATCATCTGCAGCTCTCAGCTTTGGGAATGACCAGTAGGGATGCTGTTGTCTGTGAAATCCAACACACACACACACACACACACACACACACACACACACAGTACCTTTAATCTCTTTTTACTCTTATCCAGTCCAGTCCTATTAGGCACTCGGCAGAAAAAAGCTCAGAGGGGGACAAACCGCAGTCCCATGGACACTGAGCTCTGTTAAGCACTATGAAAACTCATCTTTTTAGCCTCTCCCTCCACTACCTCTCAGATTTTTCAGTCCCGGGCCCCATAATGCCACATCAATACCACAGTAGGGAGGAGGCACCACACTAATGTAAACACACAGGTCGACCTCATTTTGCTCCCCTCGGCCAACGCTGGAGAAGAAAATGTAGCACAAAGGAGGAATGAAATAGGTGAGACGTGTCATTCCGATTAGATTTAATAACGGCGACGGAGAAAAAAAAAAAACAACAGCGGAGGAGAAAGATGGAAGGCAGTTTAAAGAGGATTCCTGGATGCTGTGCAAATGTCACTAAAATGGCAGCATGGGCATAAGTCAGGCATTAAGAATGGCCACTCTCTGAATGGCTCCTGTATGTTGGGGCCTGTGAGAGAGCCGAACGGGACCAGCGGGTAGCCGGGTGTGCCTCTTGGGTCGTAATCCTCCACACTCTGAGTGGGAAAGGCAGGAGGAATTGAATTTTTCACAGTTGTTACTATGGCGGTGGGAACCTGCTGCTGCTCTTTCTGCGAGTCATAAAGTATTCAGCCGGCGCTCCTCTACTGTTTGACACTTTTTCTCCCCCTGTGTACTTTTAGCCCTGGACTGAAAGACTTGCTGTTTTTCACAGAATGCAGCAAAGACCCCTAGCTGTGACATGCTAACCCCTTTCAAATGTCAGACCATCAATGGGAATGGTCACTCTCAAGATGTAAGGTACAGTATTATTTTGCCAGGAGGTCCAAATGAGATTCTCTGTTCCTCCAGGCTCAAACTACAAAAAGTTATAGGATTGTTTGTTGCTGCCTTCTTTAATAACTATGAACCTTTCCTGATCTGCAACCAACAACTGGTTAGGTTTGACTTGAAATAAAGAAAGAACAAATGACTTGGTTAAAGCTGCATTACAGGATTTTTGTCCACTTGGGGCAGTAGAAAAAAACATTGGCATATTATCACCACGTAGAGGAAGGGTAGCAGTTTCTAAAATATCTTACAGACCTAAAAGCCTGCCCCCCCAAAACCTGGAAAGTGTGGAGCGAGCTGAGTGGGAATGAATGGTGCTAAGATGATTATACTGCTAAAAAGGAACATCTTCCTACTGTGAACGTAAGTTTGCTAACACATTACATGAGTTAATTTTCTGAAATATTAACAACAAAGTCACAACTAATCAAGCCCAAGGATGAGGGTGATATTTTGATTGGCACAAGTGGATGACTTTCATAATAAGACCGCACCTAAAGCCACATTCATTTATTGTTTAGCTATTTGTGAGCAGCTAGGCCAAGGCAAGCTAAGAAAATCACCTTAAAAGGCAGCAAAGGGCCACTTGGATTCATGCTTCTGTCAATTTGGTGAATATAAGTGAACGTAATATGATCAATAATTCTAAAATATGTTTCATGTTTACAACTTAAAATAATCTAGTGTGAAAGGAACAGCGATGGAACATTGAGCAGAAACAGGCCGAGCTGTGTGGTTCTGTGTCTTGACCGAATCATCCAGCGTTGTGCATTCATACTCAACTAAAATATTAAAAGCCGTTTTAAACTGTTGTTATGACTGCGGTTTTGTAAAATCAAATTAAAATTAAGATTTTATAAACCCTGCCCAGATATTCCGTTTCGAAACACATCACAACACATTCAAAATACATCACCTGACATAAAGTGAGGAGGTTCTAGCTGTCAGATTTTAATGTGAAGGAAGATCAGGGTCATCGTGGACCTCCTCCTCTCCACTGATGCCGCTGCTGTCAGCACACATTCTGAGCATCTGGAAACACAACAGCTCGCTCTCTTCCCGTCAGAGCTACATTATCTACATATCTACAGTATGAATGCTCACGTTTGTTTTAGCAGCGTATTATCTACGTTTTTTGTTGTTTTTTTTTTACTTTAGTGCTACATTAAGTTACACTCTGCTTCTTGCCAATCACCCAGCAATCACAAACAAAGGATAGAGACAGAATACAGTAATAACATTCACTCTTAGAAGCTTTAATGCTGCATCCATGTCAACACCTTCTTTTCTTCTTTGTACCAAAAGTTATTATTTGGCATAAAATAGCGTGAAATGCAAGCTTCATGGGGGAAATGTAAACTGAAGCTGACAAGAAATATATTATTCTGGATGAAATGCTTTATTCACAGGCAATTTAGCTGCAGTGTTTGAGGTTTGAATGCAAAATGTGTTATAAAGAAAAGTAAAAATGTACTATTGAAAGGAATTGTTTAATACTTTTTTATTTGAGGATGCCGCTATTCACTGACTGATGCAGTATCATGCATGCTTCATTACATTTATTTTTCACCACATAGACTTGAGGAGGTCATGTGATGTTATCAAAACACATATTGGACGATTCTTTCTTTGTCCCGTTGCTGAGCTTGTTTTGAAGAATGCAATGCATCCCTCAGGGGTTATTAGGGAAGGGGAGCAGCTCACCCACTAGCCTCGGTGTCTAGACACTATGTTGGGGGCTAATCGAAGAGATCAAACAGATTTAACACTTCGCTAATACAGATCAAAGACTCACCAGCTTACATTTGGCATGGGGAGGATAGAGGAATTAATTTGGGATGCAACACGAACTAGCACAGGAACAATGAGCTGATTATAGTTTGATGCTTCCGTGTGAAGAAAGAATAAATGCAATTAAGTGCAAAGGGAAAGCAGTGATTATCATTTGTTTTTTGTCTATTCATTTAAGTGCTTTGATTTCTGAACAGCAACGGAAGAGGTGTTGAATTAGGCTACTTACTATGCCAATATATCTGCACAGTTCATCCAAGGCTGAATGTTCCCTCTGCTGTGTGTGTGTGTGTGTGTGTGTGTGTGTGTGTGTGTGTGTGTGTGTGTGTGTGTGGTTGGATCCCATCGCTCCGATACCAATCAGGATGTCCAAATATCCTGAGCCCTTCATCAACCTTTACTGCTCCCGCAATCAACATGCAAATGAGACTTGAATGAAACAGAGCAATAACCAATCAATTCATGTAATGTGCATGAGGAACCAGTTAAATCCACAATTTTCAGTTGCAGGTGAGGGTCAAATGGAAATTTAAATTGTGTATATATAAAATGCACAAAGTAGCAAAGCCATAACTTTTATGTAAACTGTCCAGCTCATGTCCTCCATCAAGGTAAAGGGTTTCTGGTATGCTTAAGTGTTAGGTGTTAATGAAACTCTCAGGTCACGGTGTCACTCTGACGTGTCCCTCTGTGAGTACTAGGACTTTCCCTGAGGTTGCTGGCCACTGTGTAAGCCTTCGGGTCGTCACTGAGGCATGACACCCGCCCAGCAATAACTTTCTTCTTCTCTGATGGGTACAGAAACACCTAAGCTTCATCGGCTCATTGTAGCAGCAAAGCAGGACACAAAGCTGCACTTCTCACGTTAAGGCTAAAGAGTCAAGCGGTGGCTCTCTGTGGTGGGTCTGTTGGGTAACGTCCCTTGTGGCAGGTAACTGTAGCGATGTGCAGGTCTGCATGCAGGAAAGCACTTATTGGAGAAGAAAGTGATAACACAGAACATTTGACCAAAAGCTTATAAAAACAATATGAGTTCCCACTTTTTCCATGTGAGATTCTGTGCTGTTTATAGTATAATGGATGACTACTCGTCCAGGAGATGCTAACCAATACTAACAGTGAAGTAATGCTACATTCCTGTGTTTTCACCATTTATTTTTCCAGACATAGCAATTCGCACTCACAGACCTACAAGAATCACAGAGCAGAACAGACTTTCATGTATCAACAAAGCCACACTGCTGTATAAAGTTCCACAAAACACATCAAGCATCCAACCAGCTAGTGTCTTTATTCAATCGGCTTCAAATGAGGCGTAATCTTCACACAGTTTTTCTTGACTGTCCCACAACATAACAACATTAACTTAGTCAGTACAATGGGCACTAACCACTGCCGAGCAGACAGCCAGGCAATGTGCTAATATTAAGTTCAACAGGCTGATGTACAAAATGAATAGTAAAACTGTATAAAACATGTCATTGAGCTTATACCAGTAACGGCCGGAGTAATTTCTACATACACAAGTTAACAAACAGATCTCAACATCCTCAGTTGGTGGACATACACACCGAGCCAGATTAAAGGGAAAAGATTCTACTAGACAAACTCTAACCTTTGATTTGGTAAACATGCAAATTACTTTCAATGACTTTGGCATGCCATGATTATCACGCTCATTAATTTAGATACGTATATATCTCAGCCTATTTATATTTCAGTATTCATAAGAAATTTGCCGACATGCTTTCTCCTGACTTTCAATGAGGTGAAGTCTCCGACGACGTCATCAAACTCCAAGGAGGTTGTAAATCTATTTCCAATTACCAACAGGGTTTCAGTTTTTCTGATACATGCAAAGGCAACCGTCTGCATTAGAGAGAGCAACCCTGAGGTAGCTCTACTGCCGCATTGGGGCTAAAATCACCTTTCTCTGCTGCCAAGCCCCTCTTGTCATTTTATTTCTTCTTCTTCTTCTTCTTCGGGAAGCGTACCGAAAACCTGCTGGCCTATATGTTGCTGCTGCTACCAAAGGCTCTCAAGCATGATCTTTACTGAACACTGAAATAAAGTTTGAGACACACTGGGGACACATATGTATGTTGAAAAGACATGGGAAGTGCATTTTGCATGATATGTGACCTTTAAGTGTGTGCCCATCCACCTGTTCTCATGTGTATTTTCAGTTTCTGCATACAAACCCTGAGTGGAAAAAAAGCTGATGTACAGAAAAAAGTTTTCTTTGTGTCACTTTAGGGTAATCTAGTGTCATTTTTTTTTAATGTTTCTTTCTAGTGCTTTGTGTCTTTTTGGAGTCATTTTGCAGTTCTTTGCAGCCAGGCATTGCTTTGCAGTCATTGGATTGACTTTTCAACGGGAATCGTCACTTCAAACAATCACCTTAAACAATGGCACGGGCCCCGTGGCCCCCTGACACCTTTGCTCCCTCGGCCTGTTTCTAGTAGGCCAGCTGGGTAATCCATCTCTGTGCACTGATATGTGTGCGGGGGAATAATTGCACCAGCTGAGTGTGAAGCCCTAAATGTAACACATTTCCCTTTAAGCATGGCGACTCAGCTTATCACCTTGACGAAATACATGAAGAAAAACATATGAAAACGAATAACAGTAAAAGTACTTAAAGAGGCTTTTCTTATTAATTTTACACACACTCAGTTCTTAGCTCCCATTCATTCTCAGCTCCCCTGCACCATACCGTTTGCCTGTTTGGGGTTGAGTCTGTCACCAGGCCTTTAAATGATCCAATTACTGCAAGTCTGAAACATTTCCACTAAGACCACAGTAGGTAGCACTCCCCCACCCCTGCTACATACTCACATCACCAACACGGCCTCCAATTCACTCCTCCACATCTGCTAAGAAAAGGGGCCAGAGGAGGCCCGCCACCCCATAGAAATTTGGGCTGATACTGGAATTTCACTCAGTCAGATAAAATAAACCAGGCGAGCCTTAGATGCTGGATAAATAAGCAGTACACTTGGGGGGAACCAGCACTCTCCATCTCAGTGATGTAACTGATTGTTCCTTTTCCCCACTGATTAAAAGAAGGTTAAAATATACAGGGGTTATTACATTCTACCGGAAAAATACCCCTAATCCCTGGAAAATAATCAGCAAAACGATTTGGATTGGCAAAGACCCACACAAATAGGAAGAATTTTAGGGGCTGTGCACTTTTTGGTGTGGAAAAACTCTGGCCTCGAGGGATTGAAAACTGAAGAAAAGACTTACTCTGTGTCTAATAATTTACATTATATGGTTCTATTCATAGGGAAATGGTATCATGTAGACTCCATGAAATGCAATTAAGAAGCCAGTAACTGCTGTTCTCTGTGTAACTTATTCTGTGAAAATTAATGAAATCATCAATGTCTCATAGAAGTCTACATTTGCCAATTCCTAATTCAGGCAGCAAGTCAGCGTCAGAGGTTTGCATAGGGAAGCAAAGGCATCATGAAAACAACATCTTAAGACAAAAGAAAGCGAAACAACCATGGTATGAATATATATTGTCTCAATAAACATAGAAATGAATCACCACTTAAGATGATGCCACACAAGTGCTGCTCTTGGTTGATGAGTTCTTGTATTTTGCTCATGTAAGATGCCGAGACTCTCAACATCTGCCTAAAGCTTCCTGCCACTACAGCTCCACACCACACAGAATGCATAATACTATAGGATATCATACAGCATATTAGTAGAAAAGATCTAGCCGAGATAGAGATTATATCCTTAACTCACTACACAGCTCATGATTATTTTATTATAAACTGCTTTGTGCTAAATACACTGTAAGGTCATTTAAATGGCTGCTTTTATATCATTGTTATCCAAAGTGCTTCACAATAAGACTCACTCACCCACCAACACATAAACACAGACACACAGATGGCAGCAAGCTACCATGGAAAAAAAAAAAAAAGTGTGCTGCCATGCAACAATTTGGTGTTCAGTGTCTTGCCCAAGGACATATATTGTAGACAGGGGGCCCTCTAAGCTGTGAGGTCTTTATGTAGGAAAAACTCAATGACAGAAAGAAAATACTTTATTCTGGTAATATAACTTCCACTAAAGTCAGAAACTGGTAAGTCAGTGCAGAACAGACAAGGTTGGGGAGTGAATTACTTGCCTTAGCAGGCAACTAGAACTCTGAATAAACCTTGATGCTACTGAACCAGAGTCAAGATCACACCACTTGTGCAAAAAACAAACAAACAGAAATGTTGCTTAACACAAAAGACAAATATCTAGCAAGAATACAAACTATGATGCTGTATGGTAGTTTGATTTTCAATCAAAATATTTATCACAAATGGTGTCAGGATGCGTTTCTGTTCCCCCATCCGATCTGGATGCATTTCTCTAAACAGGCTTTTCTTGGCAATTCCAAGTAAGACAAAGTTAATATTTGGGTCTAGTTAATATTCAGTGGCTGGTAAGCTGATATTGTAATTTTATTGTTTGTCATTATTATTATTGATAGAGTTTCTTTGCAAGTTTAAGGAAAATGTTCATATTCCAAACAGCTTCACATTTCCTTTAACGCTACATTACCCAGTCACAAGCTGGCTAAATTGTTGGCATTGGTGGTTTCTAGACAAAGGCACTCTTAGCTTTAACAGAAGTGTTTAGACCCAAATGCAGCACACAGTACATCAGCGAAAACTCATTCATTCGCTTGGTAAGCAGGTGAATGCAGTTCAGAATAACAACCAGGTTCAAAGTCTCTTTGGTGTTCCAGCTGGTAAAGATCGGCGAGCCAGGGAGCGGAGCGAGGATGGTGAGCTCACAGTCAGGACAGTTCAGTGGGAGCTGGCGGCCACGTGAGCACAGCTCGGTGAAGCAGCAAGTCCAGAACCAGGTGAGCACTGGCCAAGACGGACGTACTGGGAGGAAGTAGGCAGAGAGAGAGGATCAGGAAACCAGGGGAATCAAAGCAGCCGTGAAGCCACGAGCAAACAGGATCCACGAGGGACAGAGACGAACCCTGTGGTCAGAGACATAAGGCTGAGGACAGAGACGAGACAGGTTGGTCAGGCTGGGTTGGTAACAGGTGATCTGTCCAGGAATGAGTGCTGCAATGAGAGTCTTGCATGGAAGAGTGAAGAGCAACCTGGCAATGAGCGAGTGAGTGGTGAAGGCTTAAATACTGGCTTAATGAGTGATCAGGAGCAGGGTACTGGAACAGGTGGTGGGAGTTGGCTAATTGGTGGGAGTGGGTGGCAGGTGAGTGGAAAACTACCGAGAGGAGGGTTAACCAGAACACTGACTGTGACAATAGCGTCCATTGCCTGGCAGTGTTGCCTGGCAACGGTGTTCTCATGGTGTAACCACAATGTATTTCATGTAGATGACTCCCTGTGTCTAAACCATGAGCTCACAAGTTCCATTTTAAGGCAGCAATTGTGTAAACCTGCTCCTCGTTAGCCTCCCCTTCACTTCCCTCATCAGACTTCCCCTTTTTTCAAAAGCCTCTGTTCCGGTTCATCCTCTGGTCATCGTTAGTTTATTTCCTCGTGGTTAAGTCCTGTTTTCTTTTCCATCCATTCCCTTGATTTTCACCTGCACCTGCCTGCCTAGTGATTGTAATGTCTGTTCTATTCTATAATGTCTGTTCTATTCTATTATCACAGTGGTAGAGTTGGTAGAGTTACCCACCAAGCCTACTTGGATGATGAAAAGATGATGGTTTGGGTTCAAATAAGTTTCTACTGATGAAAGTCTCACTTTTGGTTTCACACAGGGCATAAAACCCAGTCTCCAGTGTTCACTGAGGTAACAAATCAAGTGAGGAGAATTTTTTCAGACTTCCATACAATCAGACTTCTTTTAGTTCTTCTGCTCACATTAGAAAAATTTTTTAGTACCTACTCGGCCAGGGTTCCAAGTGAGCTGAGTCGAGCCGAAAATGTGACGTCAACAGACTGCAGGCCACTGACTGGCCGGGGAGTGACATCACTGGATGAGTCATGAGAGTCACAAGAATCAAACCCTGGCATCAGCGACCGTGCGTTTTTATTGTTTCTGTGAACGAGGTAATTGGTTACACGCAAACCAACGACGAGGTGCAGACGTTTCTGCCTCGATCTCCTTAGTTGTGTTGTGTTTGTGTCGCATAAAAATGACGCCACTGGAGTTTCGGGCCGCCTTGCTACGACGACCCCACCCACGTCGAGGTGGTACTCAACTGTAATGGAAAACGACCAAAACCAAGTAGAGTCGAGTCGAGTAGAGGCGAGTAGTGCTAAAACTGTGTAATGGAAATGCGCCATTAGCGTCTTATACCAATGTAAAGGGTACCTTGTCCGTCGGTATTAAATGCCAAGGGGGCTGACAAAACGATAGTATTTGATGACCTGGGAATTAGAACAGTCCTGAAATACATTCCCAGTGAGCTTTTTGTTGATACATTCAGTATGAACAGTTTGCAACCATTTGTGTCCTCGTATACATAGCCCTATGTGTCCTCATTATATTGATGAAAAACAGAATCCAGGTAGCTTTTTGTTTCTCTCAAAATGAATTGGCTGTTATAGAATAGCAGCATGCAAATTACATTACATTTACTTAGCAGGATTGTTTTGTCCAACTGGCATCCAGGAAAAGCTGATCCACAAGGGAGGTACGTCAAGAAGACTTACATAAACAGACAACAGACCTTGAAGGAGTAATGGCAAATCAATTTTGTCTAATATTCCTGCATTCACTAACAGCCCTCAGATAAAAACTAATTTGAAAGATAATGGAAACCGTGTGTTCTTCCCAGTCATTGATAGTGAACCTGGCAGACGACAATCATTGTCCTGCACAAAATCTATTTTTAGTATCTTCTTAATTTTCCCCATCTCTGGTTTTAAGTGGCACCACCAAAAAGTTATTTGAGCAGTATGTGTAAAAATCAATAAAGAGGCACACGCAGACACACACACACACACACACGCCTGTGCACACACAAAACAAACATCATCTTCATGTCTGCAGAAGTTCACAGCCAGTGCCAGTGTCTTCTTTCATCTTCCCCACAGTGAGATGAAGAGAGGAAGAGATGAGAAACAGCGAGAGATGAAAAGAGCTGTAGAGTTTGACTGAAAAGGCACTTAAGAGGTATTCCTCCTCATAGTTGGTCTTTTTTGGAAAAAAAAAAAAGTTGCATTTCATTCCCCTGTTTGTTCATGTCGCTTCACCCCCAAACATTCTGCTTCTGCAGAGCCCATTAAACAAGGCACAACATAACAGTCAGACAAGCTAACAGACCTATATAGGACAGTGCAGATCTCCCCGAAGTCTCCCTCTGTATTTATCAGACAAGGAAAATTATTGAACTATTGAGAAATTCAACAGGAGAATGATCTCCATTACCTTTATACACATTCCTGTTATTTATTGTTACGTTTATGTGCTTTTTTGGGGAATTGTAGCATCTGACATGAGTCATTTCAAAATGTTTGTGGAGTGCAAAGTCATTTAAAACACATGTGGGGAAGGGTTATCTATCAGGACCCAGCAGCTGACTTAGGGACAGTGCTGTCACAAGGCAGTCCGTCCACACATGGCTTATTCAAGGGGATTTGTTATCTTCCAACTCTTCAGTGTGTTATATATATATATATATATATATATATATATATATATATATATATATATATACTCAAAACAGTTGTGTAAAGTAAGCCTCTCTGTCTTTTCACATACAGCCTCAGTAAGTGTTTGGATAACAGGGCACACCATGTTTCAAGATAAATGAGGAAAAAAGAAAACAAGAAGAGATTTGATCCATTTTATCATCTAGGGAAAAAGCTACTGTTTCCTAGTAAATGCATGACATCCAGAGGATAAGAGCACCACGTGCTAAGAAACAGATTGAGTGTTGTTTAATTGATTGATGCTTTCTAATTAGTAGACAATAGTCCCCTTCAACAGATGTGTGTTAATGAGCAAGTTACACAGACTTTGGGGGAAAAAATGACATAAGCATACCACTCCTGTCTGACTTACATGTTAACATACACTGTGAAGTAGCTAACTAAGCCTTTAAGGAACTTCAACTTTGTCATTTACTAAAACTGGAAACACACAGTACTGGTATTTCTGCCAGGAAATGTAAACAGTACCAATCTAGTCTATAGTCTAACTTTTGTCGGCAAGCCACTTAGAATCCCGTAGACGCATGAGGATTTAATTATAATGGAAATTTAGTAAAGCAGAACCTTGTGGTGTTATTTTCATCATAGATTCTTGAACGGATTCTACGGGATATCCTGGATTTCTTGACAGTAGTGCTTAAAAAACATAATTACAGTGTTAAGGTTTTCTGAAAAAGCGCCATTGCAGTCATGGCAGCTTCATCCTATTTATTTGTCTGTATCTGTAAGACAAATCATATAAATCTAGCTTGAGATGAAGTGATGGATACCCTGTGTACTTTTTGGCCTGTGTGCTCTTTTGGTCTGGGGCTGATGTCATGGTGAGGCTAGGCCTCTCAGTTCCAATAAAAGGAAATTTTACTGCTGCAGCACACAACAATATTTTAAATAGCAACAGCAATTTGTTGAAGGCAATTTCTCGTTTTGACATCCCTACACCCCTATGCACAAAGCCAGGTTCTGACAGAAAAGGCCACGTTAGATCGAATCCCTGCTGCCTGTGTCTACAACCAGTGTTCCTGATTTGTGTTTGTCTGTTTATTCACAGCCTCTTAATTCCCACAGAAGAAACCACAACACAACAGTCTTGTATCAATCACATTTAATTATAATAATACTACTATACTTTTTTATCCTTTATCACTACGCCGTGATATTAGCCAATGTCACACTCTATATTTGGCTGCTTCCACTGTCAGCAGTCTGTGAAATGATAATAATTACTTAACTAAAACAAATTAAGTGCATCCGACATCCCATGCAAGTACTAAGCGTGCCTATCTGCAATCTGCCACCTACTGATTCATTCTGCTTTTAGCTTTGAATGACACTGACAGTGATTTCAGTTGGACAGAAAACAGATAGTCCATCTGTGGTGTGTCTAATAAATCTAGCCCCATGACACACTGTGTGTGTGTGAATGTGTGACGATGTACATTAGGATATGTGGTGTGTGTGTGTTCCAGACATATTTGTCTGCACTTGTGACCTGTTTCTCAATCTGTTCATGTATCTTTTTTTTTTTGTGTGTTCATCCCTTTTGGATCTACCCATATATGAATATACACACTTTAGTGTACATGTTGCTGAATACCCAAACCAGCCCAGGGGACAGAGATGCATGTCTGGCTAACAAGCTCTCTCCTCAGTCAGAGCCACAATGGTGATCCTCGGTCCCAGGCCTTCCAGATGGTCCTTGGTGATGGATGAGTGATGCATCATAGCTGGCTTGGGTTCAGCCAAGGACCCCCTCTTAGCCAGCTCTTATCATGGCCCAGACCAGGTCCGGCACTGGAGAGAACTATGTTTTTTCCTCTTGACTTGAAAATAGGTCTGCTGCTTCCCTCACAGGCTCTGTCCCAATTGATGTTACGCAAAGAGGGCCTTATCATCTAAGCTGCACCCTTTGGCTAGACCCAGGTTATGAAGGTAATGTTTCTGATACATTTGTCAGTGATGAAGATACAAGATTGTAAAATACAACGGGGAAGAGTAGAGGAGAGAGGGAATGGGAGGAATGAGAGGGGAGGGCAATGGTGATCTGTGTGTATATGTGAGTGTGTGTGTGTGTGTGTATGTCTGGACAATTATAGTATGGATTTTATACATTCAATACTTACATAAATCCTTGGGAAAATAAATTCCCACTCCCCAGCACACATGAAGGCAGCCTTTTCTTAGACAAAAGTTGAACAAAACTTCACTGGCCTTCAACTAATTTCCAGTCTTTACATTCTACATTTTATACAACCTACACACCTACGCACTCTGAAGATAGAACAATCAATCAATGCCTGGATGAGGTGTTTTTATTATTAAATCACCCAGCATATATAGGATATGTTCCACCTCCATCTCATCTTTGATCTAACTACTGTTTCCTCGGTATGAGGAGAACATCCAGCATGCAGTGAAGGGAAAAGCCAGCTATGGTTGAGACAACAGCTGCCTGTGGTTGTTTTGCTCTTGTCGTTCGTCTGCAGCTTGTGGACAGACCTTCTTCAGCTGCAGAGCTTGTTTTCCTTGATGGAGTTAACTTCATCACTGTGTCCCAGACATCCATCACTTACCTAAATGCTTACAGCATCAACATCAGCAATGTGTGGGCTTTTGACTCAGCAAGCTCCGTGAACAAACCCTTCAACACAGTCTCTTTCACTTAATCGGGTCTGAAGCCTTGTGAAGAGGGTATTTGTAAGGTCCTCTTTAGAAGAGCACTGGTGATTATGTCCAGACCATGCCTGCCTGCCTGCCTTTGTCCAAGTATCAGCTGAGGACACTGCGAAGGCCAGTCCGATGCAGTGGTGGGCCTCCAGGGAGGACAGGATGCCTACTCTTGCCTACCTTGATAGCAGCTTTGTACCTCCAACCCCCTACTACTTCAGTAGATCTACAGAGACTTTTCTCTCACTGCATGACTGAACATTATGATTATGAAGTCTAAACTCACTCAACAAAAGCTAATCGCATGTCCCCCATTCACATTTTCTGATTTGGGACGATTGCCTCCCTTCATTGACTTCCATAGAAAACACAAATTTGAACATCAAAATTCTACCAATCACTTACGGTACACAGCCTTGCATGGCCTGGCCCCTGCACATATATAGCAGAGTTGTCAAGGCCATATTCTAGCAGCCAGCCACTGATGAAGGATTTCTATCTGTTCCTATTTTGAAACCTTTGTGTTCAGTTTAAGCATTTTGACTGTTAGGACTTTTGAACAGTCACTTGGGTTCCCGGTTGTGGTTTGTATTTTGTGGTTCCTGTTGTATTGAGTTGGTATTAGTCTACTGTTTGTTACTTCCTGCCTTTGTGTGTTTTCCTGCCCCTGTGATTGTCTGCACCAGTTCCTTGTTATCTCTCTTGTCTTCATTCCCCAAATCAGTGTATGGTTGGTTTTTTTTTTGCCCTTTTTGTTAGCTCCTGTGTTTTTGATACCTGTTCTGGCTTTCCACGTACTCCTGCCTCCCTAATTTTTGTTTCCCTAATTAATTGCTTTTTTTCTAATTAAACTCTTGGATTCTGACCGTGTCTTCATTTGGGTCCTTTTTGCCCCTGTTCCCGGCTGAAAACTCATTTCTGTTCACTCTATTCTACTTTTTCTTGTTATTTTGGTCATATGTTATGCTTTTGCATGTGCGTGTCTTTATGTGTATGTATGTAGGAATGTTTGTATTTAGGTTTGATCCTATATATGACACTATATGTGACATTACTCACTGAGTGACTTTGTGTTGAGCCCACCAGAATTGGTGAGGACTACATGTTTCTTTGTCACACACGCACACACATGCACACACACACACACTCCCTTTTGTTTGTTAGCTAGGTACATTTAGTTAGACTGTTTGTCTGATTTTGCTGTGTTTTAATAAATGTTTTAATACACATGTTGTCTTCTTTAATGTTGTACAAGTTATTAAGTTATCTTAATACCAAATGGATAGTTTAGTTATTTTAATGAGACAAAGTCAATCTTTTTGCTCTTTTATGGAGGGGGTGCCCCAATCAAGGTGGACTTTACACCAGGTCCAATTAATCAACATAATTAATAATTATCTTTAATTTTTAATTAAACAGAGTACTGAGCACAACATTTGTTCATACTGAAGTCATTGCTAATTTGTTGTGTGAATATCAGTAGTTGTGCATTTTTAGCTGATGCACTATTTTAGAGCATCTGACAAAGTTTTCTGTTTGAGTGGTATGTTTTCACCTTTTCCTTTTCATCACAGAGAACTTATCGTGGTCCTGTCAACACTCTGGTGAAGAAAGCCCATCTGCGTCTCCTTCCACTCAGACATCTAAGGGATTTCAGGCTGAAAGACTGGCAGGTGAAAGATTGCAGCACAATAAGGGTATTGTACTGTAATATTTCAGTAAACATGATACAGGTCTTCAAGGTGACTGAATGTTGGACATTACAATGGACAGTAGTCATTGTAAACTAAGAACAACTACATTCGGTGCATTTTATTATATAAAACTCTTATTATTGTTGTATTTCTTATAAATCTTGATGTCCCTAAAACTGCAACCTGAAGTAAGAATTTACTTGGTGTTACTCATGTCAGGAAACAAGTGTAGGTCTGCTGTCCTGTCTGTGAGAGAAATTTCTCTGTTCAGAGAGTCTCCCCAGGTCACGTTTAGGCCAAGGGTCCCATAAAGTCCAACTGTGAAACCTGAAGTTGGGGAAGCCCTGTCTCTGTCTTTGGGGCACAGTTTAGCTGTCTGCTTGTTTGGCGCCCTCCAGATAAGGGGTGACGCTCTGTTGTCAGGGTTACCAAGGTTGCAGGTGATAGCAGACATTGTAAAATAGTGTCTCCTGTCAGAGGCAGTGCTACAGGGTTTTCCTGCGTGTTTATCTCTTGACAGGGTATTGATAACCCAAGTGTGTGGAAGAGACATCATGTCACAGAGCATTTCTATTTTTTCATTGACTTGTACACTGAAAAAATGGGTGGTTGCTCAATTTACTAATATGATTTAGTGTAAAACCACACACGTTTCCCTTTCAAACATGTTTCAGTCCTGTAGAAGTCTCCTAATCTTGAGGGATGTAAAGGCTGCTAGACCAAATCATGTTGAGATGAGATGAAGAAGTTGTTTGGTTCAAAATGGAAGCCCTTCCTCGTAGGAACAGACCCAACAACAGCTGTGGACAATTACACAGGGCGCCATTTTCTCTCTCATGTCAGAAGATTTCAATCATGGACCTCCAGAGCGTCTACACAGTGAAGGTATGTGCAACTTATCAAATCAGTCAGAGTTAGAGATGACAAAGATACATGAACCCTTTCATGCATGAATTATGATAACCTCAGTCAGGATTATTTTTACTAAGTGTTTTTATCCATCTTTAGGCATGAAAAACAAGGTTATAACTTTTATAACTATTTGTTTTCAACCCATATTTTATAAAAATATATTTACACATCCAGTAGTTGAAATATAACTAGTGATGCATGATGTACAATTCAGTGGACATGTGATTCATCATAATTTCCTCCCAATATAAAATCAATACTTGGAAAATTTAGAAATTGCAGGACTCCTTAGATGTTACTTGATGTCCCCATAGTTTTCATACCTGCAAGGGTTTCTTTTTATAGAAGGTTTGAACAGAAAAAAATGAGCAACTCTGTGTTTCTGGCTGTCTGTCAACCATCTTGTGTAACACACAGTGTATAAGATGATGCAGTAGCATCCACTGTAGTGGCTGATGTGCAACTATGTCATCAAAACTCATGCATATACAATAAAACCGCTTTTGAATAGCTGTAGACTGTAGTGACCTCTATGCATGAAAGGGTTAAGAGCTGTTTTGCAGGTTATCTGCTACTGAGCCACTTAGTTAATGTAAATATGAATGTTAGCTCGCTAGTATTCACTAGCCATGCTATCATTAGCCCATACATTTTAAATAATTATGTGTTAACACTGATGTGTCATGAAATGTGTGTTACTATTTTACAAGTTTTTCAAATATTAACATTCCATTTAATAGATAATAGCTGGTTCCTCCAGCTAAGGGCAATGATGGTCTGTCATGGTGGTGGTGAGTGTTATTCATGTTCAATCATTTTATCTAATTTTTAACAACACTTTAAGGCGGTTTATCTGTCTTACATTTACAGTTATGAGAAATATCCTGAACTCTTTCTGTAAAACCTCACCAAGCAGTTGGTGTATAGCACACGTACTTGATGTTCATCCAGCCATTGATTGAGCAGTGCTCCAAAGGCTGTGTGATAGAGGTAAGCTCTGAGATTCATACAGAGAAGACTGAGTGGTGACACACTAGACAGCGTTATGGCAGCCATGGCTCAAGTAAGAATGCAATCTGAAAAAATCCTAGAGTTTTGAAAAGTGTGATCTCAAAATGTAACAGCTGTGGCTGCAGTTTAACTGTGTGCAAGACAAACTTTATATCAAAATTATTCATCAAAGCCCTTTTACATTAGAGGGAGAGGAGGGATTTGATGACCCATGTGTATGTTAATGTTGCAGAACATTTCTATTTTTTTGTTGAATGCAGATCACAGAAGAAAAAAAGACAGCTGTCTGCCAGGTACACCTGTTAAATGTATAAGCATAATTTCTGGACTGAAACATGGTACATCAAAAATACACACTCACACACATAAGCAAAACTAAAAACAATATCAAAAAGAAAAAAAAAAAACTGTTGGAATCATCAAGGAGCATCCTGAATTAATGTTCATTATCATCCCGCATGAATACAATGTGACAGTTGCTTTTAGGGCAACACACATTGGATGCATATGACAAAACACCTTCACTCGTAAAAAAAAAAAAAAGTAATCTGGAGCTAAACTTTATGGACATCAGTCCAAATGTGCCTGGAGGTGAACTGCCATGTTGTCACTAGTAAATTTAGGATTTTCTGAAGGAAACATGTTTGAGCGCCGTGCAGCAGATTTAAGGCTTAAGAAGCTGCCACTACGCAACAAGTAAGAAAACTCATTGTCGTACATTTTTTTTGCACTGCCAGGATTTGAACGTTTAATCACCGAGGCACACGCTGCACCAAGGACGTTAATGCCTGATACAGAGATGCATGTCTAAAGCTGCTTACACTCTCAGTTAACAATGAGTTCCATGCACCACGCAAGCAAAGGTTGATTTCACCCAACAAAAGAAATTAAAATAATGTAAACTAAAAAAAATGGATTTTATAAAGCTGTGCTGCGAACAGACAGTGTTTTTAATTGGCTTTTGTAACTTGAGTCCTTCAGAGGATGAAATTACAATTCTCAGTTACAACACTGGAGAGTGGCAGTGGGATTTGATAGGATTTTAGCGAATTCAAATCCAGTATTGAATCCACATATCAAATCAGAGCCTTATGTTCACCTTTCAAAATGTACTAATTTAACAGAATGACTACAACTCAAAGAGATCCAATCACATTTCGTTGGCTGACAGAGCAGAAATGCTGCTGTTTTTAGTGGCAGCCTAAAAATGCTCCAGACTAAGATGAACAGCATTCTGCTGTCCATCTAGAGGATCTCAATTTGTGTTTTTCTCAGAGATTTTTTCTTTTTTTCCCATCTGTCATGTCCTCTCCTACATGTCGAAGTGTCCTTTGCGTTTCGAGTGATCCAAAAAAATAAATAATCCATACACAAGCACAGGCCATTTACCATGTCTACAAAATGACGATGAATAAGTAACACGGCTTCTATGTTGCCAGTGAGATTTATTTCTGATGCATTTCTGAAGTTTTGAAAGAAAATCTATTACACTAAATTCCTCATCGCTAGCTATGTATTAATCATGTAAGGGACAAATTTGAGGGTTAAGTGAAATCACGTTGCATTTGTTTTTTCTGTTTCAACATAAAAAGAGAGAATACTGAATATATTGTGTTTTAATTGTTTTTTATTACTTGGATTCAAAAGGTGATCCAGGTTAACCAGTCAGAATTCACCTATGTAGTTCCAGCAGCAACGACCCTCCCCCACAAATCCATTTTTTTTAAATCTACATTTTATTAGTTTTTAAAATAAATGGGAACTTTAGAGGTGTTGGTAGGCAAACTTTGGACAGAGCAAGGGTAGCATTTTCCCAGTGCACTGGCTCCAACAGTGGACTTAATGCGCTGACATAAGACTGGCGTCAATCTTTGCATCTTTTTCTTAACAAAAACACAAACAAACAAATAAATAAATGAGTATTTCCCCCAAAATGCTAAATGAATCCCTTAAACACATTAAGATTTAAAGCGTTGTCTGTACATGTCATGTCAGACTATCCGACAATTGACGTCCTCTTTTGCCAAGCTCTTGCTGAGCAAAAATACTTCCGGGTAATTTCAGAAAATGTCAACAACACTCTCTGCCAGTGCCGTATTCCTATTGCACTCCAGGAGGAGTACCATGTGAGGGGTTTGGGCTTCAGGGAGGGTGGGTGTCTTGAGAGAGTGCAGAGCCTGTTTTAATGGACAAGCACTTGGCACCTTTTCCCCCTGAGAGGCTACAGCGGCCATAGCCCAATCACTGTCTGCCGAGGCACTGGAGCTCATACAACAAAATCCACAATCTTCCCCCTGCTTCTCCCACCTGGGTCTGCCCGTAAGAAGCATGCTGCCAAGCCAAACACTCGCTGATGAAAAACAAATACAACGCTGTCAGCCTCGCTACCTCACAGGCTGCAAATGACTAGGAGAATTCAAAGTTGTAATTTATGTAGCTCCCAAAGCTCTGTCTCGGACAATTGTAGATGTCACTGTAGTAGGTTAAAACATATAAATCTTGTGTATAATGTAAACACCCCCCAGGATGTGTCCCGTTTAACTGCTCAACTAAAGTCACTGATCTGTTTGGGTTAAAATTAGCATTACATTAGCATTGCCAGCTGTATAGCTGTCAGGTGTTGGGTAGCCTTGGCAGCCTATAATAAAATGAACCAAACCATTTCTTTTTGAGTTTGTTTTCCACTTGTGCTCCGTTGTCTTTCATGATAGCCCATGCTGAGCCAATGTGCAGTCTGCATGGCAGCTTCACAGAGAAAGGGATCAATGTGAGAGCCACTGGAGGGTGCATTAGAGGATCCACACCAACTGGGTCCCTCTCTCTGTTCATACTGTATCAAAGCCATCTAATTAGGCGTATGGGTAGGGAAAGAACAATAGTGTATATGCCGGAGGAGTCGCTTCTGGATGAGAGTCGGAGAGAAGCAAGGAGAAGTGCTTTGCTGCGCAGTCAGGAGGGAAGACCGTGCATCAAGCCAGTACGTGCGCTTTATATTCCATCACTGAGATAATTTCATCCAGGGTTGATGCATAGGAGATGAGGACCGGGCTGATTATTGAAAACAGAGAATATTTTTTAAGAAAATGAATAATGCCTTCTGAATATTTTTCAGGAGCTTTCAAACAACCTTTATTTAATTTATATTACTTTTATTTCACCCAGGAGGTTGCACGAGGAGGTAGGCCTGTTTCATGGAGGAAACTGCAGAAATGAGTTCACACTATGACTGGAAGGGGATGCGGTTAGATAGTAGATAGATGACCCAAAACGATGCTCTGGTATCACTGGAGCCATTACCAGCAGAGACAGGAGTTGCAGTGTATATGACCGCTTGTTATCATGTGTTCCATATTCTATTGATTGACAGTTGAGAAACAATGAATGGTAAAAAAAGCACTTGGTTAGTTTACTAAATTAAGAAACAAACAAATTTTGTTTCTTCATTTACTTTTTTGAAACCTACATTACAACTCAGTGAAAAGTGATAAACAACATTGACTTAAACTGCATTTTTAAATTTAATTTTAAACATCTAAAAATGGAAAAATAAGCAATGGAATATAAAATCATTGTTAATGACAAATTTTTAAATACCCACTCGTGCCACCAGCTTGTGGCTGTGGTGACATCGCAGCTCACAGCTGCTGGTTGTCATAGCAGCATAACATGGTTTCTGTCACGCTGTCTGAACCCGACCCCTCGAAAAAGAAATAAAATGAGGCTGTACAATGAAAGCACATATGTGGCTTCTGGCCTTTTTGTGATAGTGACAGCTAGCTGTTACATATGGAATACCTCTGCAGGGAGTCTTAATGTGACTAAAAGAGCTAGAAGAAAACATAATCAATGCATGTCATGTGTGCATGTTTCCTTCTACTGCGGTAGAGGAAGTTTGGGAAATGTCTTGAAACATTTAGTGAAATGTAAAACATAAGTTGGCAGCAGAGGCAAAAGGGAAAAAAATGCTATAAAGCTATAAAGAATACAAAATAAAGTGTGCAAAGAGGAAGATTGGTCAGTTTTATTTGTTTTCTCCCTTACTATACGCTATAGTGACTGTTGCTCCACATTGTTTCATGGCTCTGGCAGGAACTTAAAAAAAGTCCTGTCCGTGCACTTTGTTTAACCCTGATGCAAGATATATGTTACCCATGCACCAAAGAGACTAACAGATTAATGTAGAAGGCAAACAGTGTTCTGTTGAAAATTACAAAAGGTCCCCCATCTGGCAGGCGAGCATTGTATAGTTTCACTTCCAAATCCTTTCTGGGAGGAGGCCATTTTGATGAAGAAAATGAATTATCCAAAGTCTGCAAGTTACACCAATTCGTGCCGTGAAAACATTGCCTGTGTTTGTCCAAGGAAGTCAATGTTAGCCAAGTCCCTGAAGCAACAGTTAGCTAAATAAGCCTTGTCAGGTCTCACTACCAAAGTCCAGGTCTATATAGGGAGATTTATATGTCCGCCGTTGTTGTTATTTGAATGGCTCCAAAAGAACCCCCTCAAGATTTGTGCAGTCTTAAGACGCTGCAGAGGTCCACACAGAGAGCAAACCCGGCGGACAGCAGGCCTGTCAGTGCTGTGTTTGAGGAGGGCTTGAAATAGGTCCGTCTGTCACCACAGAACAAATGTTTTAATCTGAGAGAAAACAACACCTCTGAGATTCACCCGCTGCTCTATTGACTCCGTGTAGACTCAACAGCAAGTGCTCATCAAGTGCTGTTTGAGCCTGTCACTTCAAAAAAAATGTGTTGACTGGACATGACCCCCTTACCACCCCACCCCCTTTGCGGCTAATTCGAACATGGCAAAGCAGCATCGGTCATTATTCAGCGTTGTTCAATACTGCCTGCATGAGTGATGGATCAATCCTCATCGATGATCTTATGGAGTGCTAATGGATAATGAACTGGATGCAAGGCCAAAAAAAAAAGCTAATGCTTCAAACACACATTCATTATAACAGCTCATCATCAATCTCTACCTCTTGTTTTTCCATGAGGGAAAGTATGCAATGCTTTCTGTTGCACAGTGACGCTCACATACACAAGCATGTGTGTTCAATGTTATTGGACAGTAAGGAATTATTATTTTAGGTTCATTTAAGTGAGGAGACCTCAGTTTTTTGCTAAGTTGCTGCTGCCAAGTCACCAAAATGATAGAAATAATGATTGGTTCCCATGGAAACCACTTAGTGAGTTATGACGCCCGTGAACAATGGTGAACGAAATGGCAGAGACAATTTGCATGAGGAATGAAAGCAGTTTCTTTGTGCTGAGTTTGAGGAAACGGCTGATGGCAGCTTATTTTACACTAATAACAATAAATTGAAAATAATTAGAATTAGCAGAAAAACGTGAATGATCCCTGTGAAGGTAGGTCTGATACTTGAAACAATACAACGGGCAGCGGTGTCAGCTTTTAATATCTACACATTATGGATTCAATTGATATTCTTGTGGAGCTATTAACACATTTGGAGGACAAAGGTAAAATGTTCCTCCACAGAGCTATATAAATTCATAGCAGCGCCTCGCAGTTATTGCAGGAAGAGTTTGAGTCGTAACACACTTTATGGAGCTAAAAAACCTGCTCCCGAAACCTGAAGAGCGTGAACCAGGCACACTGGAGATGAAATTTCAGCACCCTGCTTTAGCTATCATATGACTGATATCTCAGGAAGCATCCTCGGACTCCCGACTGACAACACAAGTTATTTAGCTGTAAAATTAACACAAAAGTGACGACTGTGAAAGTCTAATCTTACTTAACCTACGGCAACCTAAAGGCTTTGGGAGTACTGTTGTTGCTCTCCTGGTGGGTGAAGTGCATGACTAATGCTTACATAATCAGAAAACAAAAAAGACAAAAGCTTATTTGGTAGCCAAAAACTCCTATTGAAGTATTTAAAGCTTCAAACAAGCTAAAATAAATCACTGGCACATTATCATAATATAAAGATATTAGCAAATACTTGCCTATTGACACAACCACATGACAACATTATCATTCATTTGGAGCTATGTATTGTTATTATTATCATTATTATCGATCCTTTATTTAACCAGCTGAGTCACCCTGAGATTTCAAGATATCTCATTTGAAGGAGCCTTGGCCAGGATAGCAGCAGTACAGTGTTTAAAATAACATAGAAGAAAACATCGAAAATACATAAAACTAAACATTTCAAATGTCTAACCCAGAGAGTGGACAGAGCTGTTTAACCCTCGGAGGTTGCAACAGTCGTCTATGAACATTTTTTTTTACTTTAAAATCCTTGGAATAATTGTTCCATACCCCCAATTTTGTTAAAGCCTGAATCCACAGTTTGCAAAGGTTCATTGTGGTTTAAGTTTCACTGTGATATGTTTGGAAGAGTTTGATCAATAAAGTTGAGAAGATATACACTTTATTTATCAAGAATAAATCACATTGTCACAATCATTTCATGAGAAGAGGTAAAAAAACATTTTATTCCAACTTTATGGGCAACAGTATATATATGGAAACCAGTTGTGGCCAGCTGTGCAAACACATAGTTACTTATCGTGGAATTGTGTACATTGGTGTATTTAAACTACTATTTTTTTTTTTACTTTTGATAACATCATGTGACGTAGAGCTAGATAGCACAGATATTCATAAGAAAAGATAGGTATCTCAATGATTTGCCTGTACCCTACAGTACTGAATATATACATGTTCTATATCAAGAAGAGTCAAGTCCTCAGTAATAGCAACAACAACAAAAAAGGTTCAGACCCCAGACAGTTAATCACACCATTGCTGAATACAAAGACTTCCCATATCAATGACCAGACAAGTGAGAATGCTCCCCAAACCAGATGCTCCCTGTTCTTCCCACCTGGTGAGAGCAGACGACAGGACACTGCTGTCCCTCTGCCCCCCCCCTGGCTGGTACTGAGTCAATGTCCTTTGATCTGCAGATGCTCCGATGTCTTGCTGCAACTAGCCAGCAAACTCTTAACACCTGAGTTCATCCCTCTTTGTTGGGCTGACTGGCTCGGGCCATTTTGGCCTGTTTTGATTTAGTTTTAATCCTCTAGACTTTTATGTCCCATTTCAAAGGCTCTAAATTTTCAAAAGCATTCGTTAATTCATGTTGACTGTGTGAATTTGATGATAAGGGTCAGTACTTGTAGTTTTTATGAGATCATAAATAATCCAGAGAGTTTTGATGTGTGCAACATCAAGGCTAACAGCCAAACTGGCCATCTAAAGATATTTAAAGATTTAAGTCTAAAATTAATATTTTGGCTTAATATGAATTCCTTGCTTTCTTTATAGGAGCCAGGAATCAGTGTGTGATGAGTCTATCTTAGCATTAAAATGGGAGGCATCATAAAACGAATTACCAAAATCTCTGGATGTGACTAATTGGATTTCATTTGTTTGATTTGACCCCCATCACTCAAAAATGTTTTTTCACTTTTTGTTGCCTGACTGTGATGTTGTTAATTATTATTGTTGCTGCTGTGCATCTCTCTCTCTCTCTCTGTCTCGCTCCCACACCCAACATGGCCTGGCAGAAAGCTGCCCACCTATAAGCTGAGTTTTCTACCTATTAAAGGGAAGTTTCTCTTTGCCGCTGTTGCTCAGCGCTCGGTCCTGCAGGGATTTTTGAATCCTTAATTTTGAATTGTTGAATCATTGGTTTGTTCTCGACCTGTTCTATACAAAAAAAAAATGCCTTCAGATAATGTTTGCAATGAGTTGACGTTATATAAATAAAGATTGATTGATTGCACTTCACTGTGTAGAATGATGAATGTGCATAGTTTGGGTTGTTTTCACATGCAGATGTTGCGGGGGTATAACATATATGTGAACACCTTAAATCTGAGTTTTAGATTTATGCATATGAGCATGATGTGTGACACCACAACTAGTCTGGAAGCCGATCCTGGTCTAGTGTGTAACTTACACCAGTGCGATGTGGAAAGCTGAAACCTCCAGGTCATAGACACCGAAGCTGGACCTTCACCTTCAGTGAAGAAGGAGACATCTTGTGTCCAGCATTTCAACTCATGGAACGGTTTTCATATAATCATGAGTTCAGGACTTTTCAATAAGGGTAAAGGAATAAATGTATAAATATAAAGAATATTTAACAAGGTAATCCAACAAATACTAAGACAAAGCAGAGGAGTTTTTAAGTAAATGTCAGGTGTGGACGGATCAACACCGAAAATATGGATACCACAGATATTACATCCTGTAATATTGGAATTTCCCCTCGGGGATTAATAAAGTATTTTGATTGATTGATTGATTGAAGATTAATTCTAAAAAGCGATCAGATTCTCTCTTCTTTCTCTCTTCTACATTGTACCCATTTGTATTTCATGAAAAAGCAGAACTGTCTTAAACAAACAATGTTCTGAAGTCATGAACATATCTTAGTGCATGTCAATGGTAAATGGTCTGTATTTGTATGGCGTCTTTCTAGTCATTTCGACTAACACATCCTCATTCACACGTCCTTCAGGAGGAATCTAAGTTGGAGGAGACTATTCTTTCACACACATTCACACAAGTTGGGGTTAGGTGTCTTTCCCAAGGACACCTCAACATGCCGACTCATGGGAGCCGGGGATCGAACCAGCGACCTTTTCCGATTGATGGACGACCCACTCTACCTCTGAGCCGCTCCTGTGTATGTACGCGCTGCCTTCTCACGAAATGCACTTTGACTAGTTTAATCCGACAAGTAATCGCTCTGGTGGCCGAGTGAACGAGGAGCATCATTTGCAGCTACAGTGTTTCACAGCTGTGAATGAAAACGCCGCAAACTGTGATGTGCGCTGGAAGGCCGTTCACTACTCCGCCACAAATTGATGTTTAAACACATCAAAAAAAAAAACCTCAAGAAAGAGAACTTTGAACTGCAAAAGAGAAGGAGCAGCATCCCAGATCCCCAAGTGAGAGAAAAGACTTTGGCATTGGCAGGGTTTTGTCTTGAGAGGCGCAGCCAAAGAATACCCAGGCAAATGATAGTGATATTAATGTTAGAATCAAACTGGATGTTTGATTGCATGGGTGTAGCAGACTATGGTGTTCAGGTCCCTGTGTTTAGGCGACATGTAGTCAATCATAGGCTACAGACCCAATTATTTTGGTATTTCACCTTGGTGATTCCCCAGTTCACCTCGTAAATCATGGCGCACTGATGTCCCCTGCTTTAAAGTACATAAGCTGTTTTACATAATAAAATAATGGAAAGTATCTCCATCAGAACAATAATTCTGGCTTTGTATTACTTGTCATTGGATCAAACCATATTTTTTTGAATTTGACTTCCTATTTATTTGTTTCAAAACTATTTGTTTTTAATTTTGTAAGGCAAGTAAGTTTTTTCCCCGCTGCCTCCAGTCATTATGCTCAGCTGGACGAGCCAAATCCTGACTCTGTATTTAACACGCAGACAGACATGAGTCACTGATATAGAAAGAAAGCACATTAGCTTATTTCACTCCATACGCTGCTCTACAGACAGTATTTCTACAGACCTTTTAACCCTGGAGCGTTAACCACTTAAGAATTGTATCCTTCCACACTCTCCTTACCATCTTATCTCTGTCTGTCTTTAGAACAAAATTCTAAATAGCAGCATCAAAGAGAAAGTTAACCTGGGTCATGGGTTGTGCTGTGGGCTATTTTAGGTAGTTGCTAAGGGTTTGATTTGTATTTTTTTTCCTTTTTCTATGGATAAGAGGCCAAATGCAGACAAAAGTGGCAACATGTGATCTTACCTGCTCAGCTGCAAAGATGTTAAAGATAAACCTTTTCACAACCACCGTACCTGAGCAGTTTGCTGTGGCCTGAAACTCTTGTTCTTATGCATTTGGTGCGCTGCGGTAAGAAGGGAAAATATAACAACAAGCAACTGGAGAATGCTTGACAAGAAACAGTGGAAAGGAGCTGGTGAACATGTATTCCTCATATGTTAAATCTCAACGCTTGTCTTTGCAAACCAGCTGTAAATGCAAAAAGGTGCAAATTGTATGTAGTGTTAATAAGACATCTCTTTCCTAACTCTGTGTGAGTGCATATTTGTATGTGTGCGTTAACCTGCTGCTTGCATTCAGCGCGCTGCCTCTGTTGCTAATTACCACTTCTGTTCTCCAATCTAATCTGATTAGAATTCAGTTTTTTTTCTTCTTTGTCTTCCTCTGCTCCTCTCCGGAGCACACATTCAAAAGGCATGGATGCCGATTTTATTTCAAGCCATGCTGGTTTGTGTGAACGAAGGAAAAAACTGTCGTCCGTACACTTCATCATGGATTCATATCACATACAGCTGGCCATGCATGCAAAGTATGACTCCGTAATGAAGCAGAGGGCAAGAATTGTGCTCTGTAAATGTCACATTTTATTCATATCAGCAACTTTTGCCTTTTTTTCTTTTAACGTGTTGTATCATTCACAACGAGTGCAACAGCAGAACTAAAACCAGAGTTTTTTCCATCCATCTACAATAGATTATATTTGCCTAATTATATTTGATTGTCTCTTGTCTTCCTTCTATTAAAATACATGAAACCAAATAGGAGTTCCAGACTTTCATGAGTCCTCTAGCTGTCAAATCACATGCACATGCACACACCCACACACACACACACATCACCCTCTCCACTCATCCTTCATCACTCAAGCAAACATAACCTCAATGTACGGTTTCCAATGGCAACTGCTACTAACAGCTACTTTATAGAGACAAACTAGACAAAAATAATAATAAAAAAAAAAGAGTGAACCAGTTCAGAGTAGATGTTCAGTATAGGCAGCCTGTGTCTCTAAATGGACTCTGAAGTGGCAGCAGGTGAGGGAACAGGCTCACTGGTTCACAGATTTCTTTTTCTAAATAAGCAATATGGTGTCTTGGATGGAGGAACAATGTTCTGCTGTGTGACTGTTCACATGTATCAGAGAGCACAACATGTGCCCAGCACCACTTACATCACCTCATTCAGTAAATGTAAAGAAGGAACATTATGTGCACAAACAAATTAGCTCTAAAAGAAAAAAAAGAAAATTTCAGTTTATTGCTACTTGGTTCTTCCATAATTTTGACCATTGAGACCTTCAATGTTGGTACTTCTACCTTATGGCACGGCAAACCTCAGTAAAAATGATAAATAAACTGAAACAGGAAGTGATGAACACTTGGGGTTGACTTACCTTAGCCCCAGTTAACCCCTGTCTTGGTTCAAAGATAGTTTTTGGTGTATGTACAGCCCCAGGTCAGTGCACTTTTTAATAAACTGAAATTGTTCTTTTACATTTATTTCCGGTCCCTGCTTGTCTTTCTATGTTGGTATACAAATTGCTAGTAGGCTACTGATGGTATCATCGCTGCTTATAGATAGATATACTGGACACATTTCAATATCAGTAGCTTTCATGAGATTATCAGTGGGATTTATATGTCCAGAAAAAATATCTTAGATCTTTAGCCTGACAAATAATAAGCTAATTTTGATTTCTACCATAGTTTTTAAAAAAGACAGAACACTATAAAGCCACTAAATATTGGTTTGGACATTATAGTACTGGCTGTTGGTTAAAAGCAAAATTGTGTAATTACAGTTGAATAATTACACAAGTTCACAAGATACACGGAGGTACTTTTTATGTTTTCAGAGGGGGAGATTAAGCGGTTCAAAGGAGAACTTTTAGTGACAGGACATATCTAAACATTTTTTGAGCTTTAATAGCTCCAGACGACTTATTCACTGCACAGCTTTTGTAGTTTCTGTCTTTGCAGAGATCCCAACCTCTCTGGCCTTTTATCTGAT
Organism: Pempheris klunzingeri; assembly: GCF_042242105.1. Taxonomy (NCBI): domain Eukaryota; kingdom Metazoa; phylum Chordata; class Actinopteri; order Acropomatiformes; family Pempheridae; genus Pempheris; species Pempheris klunzingeri. The sequence continues at coordinate 5,532,052 of NC_092021.1, read as the reverse complement.
TGTTTCATCAATATGGCAGGTTCAGTGCTCAAGTTTGAGTGACACTACGTCCAATATCTGCTGTTTCAGATTTGAAGGCCTGCTGATTCAACTCAATTTTTTTTTTCTTCCCGCTAAATATCGGAGCTTGAGGCCACATGCCAATGAGAATCTCTGCGGCGCTTGTTTCCTGCAGGGATCTAATCAGAAGGCAGCATCAGCGGTTCATCGCTCTACTTCTGCTCAGTGTGTCAACAGATGTTGAGGAAGTTCACACCAGAGTAACTATGCCTTTCTTCGTGTGTATTCAGCATGTCTACATGCTATTTGTGTGATAAAACATGCATCTGCCCAGCTTCTACCACGTGCAGCTTCCCGTCACATTCCTGCTAAAACCAGTGGAGCAGAGTGGTGATGCGGAGGTGCAAACACACATGAGCAGTCAAAGCTATTTGTATGGTGAAGGCAGCCTAATTAAACAAGGATAAGGTGGACAGAAGTCACACCTGCAGAACAAGCCTGCCACATATGCTTAATCATTGCTGATGCAGTGATAATTACAGATGAAGCATGCAAATCAGCAGAATTAATTAAGTTTTACCTTTTACATTGTGAAGCCCTGTTTGATGTTTCCCCCTTTGTCATCTACTTTTACAGGGTAATAAAGCAACTGTCTCAGAGTCGACTATTGAAAAGTGTTGCTGTAGTTTAACCGCGTCCAAAATAAAGTAGCTTCTGAACACTTATTATGTTCACTGGCAACAGATTTAGGCTACTAAAACACTTGACGAGGGAAACATTGCGTTTTGGTGAAGTATTGACAAGCAGAAATTAGACATGTTTTGACCACTTGGGGTAAAGCTGTAAACTGTAAGCACAATGCTGACAACAGACATGGAACATTACTATAGCAACCATTAGGTGGACTTTTCAACAGTATTCACTGTTTTTTTTAGCTCTGTTTTAGTTTCAACCAACACCTGGCAAACAAGTATTAAAATGCACACACACACACACACACACACACACACACATAGCCGTATGGTTTAGCTGTCAAGGACACTGTTGTGTTTTTATGTTGAGAACAGGAAGCAGAAAAGCAGAACGTCTTCACCTCCTTAGAAACAGTTAAGCTGCTATCGCTTTCGCTAAAACTGAAAAATAAAACATGATTTGTCAGGATAGAAGGAGAAACAGATTCAAATGAGTGGTCACAGCATAAAACACTCTGTTGTTGACTTATCGAACACATTTTCGACCAGCAGGTGACCATCCGGACCGACGCAGACTTGATGTGGACTGATAAAAATAAAGAGAGGAAAACAAGGATAAAATTTTGTGGTTTAATGTCGAGTGATGTAGTTTTTAGGTTTAGTTTAAAAAAAACAGATATAAAATAAGAAATGACAGCACAACTTCTGTGCTCCCAGGTCCCACTGACAGAAAAAATATATAGACACAAAAAGATAATCCCATAGAAATACATTATTTTGAAATTTGGGCTCTGGGACACGAAAAATAAGAAACATTAGTATTAATGGACAATAAATTATAGATTAAATTTGTCACTATTTCACAGATTTTGTCAGTTGAATTTTGTGGGTTGAAATTTAAAAATATTGATTTGAGATGGTTTGAGTTGCCTTAAAATAATGATAGAAATGTTAATCACACGCTGACGTTGTTGTGGGGATATTTTAGGGAAACAAATCAAACCACTGGGAACTTTCGTATTTTCTGAGACATTTTCCTCATTTGACTCATTTTCTTTGAAAGGTTTTGCTTCCAGTTAAAAATCCAGGTAGCAATTTGTTTTATTATCAAACCCATATTTTGAGGGTGCCCCAGTGGCTCACCGTGTCGAGCACACAGCATGAAGCTTCTGCTGCATGTCATCCTGTTCTCTCTCTCGCCTGCATCTTCTATCACCCTTAAACTGTCCTCTCTAATGAAGCATCAAAATGCAAAAAAACTACAACATATTTTCCGTCAACACGTCCTCATACTAAAACGACAGAACTGGGTTGATTTGTCCGTGTGATTGATCCGTCAGACAGATGGGGACCATTTACAAGCAAGCAAATCGCTTACATCACGTGCCCAACTTCATATTGTGAAGCAGTCGCAGTTTGGTTACTTTAGACCAGGGGTGCCCAATACGTCGATCGCGATCGACCGGTCGATCGCGGAGGTAGTGCGGGCAGATTGCGTGACATTTAAAGAAAAAAAAAAAAATTGTCTATCACCTATCATCCCTTATTAGGACTAAGCGGTTTAGAAACTTAATGAATGAATGTATGTAATGAATGAATGGCGTTAGCGACTTGATTGACATACAAGGAGGCCAGTCTGAGATCTCTTCTCTGCTACGGGCAAAACTAGCTACTGCAAAACTCCAGCGAGTGAAGTGGCCTAGTTAGCCTTCCAATTTATATCTACTAAAGAAGGGATATTCTGGGATAGGGAATAGGACAGGAAGGGATATTTGACTCCATTCAGTGCAAGTAGGTAGTGTAGTAAGGTAGTGATAGGCCATAGTGATGGTTACATCACTGTTTGTCACCTATGTGCATTACTGCTGTCAAATTTGATGTGTAATACCAAGGGTTACATTAGCCGCAGTTATGCAGTGTACGCCAACATATATTGTATATATAAAGTATACTCAGTATATATGGGGTGGCTGTGGCTCAGCGGTAGAGTGGGTCGTCCCTCAATCAGAAGGTCGGGGTTTCGTTCCCCAGCTCCTATGGATCAACATGTCGAAGTGTCCTTGGGCAAGACACTGAACCCCAACTTGCTCCTGAAACATGGCTTCTCCAAATTACATTCCTCCTGTATGAATGATGGGTGAATGGGTGAATGAGGATGCCATGTAAAGCGCTTTGAGTAGTTGAAATACTACTAGAAAGGCTCTATACAAATACAGACCATTTACCATATAGAAATAAATATATGTTTAGCATTTTTAATGTAGGTGGATCATTTTGACCTGGTCATTTTAAAAGTAGCTCGCAAGCCGAAAAAGTGTGGTCACCCTTCCTTTAGACACAAAAAAAAGTACTTAAGGTTAAGAGAAAGTGTAGCATTGGCTTAACCCTCCTGTTGTCCTCGGGTCAAAATGACCCGCCACTGTGTTAAAAACCAAAAAAAATTCCCCTAAACGATATTTTTTCAACTTGAAATTTGATGACTTTTCCTAGATTGACCCCAACATTAGAAAAAGTGAATTGTTGCCTTTATTCACATTTCCATGTAAGCTGTACAAAAAAAGGTACAAAGATCGTCTTCGGGTCAAAATGACCCGACAGTCAAATGGAGTTGAAATCACAGTCACAGAGTTAGTTACACACCACAGAATGTGAGAAGGTTTTAGTTCTGTCTCAGATCAATCAGTAGCAGACATAAACAAGACAAGACAGGTGGTCTTCTTGCAGACTGCACTGCCTTTGATCTGACCCAAATGGAACAATATTGCCCCTTTGTCTGTGGATTCCCAGAGGCTATAAAGGTGCTGCAGATGACAGTCCCCCGAATTATCTCTGTGCTGAAGCCATGAGTGCGCGTCATAACGTCAAACAGGCTCTAGAGCTGATTTTTTCAGATGTCCAGCAAGACAACTCTGATTCAGAAGAGGAAGTGGAGGATGTATCAGAAGAAGATGGGGAGGAATACCCTATAATACCCACAATCTTAGCAGGTGTATACAGTCATGTGACTGCAGCTAGTCTATGGGATGCAGAGAGTGGAAGGCCAATTTTCTGAGCCACAATGCCACTCAAACTCTTTCACACCTACTGAAGACTGCTACGATTTGATAACCGGGAGTCAAGACAACAAGAAACAATAATACAATTAACAGTGTCATAGCAATGAGTGGTGTCTTGAATAAATGCAATCTTTCTGCCAGGTGAAGAGGGAAAACTCAGGTATTCACACAATTTGTGGTGAATGACAAGTTGTTTCTTCAAGCAAAATAAGATTTGGTGTTTCAAATTCAATTAAGTTGCTTATATTGGGGGTTTAACGAAGATGGGTCATTTTGACCCGGAGGACACGGGGTGTATACAGAATATGAGGACAACAGGAGGGTTAAAATAAGTACAGCAGATGGGTGGGAAGCTGTGTTACGCACATGACATAATTTCCATCACTTCACACAAATCACAAAAAAAAAAACCCCACTGATGTTCCACTCGTCACTCACCATTGTTTACTCCTTTTACATCTGCTCCCTAGTGTATGCAGCTAGAAAGTTTTGCATTGTTTTGACACTGCAATTTTTCCAGGTGACATCTTTTCCGAACCCTGGAGGTTAGAGATTTATGCCTTCAGTGACTGTGAGGACTACAATGATGGCTTTCACAGTCTTGTTTTATGAGTGGTAAGACCCTGACTGTCCCATACCTCCCTATGTTCAATATGTCACTCCTCCAACGCAGGCAAACTTTTCATTCCTCAGCCTCGCTGCGCTCGTTGTCACTTCTTGGTACAATGACCGTGTGATATGCATAGATGTGTCAGCACGTCCCCATATATAGACAAGGGCGTACAGCCAACACCAATACGTGCAACTCATGCATGTGAAGGACACAAAAACAACACATGCAAACACAAGATGACACTAAAACTACCCCCTTCATCTACCCATGGAAATTCTTTTGACTCAATTTGTACATGCAGATCTAGTTTCCTCATTAAGTTTGATTTTGTCACTTCAAACCCAGGAAGATGAGTCGCTCCATCTGCTGTGAGGAAAAATGAATTTCATTTCACATCTCACCAGGCTTTCATTTTCACACGCAAACAACACAAATTTGCAGCTCCTCAATCAGTGAGTTGTCAGTACGAGCTCAGCCCCTCACACCCATATGCTGAACTGGGATTTTTACAAAAAAAAAAAAAGAACAGCAAAATGATAAACCTCTGAGGGATTGTGGCAGACTCAGCAGACATGAGTGAACAAGAGTGACGCTCCCTCGAGCTGTCTGTCATCCATCAGTGGCTCGTGACATCCTCGCAGCCTTGCGCTGCCTTGATGTTTTCCCTGCAGCTGATGAGCAGCGATGGCAGGAGGCGTGAAATGCACTAGACTTCTTCGTCACTCTGCGGACAGCGATCTTGTCTCTACGTAGACGCCACCGGTAAATTCTGGGATGGTGGGAGACGATATGGAAAGGGAGGAAGGGTGAGCAGAGGTGAGATGTGATATCATCCTCTCAGAGTTGGCTTTTACAGATGACATGCTATTCCACTTCACCTGACAATATGCCAGCTCCTGTTAAATGCCTTCCCAGTCTGACCCCCCTTTTCCTTTCATTTAGCCTCAGTCTTCTGGTTTTTCCAGTGGCTTTCTTTGCCTCTCCTTCCATTTCGTGTGTGACAATGCATCCTCCATTAAGTCTTTATAGGTGGATGGAAATGTCGTAAGGGCACTGAAAGGGCCATACATCACCCTATTCACTCCCTCCTTCTGCTGAGCTTTCATTTTCCTTTGCTCTCTTCCCCCACTTTGTCACAATGCAGAGCCAGATCGCTGTCTGCTCGCAATCACTACATTACCATGGCGCAATAATCCAGCCTCATTAATGCCCACATCTTCAGATATGAAACCGTCATAATCTATACTCACCACAAAAGCACAGCTGCTCTGGTTCTGCATGTAAGTGAAGGATTTCCACTCTGACATGGCTATCCCCAGATCTGCACGCCTTGAGGAAGATCCAGACTGCCGTCGGTGTATCACTCCTAATGCAGCAGCAGAGCACATGACATGCAGGGATTTACAAGAGATCTGCTTATTTTGTGATAACCAGGAAAAGAATAAGCTATTTTCCCATTTTCTGTAACTGCAGTGTAGTCACCTTGGAGGCTACGGAGGCGTGGGTGTAATGGGAAAAGGAACAGTGTCAGGTGATGAAATGAGTGTGTGTTAGCTGCGCTGAGCACCTGCTGGTTCCCTGTTCTCCACCCTGTCCCCTTATCACATTACAGCTCGGATAGATGGTACCCGAACCCCAGAGGTAAGGGATTAATTTATTTAAAGCTCTGCAGACTGCTTTGACTGACCTTGGTTGGACAGAGAAAAAAAAAAAAAAAAAAAGATGATTTTTCTCTTTCCCTCCTGCCCTGTGCACTCGCCTGAAGGGAGAGGAAAAAGATTAAGAGAGAGAGGCCATATCTCTACTTTCAGAAACTAAAATCACAAAGTAACGCAGCCACTGGGCCGCTTAAAACAATACATCTCGTCTGCATAACTAGCATGCTAACCCCATGATTTCAACATGAAAAAACCCCTGCGAAAGTCTGATTATTTATATATTCCTGTTTGATTTGTTCCAAATGGATGACAGTATCTGATACAGGGGGGATTACATTCACAATTTAGAGTTTTATCCATCTCCGCAGGAATGGGGATGAGCACACTCCCAAATGTGAGTATGGTAATCTCAGAGCGTGCCACCACCACACCCTAAACTCTGTGCTGTATGTCAACATGACATCATGTCCTCTGTCATCAACTGCAAGCTGCAAAAATAAGTACCATGATAGCTACACATATGTAGTCTTAAAAAATAGTTGGAGTCCACACCACAATTGTAACAAATGCGACAATAGAAACACTGACAGCCAATCAAAGTCCTCCCAAATGTGCACATAAAAAGTCATTTTACCAGAGACATACTACCAAATGGTCTGGCACTAATGGAGTCTCTGACATTCATTGTGTCCTCTTTGACGATGACCCTAAAAGCTGGAATATTTCTTAAAAAGACCAAAACTATATATATTTTTCTACAACAGCTGTTCACTGTAGTTTTAGCAAATGTTACTCTACCAAGAAGAAATAGCACAGTTGCTGGGGAGTATTTTCAAATGTGCATTCATAATTTTTCAAAGAAAGACAAGGGGACGTGAGGATAATTAGACCTGAGCAGCTAATGAGTAACTGTGACAGCTCTGATCAAAGTTCTAGCGCAGACTGAAAAGACTGATGCAGAAGCAGGGCAGGTAAATGAACGGTTGCAGACACTGAGCGGCTATGGATACTATAACTACAAGCGGACTTGTGAAAAACCTCTGCTATGTGGAGCCGAGTCAAAATAAATTACGGTTTGTGTTTATGGAACTGAGGTCAGTCAGCGTGACTCATTGTGTGTTAGTCTTCGACAACAATGGAGCTGTATGGCACAGAGGAAAAGGCTTTGATACGTAAACAAGACTTTTAGAAGGATAAATTCATTGTTGTTTATTGTCTTTTCATGGGATTTGGCGTTTGGAAGGAAAATCGCCAGCCAAAAATAGACAAGTCGGGTATGGTTGCATTTTTGGGCAAAGGCTGGCAGTTCTGATTACAAGTTTTGTGATTTAATTTAAGTATATGTTCACTTATGTGTGAGCTGAGCTTTATGTTTAGGCATGAGCTTCTCACACTGTATTTTCCTTAGTTCAAATGAATAAAAAAGTTACATCAGGCAAGGAATGAAGTCTAAACAATTGAATGTGACAAAGCTGCCACTTAAACGCTAACTGTGTTGTGCTCTCATGCACATTTTAAGCACCTTTGATTAATTCTGTAAAATGACACGCTGAAACTTAAACTGACAATATGGTCTGAATTAGAGGGTAATAATATTCCTGAGGAAATATCTCAGGACATCAAGTTTTCATCCTTTTCACACATGTGCAAGCACAAAATCACACACACACACACACATTAATTTCCCATCACTCTTCAATTTATTAGTCACGTCACAGGCCCGTGAGATGAGCATGCTATTCAGAAGGTGTGGCTGTCAACATCAATAAGGGCCTTCCAGTGTGAGGGGCCATTAATACCAAAGTAGCCACTCCGCATGTTGTCAGATATGAATAATGGTTTGCATAACAAATCATTCCGCTGTCTGACAGATACTTCAGCATCTGCACAGACGGAGGCTCTGGTTGCAGCACTTTGCTCCCATCAGCAGTCCTGCCGCTTGATCAAAGCTGAAGTTGAGGACCGGAGGACGGCGAATTGGCAAAACAGATTTTTCCACTCGGATGACACCTTGTTCTGTGGCCACAGAGAAGATAATACAGGAAAAGGTTATGCTCTATGGTGACGGAATGAATCACCAACAGTCATTAATAGTTAGTGTCCCACAGCTGGGATATAATGATATTTTTTAATCATCCTCAGAGGTTGGCGCACCTAATCTCTCACTGATGACATCTTTGTGGCAAATGCAATTTGACCAGAAAACAACAACCTGTATCTTCTGTCCGCCTGTAACTTTCCATATCAATCTTGCTTCAAAACCTTGGTTTATTCTGTCCTCATAAACCAAGCAGGACCGACATCTGGACTATTTCTGCCCCTTTCTAAATTAAATAAAGTTCTTCTGATATTGTTGCTTCTATGCAAATGATCTATGAAAAAAAAACTCGAATAAATTATTATACAGGATACATTTTCCCTTCTCTCATTTGAGCACACTGACATCCTCTCTTGTGTTCCTGTCTGCGTTGGCAGAGGAAGCGTCTCAGCATGTAGTCACCAGTATTAGGACACAGCAGTGTGCCACGCAAGGACAGGACAGCCGACACCTCCTGAATGGAGAGAACTGGCAGAGAAAGCAGTCACAGAGAAACCAGGTTATACGCTGCATTGCGTGACCTGTACTGTTACACTCCAGGATGCCAATGAAATGGGTCACTTGTGGCCCGAGCGTCTGGAAAGAATTCCAAATCTTTTTGAAGTTCTGGTGCGGACAGAAAATGTAAAGGTGAACTTAAGCTGTACATATTGTATTTCACAAGTCAGTACCATTTCATATTCATGCACTACTGGATTCATTTTGGATTCTTTGTACCGACTCAGCTATAATTTTTTTCTGAACTTCTCCAAAAATTCACAACCAGCTGCAATATTTCTTTTTAATGGAATGAACAGGATGTGAATTTTCCACTTCCAACCTATTCTGTTGTTGCTGAGGGATTAGCTGCCTTAAGTCACAAACAATAATACACCAAATGACACAGTCTCATCAATGATAATTAATATCCCTCTGAAGTTAAACATTGTTCGATGAGAACAATACATGCATCCTCTAAATCCACAGCAACAGGCAATTCTTCACTAAATCATCTGGGATAAATTGAATTGAAATTCTCAGGCTAAACATATTTAACTTGAAACTAATATTGAGATAAAAAGTAATAATTATGCCCAGCAGTTGTTGGTTAATCACAAAGAACGTAAAATAACTGAGGCACTAAAATTTAAACACCAACTTTGCTGTAAATCAGCACACTGCAGTGAATAAAACCGAAGTACTGAGATTAAAGCATTATTGATTTTTACTGTTTTTTACGAAAAAAATATCTATAATAACACTTTTGCACCTACAGTCAGAGTCCCCAGAGGATGCATGGAACTGACTTAGGTGGTCATTTGACTTTTCTTCCAGCGCCACATTGGGGTTGACAGTAAATGCTGTGCCCAAGTACAGCCTTACAGAGCCATTAGCAGCGGCCTGAAACTGTGCCTGCACCTCAGGCCACCTCTTTGTACAAGCCTAAATGCGATGTTTGTGGCTTGAGATGTAGAGGTGCACACAGACTTTTCCAAACACCTATTGTATATGTTACACCAATGGTACACCAGGTCGTGTCAGGTTTTCAGTGGGTGGGGGCTGTCACCTTTCTGAAGGAGCTGGAGGAGCAGGAGGAGCAGGAGGAGGGCTTAGGTTCGGTGGAAAAATCTAAATGAAGCTTTGTTGCTGATATTTATCTAAAGATTTAGCAAAAATAAAAGAGAAAGGACGTGTTTTGGGGATCTCTAGACACACTGGGCACACATATTGATGTTAAAAAGATATTAAAAAAGTGCATTTTGCACAATATGGGACCTTTAATATAACATGGTTTTGCAGAACTGTCAGCACTGACGTTCAACCATTTATAGAATCAAGGATCTTTTATTTTCAGTGGACAAAATGTATGTATCTGCATATAGTATCAGGAATTATATCAGCGTTCCATTTACACTTCCTAATTTAAGAGACATCGAGCATACTTTACATGGCACAGTCCGTGTAGCTCCTAAATTACTACTGCTTCCCAACACCACTAACTATGTGTCCTTTTTTACCCAACAGACTGATATTATACACTGTGGTATCTGTATAAAAAAAGTAAAAGTATTCATTTAGCAAACAAATGGCCCATGTAAGTGACACTATTAGACTGTTAATACTGATGCATCAATGTATAAGTAGGATTTTTTGTTGTTGTCGAGGCTAGGTAATTTAGTCCAGTGGTTCCCAACCTAAGGATCAACCCCCCAAAAGGTCAAAAGAGTTTAGAGAGGAAATCTCTCTGTAGTGGAGCTGCTAACAGCTCATAGACATCCGAAAGGGGGCCAAAGGGCCAAGACTAAACACTTTTTTTTTAAAGGGGTCACAAGCCAAAAAGGCTGGGAACCACTACTTTGATCTCCAGCGATGTGTTTCATCTTTTTTTTTTGATCAAATCCAAATTTGTAAAGTAACCATGGCTATCAAATCAAATGTAAATGAGCAAAAAGTACAACCTCTGAAATGTAGTAGAGAGGAATTAAAACTAGTATGTTGAGGTAATTACAAGTACATACAAATCTATTTAGGTTGAGTATTTGAGTAAATATACTTGGTTTCTTGTTGGAAGTTGTTGGCAGTGCTGTATAATTGTGTTTTGGGAAGTCACGGTTCCTAATATAGGTTTACCAGGGTTGTGCTACCTCCAGTGGTGACAGAAATTGCAGAACTAGCTACATAACTTTTCAAGTTTCAAGAAAATAGACCCCTTTGACATAAAAAACAACCAAATTGGCATTCTGGGAGAAAACAGGGGAAAGCCGATACATTCTCTATATGAAAAGAATAAACTGAGAGTCATTAGGTCAAAGTTGACTCAACCTTCAATTAAAGAGACATGCTCTCCTCACTTTGACCAACATGACCAGGCCTTCAGGCTATCAATGCCTAGGGTGGAAGGTTAAGAAATTGTTTCCTGCAGTGGATTTGCAGAGGTCTCTCTCTGTCCTGGTGTGTCAGCAAATGTCACAGTCATATTCTCCCTGCACTTTCTCAGCCTTCAGCCATCCTCCCTTTGCTGCACTATACTGTATGTCTGTCCTGACATTTCTGAAATTGGCCTCTGTGAGGTTAAATTCCTCTAACAAAAGTTTCCAAAGTGTGGAACGCACTCTGGCCCCTCACACTCTGGATACAGGAAGAGATCAAACCTAGAATGCTCTGGCATTGTGCATCAATCAAGTGCAGATTTGCCTGTTGCTGGCCGGAGACGATCGAATGGGAAGATTTTGTTTCTGTGTGGTTGCATCAGCTCTGCTTTAATGAGATAGTCAGAGGTGTGCAGGTGCAGGCAGGTCAGGGAACTGATATTGAAGTCCTCATCAGACCTGGGAGTCAGGAGTCGCTGACTTGGAGCCTTTTTGTTGGTCTATATTGCTGAGGCACCATTATTGCATTTCCCTCTGTAAGCCATATGGATGGGCTGTAACACCCCTCTCCAACACCCAAGGTGTCAGTTGAGCTTTATCCCTCTTCCTCTGCTGTTTGATGAAATTACAGGTAGTCTCACTGTAGCTGATGTAGCAACATGGATGGTTGACTGAGGGGAAAACATGTTGTAGATCATTATAAGTGGCAGGGATATTTGGTTATATAATCAGAGGCTGTACAGCGATGGTCAATTTGGTTTTTATAAGACAGAAGGCAAGAAAAAGAGAAGAAGGAGGTGATGTAACATGAATTTTGGACACTCAAGATTAGATCCCATGGCATGGTGCTGCAATCATGCACAAATCATGGTGCAGAACCAAATGAGTACAGCAGGGAAGCATGGACCAACTTTTTTTCACCCCAATACAAATTTTGAGTTTGGGTGCTGATCTGATACCACTCACCAGTCTCTGTGTTTAATGAACTGTGAGGGTTCCTAATTCAGCTCTTAATTAGCAGTTGTATTGTTGAGAAGTTTTACGAAATTGTTTTGTTACAAGACAAATCATCGAATTCACCTTTACCTGACGACACGCAGTTCCAACTGTGGAATTACTTTTGTTGCTGATGGGATTTATTTATTATTTGATTAACAGTGCACTTGAATCGGATGCCACTTCAATGTTAATGTACCGGAGTAAGCTAATGAGCTAATTTAACCAACTAACCAACAACATAAAACAATGTGTTTGCAGGTTCTGTTAGTCAGAAGGATGTGGATGTGCTTCACTCGGAGGCTGTGGCGAGCTAATGTTGATTCATGATAGTACGCTTGATAGTAAATACGTTTTGATGCGAGGGCACTTTCATGCGTTTAATGGGAAGTTTTTTTGGGGCATGTTTGGCTTTTATTATAACCGACCGCAGAAATATGAGATATGAGAGAGATTGGGAATGGCATGCAACGTCAGGAGGTTATTTTGAAATATAGCTTAGACAAAATAATCATGACATATAACAATGCTTGAAAATAGAGGATGTGCCTCACTTTGCACCTTATTTAAGCTTTTAACAACTGGGGTCAACGATTCAAATCTTTAGAGGCTCTATGGGAGTTGAACTGTTAAACAATTGGCATGTGATTGCACTTTATGCGTAGATTTAAGGATTTTGCTTCAGCAGTTTGCAGTTTAATACAATATGTATGACCACCCATGTTAGATGACCTTGTGATAAAATGGGTATGCAGTCAACTACTCTGAGTACAGGGAAAGATAAATGATTGGTACAACTGGAAGAGCTTAAATTCTGCTTAACTGAAGGAGAAAAAAGATGAATAACACCAAGTGGCAATTAACAGTGGCTAGTGAAATAAATATAATGGGGGAGTGTCATGGCTGGTGTCAGGAAATAGTCAGAGGGAGAAAGGAGTAATCTGATTGCAACAGGACATTATTCTCTGTCTCTGTCCTGGAGGAAGAGCAGAAAGCTGCTGTGTCCTCTCTTAAGTCCTCTTCCCATTAGGCCTTGCATCGTTTGAGAGATTAATAGAAGCCCACATGTGAACACTGCCACATTTGTCAGCTGCCTCATCCGATAATATGGGGCTGCGGGCATGCCTTCTCCTACCTCCACTTTAAAAAGACCTTTAAAAGGTCACGGTGGGAGATGCTGGGGAAATGAAATATATATATAACCTACAAAAAGAATATAACATAAAGACAAAAATGCTTGTCTGTGTTTACCAGGAATCCAAATAAAATAAATACACAAATAAATAAATAATCAAAACCATCACAAAGATAATCTGTTTGTAAAAGAGAGACATCATTGTACTGTATAGCCAAACCCCATCTGTCTCATTTGTGGCTTTATCTGCATTCATTAAGAACTGCACAGAGTTTGTTTGATCATGCCATTGTGCTTCAACAGATGCTGCATCACAACATTCATGGGACTGAGAGAGAGAGAGAAAGACATCCCAACAGTTGTCAAAAGAAGGAGAGACAAAGAGAACGGATGCCTCTTCGGGATTTAACCATACTTCATGCTAGCCTTGTTCCTAATTCATGCCAGTATTTACTTCTCTATGTGCTGTTGATTTTGGGTATCATAGAGGATGTGGTGATGGCTGGTGGTGTTGGCTCCGCTTCAGGAGGAGCACGGCCATGTTTGTCCAGTCACGCTTACAAACGGACTGTTTGGCCAGCAGGCCCAGCCTTGTAGCTATCCAAAAATTCTCCATGGCAATTTTGCTCCTTCCTCCACTGAGGCCACACCTCTGAAAAACAACACGTTTGCTGAGATATTTAGGGATGACAGCGTAGCACGACAAGGTCAGTCTGGGATTATTGTTTACCTCCACTGCCATGGCTACAGAGACCCCCACGCAAGCCACAACGACAGTCGGCGTCTACCAGAGCCCCTGAAAACACGACAAGGCAGGAAGGAGAAATTTCCCATTAACTCAGGAAATTGGTAGAAGCTGTGCAGTCGCACAATCCAATCACCTTTCTGATTTTACTGACCACCCAGCCTGACACATGCTAGCAACTCCTGTGTATTTTGTTTTTAGATCCACCATTACCCATCCCCAGAACAGGTTTCAGCCAATTCATTTAACTTCCTCCGCAGGTTTGACTAAAACAGACTGCTGTAATGTGCTACAACAAGGAGCAAGTAGGGTACCATTTTAAGTAAAGGAAATAGAGGAGGATATATTGGGGTTGTTGTCTAAGCACACATTGGTGTATTTAAACTAGAAGCAGGAGAAAAAATTCTTCATGTCATGTTGTGCTGAGGGGTTTCATGTTTTACTTTTCTGTGAAGTTTGTCAAACTGCGATTGCAGCTTCAGCATTGTTGAAGATCATATCTGGAGCATTTATGGAATTTGGCAGAAAAAATTAGAAATAATTGATCATTGCCTATCAATTAATGCCATTAAAAAGATGGCTTGCTTTGTAAAGCAATTGTCTTTCGTTTTTGAGTGTGCTGACAAGATCAATACCAATTGTATGCTGTAAGTATGGGTCTGGAGCCAGGATGTGGTTAACCTTGCAGGAGAAATTAGCCAGACTGAACTGAGCTAGACTCCAGCATGTACCTAAAACCACAAAATTGCAATCTGATGTCTAAGTCAACCTAACAAGATACTACGGATGTGACATATCAAATATCCACACTACAATGGCTTAAAATGTCACAGTAAACAGTATTATCATGATATTGTGTCAATCTGCTCTGAAATACGGATGATACACTTCAATGGATATAGAAAAATTGCTTAATTAGTGATCCGTATGTGCAACTCTGCTGAGTTCTGCAAAAGCATGAAAATACAATACACTCAAACACACCATATGTATGAAGAGATGGATAGAGAATGACTTTGAATGCAGCATAATGTCAGTGTCTCTTAATTTTATGCGTTTTATATGAGGTGACAATGGTTAAAATTGTCTGTAAATACAAACAGAAGGTTTGAACAGAAGATGATGAGTGGCATAGTTGCACTGGGCTCTCTTAGAAGCCACAAGCGAAACAAGAAGCTAGGCTCACTGGCCTTTCTCTGCTGTGGCCTCTGAAACCAGGTAATGATGGTAATTAATGGAAATAGTGAACAGAAATTATTGGTGGTGTTGTTGCCATTAGTGTGTTCCACCATGGTATACAGTAAATAATGATAGTAGTGGCACATCTTTACAAGATACAATATGCTGTTTTGTAAAGTTAAGTGGCGCTGTTTTGCGTCTCTTTCTAAATTTTGGACAGGGCTTGGCTAGCTGTTTACCTCCACTCTTTGTGCTAAGCTTTGCTAAAAAGCTAGCTAGTAATTTTGTATAGAACTATTCCTCTAAACATCGCAAAAATATCTAAAAACTGATTTGCTCGTCATAATGATTGGGCGGGTTTGTTCAAGTGCACTTTCAGAAGTCATGTTCAGAAAACCTGTTGCATTGATGATAGATGAAAAACTAATTTTGACGTCTTGTCCCTTGTTGCTGTATAAATCTTATTACACTGTTTGAAATAATAAAGCGTCTCAAACGAGATGCATTTTATATTAATTAAACCAAACGCAATGAAACCCCCACTGAGTAGTACTAATAAAGCCTTTAATCCGAGTCACTTGAGGACAATGGGCCTGTAAAGGGTGACACCAGTATCTCACTGTGTGTGTGTGTGTGTATCTCAGTTTCCCAGTTCCAAGTTGTACAAGAGCCGAGCTCTTATGTGTGTCAAAAAACAGCTCTGCTTGGCTTCGCTATATGTGACAGACTGTCCGCAAGACGCAACCAGCATTGCCCATTTTCTTCTCGATAACAACCACGATATTTCGTTTTCACAAGACACTAATGTAAACGTTTACTCATTAAAGTCATGTATAGATGCTGGTTGACTCAGCCACAGGGCAGACACAGTGTCAAGGTAGATAGCTCATCTAGATGACTGACAGGTATTGTGGTGACAACTTGAACAAATGAGACACAAAATAGCATGACAGAAAGACTGCACCTCAAAGACAATGATGCATATACGGTAAATTGTCAGAAATCACATATATTTACCGTGAATGCAGGAAGAACCAGACTATTATGTGAGACAGGCTTGGGTGAGACAGGCCCATATTTATTATTTATGTTGTTTAATAAGTATATTTGATCATATTTTAGTAAGAAGCTTCACCGTTTTCTGATTTGTTAAATGCCAACTCAATATTTCTTAACTGTCTCCCCGTTGACAATATGATATCAATAGTCTTAATCAGTCAATTCACCTTTCCATTTTTTTTTCCATCATTAAGCTTCCATCAGGGAAACACATCTCCCACATATATTGAAAAGCAAATTCTCTCTCTCTCTCTCTCTCTCTCTTTTTAATTCCCTTCATGGACCAAGGTGCATGCTGAAAAGGCGAGTTTTCTGTCTGCAAACAATTTCTGCTGTCCAGATGTCAGAGAGCTTGTGCTACTTTTGTGGAGCCAAGTCAGCAAACAGAGATGATTTTCTTTAGCAGTAGTTGCCCCCCATCCTAAGTATTGGGTAGCAAGCTGTTTGGCAGTAGCAGAGCATAGTGGACCAGTTGGGGTGTATGATTTGACCCCAGATTGGATGTAGGATGCGCCTGAGCAATTTGCATCACAGTAGTCAAGTACCAATAACTTGAATAGGATTCAAGTTTGCCAGCCATTGTATTTAAGGTAGCCAGTGCAGGGTCCATAAAAGTATTGTAGTATGGGAGAACCTGGATAGATTGAAGATCAGACTGCATTCGGGATGAGCGGCAGAGGCTGGATGGGACATGCACCCAGCTAGAAGCAAGCAGGTGTGAGATGACAAGAGCCTGGACCAGAGCCTGTGCCACCTTCTGGGTGAGGAACAGACTTATCCTCCTGATATTGTGATATTGTAATGTTCCAGGAGCAGGTTGTCCCACTGATGTTGTCATCTGATCGTCCACTGTCACCCAAGTTCCTTCAATCAGAACCACGGACACCACAGTTCTTAATATTGATGGAAGGTTGTGGATGGAAGGAGGAGAAGCTCGCTTTTGTCCAGACTGAGCTTCAGGTGGTGTGTCGACATCCACTGACTAATGTCAGCCAGAAATACAGAGATTCTTGCTGCCACCTATGTTTCAGAGCAGGAAAAAGGTTGTTTGAGTGTCATCTACATAGCTGTGGTGGGAAAAACCATGTGAACGAATAACAGGCCCAAGTGACTTGGTGTACCGATAAAAGTGAAGGGGCCCCAGATTAAAACCCTGAGAGATCTCAGTTGTAAGATAAGGCTCAGACACAGATTATTTCCAAGGGAGATAAATCTGAAGAAAGTGAAATCTCCAGGGAGGATCCAGAGCCTGAGACTCCCAGTTCAGGGGATCTGGTCATTCATTGTGATAAAGGCTGCTGAAAGGTCCAACAGGATCACTAGGGAGAAGGAGGAGAGGGAGGCTCCTCTACCTTTTTTTTTTTTTTTAGTGTTTACAAGTCTCTGATCTTTACATATCCTTAAAATACAGCTTGTCTCTCCCAATGTAATCACCATCTACATTTATAGTCTTGTAATTAAAATTACCAGCTGCTTCAAACAGGATGGGAGGAGATGACTAAGACAAGAATGGGGTCGTAGGTCAATGCTGTCACACCATAAATGACCACATCATTTGTATTTCCACTTTAAATTACTCTCTCTCAATAAGATCTCTCTCAATTTTGCCCTTGTGTGGTGTCATAGGCTGTGTGTGTGTACATTCTTGTGTATGCATGTATGTATCTACCTGGCTCCTTTAATTAAAAACCCATGAGAGCAAAGCCATAGCCATTAATCAGGGATTTGTCTCCCTGCTGCAGAGGTGAGGGGAGTGAGGTGCTGCTCCCTGACAGCAGCAACACAGGGTAACATCAGTGCAGAGCTTCCTTCTGCACAGCTGGCAGGCTGATGAGGGTGAAGGAAGAAAAATACCATTGAGAGATTAAAGGGGACATGAGGGGTTGTGAGGCAGAATATTCATCTGACTTGTATGACAGTCGTTATTGAGGTTGCAGGGCATGAATTTCACATTACTTAAATCAGATGTGCTTTATAGCATAAGCAGAAAAGCCACTATAAATTGCATAATTTTCAAACATTTTTTCAGGATTAATATTCTTGCATCATATTTTTATAGCTTTGGTCATCGTTTTTAATATCTAAGGCTCAACCAAATAACATAGATTGACAAGAGTCAATATGTTCTTTTAGGGGTATGAATGTGCTAAGACCTGCCCACTACCACTGACAATACTCCAGTGGTGCAAACAAGGACAGCGGAGAACCTGGGCACTGTGGGTGTGTTGGATGGACGGATAAACCCCATAAGATGAAAAATGCAATTTTGGTTGTGACACATCTTTGCATAAATAACATTCTGTCTCCAATCTGTGACACAACTAGACAAATAATGTTTCCAAAAGTAGGTTTTGTATTGATATTTACAAGTACACCACAAAAATGTATCCAACGGAAACAAATACAATAGCACAAATAACACATACACTGTAATCATTCCAGTTCAACTTAAATTGTGCAACACAATTTCATTCATGCATTAACTGCCTTACATAGAGATAAAATATCACAACAAATGAAGTAAATATATGATCAGTGCAAACTGTGCGTGTGTGTATTTCTTTTTCAACTAATTAACAGGGTTCTCACTGCCCAGAGCTACCACAGCATTACACACACCCAACAACAATATTTATGGTAGTTTCGTTTCATCTCTTTTACTTAAAGAAGCAGTACGTTTTCTGATAGTCGTTATGGCACATTTCAGTATGTTGCGTATTCAAAATAAATGTGATGTACTCACCAAAAATGAGTTAAGCAAAAGACCCCTTTTTTTGCTTTCTAAGCATCACCATAGAATCATTCTGGGCACATTCTCACAAGTTGGGAAATATTTGTGCTCAGTGTGTCTCTCATTCGGTTGCAGTGCCTTTGTAGATTAATATCTTCCATTTCACACAGTTTAGAGACCTTTATTGATACTGGACAGACAGGAAATTTGTTTGAAACAAACAGCAATGCTCAGTGATTGGTTGCTTGTGCAATTGTAGCTCACATGCTGCAAGTTGACCAAACCTTGACCTGCTAAATTTACATAACTGAGAGCTGTAGTGAGTCCAGGAATGTAGCTAATGTCTGATAAAAAAAAAAAAAAGACATTTGACTTGTGGTATGGTGACACAGTGACTATCTGGATGTCTGTGCAGTACAAGTCAGCTGAGAACTGTCTTTGCGCAATAATCCATTATCTTTTGAAACATCAAAGCGCTATCAAGAGTTGAGCGATGGTGGGAGGAGTAAGGGGAAACCAAGCCCTTTGGAGCCCACGTCCCTTCAACTGTGCCCATATGAGTGTTAGTATCAAACTAGCGTGTGACACAGGGTGGCCTCTATGTGTTGCGCTGCTATCCCATTGATCTGCCAAGGCGAACAGTAATTACCACTAATCCCAGTCAGAGGACAAGGCAATTTGTGTCGTGTCTCTCCAGGGCCCCCATAGGCCATTATCTGTTGGTTCATTAAAGAGGAAGACAGTCTCAGCCTGACCCCATAGCTTCCTGAGTGCTGAATGAAGTGACAGGACACAGGGAGCTGAGCTAAGCATGAAACATCTCCTGAGCTAAACCAGCTGTGACATGTTGTGCAGATGCCGCAAATGTGGAAGTCCCAATCTCCATCCCTTAGAATGAAACCGTGTGGAAAAATTCAGCCACCAAGTTACAGCACAAGGATAGGTTTGGTAAGTGAAGCTAGTTGTCTTACAAAATGTGAACTTGATCCTACAGCATAGCATGTAATTATGGCAGTTCAGCAGTATTAATGCAGTAGAGATTCAGAGTAAATGCGTGTAAAAGGATTTCTACGCCAGCTAAAACTGTACACTCAGCCTGGCTGTTTTTCTTGCAGAACTGCAAAACAATTGCCAACTCGAGCATTCCTGTATGCTGTGAGAGCAGAGTTGTAGTGAGCTGAGTTCAGACATTGAGTATTTTCCACCGTTGATGTAATGGAGGTAAGGGGTTTTACTCAGCCGGTGTGAGGGTCTCAAGGTACCAAACGTGGGTGAAGAACAAATTCAACCTCTATTATTTTGAAAGAAAAAGAAGAAAACATGCATTTACTTTAATTTTCACTTGCTGGGGTCTAAAGCAAGACTCATCAATACCCAGCTAATGTGGTAGACAGGATGGGATTGACCTTCTGTTGAAGAATTATTGATTGTTGCCATTTCAGGTTATCCTTGTTTCTGTAACTGCAGGAAGAATACAGCAGCAGCAGATATGGGATGCTGCAAAGCAGTGTGATGAAAAATACGTATTATTTTCTACTTGTAGAATGTCAGTGTTCATTAAGTCATCCTGCCTTTAGAAGCCAGCGCTAATAATTCTGCCAACAGGATTTTCTGAGTGTGAGATTGTGTTTTTAGTCTGGCAGACTGTAAAGCTTGCCTTCTGCTTTAAAGGGCTGGTTCACCCAAATTTAAAGATGCATGTTTTTTCTCTCAAGATAGTTAACGTGGGGCTGAAGACTACAAATGTGAAAGTGATGATGATGATGGTGATCGGCGATAGCCAATGCCTTTGCCTTTGGGTCGTTTTACAAAAGGCAGAGAAATGAGTGGCTCGATTTTGCAAGT
Organism: Pempheris klunzingeri; assembly: GCF_042242105.1. Lineage (NCBI taxonomy): Eukaryota > Metazoa > Chordata > Actinopteri > Acropomatiformes > Pempheridae > Pempheris > Pempheris klunzingeri. The sequence goes on along the minus strand of NC_092021.1, from coordinate 5,511,396 downwards.
ATCCAAACAATTATATCCCATCCCCTCCTTTCAGGCTTTCCTCCAAAGCCACTCCCCCACAACACATGAACGAGTGCTGCCTGACTACAGCTAGAGGACAAATCCACGACAGTAATGTGAAGACAGGTCTTGGCTGCTGGGTCCTTCGTTCGTTCTATGCACTACAACTGACTGACAGCCTCTCTCAGCCCTCTTCTCAGTCTGACAAATAAACAATTATCATATCATCACAAGCGTAACAATACCTTTAGCTCATAGCAACTTCTCCGTCAGCTCAGTGACTTGGCTTTTTCCTAATGCGTTGGCTCCATTGACGATGTTTACTTTACTAAACAAGAGCCTGTTGCGGTTTTCTTTGGCTCAGGGTGTGTGCCTCACGCTGGTATCTCATGAAAGTCTGTCGCTGAGCCGTGATTTAAATTTTGGCCCTACGCTGGGTTTATTACAGTCCTATGAGTTTATTTCTGTCCTGTAACAGCCACAGACACCAAATGTTTTTTATGTCAAACTATTCTGTCAGGCTGTTAACAGAATTTCTACCATTATAATAAAAATTATTCTACAGACTCTGCCTTTAATGTATTAAATAGTACTTATTATAAGTGTTACTAAATTGACATTAAATTCAATTTTCCCTGCCATAGTTTATCATCCTCCACATATAATTGACATATGCAGGCACACTGAACAATTGACCGGCATTTAACCCTAGAACACTAACCTAACAGTTAGTAACACCATCACTGACATTGGGTATATTTTACCCGATATAATATACCAGGTAAAAAAAATACTTCTCATCAAAAAAAAGTACAACAATACATACACTAGTTTCCCCTATATAACGTCTCATAAAACGAAAAAAAGGTATCATGGGGGGACCCTATGAAAAGGCTCTAAAATTAGTGAAAAATTAGGGAATCTGACATTGGTGTTCGAGGGTTAAACAAAGATCAGTGACGTTAAATAAGCTTTGTGTCTATCATTGTTTGGTAAGGGCTACTGGGAAAATGCTTCATCTTAGTACAATGTTTCATCTCTGTACTGCCTTGTAATAATTACCGCCAGCCTCTCTCTGCTTGCCTCCTGGGCCTGCTCGAGAGCCCTTCCTCCTGGGTCTGCTATAATGACTTTTTCCTGTGTGGTTGTAAAATTGCAAAATTCTGATTTGACTTTTGTGCTTGTGACTCTGTGAATTGAGGGATACTGTGAAGCAGAGAGAGAATCCCCTGCATTTCAGACTAGTGCTTCTACTTTGCCGAGACTCCCCGGCTAGCCACAGAATATGCTGCATGTGTGCAGTTTGCAAACAGACAATTGCGAAATCCCAAACCAATGTGAGGTGGACTATCCAGAGTAACAATACCACTGTTCCTGGAAAGACATGTTGCTGTTTAGTATTTAAATGTACATTTTTAGTGCTGCGACCAGCACATAGAATTTTCCATGAACCTTTATTGTTATCAACATGGTTTGTTAGCATCAGGAAATAATGAGGATTCACATGTCCCATGTTGGTTGCAGTGCTGCGTCTGGGGCTAAACTGCCACGGGAAGGATACAACATGAGAAAAATATTTTGCAAAATAGTGTACTTTGTAGATTCAGCTAAATATGGAGTAAAAAGATCAGATCCATTTTCATGCGACGGTTGACTCTTTCTTTCAGCATTTTACCAAAATCATTATCTTTCAAAACCTGACCTGAAGCGCTTTGTGTTGCTTGATCATAAAAAAAAATAAAAGTTCATCCTCATCAACAACAGCAAATGGAATCTTTATTGTGTTTCCAGTGCTTGTTTCTCTTTGTAGAATTTAGCTTTAATGGAAGCACCTTTAGCAGGCAATACACTTTAGTTCCATTATGCAATCTAAGCGAGGGTGACGAGGTCTGAGGTCTATAATCGGTCTATGCAGACTATCTGTGATTGAATATTATTTCTCTTTGTCTATAGAAACATTTTTATTAAAATGATCACGCTGATCACTGAAAAGTTTACTTGTTAAGGCTTAAGAGGTTTCTTTGTATTTGCCTGTCTCTGCTTTCAAAAGGGTCCTGTTATTGTGTGTTACACCTGAAAAATACTTTAGAAACCAACGGTTAATTAGATTAGATTAGTTTCCAGCTGCATTAAACAAACGCCTGCTAGGTGACTCCATCTGGACCTCAAATGAGCTGCAATAAATACCCTCAGCATTCACAGTTCAACATTCTACAGCTGTGCTCTTTGTTCACATCCAGGATCTCCAGCCCCGTGTGGTTGATCACTACACAAGATTATGCAGGTTTACAGCAGCAGAGGGGCATCTGATGTAAACTTTAAGTATCCTGCTGCAGGAAAGAAAGCATCCCCTGATCCCCTTTAACAAGATTATTTACATCTACATAGTAAAAGTGATCAAGTACATACAGCTTATTACTGATTTCCAAAGAACATGTGGCTTTACAAATTGCTCAATGTCAGGAAATAGAAACTTTTAAAATGGCATTATTATTATTATTATCATTATTAAAATGCAGAATTTCTTCAAATGGTGGATTCTCAATGTCTTCTGCTTCAGTTTATATACATTTCTTCGTGGTTCAGTATCTCTGGAGCCCTTGGGAAAATAACCTTTAACTGAATTATACATAATAATAATAATAATAATCTTATTTAACAAAAATATTTATCTTAACAGACAGTAGATGTGACATGATTATTCACATAATTCAAACTTTAAAGGGACTGTAGGAAAATGCTCGTAATGTGACTGAAATATATTGCTGAAATTCTGAGTCTTGCTCAGACTAAACATTGTCCTTATTAGAGGACGTTCATTCTTCGTAAAAATAATAATTTCCCTGAAGTGTAGCCCGGTGAATACGGAGCCACAGATTCCGCCGCTCGTGTTTTACTGTCCTCAGCTGCTTGTTATTTCCAAGGTTTAGCTCTAGAGGTTTATTTATGTAGCGTTCATCCCCTCCTTCTGACTCATGTTTCTACACCGACAGCTATTATGGGGGGGGAGCCTTCCTGTAAAGCTCCTCTCTGTAAAGCTCTGTGGTGGGGCTGTGCTGCTGTATGGATGTGTGTGTGCTGCCTGTGCTTGTATATATTCTTAGGTAGTGAGGGAATTTACTTTAAAGTGATTAGTAGAGATTCTCCTGAATTAGGTTTTTAATTGAAACAACGTATTAATAAGATCTATTTGCTTTTTTGTTACTATGTGAACTCATTTAGGCTTGTGTATATTCTGTTTGTGATGAATTTAATACGCGCGGGAGCCTCACTGGAACGACAATCTTCTACTTAGAAATTTATTTAATAAAGCAATTATAACACACGTCCAAAACTCAATTAAAAGGACCGATGACGGTAATCAATATCTAAACTATAGTGAGGCCTGAGGGTTTTAATACCCTCTTTACTGTAATACATCCTAGTATTTCCCCTGAAAAACACGTGCTGCTAGATAATGTTCCAGACATTTGTAACTGTAATTGATGCTGTCAGTGAGACAATGAGAGGCTTGGGTTCACCTCCTTACTTATAAGATACAGTAGAGCATTTAGAAAGTTGACTGTGTGTGAGAGAAGGATGATATAGGATTATATGATTTTTTAGTAGAGCTTTTCCATGCAATGAAACAGACCCGTTGCTCAACAATTTACAGTTTACACATTGCACAATGGTTTTACTAATTCAGGCATTTCAACCTGATTTAGTAAATCACTAGTAGCCTACTTACATTTGTATGAATAGCTGCTACAGCACAATCCTTGACATGAACAACTTTAAACAGTCTTGCAAATGAATATGCAAGCTTAAGGTTGTTTTTCTGCTTCAGTCCCTGCCACTAACCTCCTAAACTCCTCTAACTGTTTTATTCCCATTGCAATAAAGCTTTCAAATGAACACTCAAATTGGAGTGTTGGGAGGAAAATTGACGATTTTGGACCTCCGCTTCAAGCCTTACTGTAAATTATACAGCTGGGATACAAGCAGAGGGATGGAACGAAGGAGTGTGAATATCCACGCCGGGGCCACAGTCCAAGAAATGATTCCACTTGTCAGCTGAACCTCTACATTTTTGTCTCAGAAATAGCCAGTTTCAGATATCCCTGAAAAACCATGACTTCCAAATATGTTCTGCCTGCCGCAAAGTAATTCCTGTAAGTGGCCAGTGCACTGTGCTGAGAGGAAAATACTTATGATTTTGTTTTAGTCTCACAAACTGATGTCATGTTTGTACATTTACTGTGTATAAATAGATTGTGAACAGAATATACAAGTACATAAACATGATCTTAAGAGGCACATATATAACATCTACTAATCTAATTATAAAGATCCTTAATCTAAACATTTATTCTCGCTTCAGTAATGACCTTGTGAATCTAACGGCAATACCTACCTTTTCAGAAAATATTAGCCATTACTCATCTCCTTCGCTATTTCCCGTTGCCCCTGGTTGTTGCCCCCACAACCCCCACACCCCAACACATCCACAGAGGGGAAAATAGATTCCAGTTTGTAGTGGGTTCCGGCCAAAACCACTGTGCCACTCAAAGCCAGGGCCGCTTGTGTCATTTTTCCACTGGGTTTCTGTGGTATATTTTGACAAGCCATTCCAGCTAAGCTTTGATAAATAAGGGGAAGACTTTTTTTTTTTTTCCTCATCCCTTTCTTTCGTGTCCATTTAGAATCTGCAACATTATAGAGGAATCCATGCTGATTTACGTGTCTGGCTAAAATCTTGTAATATTTGGTCAAGTCACTTAAATCAAAATGGCCTTAATTATTTCTCCCTTCTGACTGATTGTGTTGTGCCGTATTATTGCTGCAATTTACCTCTCGGTGCATTAATGATTAATGGTCAACGTTCTGGCAGAGGGTGCCTGAGTATTACTGCTGGCTATGGAATGATGAGCAAATAAGAAGCGATCAAGATGGATGTCTGCGGCTGTTCCTTTTGCAAGTCTAAAAGTGGTGATTGTCTGAAGGACTCGTAAAAAAGAGCTTCACCACCATTATGTTTCAAGGATAAACAGTCCTTTCCTTAGGCACTCTGGCACAAACTAAACACTTTAACACATTTTCTGCTTGATAAAACCTTGTTCAATTTCCTGTGCTTTGTACCCTTTAGATAGGCCTGACATACCAGCTTTTCCCCATATTCTCTTGGACATGAATTACAAAGGGGAGCGGTGCAACCAGTCGATCAGGCGCCCGCTCTCCCTCGTGAATGAATTTACTTCAATTAGAGGCTGCAGTCAAGCACAAGAGGACGGAGCATGTCGTCTTTTATGAACATTTATTGTTACACAGTGTAATGACCATGCACGCTGTGACCCGGACTAATGACACCATAGATTACCTCCAGTGGGCAGCCTTTGAGAAAGTCCAAAACTATTCCATAGGTATTGATTTCGAGGCTTGCTGCGAAATTGAACTGTCAGGTGTTCCACTGGGTCCTGATATGATATTGATCCCTCCTGTTTAGCGACCAACAAAGAGTCTCGTTACCTGAAACAGCCCAGTCTAGGCCAACAACAGATGAACCCCCCCCCCTATGACTGCTTATTAGAATTTTAAATAGAATTTTGATAAACTTCAGCTCTCTGGGGAATATGAGTGTTACCCTGCTGCCTCAAGACTTTCTGCTCTCACTTACACCATTAGCCATGCTTAGTGATGTGAATCCACTTCTCCCACTTCTCCATTAACCAGAAAGCCCAACGTCGAGACGTACAGTGCTACCATTGACATTGCGCTTATGGCTTTGCAAGGGAACACAGGTTAAAGGGAACATTTGCAGATACGACCGTCTCTCCTCAAATTACTCCTTGAACAACACAGTCGACGCAAGGTCACTCCTTTAGAGAAGAAGAAAGAAAGGGAGCAAAGACAGACAGAGGGCTGGTGAGTAAAAAAAACAGAAAGCAGCTTTATTTCTTTCTTCACATACTCTCCCTTTTAATTAGGGTGTCTTCAGCCAAGCTGAGTAGTGTCAGTAAGTGCATGGAAGCAATCAGCACCCCGCGTGGCAGGAGTCAAATGCCTTTGATCAGCTCATGGAGACTGATCCACAGTGACTGCCCAAGGTTTGAGTGATCACACTGTCCTCTACATGCCTGCTAGGACAGCCGCCACCACGGTAGCAACCTGCACCCCTCATCGAGACACTCACACTGGGAAAATGTTAACGGCAAAGAACTTTTATCTGTCTTTGTTTGTTATCTTAGAGGTTGCAGATCATTTGAGCATTAATCACACTTAGAATGTTGTGATCAATATTAGTCTCACATGCATGAGCCTAAGGAATAAAAAAAAAAAGGAAAGTGATGGAGGAAAAAAAAAAAAACTCCTCCAAATAGAACTTTTCAAGTGAGCTTGTTTCATCTTCTTTTTTTTCCTTCCCTTTTTGATGGTTCAGTCTCGCTTTTTTAATGTTATGGTGACAGAAAAACAATATCCGTTAACAGTAAGACAAATATAACAGCAGAGCGCAGAGCAAGCAGGGTGAAAAGTGAAGAAACTGTCACTGTCATTTCTAGATTTCTAAGTTTGCATAATTTGTCACAAGCTCCCTCTGCTGAATGTTGTGCTGTTTCTCATTTAACCTCACAAAAATATATGCAAAGCCTTTACAGGTATTATTTCTGTTTGACATTACCTAAGGCTACACACTCCTTAATCCTTAATGAAATACTGTCTGGGGAAGGCTGTGTTAGTGTGTGTGTGTGTGTGTGTGTGTGTGTGTGTGTGTGTGCTCCAGTGTCCTTTTCCCATCTTCTGATCTTCACTTTTGATCTTCCACTATTCTGTTTAAAGAGGTATCAGAATAAATAATGTCCTAATTGAAGAAAACTGAGTATTTATTGTATTGTGCATTTAGTGGATGTAATGAAACATTGGTCTGCTTTGATGTGAAAGTGCATCTACATGAGCTTTTTGCTATTAGATTTATACATTGAATGAATAATAAGGAGTTGGTCAACATGAATAAATTCTGGCCATATGCACATAGACCTTTATACACATACACATAGATGCTGGGGGGCATCAGGCATTCGGAGTGGAGCAATCGCTTTAAGACCGGAAGTGCTGTTTGCAGTATTTCTGGAAAAACCGTTCATCGATCAAATGAATGGTTGTTGAAAAAGCAACTCAAAAGAAGTTAGGTACAGAAGATGGGTCACCATATTCATGTAGAACTACAGGACATGTATTGACCAGTAAACAACGTCATCAGCAGGTGGGGGCTGAGGTAAGGTTAGGTTGGACTGTAAATCTGTAAACCACAGAATCAATTAGAAAATAACAAGCTGAAATCAAACTTTGCAGTTTCTTGAAGCTTATGAGAAATCATGAAATCAACTCAATGTTCCAAGTCAAACACCAAAAGCATTAGTTTGGGGGGGGGGACTTTTAGTAAAAGCTCAATTGCTATTAAGGTGAATAAAGAAAACACAAACAACACCGTCAATTGAGTCACCTTTAAAATGTGCCTCATTTATTATAGACTTTAAAAACACCAGCACTTAACTACTAAGCTGCAACAATTACCTGAACACAAAACAGGGCAAACAGTGCATCGAACAAACAAAGTAAATAAATGAATAAGTAAGTAAAGAGCAGTCTCTTTAATACAACAACATGGCAGGAGACATATAAGACATACAGCACCAACACAGACAGGCAGCTACAGACATCTCTAAATGGATTAAAAGTTTAAAGTTTAAAGTTTAACATGACTCAGCCAGCAGGATGAGTCAGTCAAAGTTTTAAAACCCGCTGTAATTGATTCATATATGAGATGCAAAATAGCGGAGGGCAGTTTTCCCGAGACCACTATTTACTCAAGAGGTAACCGGGAGTCAGCCTTCATCAGCAGGCCTGAAATCTGCTCTGGTGAGCAGAGGGTTTAAATTAGTCAGCTCTTTCAGGAGACCTTTGAAAATAAAAATGGTAGAACATAGTTCTCTTCTTGTTGGACCAGCCTACCTTTTTTTTTTTTCTTATAGTGCACACATATCCTATGATGGAAATGTCAAGAAACAGTTAATGGGAACTTTGTGAAATTTACATTTGGAATACTTTAAATAATATATATTTTTTAATATTTTATTTCCATCTTCTGCAAGAAGAGGTATTCTAGATAGATAGATAGATAGATAGATAGATAGATAGATCAGGTCAAAACTAAACTGAATGCTGCCTTTGGGATTGGCAGGTCGTACACTTCTGAGGTCACGCTCGTATAATTGTGCAGTACGACGTACATATTTCAAAGAAGGAAGCACCCTGCACGCAGTCATAAATCAATGTCTGAAACGGAGACAGGTGAACGGAGAGACCGAGAGAATGAGTCTGAGAAAAGAGAGGGAGGAACAAAGGGAGATGGAAAGAAGAGAGATACAGAGCCAGCGATGGTGATACAGTGAGTGTGGAGTGTTTTGCTCTCCAACACATTTCCCCTCCTTCTGTGCTCTTGTTGAAATCTATTCATTCTGGGACTGCTTCTCCTCCGTGAACTCTTTACTCTCAACATGATGAATGTTTAAGTGATTATACCGAGGCAGTGCTGTGCACTAAAATCATTTTTAACGTCCCACACACACAACTTAAGCAATACCTCGCATAAGCAGGATGTCTTCCCTCATTCTTCATCTTATGTAAGTGGGGTGTCCACGGAAGCACGTCATCTGCCAGTGTTAATTATCTTATTTTCCCAATGCATGGTAATGCCACATTAAAGCTCGGAATCACTTAAACAACATGTCGTGATAGTTGTTAACTAATAGAAAAGCCTCCAAAGACATGAAATGAGTTTAACAATTCATGATTCTGAGTGTGAATTACATTACATTTATTATTTATTTCTCACTAAAATGTGAGGCAGACAGTTTGTAGAGATGGCAAATGCTGACTGCTGTCAGCCAAAGTCTTTTCAAGGAGTGAAAATTGTTCTCTGAAGCTGCAAATTCCATTAGCAAGTTTCTGTGCGGGGTGCCATCGTCACCCTGTCAGGAAACAGACAGCCATCGTCTTTTTTTTTTTTTAATCCTAATTTATCCAAAATGCTCTTCAGTTTAAGCGGTTTTTTTTGTCTGATGACCTGAGTAGTTTTGTCAATCTTCCAAAATGCCCCGGTCTTGCTAGCTATGTGTATATGTTAAAATATTTACCCTCATGCCAATCATGTCCATCCACTTTCAGATCCATGCGGGCCATTTCATTCCGAGTGAACAAATAAACAGCAGTGCCAGCCTCCACGGTTCCTACAAATAACATAAAGGGAAAAGAGACACAGAGACCTAGACAGGGGAACTGAAAGAGAGAGGAGAAGGCTGTTGTTATTACACCGCCTTGTCTGAGTTTTTTCACCCACAGCGGTGTACCGGGTGCAAATTGTGCGTGGCCAGAGCTGGAGGAACCACAAAACAAGCACTCTTGTGTGAAAGATGAATCAGGCCTGGAAGCCAGCAAGTTTATTTGTGTTGCTGAACTATAACAGGAGACGCACTTTGCATCGGTGGCAAAATTGAGAGAGAAGCCGGGTGAGTTCACCTCAATATCACAGCTTCTCTTTTGGCGATTCCATGGAGGTGACACCAATCAAAGGAACAAAAGAGTGGTTACTGTTGTTCTCGACCTAGAGAGATTATCCACGGAGGTGGTTTGGTACACTTTTTTTTTTTTTTTTAAATCAGATGCTGTAACTGTGAAACTTTATTTTGTATAAATGTGAATATCTATGAATGTGACCTGCCGTTAATGCCTGGTTCCATTAATGCCTTGAACCACATAGTATATTACTGGACAGCTCTGATGTTGGTGTTTGCTTTGCCATTTTGAATCATTGTGCCACCGCCATTCACAACCACCATTGATGGTGGACAAATAACTGACTAATTAAACCTTAGCAGGCAGAATAAGAGCTGGGGGACATCATCTGCCTTATTTACCTGGCAGAAAATTGGTGCCTGATGCAGTTCTACGGGTTGTTTTAAATTGACTCACTTGGTTAGAGCTAAATAAAAAAGAAATCAAAATAACCTCCTCCTCCCAACAAGACCTTTGCCAACATGAAGCTAATGTCAGACAGAGTAAATTAAGTGGAGAAAAAACTGCTCCTGAGTCTGATTATCATGCCAGTAATATTGAGGGATCAGTGAAGACCTTGGTGCTTGTGTTCTGACCTACACATTTGGTTTGTGTAATCAATAGAAACAAGACAAATGCGATCAATGGTAATTTCCGAGAAACGCAGTTGTCATGACCAATGAGAGCCATCCATCCTTTCATTGTCTATACCGCTTATCCTTAAGGATCCGGGTTGGGGGGTGGAGGGGTGTGAAGCCATTCCCAGCTGACATTGGGTGAGAGGCGGGGTGCACCCTGGAATGGTCGCCAGTCAATTACAGGGCTGACACATAGAGACAGACAATCACTCATGCTCACACTCACACCTACGGGCATCAGTTAACCTAACCTGCATGTCTTTGGACTGTGGGAGGAAGCTGGAGTACCCGAAGACTGGTCCCATGCTTCTGGAGAACACACAAACTTCAATGAGAGCCATGCGAAAACATCTTAAACCTGCCTGAGGTTTCCAAGATGTCTAAATAATAAAAAAAAAGAGTACATTGCAAACATGTAATATATAATTTGATGCTGTTTGTTAGCAAGAGGCCACGTGTAAGCAGGATTATATTCTCTAACGTTACATTGGTCAAAAGTATGCGGACAAGCAAACATTAGACTCAAATCTCCTCTTGTCTCCTGCTATAACAGCTCCCACTCTTCTGAGGCTTTCCACCAGATGTTGGAACCTGGCTGCAGAGATTAGTTCCCATCCAGGGGCGGTAACTCTTGGCTCACGGTCCCAACAGCATTCCAGTTCATCCCAAATGTGTTTAAAAGTGTGTCTTTATGGATCTGACTTTGGGCATAGGGGCACTGTCATGTTGATATAGGAAATATCAGACCAAACTTCACATCAAAGTGTGAATGGGGTACATATTTTGGGTCATATTTGTATATGTTTTGAGGTATTTTTGTCCTGCCACTTGGAAAAGTGAAAAAGAATCCTGTAGTTTATTACATAATACCTCTGATCCTGTAGGCCATATCCTCAATAATAACTAGCGGACACGTACAAATATCATAGCTGGGTATGAGATGACTGCTCTAGGTCAGGGCCAGCTTCTGTGTGAACCTGTGTGTGTGTGTGTGTGTGTGTGTGTGTGTGCGTGTACGTGTGCGTGTGTGCAGGACAGACATGAAAGAAATTAAAGTCCAGGGTCTACCTCAGCATGGCCTGGTCCCTTCGGATGTCGCCTTGTCCCGTTGCCATGCTGTGATTTCACCAGGCCCTTATCTCTGACAACAGACCGGCCATTTCTGCTGTCCCCAGTGTGGCTGTCGTTCCTGGAAAACATGGATGACACCCACGCTTAGCCCCCAAGTAAGTGACTGTGCTTACTTGAAAAACAGACCCACACAGATATGTGTCTACATCAGAGAAACATAGACAATTTGCACACACACACACGCTTGCAGACACAGACACACACACACACACACACGGTTTTTCTCCACTTCTCCATAACATTGGGTTTCAATGCCTGCTCGCTCCCTGATTCCTCCCAATGCACTTTACGCTCACACATTTGCAATAATAAAGGCTGGTTTCCTTGGAGACAGCTCTAATCAGAGCTAGTACGGGAAAAATATCAGTGCTCTTTTAGACCCAGTGTGATTCCTGTTGTCTTGACATCTCTGGCGTCACACAACCAGAACACTCCTGAGGCCATACACACTCAGACCCAATCAGGTCCAAAAAGCCCCACGTGGCTTAAACCTAAATTTATGAATGAGGCTCTTATAGACTATTATTCATATCCCACAGACCTCGAATGATTTATTACGGTGAAAATTAAACTTCCTCTTATGGTTTCTTCTCACTAGTCTTCATCTTGGAATTTTGAGCTCTATGGCATCCTGGAATCAAGGCAAAAGTATCCAGAAATGACCAGTTTCCAAGTCTTGAACGTCTCAATCAATATCAATTAGCACAGCTTACTTTCTCTTTAGGTATAGTAGTGTTGGAACATGTGGTTTCTAACTCCAGGCATGTGGAGGAGTGGAGTTTGTGTTTGAGTATTCCCCTCGACATCCAGATGGGGTGTATATCAAAGGAAGTCATGTAGAACCAAGAAAATAAGGAGGGAAAATGCATTCCTAGTCTGCAATGAAGTGAACTCCGCCAAGCCCAGCTTGAAAACCTCTATACAGTACAGTTTCAGGCCCTTGTGTTTTGATTAAAAGTTGTTTACTCAATGAAAGGGCATGTTCAGTGACTCTGAGATGCCAACTGCCAGGGTACAACAGTACGCCTTCTTGTTTAAGCAGTTTGGTTGGAGCTTAAATATGCAATTTAAGCACTAAGTTCTTTTTTTTTTGGTTCATTTCAAATTATAGACATTTACCCAGTTCCAGTTGGGGTTTGTTGCTTGTGCTGCTTTTTTTTTTCCTTCCTTTTTTAGTTCTTTCCACTGAGAACTGATGGATCCTGCCATCCTGTCTAGTAGTTTATTTTACCTTGCTGATTAGCTTGAGAGGCTAACGTGGACGCTGAAGGTAAACACAGACGGTAAGTTAATCGACAAACCTGGACACACTGCTGTGCCAAGTATTGTGAATTATGACGAACAGACGTACCATACACACAAACAACACACACAATATTCACAGCCTTGTGTCACGTTGTCTTTTCAGTCTTTGCTCCTCAAATGTTATGTTTAGAGTTTGAATGGGAGGATTTAGATATTAGAAAAGTGGTATAAGAAGGTGTCCGACATGTAACACAATATAACCTAAAGTGAAACGGTGGGTAAAACAATTTCGCCTTCCTGTTTTATCCCCGCCCTACCCCTGGCCATCCTGCTGGACTTGCCATTGGGTGAATCAATCCATCAATCTGACTTGTAAAGTGCCAGAAATGAATGAATGACTAAATAAGCATTTTTATACTTGGCCGAGGTGGAAAAGTTGGTGTATCAATAAAGACAACATGCGCAAATTCACAAATGAATCTGTGTGCTGTGTACTTGACATGTTCGCTCTCCCATTCTCATTGTGTGCATCTCCAACAAAGGCAGTTATATATATGATCTCTGTCATTAATAGCTCACACAGAGTCTGGGCCCCAAATTTTGTCTGCTGCCTTATGATGAAAACCACATTCGTTACCGCTCACATTCTCACATGCTTAATGTCTGAAAGCTCAGTGGAGAACTTAAATAAGACCAGTTAATAAGAATAGCGACAGTCATTCGTTTGAATGATGGAGCGTAACAGGGCTCTTTGCTGTGGCTTTGGGACTCCAGGCTGGGGGATAGTGGGTGCTAGCATGGCAGAGCAACAGTGGAAAAAGGAGGGGAGAGGTCGGTGGCGGTGGTGATAATGCAGAACGGATGCCCGACGGGGCCTGTTTTTGCTCTCCAGGGCAACTGATGAGCCCCAGATGGACGACCAGCTGCTTTGGGTTTCTGAGCCCAGGGAGGTGGGCGTCACTGAGGGGAGATGTGCGTGTATGTTTTGAGGAGTTGGTATGCAGGTCAAGGGAGCACCTCTGCGTGAAGGTGTAGACTCAGTACCTTATTTTACTATTCATGCTCCCCTTTATCCCTTTAATACCACTTGCTATTCTACCAGGAGGCTTTCTATTGTTCGCCAGAAGGTCTCTCAAGGTGCTCTGGATCACTGGACCTTGATAAGTGAAGTCAAAGGATCCATCTGCCATTTTCGTCCACTGCTTAGATCCCCCACCAGAGGAGTAATTAAAATGCCACCTGATATCCTGCCTTGGTCTGGCTCTCAACTTAAAACCCCAAACACATACACACACACACACTCACCAGACTGTCACTCTTCCTCATAGCCTCGCCTCACGATGAGCCACCTATGCGAATATACATCTCATAAAGAAGTATATCGAAGCAGAAACCTAGGTGATCCTCCTTCCAAACCGCTGTTATATTAATAGAAAAAATCCCTATTCCTCCTGCTAGTCTTTGAAGGTGAGCCTTTTTTCCAGGCCACTGATTAGGATGACATTACAGCATCCAGACAGAGCCGCTTGTCAATCCATTGCTCATTAATTTGGATGATTGCCCCCAATTGGCTGGGAGTTTAGCTTATTAGACATACTGTGTGTTCCTTTTCCTCTCATCATTCCCATCAAGACGATTGCTCTGCAAAATCTCTGTGTACAGTTTGGTGGATCATTATTTGTCATCCATATAACCACAGTCCACAGCTGCGTACACTGCGGATTTTCTGCCCGACCAAGAGAGAAAACAAAAACAAACGGGGCTAAAAGAAAGCAAATGTGCCTATCAAAGCATGGCGAAGACAAGACAGACATGCATAATATTGGACTCTGCCCCGCACAAGCCCCAATATCTGTTTCCTATCAACCGCCACTGCATCCGAATCAACAAACAGGATAAAATATCCCAAAGAAGGAAATAGATATACCAGTTGCAATGCACCATATCACTCTAAATACAGATGATGACTTGAAAGTCAATCAAAAAAGGAACTGGATGTCTTTTAAACAGAGACATGTGGCAAACAAACCTCTACCCCTCTACCCACAGACAAATTGTATTTATTCAACACAAGCCAGGCTGTCTACCCAGTCCTTTCCCCTCTGGAGTGATCTGGGCGAGTTTTTTTCTTTTTGAAAATAAAGATGCAAATTCTAGCCATTTGTGAATATTAATAACATCTGGGGGGTTTCTTGAGGAGAGAGGTTGGGATGTCTTGAGGCCATGCCAGTCAAAGCCAAGCCCCCATGAATAAAGATATCTCACACAGGCAACCACCTCCTCTCCTCCTCGCACTTCAGGACTAATTAAGATCGAGCAGAGCTCTCATGTTTCCTCACTGTAAACAGATATGAGAAAAACAAACAAACAAACAAAAAAAAAATCAGCAGGTAACCAATGGGTTTCGTTATATGTTACCCATGGTTAAGGCGATGGAAGTCTGGTTCAGAGCTTGAAAGAAGTCATTATTCAATTATCTGCCTTAACAAAGGAGATAAAATAAGCATTTTTTCCTACTAAATGCCAGTGAGCAGATGCATTCTCATGAGATTAACCTTTAGATATTGTATAATTAAATGCACACAAAAAATGTGCCTGAATAATGAATGGCTTGAACTATAACTTTAAAATCACTGCCCAGAGGCAGATGTAGGATTTTTTTTAATTCTGTGTTTACACAGATAAATCATATATCCGTCAGGTTCATTTGTACATCTGAATCACACGCATCAAAGATTAATACTTGCTTACGATAAGCTATGGCTACTGCCCATGAATGACGAGTTACCGACCATGATCACAACACATCTGGACACATCTGTCTCAACTTAGATCTCAAGTCAGTTGGAGCACCTAGTTAACTTGCTCCAGATATTGGACAGCAACCCCCACAATCATCATCAAAGATACAGCAAATTTGCAGACAACAGAAGATGATAAAAGCATGCGCCTTTCATCTGGAAACGATCCCTGTGCTCCCAGGCCCCCCACCCCGGTTGCATGCATTGTTTGCCAAGCATCAATTACACATGCTTGCCCTCTTCTGTTTGAAATGAACAAATGCCAAGATTTCACTTTATTCTTCTATTTTGAGCCAAATGCCTGTTAGTGTCCAATGATAGCAGCAGAGAAGATTCTATGTGTGTGTGTGTGTGTCTTTTCTGATTTCCGTATGAATTCAGCTGTCTAACTCCAAGGAATCGTGGACGATTCTTCTTGGACTTCCCCATCTTCTTCTTATATTGCTTCAGTCTCCAGATTCCACACACAATTAGAGCATGGTGGATACTGGATTTTTGAAGCTGATACGAAAGTTGTTATTTCAAATTAAAACAAAGAACCAGCACCACAGTGTAGGAAGTATAACTGGCAGACTTACATTCCATGCAACAGTAATTGGATACTGCCAGCCAATTGTTGAAGATTCAGAGGCAGTCCACACAGCAAAATGGAAATGTTAAAATACATGCAGTCGTGTACTCATAACACAAGTTCAAATCCCAGGATTGACTGAGAAAAATTCTTCTTGAATTACACATCTTTAAAACTGAGATATTTGTTTTTTGCTTTACATCTCATGATGTTGTCTGTCACTGGTGAATACCAGCTGATATATAATTAAAAAACGTTTCATAAATCTAACATGGCAAAAGTGATTTCTTGTTCTGAACATTTGCCCCATGCAGAATAGCATGTAGAAAGTATTAGGTTAGTAAAGTTTTTGTCTTAAAAATCTGGTGGATAGACATTTACATTAAAGATCTTGTTTCCTTTTCATTTTTGCACTGAAAATACAGGTTACAGGACACAGTGCTGCTGACTCATTTAGGTCAAACTTATATTATACAGTTAGCCATTAGTATTTTACATCCTTAATTCATGTTTTAAAGATTAAAGTATGACTGAAGGCAGAATATGGGCGTTAAAGGTATGATTTCCATTGTTGAAAATGAGTGCAGTCGATAAAAAAACTTACAAACCTAACAAACTGTTTTTTGGAAAATTCTGATTCGGAGATAGAACTGCACCCCAAGGTGTTAGGATCCTGTTTTCTGTCTCCCCTGCCCTTTCTCCCTCCTGTGCTGTCTCCCTCTACCTGCCAGACCTGTTCTCCCAGGTCTCTGTCCCGCTCCTGCTCCCTGCTCCACCTGGTTGTCTTCACTGGACCCCACCCCGGTCCTAGCTTCCCGCTAGTCCCCTTTTCCCCGTCCTTGCTCGTATCCGTTGGTGTTAATAAACCCATCTGTCTTCCAACCACCCAGTTGTTCTTTGTCTGCATTGTGGGTTCAGCCGGTCTAGTTCCGCACTACACAAGGTACCATTTGTCTGTCAGGCCCATGTACCACTGTGGTTTAGTGTTCTTTGCTGATATGTGTGTAAGCTGCCCATTAATATCCTTTTTGGTATCACCAAAAAAAAGCCTTTGAACAATCAAGTTAAGTCACTAAGTAAGACATGTTGCTTATCGCCAACCAAGATAAACATACATTACAGCATGTTCTACAGTAACTATCAAATAATGACTCTGTAAATCACATAATAATGGGTAATGCCAAAGGAGCTGCAATGACCCAGACCATGTGAGATGTGATATAAGATTACCAAAAAGTTCCCTCCTTGTACTCTGGCACTAGCAACAAGTTATTCGTAATGGTAAAGCAACTGTGGGGAAGCTCTTAAGAGTTGTTGATTGATTGATTAAAGGGTGATGGCAAGGGTACCAGTGCAACAAATGTGATGGCGAAATGCAGCATTTCCTGTGGTTTCACATCAATCGTCCACACATTTGGCCATCACACATCTGAGGTTTAATCAACAACATTCCACAATCTAACCACATTTTGAAACAATGCGAAAGGTTGCACTACAGTGTTGACGGGTGTTTGTGTGAGTGCATTTCAATTAGGCTTGTACTGCATGTTCACATCTTAATGCGACTCATATTGAATTTAAGAAGGTTCTATAAATGAGCTTAAGTTGAATGACATTTTCCAAGCAACAAATCCACCAAACGATCAGTGTGAGACAAGGGAGGCTTATTAAAATCAGTGATATGAGTTAAGCCCCATCAGGTGGAGCACGTTGTTTGGAACACCGACGAAGAAACCTCCCCCTCAACCAGCAATGACATTTAGCTGTGAATTAACAGTACAGCTCATAAAATGAATTTGCTTTCGATCAAATGCTCTGACGCCCATATTTCAGGGGTGCAGAGATAAGGTCAACTGTCACAGAGGAATGTTTGCCGAATAAAAATTGATGCATAACAAGCTGGAAATCGGGTTGAAAGTGGGCTTTTCTCCTGCCTGCACGCTGCAGACCCTGACCTTTACTTTACTCAATTTAATATAGTTCAGCTGATATGTGTGTTTGTTCTATTCTGCCAAATTGAGAGAAGGCCCCCTTGGTTACCGTATGTTGCAGTCTTTCATCTGATTTTTTTATTCCTCTTTTTTATTTTGTTGCAGCGGTAGCACACTGACTGAATTTGCTTTTTGATTCCTTTTCCCAGCTGCACCCTTTTTTTTCCTTTATGACAGCTCTTATTTTTTACAGGGCTAGATCTCACTTGTGCTTGCTTCATTTTTTTTTTTTTCTTTCCGTCTTTTTTTCTTTGGATTAGAGTGGGTCGAGGGAGATAAAACAGTGGTGTTGGGCAAGTCTCAGTGTGCTAAATGTACATTCGAACTCCTGAGCTCTTTTGCCAATTAGCACGATACAGCAGTCCCAGCAGTGTGTGTGTGTGTGTGTGTAAAAGACTGCATGTGTGAGGTTGTGAATCTGTGTTTTCATATGTGTGTACTCTCAGTGGTGTGAGCTACACAAGCAAAATGCATGTGTGTGTATGTGAGCACTGTGTTGCACCGCGCTCTGCACCTCAGTATCATGCAACAGGGGTCAAAAGGAGTGAAAGCGATACATTTGTCAAAGCAGATTAGCACTGTCGACACCCACAGCACAGCGTGAACAGGTTGTCACAGCCTGATGGCACCAAAGGGAGGTAGGCATTACCTGATTGGCTGCTGATGTATTATTTTCCTCAGAATGTAGGAGAGGAAAATATATTTGTGGATGTCCCTTATGCTCCCAATCCGACAATGTACTACACTTTATGTGGTAATTTAAAATGGACTGTCAGTGTATATCACAATGAGGGCCATGGAAGAGCACACGGCTACACCAACTGGCTAGGTATAAATATAAATCAAGTTACAACAACGATTCCTCAGTGTCATCATTAGGAAACTATTCTCACATTACTGACCCATAAAGTATTACAGTTACCGCTAAAGTTATTACATGTTATCCTATGAGGAAGATGAATGTTTGTCCCAAATTCCATGGCAATCTATCTAATAGAGATGCCCTGAGCCAACATTGTTGCGCTGCGGTGGCACTAGTAAAGGGATCACCGAGCTCATAATTAATCACTTTACCATTACATTAATAAAAGAGATAGGAGGAAAGAGAAGGAAAAAAGAGATGAATAAAAACAAGATTGAATTATTTTCGAATGTGTTTTACTGAACACGGTCAAATTATAAAACACAGTGATATAACCACTGCATGATAAACTACAGGACAAATAATATTGAGAGTGAAGGATGTGCCCTGTTACAATCAGTGAATGTTCTGTTATATCTTTCGCTAAAGAAAACTGCTAATAACAACTTAAACATCAAATATGAGAGAAATAGCAAATGTGGATTGTTTCACCCTAACTGACCACTCAGAATGTAAAAATATGAAAATAGGTAGAAGAAAAGAATATCATCCAGATCAAACACTGTGCATACATTAAGGACATCTTAGTGGATAGGGACAGTGACGTCGCTGTCGTTATGTTGTGATGGACGTAATCCAAATTGATTGGAAATGCCTCCTGAGACCATTTAAATCACAGATTTTATCCTGTAATCCTGGGAATTTATTATCTTTATGGAGTAACCTCATCATCTATTTTCCATCTATGAGAGACTGTCTCACAAATGGGCTTTAGATTTTTCTCATTTGCATTTTAGTAATAACACAAAAACACACAAAAGCATTAACAAACATGTAGTTTTACTGGATTTTCAGTAGACAACTCACTTGGAATGGACCATTACATGAATGTAGAATATCTACGGTGTTTAAGTGTTGAAGGTACTTGAAGATGTTTCCCATCCTCCCATCCAAGAGGCTTCTTCAGTTCTAACTTACTGGTAGGGAGGTCAGGCATATTAACACTGTTAGGGTTGTTAGGCCCTGGGTGGGCCCTATATGGATCGTTGCCCAGTTATCATGTGAGTCGTTCAGTCGCATGAGTCATGGTGTGAATGGGTGTTCAGTCACCCCCCTGTAACAATGGTACGTTTTCAACCAGCTTTCTATCATTACATTGTTGATAGAAAAAGCGAATGATCAGTATTTAACTTTACTCCTACGGCTATTGTTTGATTGAATTACTGACTTAACAGTAAAATAATAGTAATAACATTATTGGTAAGTCAGCTATCCAGCTGAACAACAGCCCTAGAGCAGCCCTACAGCAGCAGCAGCAGCAGCAGCAGTAGCAGCGTTAGCTTAGCTTTCATACGAGTAGTGTGGCAGCAGCATGGTGGCAAAAAAAGAACAGAGCACTGATGGCTTCCGTATGCTGCCTTGATGAAAAGGGTACATCGGATGTGCGTTGCAGTGACAAAAGAGAAGACATGTGACTGTAGCGGTAGACACAAACTAGCAAGCAGGCCTCATTTTCTAAAACATAAGAGTGACCAACCCTACGTCAAAATATAATACATTTCATGCATGTGCGTTGTGTACAGTGCTAGAGTCACACCACGCTTAGCTAGGCTTAGCATAACGAATAGAATCAGGGGGAAAGAGCTTGACAGGCACCATCTGGGGGCAAAAAAATGGTCCTGCCAATACGTGTAAAGCTGTGCAGCATCTCCTGTAACAGTGCAGGTTGCCTGATTCAATTGGTGAGTGCAGGTTTATTGTTTTGGTCTTTGCAGGCATCATCCTATCAAGCCTGGGGACCTCAATGCGAAGGAAAGACAATGCAGTCGCTGCACTGCACCTGGTTGTTGTTAACCATAAAAGACCGTGGAACACTGCCTAAAACCACAATTTGTTGCTTTCTGGTTTTTGTTGAGGTACTATTTATTTATTTATTTATTTATTCCAATGCTGAGCTTTCCCTTCATGGAACGCTTTTACATGTACAGAAAGTGTTGCATTTGACATTTTTTACAACATCCAAAGTAGTTGTAACATTTAGTTTGGGATGACACACAGATTTGCAGCACCCATGAAACCCCCCACCCCCACCCCCCCCACAGACACTTTGGTCCAATCCTATCATCTCTTGGCACTCCATTACTATTCCTGAGGTCTGTGAATATTTGTTAGGCATGGTAAAATGGAACAATCCTCAGGAGGTAAAGAAAGCCTGACATGGTGTGATTGCCAAATGACAAACTTTTGATGGCTCAGAGAAAAATGAAATTACCTCACTGACATCTTGAAAGATTACTCCTTCCCTCTTCCACACACGTTCAGACCCTTGTTTCGCACCCACCCGTATCAGTTACAGCACATGGACACGGAGGAGAGCTATGAGGACATAAATATATAAATATTGAAATAAAAGCAGAATCAAAATGCAGAAGCGCCCTGATTCCACCTCTGAGCCCTCGTCTGTGCCAAAGAAATGGATGCCAAGACATTAATTTTCATGATGTCAGCAACCCGGGGGGAGGAGTAGCAGGCAAGTCATCAGTGGTGGCTGATTACCGCTGTTTGTGTGTGTGTGTGTGTTTTTGTGTGTTTCTGCCTCAGTTTCACCGCCTCGCCAAGATATCATCATCTCAGACGGTCTAAGAGGTTGTTTAACTTTCCCGTTTTAACCCAGCGGAAGGCAGGTGGCATGTACGGCAACATATCAGCTTATACTCCAGGAAAGAGACGCTGTGCTATTAAAATGAGAGATGCAAATGTAGGTATTAGTAGTAGTAGTGTGGCACGTGTTTTTGAATGGTAAAATATATGCTGTGATCTCAGTGGCAATAACTGATTTATTGTGGTATAATCACAAACCAATTACAATCATTATTGACTGAAAAAAAAAAGTTCTATTTTCAGTGCAGTAAAGTTCAGCACGGAGTGTTGATGGATAGAGCTGTGAAAATACGTGCTATGGGAAGTTAATTAAAAATAATCAGCTGCAACAACGAGCACAGTGAGTTATACCTTTAGCTTATTCTTCCTCCACCAGACATTAGCTACTCATATCATAAACCTCATGAGGGCTTAAATGAGATCCATCAACGTCCACACAACCAAATAGTTTTTTAGTTGAGGTCATCTAAGGAAAAACACTCATTCTGTCTTCCTAAAAACAGGAGTGTGTCGCGTTCAGTTGGCACGACATTACTAAGTTTATTATCACAGGTCCTATGTAAAATTCTTGTGTTGTCTCATGTAATTCCTTATTATCTTCATACCATCAGCCATCAGACTGCACAACACCGCAGCACCTCCTAACGGCAGAGACTGTTACCATGGTTTATCGTAACCTTCAATTGCTCATTTTTGTATATTTGCACTATCAATAGCTCATTTTTGTATATTTGCTCTATTTACCTGTGTACATTTTGTATATTTGCATTATTTTCACTGGAATTTCTCACTGTACATTTTCTCCCCTTTGGGGGATGAATAAAGGTGCATCTTAATCTTATTGTCAGAATATATCTGGTAGGGTTTATAATGAGTTTAACTTACTTTGTATTCTTATATCTCATGTCACTATAATTAAAAATAAGTCCTAAGGTGACTTTTTATGCATTCATCTAAATAAAGATTTGTCCTGTAGTAACATAGGTTTCTGTGTTTCTGTTGTAGTCTGCTGTTCTTGTAATTTGCACTAACATATACATATGCACATAAATAGCTATACATTAGAAAGCCAAAGATAGTATTAAGTAAAACTAACATGACCATTAGGTGTTGATACAACTATTTCTCTATAAATATATTTGTATACTAAAACAGGGGGGTGCCATGCCAATGTTGACACTATAGCTTAATTTGCAAACTATTGTTTGCCATATTCAGAGTGATTACTCAATTTCTGAGTCTGTTGGTTCAGTTTGAGTTCACATCACCTCTAGTTTACATTATATTTTCTCCCCATGCACCACCATTTGCAAATAGCGCAAAATAAATTGAGTATTTGCTGATTCATCCAAAGTTGTGTTAAGAGGTGAGTGGCCAACCAATCACACACCAAGAGTCATAAAACTCACACCCTTGCAACACCATGCAAACAATCAAACGCAAACACAGAATTCCAGCACATCAGTTTCATGAGTGTTGATGTAACGTTATTGTTTCTCAATGCTAGATGGATATTTTGAACATCTGGGCCTACTCCTCTTGCTGAAGTCTTTACCTCGTGCTTGCAGAGCTCGGCACCTTTGGGGAACGCCTGGTCTGCATTAGCACTACAGTGAAGCGAAACAGCCCTAGCAATTAGAAGTCCCGACAGAAGACAAGCAAAGCCCGGTAGATTAGCAAAAAATGTTTCTATGATCGAGAGAAAATAAAAATCCTGAATTAGAAATGTTATGTGCTCATTCTTCATGTTTGCACTTGGCTTTATCCATCTGCCATGATGTTAAAATGATGTTGATGCATGATGATGATGAATTAGTAAAACTACGGAAAGCTATGTTGCAAATTGCCATGGCAGTTCCAAAAGCAATTAATTTTTGTCTCGATGTTGTTACAATTTGATTGGTGCCCAGGTGCTTGGTTTTGTTCCAATAATTCAATGATACTGACGTGCATATACGGGTGATGGGGCAAAGGTGTTTATAGCCGCACACAAAAGCAGACAGAAAGCCTGTTCTAGTATCAAGAGGGTGAGAGGCAATGAATCATGCAAATTGGGAAAATAACAGCACACCACTTTTGGTAGTCTTTCCTTGAGGGCATTCATGGTTTTGCGCACATGAAAAGTGACAGAAGTAGCTGTAATAAGAAAATCAAAAGAAAGCTTAAAAGAGAAGTTCAAACCCTGCATGCTTTAAATTGGTGCCTGACTGCCAGATTGCCCATTATGAAAAATTAAAAAGAAAAAAGTTTGAGCTGAGTGAGACGTTGCAGTGCCTCAGCCACTTCCAGTATCTGATGAAGACCATGAGGTGCGACTTAATGCCTGGAAAGAGCTTGTTTGTGGACCTTTGAGATTATTTTGTTGAAGTACTCTTCCCAAGGTCAAAATAGAGCTTTTGTGGTTAAAGAAATTGTGATTCAAAATGAAATAAAAGTGACAGGAGTTTGTAAATACAGGAGCCGCATTTACATGTGCGCCACCAGATTGGCCACCATCATGTTATGCTTATTGATGGATGGAGAGCTGACTTTTAAATGAAAATACCATGGATTACAGTCAGATGTCACAAATGCTGGATCCTAAGTTTACCAAAATGCATTTCTGTAGTTTCCAAACCAAGCTGAGACATCCCTGATGTCATCCCTTGCGTTATTTACTCAGACTTTAGAGGTCTCCCTCACACTTCTTCGTCTTCTACATAGTTGGTGGAGACCCAGGTATCCCATGCAGTGAAATGAAATGGATGTAAAAAGAAATGTGATCAAAAGTTTATGAGTAATATGTTGGAAAAGATGCTGGGGTTAATTGGGTGAGTCAGTGAAAAAATAGACAAAGTTTTAAAAGTCTGAATATCCAGTTGAGTGACTGTGGATATACATGTGAAGTATGCATCATGGATCTGTGCAGTGCTCCCTCTCATCGCTCCAGGCAGGTACCTGTGTGCTGGTTAGAAAAAAGGAAAAATATATTCCCTTTTGGGTTCAGCAGGTACTGAAATGATTTGATTTCAGGGGCGTGAAATATTTGCATTTCAACCATGCCTGAGCACGGACCTCGACTTAATGTATTCAGTCTCCACTGATCTGGGAGAGTAGCTGCTCCAAACCCAGAATATTGAGCGGTTTCACACCAAAGACTAGTCAAATAGAAAGAGTGTATGGAAACACAGGAACGATTTCCCTCGCTTCTGTCTCTCTCGCTCTCACTCTGAAAGCCTGTTGAATGACACTGTGACAAAGCAGCCCTATGTGTTTGTCTGAGAGGGGACTCAGAGTTAGGGACATGACAAGCTAGGCAGAGGGAGGATGACAACAGTACTGAAAGCAACACTAGCCGATTGTAAGTGGGAATGCAGGGTGGAAAAATGAACCATTATTCTTCCTGCCTAAAGACAGGTTTGCCTGTTTTTCAGTTCATCTGCAGCTGTAAGGCAGGTAAGAGGGGCTCCAATTTTACAATGCGAATAGCTATTAATAGATAATATTCAGGCAGCCGACTCAAAATCATCTTTGATTAGTAAAGATTCAAATCTTGCAATTTTTTTTCCTAATTGCTCTGCCGATTAAAATGCCTTTTAACAAGATCATCTGGGGTGGCATTAACTGTCTCTGGCAAGTCATTAAAGCCAAAGTGAAGTGCCTCTGGGCCGCTTTTAATAAATGTTAGCTTGTCATGGTCACTAAGAGCGCTAAAGATTATAAATTCCCCCTCCTCAGTATTTGTTATACCGCCTTTTGCCTTGTGTCCCGACTGTGCAAATGGCCAGCCAACACTGAAAAAAGAGATGGTTGATTGTTAAATTTATGAAGTTGGAATATATGACACAATTAGTTTATATTTCTCCTTCATGCATATTTCAATTCTGCAGAACTCTCTTAATCTTGAGGGATATAAAGTACACTGGTCTCAATCGTGTGAAGTGAATGACAGAAGTTTTGTTTGTTTGGTTCAAAATGAAAATCCCCACCTCCTAGTAAAAGGCTCAACAACAGCCAAGAACCATTACACACTATTTTTCATCTCTGACAATTTTTAGGAAATTGTTGGCCAGTTTGTCTGCCAGTGAGCAACTTTAGCAGATTAACTTTGAGACATCGGCTAGCCATGCTAAT
The DNA here is from genome assembly GCF_042242105.1 of Pempheris klunzingeri. NCBI lineage: Eukaryota > Metazoa > Chordata > Actinopteri > Acropomatiformes > Pempheridae > Pempheris > Pempheris klunzingeri. The sequence continues at coordinate 5,485,792 of NC_092021.1, read as the reverse complement.
GTTAGCCCTCAAACATATTTTACAACCTCATCTGGAGCACTCAAACATATTTTACGATCTTATCTGTTGATGTTAATGTTTCACAACGATGCACAAAAGATGTTATTTTGGTGTTTATGGAATAGTCTAACAATTTTTTTTTTTTTCTTGCAAGATAGGATCAATTACAGGCAGACAGCTCATAATCAATTGGAGATGCATGAGGCAAAATGTTTGATCACAGGTGACAGCAGAGGAGCGAGTCTCTTAAATGACACTTGACTGTTTCATGTCATTTACATTGAGTGGTGCTCCAATGGCTCTGTGGCAGTGGTAAGCGGTATTGAAATTTATTTTTTAGCATGTCTATGGGCAGTCCGCTGGCTGGCAGCTTTGTGGTTTAACCCTTGAACCTCCACGTGCTTGCGTGGTTCCTCCCACAGTCTAAAGACATGCAAGTTACGTTAATTGGTGCCTCTAAGTTGCCTGCAGGAGTGAGTGTAACCGGGAATTGGTTTCTGTATATGTCGGCCCTGTGATTGACTGGCAGCCGGTCCTGGGCCCAATGTCAACTGGAACTCAAAGAATCAAAGACTCATCATGATCTGTTACCAATGTGGAACATAATTGCTCCCTCCATTGCACTGATGGCGGACATATATTTTGCATTGTAAAGGCTTTGGACATGCACTTTAGTTCATCTCACACAGAAAATATCTTTTGTATGTACCTCCCTCCTGCCTTTTAAGGTTTGTTACAGTGATATACAGTGTACCTTCTAGGCTCTAACTTTGAAGGATATTCATTTTGCTGTCCTGATATTGTGCTGGTGACAGCTATCCATCTAGCTATTCATCTATCCATCCACAGTACCTTTCCCTTCCATCAATGGAGTGTGGAGGGATGCATTTGTTTCAACTGTTATTACAATTTTGAATTCAGGCTCTAGGTAAAGTTCAACAGTCTTCTCTGGCTAAATACATGTCGTCATCTGTGCAAGAAACGCATTTGTGAAATTTGATGAGTGTAGCGAAGTCAGTCATTGAGGAAAAAATGCTGGAGATATCTTACACAGCAAAATGTATTGATGCTCTGCGTAGGAGAAATGAGACTCAGCATGAACACCCTGATTCTGAAAGGGTGCCTCTAGATGTGCCCTATTTTACTCTATTACCAAATGTTGTTACTTTTTCTGTATTTCTGTATAAGAGTATGTGCAAACATTCTATTGGTTAACTAAGTCCAAACAAGGAGCTCGGACCATCCATGTTACCCTTAGGTCACGTTGTATGAATCTCCAGATCATTGTGATCATGTTTATTTAAGTGTGACCCCCCCCCCCGCGACCCAACTGCAACCATGGGTGACCAAATCCCAAAAACTCTCTCACAATTGCCATATTTGCTTTATAAATGTACAGTATACAGTAGTAATAATGTACTTCACTGTGTAGATAAATAAAGCATGCCAAAGCTTTGTACATCATGAGACCCCCTTGAGCAGATTAGGCTGACTGAACATGAAAACATTGCATATGCAATAAATGAAGATGTCTATAATCTGACAGATAGGCCTTTAAGTTGATGTAAAAAAAAAAGTCATGTTCATTTAAAAAAACAAGCTTTCCGTATATTGAACGTGAATAAGTCATCTTCATTAAACATGATATTAACATGAGCATAAATACATATTACATACATATTTTTTTCATGTTAATCAAACAAATTTTTTTTAAATTCAGTGAAGCAGCACTGGTTGAGTGGTCTATGGCCTGCTTTGTCAACTCACACACTCTCATACACAATCATAAATGTCAACTATATGTAAATCATATCCCCACTGTGAAATGTAGTGGAGTAACTCAGTTAAAAGGTGAAATTATAGGCCTACTTTGATGAAAAAATATATATCAACATATTTGTGTTTAGAAGGGAAATATACACAAAACTGGGTTTATAAACAGGTGTGATGCTGATATTAACAATGTTTACTGTCACAAAGAGTAGCAATCATAACACTTTTCTGTCATTCTAAATCAGTTTACACACCTTATGTCAATTGAATGAGATGAAAATGAAAAGAAGGGGAAAAAAATAAAAAAATTCAAAAATCCAGAAAGGACAAAAATGTGTGGGGACCATTTCCACAAAATAGCGGCTTCCAAGCTGAGCTGGATCTCTGCGGAGAATTAGTTTTTGTTACAAACTCTGAGGCCGATTGCACAAAACACCTTGAACAAAAATTTTTTCCATGAAATCCAATTTCAGGTTACCTTAAAATAAAGACGGTTGCACAAAACACCCTATTCTCCTAAAGTTTCTCTTCAAATGTTCACTTGCACATTTATTTGCAAAATGGAAGGAAGAGCACAGCTGCAGAATGCAAAGTGATCCAACTCAACAGTTACCATGAAATCAGTTGCTCATGATTAAGCTCATCCCCAGGGTTCTCCCGGGCACTGATCCTCTTCTCAGTCGTGCTCATTTTCTTCATTTATTGCCATTAACTTGGACATGTTGATGCTGAGATGGGAGTAAGGTAAGTTTTTTTTTTAACTTTGGCTGCTAAGGTGTTTTGTGAAATGGCTTAAGGGATTTCCTAAGTAGAAGACCAAGAGAAAACTAGTCTTATTACGTGCTTTCTTTTAATTGTATTCCTCCAGAAGTATGAGTCTAATCATTTCCTCCTCTGACCAATTCGTTTTTTGGCTTCTTTTCTTCCATTTTCTGACTATTGGCCAACTTTGTGAGGTTACAAGAGGTGAGGCAATAACGGTTACCACAAGCGCAAGTGCAGGCAAATAAATGGTCTCCATGGAATCTGTAAAATTTTACAGCTGCAAAATATTTTTCAGTGCAGTAAAATTCTTAGTGTTTTCCTTAAGCAATACCAGGCTTACACTACAAGAGTTATAAAAGCCTCATGAGCTACACTGTTTACCGTTGTAGTTGCTCCGGGACTTCTTGTATGATAGGTAATATCATTGGCTATTGTGGTCCCACTCCAAAAGTAGTAACATAATCATTTATATTTTAAATTCTAAATATCAAACATGTTGCCCTGATAAGTCTACAAGCAGATTGGGAGGTTTAAGATTAGATCTGTAAACCCCTAACAGTACCAGATCATTTGGGTCAAACATTGGAACCAACCAAGGTCCCTGACCAAATTTCTTCTCTGATTGTTGGTAGGGGTGAACCGTAGATACATCAACCTAAGACTCGTGTAATATGAGCCAACCTTAAGAAACCTTTTAATGGATTATATGCAACACTCTTAAATAAGTCCTTCAGCTTAGGAGAACTTTAAATTACATATTTAAGCAGAAAACTTAAAATATTTTGTGCAACTGGCCCTGAACATTATGATCAAAGTGGGCTGGAACAATCTGGAATTGGGCCAGGGCTGTCTAGGCATTGCTTTAGCACAGTGACCGATTATAAGGAGCCCGATTCTGTGCTTCTGTGCCTTTTTGTTTGGTCAGGTGCACGGAAATGGAAAGCGAGAAAACAGTGAGAGAGATAATCGATAAGGATAACTGTGTCCTCCACATTACAAATCCCACTTTTATCTCTAGTGGCCTATTCCAACAAGTGCATGAAAAAATGAACAAGGCCAAGGTATGAAAATATAAACATGGGACTGTATGATGTATTCATCACTTTTTTGCTTTCCATCTCTGGTGCCTCAGAATGGTGCAGTAGAACTCAGCATTGACAGTCTAACAAGTGGTCAGTTAGTTCATGTGTTTTATGTATTTTCTGTTTTATTGTGGTGTTCAACTTTTCCCTCTCATTTCAGGTCCCTTGAATTCCTGCCCTTATACGTTTCCCACTCCTGTGTTTGTCTGCCCCACCCTGATTGTTTCCACCTGTGCTCCCTTCCCTGATGTATATATTGTCTGCATTTTCCCCTGTCCTGTGCCAGATCGTCTGGTGCCTTGAGTCGAGCATTCCAGCAATCTAGTCAGTGTTATTATTTTGCTGAGGGTTTTTGAGTCTGGCCAGGTAGTATTTATAGTAAGTATTTTTGGTCATGTCTGTCTGTTGTTGCTTTGTTGTCCTAATACAACAATAAACTGCACCTTTTTACCATTTGCCTCTCGTCAAGCATTTCACTCAATCAGTCTATATTCATATAGCACCAGTTCAAACATAACAAGTGTTATCTCAAGCCCTTTTTCTATAAAGAGCAGCTCTAGACCAAACTCTTTAATTAAGAGAGAGACCCAACAATGCACAACAACACCCATAATAACAGCAACTACATTACTGACAAGATGATATGACTGATAATGAGCACTATGGTAACAGTGAATGACATGGCAATGGTTAATATATGAATAATAATAACATGACAAATACTGACAAAAGGTGGCAGCGGCCGACGATCCACAGCAGTGATTAATTGAAGCCAGAGAACCACAGCCAGGAGAACCGTGACCAATGTTGGGTCCACCAAAAATGGTGAAGACTACATGTTTCTTTGTCTTTTGAACAAAGGGCTCCCTCTCTGAACCCAGAGTCCTTTAATCCCCCACTTCTCCTCTGGACCCCTGAGGGTCCAGCTCTGTTTTGCTCTCTCTGACTTCTGACGTCTTGTCTTGGACCTCCAGCTCCAGCCTGAGTGTGGCCTGTACCAAGCAGACCACCTTTTCCGTGGCAGCGACACAAAGCCCTGCCTGAACCAAGTTTCTCAGCGCCAGCAGGTATGACCTGAAGTCTGCCAGCTGACCTACAAAGCAACAGGAGCACACCAGCAAGATCGACCAGATTCCTCCAGCGGCAGCCGGGACAGCAATGACAAGAACCACAACCAGCTGGTTTCTTCCAGCCTGGCATATCAACAGATTGGCTAGATAAGAATCAACACACCGAAGGACCCTTCTTCTTCCCTTTGGAGTACTGGTACCAAACTCTAACTGGGCATATACAGTATATAGCATAGCGTAACTGTATACACGGCTTAGCAATGATTTAACTTTGTTAATGCATTGGTTTTGATTTGTTTTCATGTTCATTGAGTTTGATTATTGTGATGTGTTGTAGTTTACTGTGCAGCCATAAAGTTAAGTTGATGTTAGTTTGCTCACTCAGTCAGGGTCTTGCATGCAACTAACCATCCTCTCCTAACCTGACACCTTTCATCCTACACACTTACACAAGCAAAGCTAAGCTAACACATATGGCTTTCCTTTGTCTACCTCTGACCTACTCACCAAGGGGTCTGGTGGCCATTTTGTAAGGAGACACACACACACACACACACACACACTCCCCATTGTCGGTTACCTAGTCACACTTAGTTTGATTGTTTGCATGTTAGACTCTGTTATGTTTCAATAAATGTTTTAATACACATGCTGTCTTCTTTAATATTGCAATAGAGTGAATACTGCCAACCTACTCTGTCAAGAACTCCGAAATTCTACCAAACTGATAGTTTAGTTATTTTAATGAGACTGAATCAGTTAAATTAAATATTTTTCCTCGTTTAACCAGATCGTGCCCCAATCGAGGTTGACAAGGTCAATATAATTATTCATTATCTCTGATAATAATTATTTCCGATAGCCAAATTGAACCAGAAATGGTGCAAACCCCAAAATTTATTTGGTGCCACTGTGTAACGCAGAGTACTGAGCACAACATCCTGATCCACAGGAATATGAGAGAGATGAGAAAAGCACAAAAAGGCTCCGGGGAAGATACCAAGTTAGTAACAGACATTAAAGGGACAAGAAGCATAGAGATGGAGAGGAAGAGGAGGAGAGAGGAGCCCAGTGCATTTGGGTCCGACTTCTTGGGTGTGCTTCTGGTTATAATATCATGTTGATCAAGCGATATAACTTGGAAGACTCGCTCACAAATGTTATTGCTTTCACATTGTTTTATGCACATTATTGTACTGTCCTCGGTTCGTTTGCAACTGTAACAACCTTCAAGACTCCTAGCCTGCATCTGTAAAATGCCCTGCTCTGCAAGCATCTATACAAGGCCTTTTCAAGAGAAATGTACAATAGGGTAAAAGGTAGGTATCCTCATTAAAAATGTTTGTAATGTATATATTGATGGAAAAATAATAGATGCCACTCAGATTTTTATCAGATCTGTAATATCTGTATTGGTATTGGCATCATAAATCCAGTGTTGTTTGAAGCAAGTGCATATTCCTACATGCACATTCCGAAACCCATATTTCTAAATACAATATGACATGGCAGAGAACCTGCCACTTAATAGCACCCATTTGCAATTGTAACTATCATGTAAGCACTATAACAAGCTATTTTTGCTTGTTCAGTCAAACAACTCATTTTCCACTACAATCCAAACAACGTGTTCCTATTTAATAGCAGTTGCATCTGAAAGGTGGATATTTCAAAGTCTGAAATTGCGTGCGAAAGATGTGAACTCACAAAAGCACTGAAATATTGATTCCTCTTGATTGTTACACAGGTTATTTAGCAAGGATTCGTTTTCTGATTCAAGAACATGCTTTTTGGTTCTATCTAAACATACACTAAATCATACAGTGATCAGTGTTTTGAGTTCCTATTTTACATAGCAGTAACAGTGGATGCAAGGATGGGAAATAGGACAAACTTCAAGGTTGAAAAGTGGTTGAGAGGAAGGATTGCTGCTGCTGTATTTGACTTCTAAACTCCTGTTCCACTGTTTGATACTGCTGTCCATGGGAGTGTTTTTTTTTTCTATTTACCTGCAGATATAGTATAAAACTAGTAGCTTAAAGGGCTGGACTCTAGCAGTCACCCAAACATTGGGTGATACAAATGGAGCAAGCTCTGCCTTGTCAAATTTAGGACAAAACCTATTGTATTTCATACAAGTGCGGGATCATTTCCAGAGAGTAAAGCATTGTTGCATTGTGTTGAAATAAACAGAATTCTCCCTGCTGATTTTTCCAATACAGAATCATTAAGACTTAACAGGCAGCTTGCTTTGTTGTGCACTTCATGTCATGATTTAGTGTTACTCTATCATGCAAATAATTAAGTTAACATCATGCAATGATTAATTGACCAATGGCTGGAACGTTCACTAGCCGCCAATAAAGTTGTTGATTTCAAAAGGTTTATTAAATGGTGTAGGATGGATGGAGGGATGAGGGATGAGGGATGAAGACTAGGGGGATGAGGGGTGAAGACGAGAGGGATGAGGGATGAAGGGTAGAGGGATGAGGGATGGCAATGGTCTTTTTGACCATACATGCCCCCAAAGAATGGCTGCCATGACGACTGGGTACATTTCACAGCTGGCAGAGGAGGGAGCGAGAGCAGAGGACTCAGAAGGCCGTTAGGCTGAGAACCACCTGCCACCGTAGTAGCCACCGATACCGATGGAAGGGGCTGCGTCTGTGAACAGCTGGATGTCTTCTGGCTTAATGCTAAAGTCATCGTAAACAAAGGAGATGCCGTTCCAGGAGGAGAGGAACTGGTGCCACGGTTTAAGTTCCATCTTACAAGGGTCATCTAGCGAAACGTGGTCATGGAGGAAGAAGGAACTGTGATAGTTTCAAGTGGGTTACACCTGAAACACACCCAGCCTCACTGTTGGGTGTTCTCAGATACAGTGGGGCAAAAAAGTATTTAGTCAGCTACCAATTGTGCAAGTTCTCCCACTTAAAAAGATGAGAGAGGCCTGTAATTTTCATCATAGGTACACTTCAACTATCAGAATGGGGGGAAAGAATCCAGGAAATCACATTGTAGGATTTTTAATGAATTAATTGGTAAATTCCTCGGTAAAATAAGTCTTTGGTCACCTACGAACAAGCAAGATTTCTGGCTCTCACAGACCTGTAACTTCTTCTTTAAGAGGCTCCTCTGTCCTCCACTTGATACCTGTATTAATGGCACCTGTTTGAACTCGTTATCACTATAAAAGACACCTGTCCACAACCTCAAACAGTCACACTCCAAACTCCACTATGGCCAAGACCAGAGAGCTGTCAAAGGACACCAGAAACATAATTGTAGACCTGCACCAGGCTGGGAAGACTGAATCTGCAATAGGTAAGCAGCTTGGTGTGAAGAAATCAACTGTGGGAGCAATTTTTAGAAAATGGAAGACATACAAGACCACTGATAATCTCCCCCGATCTGGGGCTCCACGCAAGATCTCACCCCGTGGGGTCAAAATGATCACAAGAACGGAGAGCAAGTGAACGGACCTAGTGAATGACCTGCAGAGAGCTGGGACCAAAGTAACAAAGGCTACCATCAGTAACACAATAGGCCGCCAGGGACTCAAATCCTGCGGTGCCAGATGTGTCCCCCTGCTTAAGCCAGTACATGTCCAGGCCCGTCTGAAGTTTGCTAGAGAGCATTTGGATGATCCAGAAGAGGATTGGGAGAATGTCATATGGTCAGCTGAAACCAAAATAGAACTTTTTGGTAAAAACTCAACTTGTCGTGTTTGGAGGAGAAAGAATGCTGAGTTGCATTCCAAAGAACACCATACCTACTGTGAAGCATGCTTTGGGGCTGTTTTTCTGCAAAGGGACCAGGACGACTGATCTGTGTAAAGGAAAGAATGAATGGGGCCATGTATCGTGAGATTTTGAGTGAAAACCTCCTTCCATCAGCAAGGGCATTGAAGATGAAATGTGGCTGGGTCTTTCAGCATGACAATGATCCCAAACACACCGGCCGGGCAACGAAGGAGTGGCTTCGTAAGAAGCATTTCAAGGTCCTGGAGTGGCCTAGCCAGTCTCCAGATCTCAACCCCATAGAAAATCTTTGGAGGGAGTTGAAAGTCCCAAAACATCACTGCTCTAGAGGAGATCTGCATGGAGGAATATGCCAAAATACCAGCAACAGTGTGTGAAAACCTTGTGAAGACTTACAGAAAACGTTTGACCTCTGTCATTGCCAACAAAGGGTATATAACAAAGTATTGAGATGAACTTTTGTTATTGACCAAATACTTATTTTCCACCATAATTTGCAAATAAATTCTTTAAAAATCAGACGATGTGATTTTCTGGATTTCTTTTTCTCATTTTGTCTCTCATAGTTGAGGTATACCTATGATGAAAATTACAGGCCTCTCATCTTAAGTGGGAGAACTTGCACAATTGGTGGCTGACTAAATACTTTTTTGCCCCACTGTATGTGCTCCATTTCACCTGAAACCACACCCATCAAATGATGATGCTATTGATGTCACCAGGTCATGTAGTACACCTGTACATCACTGCAGCAATGTGAGAAGTTACGCCACTGAAGATCCACAAAAAACTGTATTTTGAGGGTGCCAGAAGAGTGTGTAATAATGCTGTAGGCCACTGAGAGTTCATTGCCATGGCTTTCCATTACTCAAGCGTGTTGATTTATAATCACACATGCAGGTGTTGCTCCTTTTGTTCTCTCGCCCCATTTCTACTCCCCACTAATTTCAGCATGATAAAAAAGTCGCATTTGGCAGGGATAACCTCAGCAGGGAACGATTCAACTTTGTAGTCACGGCCATGGCCCCATTTTTTTTTTTAATCCCTCCAGACTGTCTTTCCTTTTACCTCCTGGCAAAGAGCATCTCAATATTTCAGCTGTAAGTAAAGAGCTCCAACAGGACCCAGCAGAGAATGAGCCTGGCCTTTATTCAGACGCAAGTTGGGATTGTTTGAGAAAGTCAGCGCTCATATTCCTCACCTGACACAAAGCTGCAGCAACTCTTAGAACAAAAAGCCAACCTCCTCCCCCTCGCAAGTGTGGCACTCAAAGTGACACAGTGGCAATAAAATCCCAGGGGGCCTGAGGTTTCTCAATACAACCACAAAAAAAACGAAAAGAAAAGAAAGTGCTGTTTGATGCTTTCATGATCAATGTTATGTTTCAATGCTACATATTGCAAAGGGAAGAGAGCCTTTTTTTTTTTTACTTTTTGTCTTAGTTTCCAGCATGCTGAAATGTTATTCAGATTGGTCGTGAATGCAGTTGGGTACTTATCTCGGTCTAGCTTCCAAGATGAAAACAATCACCGTTGCCATGACATTCATAGAAATTTGCCTTAGGTTGTTTACCTGTCCTCATAATTAATCTCCATGTAGAAGATGTATGGAAAGGTTACTTCATGTCTCGTTTAAAAAAAAAAAGGAAACAAAAGTTTGCTTGCTGAAATTTCACAGAAGTAGTTATTACTAACATTTCCCCTTTCTCGTGTATTGTTGCACAGCAATGTTTAATCACTCGGGCCTGTTACGTACAGGTTTCATAATTAGCAATTAAAATCACACATATAGCCAGTCTGCGCAGATTGGTATTATTACTATGTTAAAAGAGAGGCAGCTGCATTTCCATTCCAATTCATCATGATTATGTAGTTAGTAAGGCTCCTGTAGAGATTGTAATCTATTTAAAGCTTTTTGATTAGCTGTGTCTGTTTTGTGTACATTTCCACAGTTGCTTAATGCTGACTCTCACTAGCTTTCCTATTAGTTTCCTGTTAACCACCACATTATTCCCTGTTCTTATTAGTGTAATGGTATAACCTGATCACAGGCCTCATGTTACACTATCAAATCCAAAAATATAGAAGCAGCTTTTTTTTGTGTGACAACAATTATATCACATTTCTCTGCCAAGCCTTTCAAAGCCTCATAAAACCACAGCTAACATGATTAGCAAATGACAACTAATTTATCCTTATCCGCTCTATACAACCTCCTCACTTTGCTGAGTCAAATAAGGGGACTCGTCACATATTTTAGCGTGTCAGTCGGCTACAAAGAGAGTGAGTCGCGTAGCAAACTAATCTATTCTGCTTCCGTGGAAAATGATGCAGGACATAACTCACTCTGATGGCGTTCTGCCTCCCTGGGATTGACTAATGGCTTTTTCCTTGAATGCTGAATCAAAGGAAACAAACTGGGGGTGCAAAGTGATGTAAAGATGGCCCTTTGCCAGTCACAGCGAAGCCAAATTTTTGTTGTGTTGACTGCCACTCCATCCTAATGCTGACTGTTAATGCTAATTGCTGTTATTGTGGTATATTCCATCCACAGTTGTTGACTAGACATTACAGTGCCATGCACAGCCACACATACACAAGCGCTAATGTCGTTAACTCAGATGATGGCAGACAGGTCCTCTTTAATTGACGAACGCGCTCCCTCATTCCAAAGAATTGATGCCGGCTTTCATGGTTTTCCCCATCAGAGTTGTCGCGGTTCATGCTGAAAACATGGGCAACGAGTGATGAACAGCAGATGTGAGCTGGGACTCCATTCCTGATGTCAAGTCATGTTCATCCAAAAAATATGCAATTATCCTCTCCACTATCTGCACCCCATTATCATAATTATATTTGTGGCTCTTCCCACTGTAATAACTTGGCACAGGTGCATGAATGATTAACATGCTGCAGGTTTAGAAGACGATTGTGGTAAGGAGTTACAACAGTACTCAGCTCAGAGTGTTTGCTGGAGGTTTTAATAACTTTATAACAATTTTCAAAACACAATTACAAGGTGCTTACAATAGTAATGCAAATCAAACACTAAAGGATGTTGGAATAAAGCCAGGCCGGAGAACAGGAAAGAAAATGTTAAACAGATTGACAGTAAAAACATATTTCATTTTAACCAATCAAAGCAAAAGAGCTCTCCAAACAATAGAACAAAGCAAATAGAATGCAAAGTCTCATAGTGACAAGAATATAAGATTAATTCACTCTGACAACATGAGGGTAAACTAGTCTGGTCATCTTTACTGTCAATGCTTGCCCTTAGGGTAGCTAATTGAACACTTGTGACAAATAGACAAGGTCTTAACACAGTTTTTATGTCTGATGTTAAAGACGCCATGTATAGTTTTGACCACTGCTCGTACTCCAAAGCAATGTTTGTATGAATGGGTGCAATTCACATTCCTACCACAGGCTTCACGATCATTTCCACTGATCCGCAGTTGGTGGAAGTAACATGCAAAGAAGCGTAGCGATTGCGAAAAAAAAAAGAAGAGGTAAGCTAACAAATGCAAACATGGCTGTATTTTTACATGGACGTAAAACGCTGCCCAGGGTTGATTTTCATTTGGTACAATTGGATGAATATCAGCACCTGTACCTTGTTTTCAGTGCGTTACTCTCTCTTTGATAACAGAAATGGAATTTCAGTTGTAAAATAGTCCAAACTTCCTAATTTCAACAATGTTATAAAAAAAAAAAACAACCCATTTTGTTATTTTTTGGGACATTTTAAACACCACATTTAATGTAACCCCTCCCGGCAATAAGTTTCAGGTTTTGAAACGTGTAACTGCTTTCCTTGAATGTGTTGGAAGTTGCAGAGGGTGATCTCTCTCTCTCTCTCTCTCTCTCTCTCTCTCTCTCTCTCTCCCTCTTCCTCTTTGACTTATACTCTGTCACCCAGATACACTCTCAGGTACTGAAAAAAACACTTGATTTACCATTAATTGTTACTTGGTGTGTTACAAAAATCGGTGGGTCATCTGTCTAAGAAAAGATAACAAAAGATGGCTTGAGTTGCAAAAGTTACTGAGGTGCTTTATTTACAAAAAACAGTGAGGAAAACAGCCTTCACACTGACTCCTCGTGAGCTTTGGTGGCCAGAGGCTTATAAATGTTAAGCCCCTCCCCCTAGACCAACCAACCGCTGATCAATCAATTATCTTCCCTTTAAACAATCAACTTCACTGCCAGTTCTTACATGAAGCAAAAATATCACACAAATCATTACTTATAGGCATCACCACTTCCCAGTCAAAGGCCTTAAATATACCCCAACGCTTTGACACACAACTTCATCAGTTAGGTAACATCACCTATAACCCGGTTAGAGATGGTACCTTCCGCCATCAGCACACCTGCACGGGACCTCTGTAGCCTCTATATAAGCTTGCACTATGTATCGGCTCTGTTTCAGACCCTGAAACATGTGCCGTCCACTATCAGTGACAGAGTCTTCGTCACATGGTGGTACCAACTTGATGGTGTTCTATAAACGTCCAGAGTTTCATTTCCAATCCTAAAATTACTTTATGGGTTAGATTCAAAGATTCAAGATTCAAAGTGTTTATTGTCATGTGTACAGTGTAGAAACGGGTTTCCCTGTACAATGAAAATCTTACTTTGCCATCCGCACCGAATGCCAAAGAGTGAAAAAGAAGAGGATAGAATAGAATATAAAACATATAAATATAAACTACTATTGCTAGATATAAATATATTTACATGTGTGCAAAAATACTTAAAATAAAGTACAGTCATTGGAGGTAGTAGTAGTGACTCCTATCGGCTGTTAAGGAGCCTGATGGCGGAGGGAAAGAAGGAGTTCCTGAGTCTGGACGTCCTGCATTTCAGACTCCTGTACCTCCGGCCTGAGGGGAGGAGAGTGAACAGTTTGTGTTGGGGGTGGGTGGGGTCTTTGATGATGGAGGCAGCCCTCCGGTGGACTCTGTAGATGCTCTGCAGAGAGGGCAGGGGAGTCCTGGTGATCTTGAACGCAGTCTTCACCACTCTCTGCAGGCGTTTACGGTCCGTTTACGGGTTAAGCTGCCAACTGTGAATTGCAGCGTGGCCTTTAATGCATCTCACTGCCTCCAATGTTTGCTGTATACAGCCACAATTATTTAAAACTATTTTTAAAGTAATCAACGCTGCCAATATTTTATGATGAAAGTAACACACTGAACACATTGGTTAAACCTCAAGACTACACACTATGCATTTCAACAAACTCTCGTCAGTATGTAAATATGGAGGACTGACTAAAAAAGCTTGATAAACTAAAAACATGAAGTTTTCGGTGGCTTGTCACAATATGCACACTATAAGCAGCAGGTTTACTCTTTTTAGCAGGTTTACTCTTTTTCTTTTTTTCTTTTTCTGTTGACTGACTGGAAAACACATTGAATAACAGAGAGTGGATGTTTAAATGTTCAATTGTAAAAATTTTACTGTGTAGAAATGACAAAATGTTCGTCCAAAAAGCTGTGAGGTCCGCACAAGCAGTGTGTTTAGGGGAGAAGGTGAATTGCCACACTTTTCTCTTTTTTATGCCACAATTGTTTTAACTTCTCCCTCCAAAATCTCTGTTTACAGTTATTAAAACATGCACAGTTTTATTGTCTGGGTTTACAGTCTTGGGAAATGTCTGCAGCAGCATTCCTGTTAGTGTTTCCCACCGTCCCACAGCAGCCCTAATCCTGGCTCAGCACAGCGCTGACTCCTCCCCTGAGGAAAACTGACACAAACAGAGTATTTTCACCCAGAGCTTTAATGATGACTGACTGCAGGTGGCAAATTCTGTTCCTGTCTGCTGCGCCTTGGAGATGGCAATATATTTGATAGGATTTAGTAACTGATCTAATAGTCATGGACAGTGAATGCAAGGTTAGGAAGAAATTAGAATCAGTGGCATTCTCCTTTTTTTTTTAGCTGTCTGACCAATTAGGGAGGGTGCTGAGACTCCACTGTACTGGCCCATTTCATTACATGGATTTATAGGTGGGCAGTCACGCTGACCCCGAGTCTTCCCTCTCTGTTTCATGTGAAATCTGCACTCCCTGTATGTTGGCATGCCAGCACACGTTTGTGAATGATGGCCGAGTGTCAAAACACAATGAAGTGGAAGAATGACTGATATGACCAAAAATTAAAACAGCCTGTGCCACAGCGGAGGGTAACAAAGAAGCGTTGTCTCTTTGTATGTGTCTTATCCTCCTGAAATCACCATGCAGATTTAAAACTGACCACATGCTAGCCACAGTTACATAAAGTTTTGAAGGCCTTTGTGTTCTCTGCTGCTGTCCTTTAACATCTATTGTGGGTCTTTAAGCTCTCTGTGTGATCCTTGGCTGATATACTGAGCTTTTTTAAATTAGACTCCGAGAGATTTAACTCTCTTTGCAACAGCGGCTTGCTGGGAGTGCTGACCTTTAGTTGACATGTACGTGAAATATGTTCGTTAAAGCAGAAGCCCATCTCATTACAATTTCTATACTTCATTCTGTTTCAATTTGTGCTTACTGTCCATCAGAGTGCTGGGTTTTTTTTTTTCCAATTGTCTTTTGTGTCTACTTCTTTCAATAACCCCCTGCTAATAAAGAAGACAGGAGCTGGATAGGTACAGATTAATCCCTGTCCTCAAAACATTCAAAAACATTTATACTCCCTGTCTCGCCCTCCGTGCACTGCCAAGCCAGGATTACTCCCACAAGGAGAAAGGAGCAACTGAGAAGTGGTAGAAGAGGCTTGGCCCAGCAGGATCTGTGTGCACACTGAGGGTTTTCTCGGGGGAGAAAGCTGCCATTGGCCCCGGTGTGCAGGAGATGGGTAGCCCTGCTAACTTTTCCGGCGCTACTCCTCCACAGGAAAAAGGCCATAGTGGGCCAGTTCGCAGCGGGGGTGGGGCAAAGTGGGAGCAGTGTCTCCACGGGGAAGAGTTACTGGAGAAGAAGGAGGCCGAGGAGGCCACTTTGGGTTATGTTCAGGTCATCTCATCTCATTTATATTACATTTATAGCAGTGCTTTCAAAAATAGTGTGTCAATTTACTAATTTAGTCATTTGAAAAATGAACACAGCTGCCTGTGTCATGGTAGTGATCGTCTCAGCATGTGCTGCTATAAATACAGACTTCATTTTCCAGTGTCTGGGAGTGTGTTTCTGCCATAGGTAATGTGTTTCAGTAATCAAGCCAAAAGAAACAGACAAAAACAAAAGAAGAAGAAAGAAGCAGCAGCAGCTTCTTAAAACGTTGCTGCATTTTTGGTCAGTTTTATTCATTTTTTTTGGCTTTATTGCTAAATTTATGAAACCTCATGTCACAGTCACGGCCATGCCTCCAGTGCATCCTTGTGTTTCTATTGTCCTTGTGTGTCTCTCTGTGTACCTGTGCGTGTGAAGACCAGAACAAAACATAGATCTGTTACGGAGCGGTTGGGGTTTTTAGCGCTTATACAAAATGATGCCTATAATTTCACTGGCCTTATTGTTTCGAAATGTCCCTGCCATATAAACATATAGGCCTGGGTTTTGTCATTATTTCTGTTTCCGCATATAAGAAATGTGGTTGTTTCAAGCAAGTCCGTTTTTAAAGCCTTGATGGTTTTATTGGAAAGTTTTTTTTGCAAGATAATAAAGCATCAGTTTTAAGAAAAAAATGTGATTAATATGATTATTGTGATTTAAATCACACATCACTGTATCCAACATTCAATAATTCCTGTCAATTGATCCAAAAAGATTCTAGATAACGTTCAACCTTCATCATAACAACTAACAGCATCAACTATCACATGACACATGACGCGTGGGTGCCTTACATCATGTTCAGGTACAGTAGAGTGGCTAATTGGGAGATACAACCACAATAATTTGATTTTTAAAAAAAAGGATGATTTAAGCTGGAACATTTGCTTGCAATGAGTCTTCGATGATACATTTGAATCAGTATAATTTGTTGTAGAGTTTTAGTGTAATTCCCTCCCTGGAATCGGGGAAATGATTTTCAGTTTCACCAAAACAAAAAGAAAGAAAAACGTGGCATATTGACATTCGCAACAGTTCACCTGTGTCGCCAAACTCACTCCTCTCGTGTTAAATAAGCCGTTGCTCCATGCACACCAATTTGGCATTATGGCCGGTGTGATCCCATCGCAAGGCGGTCACTAGTTTTTGTAATACACTGTTGCCTGTTGACTGTTGAGTTGGAATAATTGTTCAATACCCCCAACTTTGTTAAAGCCTGAATACACAGTTTGCAAAGGTTCATTGTGGTTTAAGTTTCACTGTGATATGTTTGGAAGAGTTTGATCAATAAAGTTGAGAAGATATACACTTTATTTATCAAGAATAAATCACATTGTCACAATCATTTCATGAGAAGAGGTAAAAAACATTTTATTCCAACTTGATGGGCAACGGTGTATGTAACCACATCCACTATTTCTCAACTACACAGCTGCTTCAGCAGTATTGTTTGGCCATTTGGAGGCAGCAGAAAGAAGATTTAAATACAACACTGACTCATTATTATTTTAGACAGTCGATGATGGTGAACTTATTTACACATCCAGCAAATCCGGAGCAACATCAGCATACATTTGTAGCCATGTCTCTCCCAGTTCACTCATTCATTTCCTCTCTTTTTGGTCTTCAAGAACTCATAAATAAATAAATCTGACTCTTAAGCTGTTAAATGTTCTGCTATGTTCAGCAAGTAGCTGCTAACTGTCTGCTTTTTGGTGCTAGGCTGGTAGTGTACGTCGGGTTTATCGGAGGTATTTCGATGAAATGGGTTTGTTGTTTGCACTTGACCTCTTTCACATACATGTACTCATTTTATCCATTGTAAATATAAAGATAATGATTCTAGCAGTCTTAACCAAGCATTTTAACAACCTAAACCTTCATTCACATATTCTAAATTCTTTTCTCCATGGCTGACCGTTGGAAGGCGGTGTCTTTTTTAGGTAAAAAACACATGGTGGTGCCGCTGAGAGCTGTCATATGATCCTCCTGGGAGAATCCTCTCAATATGTAGGCATCTCTTGTAGTGCCATTCCACCCCTGGAAGTCAGAGTGTTGGTATATATAATGTGTGCACTCTCTGGAGGGTATTTCTTCCTCAACACTAAGAAGATCGCTTTATCTTTTATTAAGATATCACAGTGGGAAGAAATCCCTGAGAAAAACTCTGGGAAAGGTCAAGTGCCCGGGAGGGACAGGGAAAAGAAGGCAATTTTTCATCCATGATTGATGATGATCCGCCCGCAAAGCGCCATGGCTCACAGTGTGGAACAAACACAGAGAGGTCACACATGCATGGGGATGAGTGTGAACAACCCTCCTTCACTCCTATGGACCATCACACACACACCACATCACACAATAACATACACAGATTCCAAGAAATGACTTTTTACAGCTTAGAAACCAGAAGGATCAAACAGTAGTCAAACTGCTAGTGGAGAAAACACTCAATAACCTGTGCTGCTCAAAGACATGTAGCAGATTACTGCTATATACATTTAGAATATGAATTATTTTTTATACTGCAGTGGTATAGCACAGCTTTAATGAACACTGTATTCGTAATATTATGAGTCGGTAAATCATTTTATGTTTACATTTGCAGCAGCATGTAGTACTATAGGGTTTACAGGGGCAAGGTTTCTGAGAGAGCTTTTTCACCTGCAGTCAGCACCAGGATTTCACATATTAGCACAAGACAGTAAATCTAAAGCAACAGATATTTGCAGTATTAGGCAAATAGTTCATGCAAAAAGGGTAAGAACCAAACAAATGTTGCCTTTACTTTTTTGGTTCTTTTCTCTTCGATTTGATTCACTGCATTCAGAGAGTGCACAACATGAAAAAATCAAACGCACCCAGTGCCTCAAATTGCCTTTTCTTATGGCACGGCAAGCTTTATCAATGGCATGTCAAGCTGTGATCACATACTTTTCTACCACGGTCTCTAGAAGCGCATAACTGCACTCACCTGCACTCACCTGGTCTACTGTGGTCATGCCTGATTGCAGGGTCAAACAGATCCATCCTAAATCAAACTATGAAACTGATATAGATATTGAGATTTACGGTGCCTGCCATTTATTTTGGCATTTATTCATTCATATATTTATTTTGGTTTGTGTAAACCAGCATACTGTAGATGTCAGTTCCACGGGTGCTCAGGAGCACTGTTAGTGTGAAATAATAATAATAATAATAATAATAATAATAATCCCTTTTCCCATGGGGGAAATTCAGGTGTTCAGGCAACAGTCAATGTACAACATTAAAAATACAAAATTAAAAGCGCAATAGAGAAAAAAAAAAGACAGTGTCAATTTATGACAGCGACGTTATATATATAAGTAGCAGCAGGTTTGAGAATAATCATCCTGTGAAGTGATCATATCAGGAGAATGGTCCATGTAAGATAATTGGAGCAATGGACACAATGTTCAAGTTGACTGTGAGCTAAACCTGTGTCCATGGTTTATTTAAGTAGTAACACCAGCCTGGGAAGTAGTGTTTTGCTGCCCTTTCTGGTTTGTGAGTGCCTGGCTGTACATGTTTGGTAAAACTCACGCATATTCTGTTGGTATTGATTTTACTTGTTCTGTGATAGTTTGGTTCTTTGCTCTTATGTGGTGATGAAGTGCTTGTTTGAACTAATCAGCAGATTGACCTTATTTTATATGAGGACATGACTGTCAGTAAGCTTTTATTATATGGTTTGTTGAATGCTTTTATAGTCTGTTATTTCTGAAGAGCAAATAGCCGTTGGACATTGATGCCGGAGGACCACATTCAATCATATGAATCCGCATAAAGAAGTCTGGTAAAGAGCGAAATGTACAGATGAATGAGGACAGAAATATTTACGTCAATATTCCCAAATATTGGTCCCATTCACTCACTTCATCACTTAATAGGAATGGTCAGTTTATGGTGAATTAAAAATGTAAGTGGGCAAGCAATAAAATGATTTGTAAATCAATCAAATCAGTTTTAAAGCAATATCAATCAATCAATCAATCAATCAGTCAATATACTTTATTAATCCCCAAGGGGAAATTCCGTTTTACAGTGGGGGGGAAAGTGGGGTTTTTTGGGTTTAATTTGGTTAAATAATTGATTTCTAGTTAGTAGCCATGTAATAAGTGTAATAATGTAAAAAGAGAGCATTCAACATCACCTCAAACATCTCATGCAGGTAGCAACATCATTCACAATACAAGGCATTCCAGCTATATGAAAAAACATGTTTTTGAACTCACAGATCTTTTAAATAGGATGCACAGGACATGATTTTTAATTATAATGCATTTTATTTGTAGTGCACTTTACATAAAAAATGCATTGGTGTTATAGTATTTATTTGTTTGTTTGTTTGTCTCACACTATTGCACATTCAGTGCAGCTTATTTCATAGCAATTAAGACAAGCCCCTGTACAAACTGCAGTCACACAACATCATACCTCAAACATAATAAAAAAACATTTATTCAATTTGCATGGAAGATAAAAGAGCCCATTTGTTTCCTTTGCATCATATACCAGCTGAGACATACAAAGCAACGAGGTTCTGAGGGAAAACAGTCACTACAGAAATCATGTTGATGGGTCTAAATTTAACTCTGCCTTACATGGGATTTACAATTATGCCTTTCACACACTAATAAGGCTGTTAAAGTATTGACATCATAACAAGCCTCTAATTTAAAGCTGCCCATGACAGATGCTGTGATAAATGTCTTGATATAAATTGATGCAGAATAAATCTCTTGGCAAACAAGACATTCATAAACAGCTTGTTGCCTGCTGAGTGCTTATTTGCATTGAGTAGACAGGGAATTATTAAAGTAACCCTCCAGGAACTGTATACTCCGCATCAGAGCAATTGCAGGATAGACACAATGCTGCGAAACAATGTGCCAATCTCCCACCCGTCTGACACTGACGACCCTTCTTCAGCCCTGTTTGATTATTCCCGGGGGTAGCTAGCTTCGGTTGTAAAAGGCTCCACATGTGCACTTTACCTGTCTGGTCAGAATAAGATGGGAACGTTAACAAGCTTAGCTGAGTATACATATTCATGAGACACTGCATAGGATGAGTGATGTGCCTGTCACTGGTTCTTAAACGTAGGCTTGATCATTGATAAATTCAAAGCATGGCAGTAAAGCTTCTCCCTCTAGTCATTGTAAGAGGCTATAAATGGGTGCACTGTACATTACTCTATACGCATAAAGATCTCCATTTACATAGCTAAACACAAGGGATTATTGTAGCACATGAGGCATTTTTCATTTTAGCCTCAACTGAAGTGATGGATTAATGTGAGGTTTCTTCTATCCGAGTGCATTTCCTCTTTTGGCCTTTTGTATCTGAGGGCTCAGAGCATGGGTAAATGTATAAATGAGTTGGATCAAATTAGTTGAGATTACAAATTGAGCAGATGCATCGCAAGGATAACTTCAAAGGGCATTTATACTCTAATTAAGTCAATGTATCACGTTGTCACGTTTTCTGACTTATTGCACCAAAAAGCGAAAAGAGGCGAAAAAGAAACAGAAAGAAAATCTTATTAGGGACTGAGTGGAGAGAGCAGTTGAATGCTTTATTGCTTTCTATAAAAGAAAGAAAAAAGGCTGTCCTCATCCTCCTTTGAACCCTCTCCTTGGCTTTAAAAGAAACCCCAAAAAACTTCAACCTCCCTGCAGCATCTCATTATTGCTAATTACTTGATGACTTGTTCATGCTAACAAAAGCAGGGCAGCGTGCTCACAGTGACGCCGCTAACAAGTTGATAATGTTTACCATGTTCACCATCTTACTTGTGTCTGTAGGCATGCAGAAATGTGCTGATTAGCACAAGAAGCACAGCTGAGGCTGATGGGAATGTCATTAGCCAATTCAAGAATTGTCCTGATGATGGCACCAGATAAAAAGTCAGGGTATCCCCAGCTATTCATTTGATGATTATTGAGATGTCTGGACCAAAGTAACACGGTCATTTTGACAACTTAAAGCGCTTTTACATTACATCCTTATTCCCCCATTCAAATATCATTCATACAGGAGGAATCGAAGTTGGAGGAGACTATTCCATAATACACATTCATGCACAAGTTGCCCAAGGACACTTCGGCATGCGGACACGGAGGTGCTGGGGATCAAACTGCCAATCTGCCGATTGATGTACGACCCCCTCTACCCCTGAGCCACAGCCACTCCATAATGGATCGACTGACCTTCAGACATCCATTGGCATATTTTGCTTGTATCAACTTGTGAAGCTTTTTTTTTTTTCTCCTTTACCTCCCCTTGTTGTGTTTTTTAATTTACATTGTTTGACGTCCTACGTCATCACGCGTTAGAGTTCAGGAGACAACACGTGTCAAAGGGGTGTTAGCCATACTTAAGTTAGCCTAATGCTAAATGCAGTCATGTCAAGTTGATGTCGTATAAAAGTATACTTGTAGTAGTCATTAGAACTTAATATGACGTAGGGTATGTGATCGAGTTTACTGACCCTATCACCTGAACTTGAGGGCCAGTAACTAGCCTGGCCTGCTGTGAATCTGCCTACAGCATTTCTCCTGATTAGCCACTCCATGCTTGCACCTTCCCTCATAATTTTAACACTGAAAAGCATGTGTTGTTAGTCCTGAGGGTAGTCATGTGTAGACAGCTCAGACACCACAATCTCTGGCCTAAAAGCATTCTTGTCTGTCATCATAGCACCAAATGATTTACACAGAGCAATTACACTTCCTTCCTACACACTGAATAACCAGTCATGATGGAGTCCCCCCCCCCACACACACACACACACACACACACAGGTGGCCAAAGAACAAAAAGCCACTGATGACTTTCGCAGTGTGCTCTGCATCAGGAGTCACTGCTGGCTGGAGTAGACGGCCGCCACAATGAGCACGCTAAAAATGATATGTGACTGGGAAATGTAATGGATGCTTATTTTGGACTGTTTGACAGGTAGGCGTAGTCCAGTGGTAATGTTAATGGGTTTGCCCATTTTGCCACTTCCTGGTGAGAAAAACTCCCATGGGATTTCATGTCGATGCTCTTATCTGGTTGGGCTGGAGGCAGAAGCAGGAAGTGACTTCACCCCCAGAAAGTGGGATTGATAACATACTTGCATGCCAGCTTGTCGTACATTATCCCTGGATAATCCCCGCTCATGCACCAAGAATAGAGCATGTTGTAATTTCTATTTTGGGCATCCCAGGAGGGGTGTTGTGATCAGATAGGGCTGATGCATTTGAGGCCATTTTGAGGATAAAAGGGGAATTTGATGAAGCAATGTTGCAAAAAAAAGGTTCTGACAATTTGAATAGTACCATTTGCCTGTCAACTTGCTTTGAGTTTTAAAGTACACATGCTTCTTTTAGAGGATACGTCTGCTGCTTGTAGTCCATTCTATATTTTAGTTATTGACAAGTCCAAAGGAAGACCCAAACCAACAATGAATTAATCCTTCCAATGAACAATTTTCTGCCCAAAACGTAGGTGTCATAACTTACTGCTTTGAAGACCCTTCAAGAGAGTTCCTGCTGAGTCCGTTTTAAAATCTTCACCTAGTGAATACTTAATGTTTTTAAATCCATATTTTTCATTTTGAGCCACATTAGTAGTATAGCTACAATACGAATACACATTATACCTGCTAAACATCAAGGTTGAACTGTCATTACAAGCATGTTATGAGCAAGTGTTGATGTTAGCATTTAGCATTTAGCATTTTTTTGCAGCACATTGTGACTTTGAAATGTGCTATGATGGGGTTGTTCAACTAAAATTCAAAAAGGTCCAGTCAGAGAAAATGTATTAACGCAAAGGTCCGGAACATCTTAATGTATAACTTGAGTTAGTGTGATATATGTTGATGTAGTTTAGTAGTCGCATCAACGTGTGCATGTGATCAATAACTGACTGTCAAATCAAATACTAGATACTATGTAGTATAACGTTCTTGCCTCATTAATTAAAAGAAGGGCTGCATTTAGAAATAAGAGAAAATAAATAAAATAGTTTTTGAATGATTGTGGTCTTAAAATAAAGTTCAGAACTTGAGAAAAATAAAGTTTAGCAGCAGTTTTTCCCCTTTTTCTTTAACTGTCACATCTTGACTGAACAGTGTCAACCAACTATACAATATATGATAAATCTCAAATCCGCGTAGCGTCTCGTGGGATGGCTTAACTCAAATGCAATTGGTCTGTGCGTTTCCTGATCTGCTCAACCAATGCCGTAAACCTGCGCCGGTAAAATACAGGCGCCTCGTCAAATTCATAATCCCCCTTATAATTTATTGATAATAGGTCCGGGTCCGTATAGGATGAGCGTCTGGGTCCGGACCCGGACATGGTGACCTACATGCTAGGGTAATAACAGTTTAACATTTTAAATATGTATTAATCCAGAGCTGAAAATGGAACCCAAAAATGCTAAACTAAACTAAACCACAGTGCCCAGCCATTTGTTATGACCAGAAGCACACACAAGAATATGGACTATAATACTGTAATGCTTACTAATAGACACCAACCTGACTAGACTCAAAACACTCATAAGAAACTGTCACTACACTGACTAAAGACGCTGGAACGCTCAACACAAGGGTACAAAACCATCTGGCACAGGACAGGGGAAAACTCAGACAATATATACACCAGGGAAGGGAGCCCAGGTGGAGACAATCAGGGCGTGGCAGACAATCACAGGAGCAAGAAGTCATGGGAATTATTGGCAATAAGATAAATATAAAACAGCACCAGCCATACTCTTTTAATATTTGATTAGTGAAATGGAAGGAAATAACATCTTAGATCTAAAGCAAATGTACAGTGTGTCTGAGTCTTTCTTTCATGTCTACATAACCTCAAGTGTCAAATGAACAGTAAGAAGTCAAAATATAATTGTAATACTAAGTAGAAGTGTGAATGAACCATTTCTCCCGGCCTTTCTACAAACATGGCTTCTTTGAGGCTTCACACTGTTTGGATGGCTTTGTGTGAATGAGGCTCTCCAGTAAATTATTATGTGAACTTTGCTAAAAAAAAAAAAAAAAGTATCACAATTGACGCTTAGGTAGGCCATGCACACAAGTGTTCTCGATGAAAGCTAAACCTCTCATGATCCACGGGAAATGATCCCTCGCACACACACACACACCATTGATAAACCCTGGATTAATGTATGACAGCTCTTAGGGAGTCTGTTAGGGACACAGAAGGAAAAGCATAACAACCTGACAATAGCATAAACCCATCTTTGGAAACCCATTGTGAAAATGTTTCATTCATGTCCGCCTGTGATAAATGCACACATTACAATATTTGATTGCATATTTGAGCCTTGCCTTCTATACAGTTCAATACCTTGTGATAATGGGAGCATGACGACAAAATAAAGAAAAGACAAGTGAGAAAATACATTCACAACAAACCTTACTGGCTGGTTTTCATGTCAAATATGTCTCTAAGAGGTGACAGATTCTTGTCATTATACTGGTGCAGAGGCTCTTTCTCTCCCGCAGTAAAAAAAAAAAAAAAAAAGTGCTCTGACTGAGTGGCAGGAATGCAGTTGCAATCTGTCTCTGCAGCGGGAATCATACACCAGCACGCTAACCTTTGCCTCCATCTCAGGAGTGGCTGAGATCTCCATGACAACTAAAATCTGAATAGCGAGAGCTTTATTGGAAGTGACACATTAATAAACTGTTGCCTCCAGAGGGACTGTAATCACACTTGAATTATTTTTTTTTGCTTCCCTCTTCCATTCATCTCCTCCTCTACATCTCAATTCTATTTAATATGTTAATATAGAGAGAGTAAAGATGCCCCAGCTGGTCCATAGGTCACTCTGATAAATTGTCGTATTGGAAGAACAGCGCGATAACGAGTCTAAGTGATTGTCAGATAGATGCTTACTTATTTAGAACATCAAGGGTTTGTTTATTTTATTTTTAATATGTAGATGGGAAAATGGAATCTCTATGAGAAAGCTGGGCCAATATTTAAAAGCCTTGAGTAAAGCCCTATACCTAAAGGATCAGACCACCTGCGTCTTTCAGAACAGACACTCACCAGCAATGGTGTAGCATCAAAATCTTGAGTGCATGCGCATGAATATGAACCCTAATGAAACCTGTTACCCTGAGTGCCTCTGACTCGTGAAATCTTCCTCATAAATGAACCGGGCAGACAGTTTACTGAAGTATTTCCAAGTCTGGAGATAATTGAGTTTTGGATCTTACAGTAGAAAATAACAGCTGCTAATCTGACTGTTTTGTTACAACCAATTGAAGTATGAAACACTTTTATAGAGCCGTTTTTATCTCACGCTCGGGAAGTACGACAAATTTAGAACGAGTCTAACTTTGAAGTATTGTCCTCGTGTGTCCCCCAAATCTCTAAAGCTTTTTTTTTTGTTTGTTTGTTTTTATATAATCCTTTAAGTCAACTGAATATGCCGTGAAGCTTATTTCTACCTCTTGAGATGCATTAGTGTCAAGCCAACTGCAGCAATATTCTCAGTGACTCAGAACTGTTCTGACCCAATCTGAGCAGTTTATGAGCAATGGCTACGCTCTTGACTTTTAAAAAATTAAGAGAGTGACACATTTGATCCTGATTTCTATCGGACAGGTTGTGACCCACAACGACCTGTCTCTGCATTGGTATGAAAAATATTTGTCACGCAGTTGTTTTCATCACAATATTTAATGTACCAACTATGATATTTGTCAGATTTATCAATTTAGACGGACCACCACTATTGTGTCTTGTTAGTATCAGTTGTTTCATCTTAAGCATCCAACTCTGAAACCTGACAGACAATTCGGACCTCGCCACGCTAGTCCGACAGCTGAGGGCACAATGAATAGCAACATTGTGCGTGAACAATGCTTGGCAAACAAGGAAATGGCATAAAAGCAGGAACTTGGCATCGCAGTCTAAGGTAAACAGCGGTGATGTTTCCCCTTCTCTGTGCTTCTGACTTGGCTGCATTGTTCTCAGCGAACAAGCTGCAGCTCTGAGAAAGGGGAACTACTGTGCTACACTCACTTTTCCTGAATTGTATGAGTGTAACTCCAATAATAACAGCCGCTTCCACATAATAGGGGCTGCTGTATAGAGACTGGTTTCCTAGAGAATGGCGAAGTGTATCCTTTCTCATCCTGTGGGCACAGCGGCTACTGTATGCATTCATTATATACCACAGGGATTGTTATTAGTGTAGTCATTAAATGTACTGTAAAGACTGATGGATCCCTGTGAATAAACGTTACAAACAGGTTTATAACAGGTTTACAACAGAAAAACAGCATTGGTATGGCAAATGTAATGTCATCTCTTCCTGTACAAGAAAAAAAAATCCTTCTTCATGGTTGATACCAATATTTTCCCATTTTCATTCAAAACAAGTCCAAGAGTCTGTATGTGACACATTCTGCCCCACACATGCAATGTATTTGTCAAATGTGTGGTCATACTGGTCATTTCAGCAAGTGTATGCGATGTGCAACCTCTCCTCCTTATTGCATAAGGATTTAAAGGAGGACTGCACAAATAATAAGTGGAAACATTATGTAGCCTGTTCCCCTTCTACCTACTGAGGTCGCACAATTAGCAAAGGTCAGTTTTGCATGGTGAATTATCTGCCTCTGATGAACAAAAGTACAAATAGCAGAGATAGAATTTACATGAAAAGGACGGACGGTTGTTGGTGGAAACAGTGTGATAACATGCTGACTAGTGGACAAAGACAGATGTTGACCCGCTAGTCCAGTCAGATCTCACCAGGCCAGTGAGACATTAGCTGTATCAACATTATCTCATCCCTCTAGCCGCTACATTCTGCCGTCATTTGCGTATATTTTGTGTGCCTTTTAATTTGTCTTGTTCTCTCACCACACCTTTCCTTTAACTTCCTCACATTACTTATTGACTACCAGTTTTTTTCGAGGTTGTGGGGGACTGAAATAAATGATCAGGAATCAAAATCCTCACATTATCAGCTGTGTTGAGAGCATAGTGATCTCCTACATGAAAAATCCTACAGCTGAATTGCACCCACAGAGCAGTCCAGGAGCTGGTGGCATAATGAGCTGCTGTCCGGTTCAATCACAGTAGATAAACGCCAACTGAAACCTTTGCCGCACATTTGTGCTGCGCTACTTTCTTGGCATTTTCGATTTTCCCCCAAAATTTGAATGTTCTCAGGGTGGAACCACCTTGTTCAGCACCAAAACCGTCACGTGACGCCCATCCGGTGTGACGCACATGATGTCGCCGCCCACGGTCGACTATCACTCATTGATATCTGATGTTTATTAATGGACATCATCACGGTGATTCAGTATGCCAGTCTAACCCTAATATATATTTAAAAATAAATCATATTCCGGCGCTTTTGATCTCCACCCTGCATGTCATACTCTTACGTTGTCATGGACTGTTTAAGAACAGCCACGCCATAAGCTGTCTCCCTTCTTCTTTGTCATGTCACTGTGTTCTTCTCTCTGCTGCTCGGCAAGAGTGAGTCATGGCCGCTACATTTCCTCACAGTGTCAGTCTTCCGGCTCTCTGAGCTGTGTAATTTAATATGACAAAAGTGCACGAGAACGCAACATGGAATAAACGTTCAACACTGACTGTAACACGTTTAAAAACTGCTGGACGTTCAAATTGAAATTCTGTTCAGAAAAAAAATCAGAAAATGTTGATGTGTGTACTGTTATTGAAAAGGCTTGTAAATCATATTTACTAGTACGAAAAAAACAGAAAGAGATATTTATTTGTTGGGTTTTTTTTATGATGAACTGTCTCAATGTGTCTCAGTATTGTAGTCTATGTATGAACTTGTGGTATATGAATGAAACTAAGGAGTATTCTATTCTGCTATCTTAACCTAACTAAGCTCCTATATAAGCCTTGGTACCACTGAGCCGATCAAATGTTATTCCGAAACAATATTCTGACCATTCACTTAAAACTGAATACTAAAACAAAAAGTGTTTAGCTTTAACACCACTGGTTTCATTTCAGTGCAGAAACACTGAGGTGTTTCTGTTTAAACAGTTTAACCTGTGTGAACCGCTCCCCCTGCTTGGATAAATGGGTCAGTCCAGTGGCCAAACAGCGCACAGGAGAGCTCCGAAATGGAACGCTCCACAGGACTGACTTCATAACTAACATCCCACAGCAAGACAACCTTTTACACCAACATGAGAAAACTGGGCACAGAAACAAGCATAAAATAACCACACAATATTGTGTTTAAGTTTTGAAAATACACTGTTGCCCATAAAATTGGAATAATTGTTCAATACCCCCAATTTTGTTAAAGCCTGAATACACAGTTTGCAAAGGTTCATTGTGGTTTAAGTTTCACTGTGATATGTTTGGAAGAGTTTGATCAATAAAGTTGAGAAGATATACACTTTATTTATCAAGAATAAATCACATTGTCACAATCACTTCATGAGAAGAGGTAAAAAACATTTTATTCCAGCTTGATGGGCAACAGTGTACTACATGGAGCAGATAAAGAAGAAATGCAGTGTATTATCTCTTCATCTCCAGTGTCTCATAAATGAGTGAACATTACAAACTTCCTCTATAGATAAATATACCAACAGGTGACAAATCAAAAGAAAAAATGCCTCCACATCTCAGTCTATAAAGATAACAATGATAGTGTGTGTGTGTGTGTGTGTGTGTGTGTGTGTGTGGGTGTGCCTCTGTTACGAGCCAGCAGGTGACAAATTAGAGGACACATCTATATATATTGATGCATGCATTGATACCACACCTAAAGAATAACCACTTCATTTATTTAGTAAATGACATGTGCAGTCACATGCACTGACATTGTCGTCTGTACTTCCGATGTTTGCAAATGCCATTTTTTCCAGTATTCAGACGAGATCATGATCGGTGGTAAAGCTTTGAAAAGATGGTTTGCCATTAAGTTAGCTCCCAAACACTCCATCACACTCTCCCCCACTCTTCTGGAGAATCGGTGTAAAAACTATTATGAACATATCATCCCAATGAAGTTGTGTTTCTGGCCATTTGACAAACATTGTTAACACATCAGCAATACAATTATGAATTATAAATTAAATAATAAAATGAATATGTCAACTTTCTATCAGGATTGTGTCTCCATTAGTTTGGTAGAAGTGTTTAATGCAGATTTAATGAGATTATGTCTGCCTCCAATGGCAAAAGAATACTACTATATTGATCAGAAACCCGATCAAATTGCTTAGATAGATATTACAAAAAACTCCCATTACAGTAATTTAGAATCTTGGCATAGAAGACAGCCTACTTCCCCTTAAGTGTGTCAAATAAAGACTCCCTCTCCCTTTCCATTTTTTAAAATGATAGTAATCTCATTTTGGAATAGAACTTGCACATTTCGGTTGCCAATATGAATGAGTAAACCATTTTGTATGAGGCGGAGTAAGGATCTGCCGGTAGCTCCTTCACTGACCTGCAGTGACTGCACCATTTAGTCCTGACTTTGGTTAAAACTGCGCTGGCATCACAAATCAAAGGAAACATGGTGTTGTTCACCTACAGGTAGAGGGATGAGTGTGCATGTGCCCCACCTGGGGCACTTTAGAGCCTCTGCATGAACACAGATGTCTCAAATCCTCTGCCAGCAAAGGTATGCAACAAACACAGGCACAAACACCACGTACACTCTAGTGCATATGGACATAACCATTCACACATGAATAAACACAACTATCTGAACGTGCATACTGTATTTGCCGCAGTGTTTTTAAAACTAATATGTCATTATGAAAAAGGTTTATCTGTTTGGTGGTTAATACTGCTAGCTGGAGGCCAGTGGCTTAAATTCAATCCCCTGCTTTGCTACTTCAGACTGATCCTTTCCAAGTGGTGGATTTGGTTAAACAACATTTGCAGGTCTGGGGCCTCGAAATATATCTAACTTTCAAGTTTTCCTGGTTTTTGAGTACTAAGTGATGTGCACATTTTAGGCCACAAGAGTGCAGGGCTGCTATTTGAGTAGAAGCACAGCAATTAATGCTTAATCTCCCATCAAAAAGTCAAGGCTACATACAGTAAAGATGATAACTTGTGAAACCTGAGTGTTTCATTTTACATGATTATATCAATTGTACTTTGTTTTTGCAGCTTAATAACAAAAAATTGTATTAATATGTATTGTTTTTCGCTTCAGGATAATAGAAAGCAGAGCAGCATAAATAAGAACTCATGATGATTAAGACATTAAAACCTCCAATAAAAAAAATGTTTACTTTGATACAATGGATATAGAGCAACATAGAGCAATGTTGTTTTGGCCACCTGATGAATGTAAGTAAAATACTGACTCTCTTTTTAGCTCTACCAAAAAACATCTGGCTTTTTAGGAACTAAATACTAAAAAAAAAAAAAATGCATCGTCACGTGATAATTTTCTGTGAGTTTGTCAACTACGATGCGCCCAGAGGTGGCAAAAACTGCAGTTATTGGAGTGGCTTGATGCTGATGTTAAAATGTCCAACTTTACAGCAGCGATGAACAAATTTACACTCATTTCAATTATATTATTACTTAGTCATGCATAATTAAGGGCGTAGCCGCATTCAGTGACAGGTGGGTGCTGTCACGGGTGGCAAGTGGCTAGATGTTAGCTTCTTATTCAGTCAGACCATCAGTGAAATGTCGAGGTATAACACCAATGAAATATATTATATTGTTATTCATTCTTATGCATGCTGGTCGAAGTAATCTCAGTCCTCAGCTCTTCTGTTCCAACCCAGTCTCCATGTACATGAATTTTGCATTTTTTTTTTCATTTCCCTGAGCACTCATTTGAAACTAATGTATTTCTATGGGATTATCTTTTAGTGTCTGCATCACATCTTTTTTGCTGTCAGTAGGAAATTCAGTAGGACCTGCAAGCACACAAGCTGTGCTGCTATTTCTCATTTCATAATTGTCTATAACTTTAACCACTACATTATCCGCATTGTCCGCATCAGTCTGCGTCGGTCAAAAAAGTGTTTGATAAGTCAACGATATGACCGGTTAATGCTATTTGTTTCTCCTTCCATTCTGAAAAGTCATGGGTTTTAACAGTGGAGGTGGCTCGATTGTTTCTGTGGAGATGTGAAGATGCTCCGCTTCCTCACCTCTCAACACAAAAGCAGGACAGTGTCCCCGACAGCTAAACAATATGGCGGAGTATCATTCATTTAGAGTATGATTCTAAAAACGAGTTTTTTTTGTCTGTTTTTCATAGCAGAAGTGATGCATGACCCTCATTGACCTTTGCTATGGAGACGAACACATTCGCTTTGCATTATATTAAAAACTTTTATCATCACTATTATACTAATATATCGTATACACTACTGAATTTAATCACAGAGCTTGTGTGCTCCTACAGAAATCCTATTGACAAGGAAAAATAGGTGATGCTGACATGAAAAGATCATCTCATAGAAACACATTAGTTTGAAATATTGTGCTCAGGGACACAAAAGTAAGAGAAATTAATGTCCACGGACACAAATTCACAGATCTCTGTTTTAATCTGTTCATGTTCTGACATGGTTCCACTGGTGCCTTCCCACTACCTGCTGCTGCATTGCTAGCTGAGACTGTAATGTTACCTAGCCTAACACACAAGCTGCATCGCAGGGACTCTGACAGATGGTGCCTTTAAATAGGGTAGTGTTTACCGTGTTCATGAAAAGAGTTACATGAACAACCCCCCCCCCCCCCTCTTGTTGTATTTATGACTATGGAATTGGCCTTACCTCATAGTTCATGAATTGTTACATGCTGTTGATGTTTTCAGAAATGGCGGGGCCCATGGGAGGTAATCACTCAATGGATAGTGAGTTGATATGTGGCAATATTAGTTGGATAGAGTGTTTTTTTATTACTCTAGTGTCGTGAGATGATGGTGACGGCAGGATCCACCCAGTAAGGTTCGCTTTAGCTCTTGAGATACTTATGGGTGACGTCACAGAGACTACATTCATGTTTTATATGGTGTGTATACGATCAGTTTTTATTATATAAATGTTGACTATCCTGTAGCTGCTTTAGATCAAAATGCAAAAAAATATTTAACAATAACTCAAACAATGAATAGTCTAACTATCAACCAAACTACAGCACAGCGTTTCTATGAACTTTTCAGGCAACCAGGATTAGAATCCACAGGCTAACAACAAGCAATGACCTATTTGATACTGATACATGAGAAAGTCCGGTGAGTAGTATCTTTTGTTCTCTTTGACATGTGGGAGCAATACAGTATGTATGGGAAGTGTCGAGGGCAGGAAACTGGTATGAGCAACAGCCGAGTTGAGTCAGGTAAAGTCGAGTTGAGGTGATATTACGGTTCCTTTGGCTGAACAATCACAGTAGGGAGCTCGTACAGCTATGGCAAGTCACACTTTGTCTTACAGTTATTGACTAAGGTTGTAATCTATCAATGTTGATTGCTGAGAATGGTAATGTATAGAGGAGCTGAGTAGGCAGGAGAAGTGTTTGTCAGTAATAGAGTGCAGGGCTATGGCTCTTTCCTGGAAGCAGTAGAAACCCAGTATATACAGAACTCTAGCATTATTATCATCCAGAGATGTGCCTCAAACCGGACAGGCATGAATATAATGTTGCCACTAACCATCAACACATGTCGCTTCAATGTGACAGGATGTGTTTTATTCTGCATCTGCTGCAAAATGTCGCTGAAACCCAGACTAGAGGAAAACTCACTTGAGGAAATAATTTGCATGAAAAGTGTTATTAATTCAACAAGTCATTGACTTTTGGCGAGGAAACCAAACAACTTGGATGACGAGGTATCGTTAGCAACCAACAAAACCCAAAGTGTCCTTATGCTCTTTGTGATTAGTAATTGAAGTGAATGTGGTGGGGGAAAAAAGGAATGAGTTAAATGGAATGGGATGTTAAAATAAACGACTGGCACTGGTTTTTGTTCAGAGAGCTCTTTTGATTGGTCTGCTGCACATTGTGGTTAAATATAGCATAATCAGAATGTCACAGAGTACCAATCTGTCCGTCTTCGTAATGCATGCTCATTCTTATTGTGTTGATGCACATCAGCTCACAAACCCATCATCCCGCCACTGAAATAGCTACTCAGGTATCATCCAGTACCGGGGGGGGGGGGGGTCTGAATGTGGCTGTCTTCTCTATTTATTTCAAGCATGATAATCAAGTATGGTAACACATCATGGTCGCCATGGAAATAAGGCCTATATTCTTATTCCATCCACCTGTGAGATCAAGAAGTGTCTGGTAGACAACACCCAAATGCCACACTTCCGTCACGTCTTTATTTATTTATTTCTTTATTTTTAATCCTTTTCTAGCAATAGCATTTGGCTCTTAGCAACACTTCCCCTGCAGCTTCTGCTAACATTAGAGCCCTGGGATTAGCGGAGGTGCTAGACAGGAGCCAAAAACAAATCCTTTCACACACCTAGCTGTCTCTTTTTCTTCCTGTCATTATCAAACACATCCAGAGTGTAAGCCTGGCCTTCAGGATATTGTGCTAGTATGCAGTAACATTCATGGTCACACTCCAGATGGGTAAGAGCACCTTTTTATCGCCGTGAGATTTGTTGAAAGGTGTTGCACCAGTCATGGGAGATCAAATGAGGGACTGTGGTGTTAGAGCATCTTAACTTGTTGCAATGTGGGGACGGAGTTGTTTGAGTTGTTTTGGATCTTGTCTTCCCAACATCAAGACAGAGGATGTGGTAGGGCAGATTGATAGAACGGATGACCTGAAGAAAACAGGCTCAGATCAATGAACGGGCTGAAGGGTATCCTTTTCTATACATTGTACTGCCTCAAACTAAGTGCTTGTCTAATTGTCTCGCAGATTTTGGACAGTGTGATTTTAGGAACTTTGTCCAATTATGTTTCGCTCCTTTCTCAAACTCTCTTTTTTATTCGTCACACAGCTACCTCGGCCTTTTGCGTGTGCAAAGTAGTGCAACACCGTGCGTTTGTTTGAGGAGACGTTAACTGAAAGTGTGCACCGTTGTCACCATTTTATGATATATTGAGTCCCTTTATTGGACGCCCAAGCTTTTCAGCCCACCTTCAAGTGTGCCACTTTTGCTTTTAGACGTAGTTCATTTTAGTGCTTTTGTAGTTTAAAGAGTGGAAGAGATATTGGAAAATATATTGGTACATAACTTAGAGGAAGAATCTCTTGTTTCCAATGTGGAGAAAATGATCATTCCTGTGTCAGATAAAATATGATCATGTCAGTTAAAGTAAAAGCAAGAGATTTGTTGGTTATACAATGTAGGAGGACCTGCATTGCCCACATATTCCACAATAAATACATTTGCAGGATGAATACATAGCAGAATGTATTTCTATATTAGGTATGGGGTATTCTTTCCAATTTATGTCATCAATGAGAAAGGTCAGACTAAATTGACTTGGATAATGTTATTTTTCAGTATGGAAAATGTATTTAGTGCAAAAGTTATTTTGCTCTCAGTGGTGACTGACATTCATCTCATCAATGTCATTTTTACTCGACACAGAAGAGTTTTGCTGTACCGATTGCACTCTTGAAGAAATATACTGATCATTTGAAGAAATATACCAATCTGTTGCCATTTTTGTGGTTTTAGTCCGTCTACAAAGCTCTGATGCTTATAGGTTTGGTTATGGTAAATATATGTACTCGATAAAGAATAAAAGTAAGGTTGGAAATTCTGTTCCAAAAACCTCAAAAATACGTCTTTACCACAAAGACCCTGGTCCTTTGCTGACTCTTCTTTGAATTATGTTTGATTTTAATATATTTTTAAGAAGAATAGACTAACTTAACTTAGACTAAAAATTAGAAATACACTTTATCATTTATTTAAAAAATGATGCTTTGTTAAGTCCTGACAAGTGTCTGTTCAGTTTCCATACAGCTCCAACAAAGTACAGCAACAAGGACGGGCACACTGTATGTTGTCTGTGAGGAAACATCCCGTGTCTGTATAACACTATACCACTTGCTGCAGCTCATTAACCTTACTACTCAGAGCGCACAGTAAAATGAAACAGTAATATGAAATAGATCACCATTACAGACTATTCACATGGTAATTCTAGCTGAAAAACAGGGAGTTACACATTGGGGCTAGACTAGCTAAAATTGCTGGTGGGGGATCTCATGACTGTTGCAATCATGCAATCAGACTCATACTGTTCACAATCAGGCCGATTCTATCAATCAGAGCATTATTTGACACTTATGGCATTTAGCATTAGCATTTAGATGCTGCCAACACCCCGTACAATTATGCATGTAGTGGCTGGAAACTTCCATGCAGCACTTTGAAAACTTTTGGCAAAATTGTTGGCATTACAGAAGGTACAGGTAACCAAACTTTAAGTTTTAACGCTGTCACTGTCAATCAAACTACTGAGCAGTAAGAGATGAAACGTGTGTTGTGTATGTGTTATTGGGGGATTGCGCAATATCTTGCTGGAGGGTATCTGTGCAATTTTTTTGTAGGGCGTCTGAGCAATACCTTGGCGTTTGGGGGGTGAATGTAACGTTCTTGGGCATGTGTTGTGTGTATGTAGAGATGCTGTTTGCTGCCACATTCTCTTGCATGTCCGAACAAATTTCTCCCAAGAAAGACAATAAAGGCAAATGTATGTATAATCCACTGATGAGGATCACTGCGCAATTGAGACAACAAAAACTATGATAAAAAACTTTCGAATATGTAGCATATGTTGAAATATGAGAGCTACAATGGGATATGCAAAGAATTGTGATTTGCATCTAAATTTACAGTTTCAATGTGTCTTTTCGTTTGGTTTGGTTTTATTGGTCATTACTGTAAATAGACAAACTTTACAGAAGCAGGGAGTCTTTTGTTTTCCTTCTGTTGGGTCTGATAAACTGTCAGTCATATCCAACAGGCATCTTTCTGTGTCAGGACAAGACACTCCGGCCTTCACTTCACTCCAAACGGTTATCATTCCCAGTTCAAAAATACTGATGCCCCTGACCATCTAATATTGCCGCAGGCATACCTGACCTTCGTTGGCATGGTTACAGTAAAAAAAAAACGCATGGTAAATTTAAAACACTCCAGTTTTGTGCCAGTTTGGTTAGAGTTAGTCGCTAAAAACAGGCACTATCCTGAAAGACACATCTCACCCTGCCCACCACCTGTTTGACCTTCTCCCCTCAGGGAGATGCTGCCGGACAGTTAAAACACACACCACCAGACTGTTACATAGCCATCACCAAACTAAATAATGCACTTAAAACATAGGGCCTGTGCTATAATTTGAGTGGAATATAATTTATTCTTTGGCATTTGTTGTTTTTGTATCTTTGTGCTTTTATGGTTTTGTTTCACTTTTTTGTGCTTTGAATTTCGTTGTATTTATTTACAATGACAATAAAAGGAATCTATCTATCTATCTAAAAGTGTTTGGATTAGTATAAGTTAAGCATAGGCACTAAAAGCACTTGATTTGGTTTGAGAAAAGATGGGTTAAAAAAAATAATGTTAACCACATAAATTTCAGTTTCAGTGTCTCACAGGACTGTAAGTCCAACCTCTTGGATCAAACTCCAGTGTTCGAACCATCCAACCACCTCTCCACCTAAGTTTGCAGCCTTTTATTGCTGTTATACACAACTAATTTTACACCCTGTAGCGTGTCAAACAGACACAAAGAGGACATCTCATTCACACAGACACTAAAGAGTACCCTGTTTGTCAGTATCAGACACCAAAGGGGGCAGACAAAGCGCCGGTAGTTGACACCTGGGAATAAAAAGAGACATATTCTGAAATTTTCAATTTTTCTTTGATGGATTTGTAAAAATTTTACAATAATAACAGCAAATACATTTACTTCCATCCGTGGTTCATTATATATGCACCTATCCTGTAGACATCTGTCATGCAATTCCACAACCCCTTCATTTTTTTCCTCAGCGGGAACCTCTTAGTCTCTGCTCCGCCCTGTCTGGAGATGATGCTCAGATGTGTTGTGAAGACAATGAGACAGTCAGACACGTGCAGGGCAGATGCTGGGGCTCAGACTGCCCTGACTGACAGAGATGTCTGTGGAACACTGGAAAAAGAAAAAAAAAAAGAAAAAAAAGGAAACAGACAAAGGAGGAGGAGAGACAAAGAGGTGGAATGTGAGATATACTGAGGGCAATAAAACAAGCAGATTTTTTAATAGTAATATTCTGCAACATTTTTATAAGGAATAAGTGTCGCCTATTAATGTATCATGATGATATAATTAAATAAGACCACAGCTCTTTGAGGTTACACTAAATGTGAACATCAACACACTGAGTTTCTCACAGTGACAATGCAAACATGATGATGTTTAACAGGTGTTCAACATCTTACTTTCCTGAGAGCAGAAAATACAAAGACGAGCTGGGGCTGCGAACGTGATTAGTTTTGAGGTATTTAGCTATAAAACATGCTGAAACTGAAAGTTAGACCTGATGGCGGTACCAGATGATAAGTCAGGTGACAAAGTTATGAGAATTCATCATAGGGACCTTGAATATCTTTAGCACATTTATATCAATTCATCC
This sequence comes from Pempheris klunzingeri, assembly GCF_042242105.1. NCBI lineage: Eukaryota > Metazoa > Chordata > Actinopteri > Acropomatiformes > Pempheridae > Pempheris > Pempheris klunzingeri. Next base: position 5,447,646 of record NC_092021.1, on the reverse strand, counting down.
AATAGTTGTCAAGACATTTCACTCACTGACAAATAAAATGGTCTGAGGAATTCATCCTGTGACTGACATCGCCACGTCATGTGCATTACCTCTCTCTGACTGCTGGACACGTACAGTTAAGCTTTTGACAAGGACCATTATAATGTGCTACACTCGTACACCTCACTGATTTGTATTGTTTCTGTCTTTGTTCCATTTTCTATTTGCAGTGGCAGCACCTTGGTATGCCTTCATATACTATGTTACTTTTTCTTTTTTTTTCATGCACACTATGTATTTCTAAGCTTGTAATATTTGCAACATAGTAACATACTGTAGATGCGCCTTTCTTTTTCTTCTTCTAAATTAACAGAGGCACTAGCATGGGTTACTGGGAAGCTTTAATAGCACAGTGACATTGTTGATGTTATTAATAACTTATTTCATTTTATTTTATTTTACTTTATGTTATTTTATTTTATTTTCTGTTTGGTGTCATGCTCACAATAGCTCTTTCCCTCGTTGGAAAAACAAAAGAGCCAATTAGAGGGATTAGGACTGTGGTTGCTACAGATTGGTTTGAGCAAAAGGGTGAATAATCTTCTCTTCTCTTTTTTAAACCAAGAGCCAAATATTAAAGGCTTTTATTGCTTTTTTTTTAAATTATTCATGTCTAATGTCAGAAATTGCACAGGTGTGTCTTTTGTAAGAAGAAAACCGCAGGTGTAGCTCTCTAGCACAGATAGTTTTGGACTGATGACGACTGGAGAACTCATTTGCAGCACTGAGGATTTCAGTGCCTCGCCTTGAGGGGCAAATAAATTATTTCCTGAAAGTACGGTTGAAAGAGTTATTCATTCACTCTCCCTTTTATCTACCAGTTTGGGAGATGTATCGACAAGTCCCGCATTGGCAGTGGTATCTGTAGCATACGTGAGGATGCAATCATGAAACCGACATAGCGTCCATATTTTATGGAAGCTATTCCATTTTTCATTTTACAACTTGTGTATTCTGTTCATTTAAACATCCAATTACAACTGGGATTCTTGTGTTTTTCTGAACACCCCAGTTCATCCAATGTTTAAGTGTGGGAAAAATCACCACGTGTCTCACATCAGTAGCATACGACATAAAATTCAATTTTTTGTTTCACATTGCGTTAAGCTGTAGCCTCTCTTGTGATTATTAGATGCTGGCGTTTCTTCATAAATCAAAATCACTCTTGAACATACAAGGTGATGCGGTCACATCATCATAGAATAATGGTCACTTAGTTGACCATGCACATTTCAGATATATTTTGTTTGAATGTTACAAAGGACTGCAGCTTTTGTTTGGGAAGAGCAGTGTGCTGTACCATGCAATCTAATTACACCGTTCACTGCTCTCAACTAATTATAGGCTTGAAAATCAAAACAATGAGCTAAAACAGAAAAAAAAAAAAGCTGTGTAATGCCGAAAATGATTCTCTGGCTCGGGCACTGTGAGTGACCCTTTTCTCACCACATAGAGCCTATTGATTTAGTAATTATATTAAACGCTTTAGCCTTTATAGCCTAATGGAGCCATGGCACAGTGGAAAAAAGCATACAAATGTATTTTTGGTGGGATCGTTGGGGGTGGGAAGACCTTTTTATTTACATTTGAATGAGTGCGGTTTAAAAAATCACATAACCCAACTCCCCCCAAATGTATTCAATTGTGTTTTTCTTTCATTGTTTTATCATCAGTTAAAGTAGCAGATGATGTTATGGTAACATTGAGAATGTTAACCATTAACGTGAGTTTTGAACCCATAAACTGTTTCATGGGTGCAAAACTGACACATTAACACCAATCTGACAGGTGTCATGTTATCACGATCAGTTGCTAGATGTCTGCTTACCCAAGTTATAAACAGAAAGGCAACGATGGAGATAAATAGAAAGACAGAAGAGGAGATATGGGTCATTTAGCTGTCTCAGTCTAGACAGGAGGATAAACTCTGTAGTCCAGGAAGTAGAACAGCAAGATCTGAGCTCTAACCACCCACTCTCCACATGATATTTACTGGCTGTAGAAAAAAAAAAAAAGAAGTCAATCTGTTCACCTCGGGCCACAGGAGCAGGGAAAGGGATACAGAGGGAAAGCTGAAGCAGCACCGGCTAATTAGGATCAGACAGATTTACCCAGTGTGCACAAATAAAATGAAATAGTCAGTTATAATCACTTCTTGTGACAAATCTAAATGATTTCTCCCTACAATAGATATGTTCTGTTACATTGGAAACAGTTCTAAAAGCCTTCCAGTGGGGTTTCCATGTACCGTGTGATGATATTTTGTCAGCTGTAGTTTCTCCATTCGACTTCTGAAATTATAGAGGCAGAAGAAATCCATCAAAAAATGAATAACAGAATTTCACTATAGTCAATTTACGGTTAATTTATTTCCATATATTGTTTTGGATGTGGTTACTGCCACTGAATTAAATACATAAAGCAAGTTGCAGTAACAGAACATGAAGTGGGATTTTTCCAAACATCTAAGCCAGAGTTTCTTCAAAGTCTTGACACTGAGTGCTCAGTCTCACTTCTCATAATTTGGGGTTTTGTATAAAAAGTATAATGTTGCCATGAAGTCAGTAACAACCTGAGCCCCACATTTATTCACATTTTGTTAAATTGTGGTGGTGAGGGGGGGGGGGTTGTGGGACCCATTGACACAATATTTTTAAAATGCTGGCTACGGCATACTAAAAGCATTCGTATTGTGTTACACTGAGAGTGATTACATTCCAAACAGCACTTTTGCTCACAAGGGGCAATATGTGGCAGTTCAATTAGTACATAATAATTAACCCTCAACCCAGTCGCTGAAAAATACAGTACATGACATGTATGCTTGAAAACCTCTGAAGCTGTTCAGGGGTTTTCAAGTATAAATATCTAATTAATGGTTTATAACATGTTACAGTGAGGTTGTTATTAGAAATATGTGTAGTATTTACTGAGCCTACTTTTTATGCAATTATTTATTGTTAAACGGCGTGTAATGAACTACAGTAATACATTTTCGGTAAATGGCCTGAAAAAACGTCCATACAGAACTGATAGAAAGACCAACAGTACGTGAACAGCACAGTCGCAGTGTCTGATATGTCAGCGTGTGCTGTTTCACTGAACTGAGCTGGTTATCACAACAGATCATACCCCAGAAAACACTCCTACTGTGAAACGCTTGACATTAAATCCTTCCTGCTGTGTAAAATCATTTGTTAAAACGTGGTTGTAGTGTTGACTTTTCTCTACCTTTTGAGTCCTAAGATCAGTGTATTTGATTAAACTGAAAATTGTAGTCATTCAGGGAGTCAAATAGTCCACCGAGAGATTGCGGTATCCAGCGATGTGTCAGAAATTATCAACCACTGCACAGCAAAACAGGGGAAAACCTTTAACACGCTGCAGTTCCTGGTATCTATCATCCCCAGAAAGAGCTGTGAACTCTATTTCACTTTGTGCCTTGGATGAGAGACTCTCATTCTCAAAGGAACCACCTCATGAAATAAAGGTTAGATAACAGTCTTCTATACAGTTCACCTGAGTTAAAACAAGATCTTGTGATTTACTGTATTTGTAAAAATCCTACAGAGAGTCTCATGGCAGAAGCTCGCCGAGGTCACAGCTGTGTCAGAGTGTCGTCTGTCGTGTGTTGTGTCCTGTTAATGCGGAGCTACGCTGCAGCCATGTGTTTAGTGCAAGACTCAAATGTGCTGTGACAAGCAGTGCAACACAGGCGTGCCGCGGCAGACGCACGTCTCCCAGAGGTTGCTGTGACCTCATCATGGGCACATTATGAAGATCAAGTGTCAATGCTGAGTAAATGCCACAATGTAGCGAGGGAGTTTATAAAGATCAGCCTTTTCCATCAGATGCCACAGAAATCTATCTTCCGCACCGGGGTCAAATGCTACGTGCATGCCATTCTTTACTTTTGAAAATCTTTGGAGTGAAGAATGGCTGCACTGTGCAAATATCAGGTCACTGAAAGAGCAGAGGAATTTAAAAATCTGTTTTTTCTAGGATTGCTGCAAGACCGAGCAAATGAAATCTGGTTTATGGATGAGGTAAACCCCTCCCATCTGGTGCCGTATGCTCCCTCTTCTTATCATATCATCAGTGTGCTTTCCTCGAAGGCATATTTGCTTCTAACTTGATATCCAGTGACACAGTGACCTACCTTTGTCTCCTGAATTTTTCATCAGTTTACCGAATTAGGCGGAAACCTGTTAAGGTACAGTGAGCACTGACGGCTTTCTTCGCTGTGTTCTGTGGCCTGGTAATCACATTTTGTCACTCCATTATTCAGCCTGACATGATGTTCATGTTAGCTCCATTTATTTGGCAGATGCTGTCCAAATGGGCTTACATTTTGTCTCACACACATACATTGGGAGCAATTTGGGATTTACAGTCTTGCTCAAGGACATTGCAATCTGTTGACAGTGGAGCCAGAGATCAAACCACCAATCCTACAGTTATCAACCTAAGCTACAGCTTCCCCAGTCAACATACCCACCTGTCATTTTCTGTCAAGATAGAAGTGGTTAATAGTAACTTAAAACTGCTTTATTATTCACTTTCATTAGCAATGGATCCCATTTCTTTGTGTAATGAAAAAGGGGTCGCTTGTAGTGAATTATCATATGAGTCTTTCACGAAACATTGAAAAACTTCCTGCCCACTAGCAGCCAGGAACCAGAACCAGCAGTTTTGAGACTAGCTGGTGAACATAATGGAGCATTTAGCAGCTAAAGATGTACATTTCTTTCCCAGGAGCTGGTGGAGACCAAATATGGAGAGTGAATATTATAAAAATGATTATATAATCATTAACTAATAAACATTAAACTTTAGCCATATAAACTTTATAAAGTGATAACATGTCAGTTTTGTATTTATAGCACAACGTGAGCACTATTTCAGTCAGAAAGAAACTAAAAACAAAAAGAAGAAATCAGATGGTGAATGGCAATTCAGAGGTCTGGAACCAGGCTTGCAGCCGCTCACCCGGGCACACAAAGACAAAACCATGCACAAATAGAATCATGCACTCACACAAACAACAAACAGAAAATGTTCTACAGCGGCTTAAATCGCGTTGCTCGGACATGGGCGTCACGCTCAGCTGAAAAAAATGATTAAAGTATGCATATATAACCCTGTGAGTGGGAGCACTACTCTTACTGAGTCAGACGGCAGAAGAAGGAATGAGAAATCTGTCAGGGAGGCAGCAGGGAGATCAGGCTAGGCTGAGAATGGACTTTCAGCATGTGAAATTAGCTTCCCTGCTGTAAGTTACAGCCCCTCTGCTGAAGAGAATATAAATATTTCCCCGTGCTTTAGTGCCCCTGGGTTAAAACCCTCAACGGGGATATACATTATAGCTTTTTGTCAGACCATAAAAAACGTGTTTCTTGATGCTTTGGCTGTGATTATTAGACGAGCCAGGGGGCAGAGTGGAACTGTGGAGTGGCTTTTGCTCTTCAAAAAAAACCCCAATATGTCTCCACAGACACGCGATAATGGTACATGTCAGCAGAAGTGAGCAGCAGAGGACGACTCCAGAGTCTACTCTACACTTAATGTGCATGTAATTAAGTAAGACAAAGTTTGGCAGGAGAATCTTTTTGCTGCCAAAGCTGCAGCTCAGGGTTTGTGGAAACACCATAATTCAAAATATTGCTCATGACATATAGCCATAAAGAAATAGAGTCCTTTTTTCTTTTTTTCATGGTGAGTGCTGTGGAAATGCTCCAAACAGAACAGTATAGCACAGAGATGAAGTGCCCTGTCTGTGTCTTTGCAGCAGATTTTAATGCTCAAGTTTTTTTTTTGTGTGTGTGATACAGAACATGTGTTGTTGTTGGAATGCTGGACAGAAGTCTCGTTTGCACCGGCGGAGGATGTCCACAATTTGAGGATAATATGAAGTTTCTTTGAGAGACATGCAAAGTAAAAAGGTCATTTGCTAATCAGAAACATGTTAGCTCGGAGGTGAGTAACAGCTGTGTTTACACAGGAGACAAATTGGGAATGCGTGTGAACATTTATTTCCTGCATTATGTATGTACACTCTTTTATGCATATGTTTGCAAATGCAAAAAGCACCTGTTTGCGCACACACGAAAACCACTGGGGGTCTAATAGCCTTTACTTGAAGTTCATCAATCAATGTGGCTAAACTATAGCAGTCTGGTCTGTTAACGTTCTGTCACTCAACTGCTGGAGGCCAAATACCTTTTTAAAAAAAAGCCACACAGCATTTTCAGACTTCCAGTCTTTTGCCGAATTGTCTGTGACGCTGTGACGCTCGGGCTCATTGTGGTTAATGATCACCGCAGTGGTAGTGGATATTTTAAAGTTCGACAAGTGACACAAAAGCAAGATTCATGCTTTGTCAGAGGTGCTTTTTTCAGTTTTAGAGAAAAAGACTTCAAGGATAAAGAGTAACTACTTGGTTTGGTAATGGGAACTAATGAATATCTGTTCTGGGGGTTAAAACGAATACAGGCCTTTCACCCAGGAGACTGCTGTTCATGTCCTGTGTGAAAAGAAAAGTCAAAATTGTGTGTGCAATCTATGATGATATGGATAATACTGATAAAGTATCTTAAAAATAAAACGTGAATGCCATCTGAGGTGGGAAGTAAGTTAAAATGTCAGGATGGATCAGATTATATGATCCATCCGTTATGTAATAAGATCATTTTGAATATGTTCACATACAAGGTAGCTGATAAAACATAGTTATTTTTACACTTTATAGGGCATTTCATAAAATGTCATGTGCTGTGCATTAACTGGTCATCCTTTGAATCATGAATGGTAGTTTCAGTTATGGCGCTGCTCATTTCATGGTAAATGCATTGTCGAAATGTCTTTTCTAATTGATATTTTCAAATGGCGGATAGAAGACACATAATTATATTTATGATGCATCAAAACCATACCAGTAAGGTTGTATACAAAGTTCTTGTAAGCAATGAAAATATAGAGAGCTATACCTCAACGTGCGGGCCAAGCAGCACCACACATTTACTGTTCGCACAGAGTCAGTGAAGCCACACGTGGGACTAAAAAAAAGAAACTGCATGAGGCCAGTGCAGGAAAAAAAAAGGGTACGAGGAACAGCTTTTCACCAGATGAACTATTATCAAGTATTTATGGTGTCAGCAAGGACCTCACAACTCAGACAGGCGGTGACAAATCACTCACACAATAACCCCTTCTCCGCTGCTTCCGCTGGACCGAACATGGGAGCCATCAGAGAGGAAACAAAGTGTTTAACCTCAAGGAAAACACACAAACAGACACACAGGCCTGCACTATCAGAGGAAACTTGCACATACATACATACACAGGTGGTGTGTTTAAGTCTGGCCACGCATGTAGACACCTCTGTGCATGACCTCACACATTACATACACACATATAGCCATAACCCCAGCTAGTTTTGAACTGTATCTTAAAATAGCCCCTTTTCCGCAGGAACTTTTCTCATTTTTTGAAAAATGTTGGCGCGTTTCCACTGAAATTACCTGGGGAAAAAACTTTCCCTCAGCCCCAAACTTTCCCTGACAAAGTACCTAGTAGGGGGGAAGAACTTTTTAGATTACCCAGAATTCTTGAGGGGCGGGGCTGTGTGCTGAAGAACGCTGATTGATGGAACACACTTGCAAAGTCTTGTAGTTTGTATCTCTAACCATCCACCTTGACCTTCTCTCTACAACTAAAGGCCATCCACAAAGAAAGGAAGCATCTTAGTGTTTTTGAAGTATGTCACTCCCCCGTGTTTTGTTTATTCTTCAACTCTGTTTTTGTGGCATTTAGTGCACAGACAGCAGTTTAAATCATACAAATATCCCACTATTTATATGTTTTGAACTTATAAACTATGTCTACATTGATTGATCAAAGCTTCCAGTCTATCTGTGAGCTGCATGTTTCACTATCTTTAGTGTTAGATTCCTGACACTTGCCAGGTGGGCAGGGAAATAAAATCGATGAGTCAATAGGCTACACTGCTGATTTCTTCCCACGGAGCTGACATGAAAACTGTTTTGGTTCAGTAACTTTGTGCTGTCTGTCTAGCCAGCCACTCAGCTCCCTGCCGCTAACAGAAGCAGGACGCTGTTCAGTGTCGGAGTCGGTTGGACGGATTGGACGAGAGAACGTTAAACATCTCGCTCATGTCTCACTACCTATGTGGATTCCCAGTAACAATTCAGTAAGGATGCCCTCTGGGATTAGAACACGTAATTCAGGCAGCAATTACTGTAGGCTATCCATCCATCCATCGTCTATACAACTTATCCGTCAGGGGGAGCTGGAGCCAATCCCAGATGACTTTGGGCGAGAGGCGAGGTACAATCTGGGCTGGTCGCCAGCCTACTGTAGGCTATGTTTCCTCCAAAACATAGTTGGCTAAGCAAAAAAGTAGTATATTAACATACTGTGCTTTGGTGGATGCATGGTTTGCTATTGCTACCACTTCTTCTTGTGCTGCAGCCTACAGCACCAAATATTACACTTACCAGAGGACTCCTAGCATAAATGTCTGGCTGACTCTCTAGTATGTTTTATCAAATATTAATACACGACCCCAGCACGAGTGACTTTAAACTGAATGAGTTTTTAATATGGCCTGTTTTTGTCCTGCACTGACTCCCACTGACAACCCCACACAGACTGGCCTGTGGGGATCCAACCTGGCCCACCCTGCGCCTGACTCCGGACAAGACACACCTGCTTCCACTCAGCCACAGTCCCTTTGAAGTGAACATGTGGAGGTTTCTCTCTAACAGTGCCGAGGGCTGGTCTACCCTAATTTCCCACTGTATACACAGATTATCTGTGCCTGGGTAATGCAAACAGAGGGATCATCTAAATGTATGTGAACGCCCCTAATGGCCCCTGCCAATTGGTCCTGGAACGGGGCTGTTGGCTCTGGGATGGCTGCAGTTAAGATTTGCACTGTATCTATTCGTCAAAGGGATTACACAGGTCTGCAGGGGTTGTTCCACGACTCAGGAGTTATTGATATGGGAGTCATTCATACTTATGATGTATATATATGATCCCTTTCTGCTGGATTTGGAGTGAGCTGCCTCTACGTATTCATAAGCTAAACATGAAACTATTCCAGCTCCTTGAGAGGTTTGGATATTTTTTTGCAATCAGTGAAGATTTCCTTGGATGAATATTGAAGATTGGAGCTCCATTCTGCTCGGTTCTGCTGTTGACATTGTGTTGATTAACTTGAGGCAGGAGTAGTACTGCAAATAATGGCCATGTAAGCTTTTCAAATTGGAATTTAAGCCATTCATATGTCCAATTATATATTAAAGTAGAATTCTAAACTGAAACTATTGATTTGGCAGGTTTTTATTCAGCATACACAAACTTCAGTCTGTTGAATGATATATTCCAACTAACACACTTGGATCCAATTCATCCACTTTTAACCAAGAACCCCTAAATGTCACTCCAAATGAAAGACAACCACAACGCAGAGTGGGATGCAGTTAATGAGTTTAAAAGTACGACAGCATCTGTTACGAGCCTCTATGAGTCAGACTGACAGGTACGGCCAGAAAATCCACAGTCATTGAAAACAAGCTGCTTCCCACAGATGCTGCTGACAGATGACAGTTGCTGGGCATCGTCAAACCCATCAAGAGGAAAGGCGAGCTCCCGCTTTGCACCTGATAGAGCGCACAAAGGCTTTCAGGCAGCAGGCCCGCAAATTCAGCTCAAGACCTGGGAAGCCAGAGAAAGCCACCTGGAGGGACAGCACAGCCAAAAAACTCCTTCTCAGTACAATCATTTCTCGATGAAATCAGCCCACTCTCATGCAGCACTTTGTTAATGAGGATTTGGTGCATGCATTGGGTGCCTCGCGAATGCTCCATTGACAGCAGATGCCTGTCTGCCTGCCTGCCTGCCTGCCTGCCTGTCTGCCTCACCCACTAACCCTTTAAACAAATCGTTATTTTCAGGAACATTCTCCTCAGTGAATGACATGTTCCCATGATAAACATTCGTCAGCCGCTCACATTCTAAAGGTGACAGATCAGGAATCATCCGGATGTGCAGCTGCAGCTACATCAGAAGCCTATCTGTAATGGGAAAATATATGATTTACATCTGGCATGACGAAGATTACAGCAGAGCTTTAACTGGCGTTCCTGGGCCTGCTGCAGACGCTCGTGTCTCGGACAGACTACAGATGATGTCAGGGCCCGTGCATGGAATCGTTGCAGACTCTTGACAAATTGCCGTCTTTGATTTTATTGGTGTTTGACCTTGAAACTGATGTGGTATCTCTTCATATTATGAGAGGGCATAGATTATGAGCCAATGTGTTTTCAATAGAGCCCAGATCCATCAATGCTGGCTACTTTATGAGCATTTTGAAGTGGTTATTCAGGCAGGGCTTTAAGTGAGAGGGACAGGGATCGCCTTTCCAAAATCCTTCTATAGGGCAGACAGGGCATCCTTAAAATCATTTACAATATATCCTGTGCTGCACTGTAATACAATCTAAGCCAGACTGGCAGCCATGGCTTGAAGCTTTCATACAATATAGTTGTCTCAGACTGGAAACTTCTTGCTTTTCATCATCTTATGTGATATACTGTACTGTAAAAGAGCGCTATGACTAACTGCAAACCAGGATTGTGATATCTCCTCTGACAAAGGTTACCAAAATAGACACAGACCATAAAGGAATGTCGTAAAAAACATCCAGCTTCAATTTCAATCGAAGCCCTATGAAAATAAACTTTATTAGTTTGTATAACGTTCAGTTTAAATGAATGACGTAGGCAGCATTTCTAAATGTAAAGGCTGCAGAGTCAGCTGTTCTTAGCTGTCATTTGCAACAGAAGATACAATTCAGGAATTTAAGAGGTTACCTTTGTACCATAACATCTTAAGATAAACTAGCCTATCCAGTGTCCTCAATTATCCTCAGAGGCAAAGGCACTAGCACAAGTGATCCTTTTAAACTATTGTTTCGGATGTTCTCTGACCTGTGCTGCTATTTAACAAACAAGTCAATAGAATTTCATGGAGAGAAGCTGCTGGTGGCTCAGTGGGGATAAATAGGGGTAAAGACCTCGGGCCATTCCTGCTGTTTAGTTTTGTGCAAACACACATGCAAGCATCCTCATAAACTTGCACACCTAAACATAACTGGATTTAGACATAGCTTTTATTCTAAGACGTTTTATGATTATGTATATTAGCTTGTGCTTTTTGGGCTGCTTCTTGTTTAATTTACTGTGAGACCATAAGTGAATTTATTCTAGTTTTTAGAAATAAAAAAAAAAGTTTTTTCCCCCCCTTCCAAAGACAGGAAACATTATAGTACATCATATTGATTAATACATAGTTTTGCAAAACTGGGGCCACTCTTGTGGTATAATGGTAAGTGCTAGAAAAGATGTTTCACACATCGATCATCAACATTGCCAACATTAGATAACATTAGCCACCTCTGGATCCCATAGACCAGGTAATAAATAATCTAAACTTTTAATCTAAAAAGTTAGAATAATATTGGAGTGCAAGTTACAAAAACTACCTGCGTGCAATTTTAAAAAGGTACTAAGTCAACTACCGCTGCTTTGATTTTAGCACCAATTTGCCTCTGACGTCTTGCCTACGAGATGGATTACAGCCTCACGCACAACTCAACCCCATCAGCATACACATGGGTATGCCATTTCCCTAATCCAACTTATATCAAAAGACACAATTTATTATCCCTTCTCTCCCCGCACTTCCCCCCCTCCCCCTTTTTCTTTCTCTCAGGCTATGATGAGGTATGGGGAAACAGAAAGGATTAGGTTACCAGGAAATTGAAAAGGTGCAAGAGCAGCCAGAGATGTGAGATTACTCTGGTTTATAACACATAGCCTGATGAGGATAACACGTGTGTGTTTAACATGGTGCGTGAGAAGGTCCAGCCCATGGGGTATAGTTGGGTGGAGGTGATGATAGACTGAGCGATACCTCCAGGTAAATGAGAACGCAGGGAGGGGGGATTGTGTTTAGGTCCGTGTTGTGGTTTGGTCCTGCGTATGGTGACTTGTGTGCACGCTTAAATCTGATTATAATAGAGAGCACGGAGAGATGTTGCATCTAAGATTTAGCTCACTATGCTTCAATACACTTAATACATTATGCACACGTTTCCAACACACTCTCCTCTTGTAAACCTAACTATTAGTCTGAGCCACCACTGCCACAGCATGGTAGTTTGTTTCTTTGGGGAAATTTTGTGTGGGGATACTAGAGAGAAAAATAAATGAATACAGACCCAGAGAGGATGTGTGCATGCAGATGATATGTTTGTGTTCGTGATTATGTTTGTAATAGGGACACATTTGTATGAATGCATCAGTGATGGTGTTCATGCAAGTACAAGTCTATTGTTTGTTTCCATTTCTGCAAGTCTGTATGTATTTGCATGCACAGGAAAATGGCAACAGGAGGTCTCCTCAGATGTGTTCCTGCTGTGAGTCAACCCTGGATTTCCTCTCAAATGTAATTACCACTCTGTAATTATCAACTAATTACACTTTATTGAGAGGGGAAGTGCTTCTAATAATCTCTGTTAGAAAAAAAAAAAAGTGAAAACTGTGTGTAGGCACAGGACAATAATACTGTCTCATATTTTCCAAGAGGGGCATGGCTTTACAGATAATAAGTAGAACTTAATGTGCAATGAAGCATAGTCATTAACTCAAATTTTCCTATTGTGTCCTTGCCATAATGGTATTCAATATGCAATGTCAATGGAGACCTCAAGCCAGCAACTCACATGTGACAATAATAAGTATGCAGCAGGTATGTGACATGGCTTTATAGCCTCCATTGAGCCAGAAAATGAAAAGGTGGAAATGCATACTTCTATTGGTCTAATTACACTTCCTGGCCTTTGCAGTCGATTCTATATAATCACATCTATATGTAGCACGGCACATTTCAATAAATATTTAGTAGGAATCCGGGGTATAATGAAGTAGTAGAAGGTATCATTAAGAGTAAAAAGAAAAAGAGAAAAGATTATTTATGGATACTTGATGGCCATAAAAAGGTGACCCAAGACAATACAGACAAGACAAACATGCCATGCAACAATTTGGATTGTGTGTGTAAAAAAAAAATATGCCCTGGAGTCATCCCTACATGCTGTTCCTAGTTGTCAAGCTGGGAACAGCATATGTGGGTCAAGTGAAACCTACTGTTTTGTGTGATGACAACCTTGGCTGCTGAAACATCATTTAACTGTGTGACTACCAGAATTCCTGTTGAATGCTGCCAGCCTCTGAGGTGTAATTCCCAGTGAGCTTCCAGCATTAAAAATGACTGCAAAGATGGTGCTGTGAGGTATGGGAGCGTCATCACCTCCCTGTTAGGAAATGTCTCTAAAAAGGTGTCCAGTCTGTTGTCACCATTTATTAAAAGGTCATTCCAGTTTTAATTTGGTCTGATTACTATCATTTACAATGATATTGTAAGTTGCATGTTATGGGACATTCCGGTGTATTTCAATCAGGTGTATTTCCCATAAATGTGGCCCCTGTGACTCTATGGGTCACGCTAACTTTGCACTTTGCCACCTCAGCTGTAGCTACAAGGAAAGGACGAAGCAACATGAGCCACCTCTATATGTAGCACGCAGAAAAGGACACTGAGTGACTGATCTGTCCTTCCTTTCGCTGGTTATAGATAACACATTACAGTATCTCAATAATATCTAAGTCACCAGCCTTCCTTTCTGAATTTCATAGGTCCTTGTTGGAGGTGTTGTCATTACATGAATGCACCCTGATTGAGCAGCCCTCCAAGAATCGTCCTACTTTTTTAACCGTGACACATCCAGAAGGCTCCATACTTTTTTTTAGCAATTCAGGTTCTCAGATTATTATTAGTAATAGTAATGGTACCTAGAAGAGCGTAAGACCAAGTAGTAATAAAGTGTTCCTCCAAGGCTTAACCCTTCAGAGTCTGGGGTAAAACGGCGTTTTTTACTACTTTTCATTTTACCTTTGTGTTTCCCATTAAAACTGCCTTTCTTTGTATCTTTCTTTTCAGCACAACCTCACCTATGTGATTCTACAAGTATTTATTTATTTTGACATAATATATGGACACACTGTATGTAAAAGTGCAAAAGAAACACAAAATCCGAGTAGGAACTAGTTGGATCTTTGGAGGAGCGGGGGTCTGCGCGGACACCTCCTCTCGTTCGTCTTCACGCGCAGCATCCACTTCATCCTCTGAAAGGAGTCTTCCTCAGAATCAGAACGTTCTCCCCCAGATTCAGCATCTTCTAACTCGTAGAAGAGCTGTAGTGCGCGACTTCGGCTCTTCATAAATTTAGTCTTAATAGGCCGATCGACAGCTTTACGTTTTCAAACGTGCGACATGTGACTTTGACGCCGTGTGGCGGTCCTAGACTCCGAAGGGTTAAAGATATCTCAGCATAATTCAGCATAAGCTAAATATGTATAAACTAAAAAGCTGGAAAAATTGGGGGTCACCTGGGAATGCAGCTCTCTAACCTCCAGCCAGCATGCAAAATGTAATTAGTATGATGAGTCTCCTAAGTATCATCACTGCATCCCTTGATTTCCCTTGCCCTCCCCCGTGCACTTAATGCAATATCAGACTTTTTCTTTTGGCACAGAGACAACTATTAACCTCAGCTATGTTTTCAATGTCAAACGGATGCATCATCAGTGACTCATGGCATTATTAAACAAAAATAAGGTCAGAGAAAACTGTGTGCCATGTGCTTGCTTGCAAACACCCAATGCATTATCATTTACAAAAACACGTTTCCAGTGCTCTCGAGATGAGAGAAAGCCACCTTAGGGTTATATTTAGCATTAAAAAAAAAAAAAAGATAAGCTGCATGTACATGCTTAGGTGAGAGGGGATTGGAATCATTTGTGGATGAGTGAGGAGGCAGGGAGAATAAAAGGGAAGGAAAGTGTAATGCATGGCAGCTGTTAGCTCAGAGGTGTCAAAGGAAGGTATTATGTTGGTACAGTATTAAAGTTTGGAGGGACAGTTCAATGACCTACAATACTATTACTAAGCTGTGGATGTAAGTTGTTACTTCTGCTAAGCCTACATGCCCCAGGACCTCTAGTACCTTATCTGTCAAAGTCACCATTAATTATTTCTAAAAATAATTGTCGTGCAATTCACAGCTCCTCATGGGTGGCTTTGACTTATGTGGCCATTTAGCGCACACAATGCAGTTATTAGCAAGTGGGTGAGTTGGTAGGTCTCGATTGTGCTTGGAAAAGCCGCAGAAGTCTCGCTGTGTCTGCGAATATATAATATAATCTTTTTTTTCTATCCTGCCACTAACTCTCTTCTAATCCTAGAGCCTGCCACGCCCACCCGCCCTGCAGCAATCCGCAGCAATCCATGACACTAGATCACCTCACTCCCACTCCTGTTCCCAGTCCTCTCATTACCCTTGCAGTATCCTGTATATACCGGCCCACTTCAGCTCAATTCCCCGCTACATCATCTATTGTGCTTCCCTGTTGTAGCATTTGGAGTTGACGCATTTCATTTGATGGTCTTTGAGGAGATTTGAAATGCCAACACCACAGACCAAGCAATATTTTGGAATAAGGTCGTCGTTTATATGTAGGCAGGCAGGCACAAGTGCTCTGCTTTACAGACAGCCCCCATTCATTTTCTATACAGGGAACGACTCCAGCAAACTACCTCTTTTGTCGAGCTGAAAGCCAGCTTTACTGACAATTTGCAGCGTTATATAGAATTTGATGGTGCTAATACAATAGCTAATGGGTTAGTTCCTCCATTTTGGAAATTGGAGGAATTTCACAGCAATCATCCAATATTTGTCAAAATATGTCAATAAAAATCAAACATGTTAATGTGATGGGGGGTGCCAGAAGAAAATCAGAGGGAATAATCATCTGTGGACCATGCCTGAAGGTCTGTACAAAAACCCGTACCATTCCGTTCAGTACATGTTAAGATATTTCACTAGTTAGAATATTAACCTGCTGGTGGAGTCAAAGTCAGAGAATCTATCCTCTAAGGACAATTAATGTTGGTACATAATTTAATGGGGGTCTATTTAACAGTTGTAGACATATTTCAGTCTGGTGAACGGTGAAATGTTTGTCACTTTATTTTTGACTTTACATATATCCCTAATTTCACTGCCACAGAACCTCAGAAGATACTTGATAGAGCAGAGAGCAAATAAACAAAGGAAACAACAGGCGATACCATGCATCATGTGATCAGTTCATTGGATGGTGGGTGTAGCGCTCTTGGTTTTTTTGCTATTCATTGTTGTCTTCAGGCAGTGGTCTGAGTCAATGCCACCCTATGAACCCAAGATAAAAAGTTATATGGCAGCCATCAAAATTGGAGCATGACTTCATTGCTTCAACCTCCAATCTCTTCACATCTCCTTTCTTCTTTTGTACAGACACCTGGGAAGAATTGTCACAGATTTCTGTCAGCGGGAAGAATTGATGTGCCTAGGGAAAAACCTAGACTACACTATGCACACACGCAGGCCTAGCTTTTTGATGTGTTTAAATTCAACTCTTTCTCCGGTTCATTATAATACAATGAACAACAGCACTCACTGTGCTAAATAAACTCATTACTTTTTACAGCGACACCTCTCAAAGCTGTTGAAAAGACACAGTGGGGGATAAAAGCCAACCTTGAACGCAACTTGAAACTGAATGTCAGTTGCAGAGATTTCAATTGCTGCACTCAGATTATACAGGGCACTGAAACTGACTGAGGAGAGACATTCAAAACACAATGCATTATTCACCCTCCACCTTGCGCTACTGTATTCCTCAAATAACATCAAGGATACCAACTGGCACACAGTATGAGGGCTCCTGTTTTATCTGTTGTCTGACTGTGAGGGGTGTGATCAGCTTTAACACATCTGAGCAGACAATCTCAGTGGGTTTGGTAAACAGATGTACACATCTCCAAACATTAGTCCACTAGTTTCTGGTGCTTTGAACTACATCTCATTGTTTTCAGTAACTGTGCATAGTTTTTATGTGCCATATACACATTTTATATACATTTCCAAAAGGTCAAGAATAAACAGTCCAACTGTGCTGTGCTGTGTTAATACCTAAATTCTTGTCCAGGGTTATTGGTCTTTTTCACAAAAGGCATTTTGAGATATCACAGTAGGAAAATCACTGGTGTTACTTACTAAATTCCATTCAGCCGCTTCCATTTCACGGCCCTTGTATTGTTCATGCTGGCTCTCTGTCACACTATCATGGCTTGCTGGGACTCTTAAATAGAACAGAGCCATTGTTAATGTTATTAGTAACACGTACTTTTCCTACTATGAAAAAAAGTCCAAACTTCCTGAGCTCATTTTGCATATTTTGTGTAATGTTCGAGGATGAGTGCAGAGTTTGCCTTGCCTAAATTCTGATGGGATCAGCTTACCTTGAATAGTATCTTGAGAACAAAAAAAAATCTGATGCCTCACAAGAAAATGATATAGTCTAGGACAGTGTTTCTAAAACTTTTTCAGACCAAGGACCACTTAACCCATTGTTATGTCTCGTCGTGTTTGTTAAGTTTGTCAAGTTCACTCGTGTCTAGTCTCGTCTCGCACTTCCTGTCTTATTGTGAAAATGAACTCTCATCTCGTTGACTTCCTGCCCTTGTGTGTTTCCCGCCGTTGTGATCGTCTGCCCCGCCCTGATTGTTTCCACCTGTTCCCCATTACCTCTTGTATAAATAGTCTGCGTCTCCCTTTGTCCTGTGCCAGATCGTCTTGTCATGTCCAAGCGTCAAGGTTTCTGTTTTCAAGCTAAGTCATTGTATCCAAGTTAAGTATTGTGAGTATTGTCAGTCTGTGTGTTCAACTGTCTAAAAGTCTCTGGCATCGTGCTTTTGAGTTTCTGGGCCTAGCCTTAATACCCATAAAACAAACAAATATGACAACTTCAACAGTTCACTAATTACAACCTAAAATGAGAGCTTTACCAATCGAGTTTCACAACTTTGCGGCGGGGTCTCTTTTGAGGACGTCGCTAAAGTTAAACCATAGTCCTGGGACTCCACGGCGATGTTAACTGAACTGACGCTACTTGTATTTGCATCAAGTAGTTGCACCTTTCCAGTTTTGTCAGAGGTTTCATCTGGTTTTCTTTTAAGTGACCCTGTCTTAAGCCACTGATCCATAATAAACTTCCCAAGGTGGGCTAACTGTACGCTTCGAATGTTCCCGAGGTCATGGCAGGTTCACTGTTGTTTTGACGTAAAACGGTTGCGGTGTCTTCCACTACCACTCTTTGATAAAGGCTGGTCTAGGACAGTATTTCCCAGTCCTTGTCCTGAAGGCCAACTGTCCTGCATGTTTTAGATGATTTCAACACAAATGATTTAAATGACCATCTTGTCATCAAGCTCTGCAGAAGAACTTGGAGCAGGGAAACATGTAAAATATGCAGGGTATTTGGACTCCAGGCATCATAGCATCAACCGGCCGTATTGTTGACTTATCAAGCACATGTTTTTGACGAGCAGTGGATCCTCAACATCCATGCACAAAAACTTCCATGTTGAAATGTAGCTTTCAGTGGTTTTATTAGGCAACAGTGTGCAAAAAGGGACAATGCCAGTTTTGAGCAGAGTTTCACAGAGGAAAACCTGCCATTGCAGAATCTAAAGGCTGTTGAATGCCATTATGTTTTGCATTTCCATTCATGACCTCCTCAGCTTGGGGCTCTTGTTGAGGAGAGCTGTGTTTACCTTAAAAGCATCATTTATAGGAGAGAGAAAAGGAGCCGCTGCTATCTTAAAGTTCTGGCCAATTATTCTCTCTTAATTTCCCTTGTTACTCTGAAACTCCTTGTAAAGAACATCAGTATTTAAACCTCATTCATTCCCATGTTGGTCATGAGCAAATACACAAAGCCGTGCTAGTTCACAGTACTGCGTGGAAATTTGAACTGAACTATTTTTGAAAACGAAACTATATATTTGTGACCCATTTTTAAAGATTTGCATTTTAAGTGAGAACAGAGGGACGTGGGTCTGAGCTGTAGATAGGAAGGGAGGGTTACAAAATGTTTTAGGTGTTTTTTTTCCAACTCAAATTATAGATCAATGTGCTTCAAGTATAGCACCTGACTATCCAAGTGGCAAAGGTCCTTAACCTTTGGTCAGATTGTGGCTCATTTAATTTCCTCCTCTGCAACCTCAGCGAGGTTTATCTGCAATGCAAGGGGGCAATTTAGCTTGATGGCAATGAGCATACAACCTTCTACCTACTGGCTGGTGTCCTGTAAACTGATGACAGTTTTAAGAGAGATTGGAATCAAGCAAGCTAATACTTATTTATACCACTTATATTGAAACTGCATCTTCCTGTAGATAGCAAAAAAAAAAAAAATAATAATAATATATATATATATATATATATATACATACGTATATGTACATATACATATACATATGTATATGTATATATCTGATATCTGCCATATCAGATTAATGCATTAATTTCCACCTTTCTTCAAAAGGTAAGGAGGTGATATTCTACATTTTGGGTGGGTGTGGCTCGGAGGTAGAGTTGGTCGCCCCATTTGGAAGATCAGCGATTCCATTCCCAGCTCCTCTATTCCAAGCATTTAAAAGTGTCTTTGGCCAAGACACTGAACCCCAAATTGCTCCTGGAGCACAGTTTCAGTGTGTAAGTGTATGTGAATGATTGGTTACCTCCTGATGGCAACCTCCCATCAGTGTATGAATTGTTTTTAATAGGTGAATATGAATGTTGTGTTCGAAAAGACTGGAAAGGTGCTATACAAGTACATTTTTACCATTTTGTTTTGCCCTCATGCTGTTAAATGGTAAATGATCTGTATTTGTATAGCACCTTTCTAGTCATTTCATCTACTCAAAGCGCTTTTACATTACATCCTCATTCACCATTGATTCAGGAGGAATCTAAGTTGGAGGAGACTATTCTTTCACACACATTCACACACTGAAGCTGCTTCAGGAGCAAGTTGGGGTTCAGCGTCTTGCCCAAGGACACTATGACATGCTGACTCATAGGCCAGGGATCGAACCGCCGACCTTCCGATTGAGGGACGACCCACTCTGGGGGTGTTGGGGGCGCCACAGCGGCCCCCAACTGTTGGCCTGTTGTCTCAGCAGGGCTCCACTCTGATTGGTCCAAAGGGAGGTCTGTGACTTTTCACCTGCGGTTTCAGTCAAAACTACTGTCTGGCTGGATCCAAACAGCAGGATGTGTGAGTGGAGATGAGAATCATGCTTTTACTTGTGCTTACAATGAATGAAACAGCAGGGTGGGAGTACAGTTGCAAGTAGTGGGCCACGGTTTCATGGCTGGTAAAAACAGGAAGGGAAATCTGAAAGAGCCGGCGGGGTATGTTGAGTAATAAAAATAGAGAGAGACAAAACAGAGAGAGAGAGGAGTTTGTGAAAATTTCCGCACTACATGTGCAAAAACACCATTTAAATGTCTTTTGTTTTTGCAGCCTACTTTATCAGTAATGCAATTCCCCCAACATGACATGGCTGCCAGTTTTCCCATGGCATAGCACATTCCCAGTCAACATGTCACTTTCCCCACTATATCACATACACACATGGGGCTAGGGTATGGTTAAGGTTTCAGGGGTTATCTTATCTCGTGTTCAAGCTGTGCATGCATATGAGGTCAAGCCAGGTAACCAAAAACGTACATACCATTCCATTCCATTCCTCACTTAGATCTGTAACACATTAATCATGATTTTTTTTTTTGCTTTTTTCATCTATAAGCACCAGCTTGTGGATTTCTGCTCCTGCGTGCGCATGTTTTTGCATGCGGCTAATGTGGCTGAGCACATGTTAAGCACCAAGTGTTCTCTTACCTCGAGTATTTGTGCGTGTTTATTTCCATGTAAGTACACTCAGTGATGCTTAGACTTGGGCATTCTGGATGAAGCAATAGGAACATGAACTACTGAAAGCATCTCTGTAGACTCAGGGTGTACTTTGCCGCTATGGCTGTCAAGTCTCAAGTGATGCACTGTCAACAAGCATGGGGATTAGGCTAATTATTTTCTTTGCAGTCTCTGGAAAGTTTGTTATTGTTTTATTATTCTGTCTCTAACACTCCCTATAATCCCCATTATCTACAGATACCTCATTGAAAATAACTCACTGGGCACTCCCCTCCTTTTTTTTTTTGCCTTGCTCAGAGAATGAAATCAACATCTAAAATTGAATTAGCACACACATATATAAAATGCTGTTAAAGAGCCAGTACCGGTACATGTGTAATTAATAAAGTATGGATGAGAGAGCAAACAGTGTATTGTTGCTCATGATATTAGGATAGTTAGCTACCGCAGTTAATTATGGCATTGTGTGAAGAGCCAATTTAAGTTGAAACAATTGATGAGTTCTGTAGTTCAGTCCCACAGCAGAAATCCTGGCATCAGACGGCACCGTGATAAAATCAATCCCCAGTTAATCTGTTGTAAGTATGGCACAGTAATCTGCATAATGCCATATCATTGGAACTCTGCACTATATTTAAAATCTGAAGAAATGAAAGATTAACCAGTGAGTCAAAAAAGTAAAAGGATTAAAAATACTGCTGCATTACAACTTCATAGATTGTTACGCATGCATTTTTCTGTGTAATCAAAGTTATCGAAGGTTTATTATCGTTTAACTTTAGAGTTGCACAGATCAATCAAATAAATCAAGCGTCTATATCTAATGTGAAATGCTCACTAGTAGAGACAAATCTGCAGTTTCCCTGAACTTTATGAAGCATTTTATTGTCTTTTAGCTGACTTTTTTTTGTTTTTTTACAACCCTCAGATTGACTGTTTTGGTTCAGTCTCACGTCTCTCATGAGTTTCTTTTCCAGGGTATTTCCAGACAGCTGCTTTCAGTGAAAATGTTCAGATAACCCCTCTGTACATTGCCTGCCTGCCTGCAAACTTCAGACAAAGTTACTGACTAGCTTGTTCAGAAAAATGGAGCATTCAGCAAGTTAAGAGCCAGATATTTTCCTTAGGAGTTAATGGAGACAAAACAGGAGTGAAAATAAGTAAAAGTTGGGTTTTCTGCTTGTTCTGATGTTTTCAAGCAGTGGTCAGAAACTCACTCGATGCAGCTTTAACAACATACATTGTTTTTTTTTCGTAGTTTTTATTTTTTTAAATCCAGAACATGTAATTCAACAAAGTTCTTCAGCACGTCAATGTGTCAGCTCTGTGTTCCCACATTTCTAAGTAATGTAACTATATAATAGAGAAAAGTATGTCTGTGTGTGTGTGTGTGTCTGCCTGTCTGAAGCCTCTTTTCACCTCACTGGGTTAACCCTAGCCCCTAACCAAAACCTAACCCACACACAGACATATTTTTCTCTATTATACAGTTACATTACTTTGAAATATGGGAACATAGGGTTGTTGGAACATAGGGATGACCCATTCTGCACACTGTTGCCACTTAACGTAGCAGCAAAAATCTAATATCAAATCAAACTACAATCAGCTAAAATAACCTGACTGCCTGCCAAATCATTAGATGTACAATAGATGGCTGTAAGACAGCAGACCTCAGAATTCTACAACTTTAACAACTAGTCAGAGCATAAAGTCCTTCATTCTTCTCAAAAGTTTTTCCTTTTTTATCCTTTTATGGAAAGCTAAAAACGGTATGTCATGCTTTCATTTTGGCTTTAAAGCAATGCTTGGACATGAAGCACAGGCCAGGTTCATGAGGAGGTTGCCCTCTCATAAATCTGTCATTGCCGTGGCACACAGTAGAACAAGGCCGGCCTACGCTGATTTACACCCTGTGGGGAATGATAGGCAGGCAGTTGGGCTGACAGCCTCTGCTCCATGTCTGGCCGTCATCGCATCACCAAGAAAACAGGCTCAGGCCGGACTCGGGAGGGGCCCAGGGGTGGGGGGTAGCTCCATTTGAGACTGTCCAGGGAGAAGGAAACACAAGCCAACAAAGCCCCCTTTACAGTACAAAGCAGTGACGGTGAGCTGCATGAGGAAAATACGCAGCTTTTTCAATCTTCTCAGTAAGGCAGCAGACAGTTATGCTTTGACGCTAATGCTAGCTGAACTGGTTACGGGAGGAATGTGTTCCCCTGCTTCATCCCAGGGCGTGTGCGTACATGTTTTAAGTATGTGTGTGTGTGTGTGTGTGTGTGTGTGTGGGTGGGTAGTGTGAGAGTGTGTAAACGTGAAGAGTGTGACTGTGTATGTGGGAAGTGTGAGAATCTTTTTGGGTAGGTGGGAGTGTGTATGTGCGTTTGTGACTTCATCCACCAGTGGGAGGGAATGTGGGTGTTTGAGTGTGAGCATGTTTGTTGCGTGTGTGTATGTGAAGAATAGGCAATAAAGGTGCTATATACACGTGTGTGTGTGTGTGTGTGTGTGTGTGTGTGTGTGTGTATGGTGTGTATTAAATGTGTGGATGTTTTTGTTTCTGTGTGTGACATAATTGGGAGCTTCTCCACCTGCATACCTGTGTACATGTGTTTATCTGTAGGTGGGTGTGAATATGAACCGTGTGACACAGATGCTCATATACAGCAGATACATGTTTTTAATGCCTGAGCGTGTGTGTGGGTTTACACGTGAACATGTATATCCTCAGGGGGATGATTGTGTGTATGTGCCCATTTAATATGTGCAGGTTGGGTGGTGCCGCCGCTGCCGCCGCCGCCGTAGTGTTCCCTTACTATTCCCACAACAAATTATACTCACTTGTGATCTCAATAAATTGGTGTCAGAGTGCAGGGAATAATTATGTACTCTGAATCTAAAATATCAAGCTCACACTGCGACACACTCGCTAGCACATTTCATACATAATATGCAAAATCAGCATATTGTGGCTGGTGCTAGGTGGTCTTAAATTGAGTTTGACGAGATGGCTTCATAATCTTAGAACTGAATAATCACCTTCCACCAGATTTCATACAAGACGCTTTTTAGCTTTGTTACATTTTCAAATGTACATGTTATACATTTTATCAAGTACAAACACATTTTCTAAATTGAACAGAAGTGAGAGGAGCAAGACATGATTATGAACCAGACAAACTGCCCTGAGAGCACAGACCCTCTGGAGCCCCAACTTCAACTGCGACGAACATTCCAATTCCAACTATGATTGAAATGACAAGGTCCTTGTCTGGGCCCTGTATTAATATTGACGCCGCTTCATTAAAAGAAAAACATTATTTCCATTATCATTATCATCATTTCTTATTGTTACAGTTTTGGCTATTAATCAGTTCGTCAGCTGATTTACAACCTGTCCGACTGCGCGGTCTAGCACATGTGTAACGATGTTGCCCTTCCAGATCTCAGTAATTTCTTAAGCGAGTGCAATGTTAACATGCCCCATAGAAATATGTCCAGAGCTGCAAAAAAAAAAAAAAAAAAATGAGACTCATAAACAGTTTTTCTTTTACATGCTGCTTGTTGCTCTTAAAAATCATGCATTTGTATGTATATGATACATAAACAATGCGTGCAGGGGAGTGATGGTGGTGTTGGCCTAAATAGCTGTGAGCTGTGCTCATTCTCACCCGAGGGCCCCAAAGTCAGTTAATCCAGCTGTGGTCAGCTATGTCATTCATGCTCTGAATCACTGGCTCATTGATGCGTTATCTGTTTGTCTGCCAGCTGACTAAAAGACATCCAATATGTGATTGGATATTTTTCATGCGGACTAGGTGTCCTTTCTGTTGATTCCCTAATGGGGACACTGTTTGCTGTCTCTCTCCACTGCCTTAAATTTCCTCCTTATGTGATTGAAGCTTTTGTATTGCAGACACATCATTATTTTTTAATCCATTTTAGTTTGGGAACTTGATTACCAGATTAATTATTAATGAGCACATCATTTTCAGATAAAAATCGTTTATTCTCTGTGTATGTCTGTGGTGATCGGGTGTTCAGTAAGGATCAATACGCACCTCTGATTTAGAGCTGGAGTATTCCTGTTCCTCCCATGGGGGCACTGTTGAGTCATAATCAGAGAAAAATGGAGTGAAAGGAATTCTCACAGACAGAGGGGGGATATGTCAAATGCACTTACACACACACACACACACACACACACACACCAACATGCATTGAAAGAGAGAGAGGGAGAGGGAGAGAGAGAGAGAGAGAGAATGAGGATGAATAGGACTGGAGACTTAGCTGCTGCCCGTCTCCTCTCCTGCTCTCTCCGTTCATGCAGGGAGTGTGTACCTAGCAGGGCTCAGCCTCTCTGGGAGGGGCTCAGTCATTGTGCAGCACCCAGCTGTATTGTTTCGATGTGTGACTGTGTTGGGTGTAGGGAGCTTTCCCAGGGTCTATCGTGCCAGTATATGGAGCCCGGTATCTTGGTTCCAATGCATGGCCCCTTCCTGTCATTCACAGCTGGTTCCTTCCTCTGTCCAAACCCCCCCCCCCCCCTCCCCCCTCCATCACAGGAGCAAATCCATGTATGAAATCAACCCCCTCATACTCTCCAATTATTATGCCTACAGAAAAAAAGAGTTTTATGTGTTCAAATATTTCTTTGTAAGTAAAACTGCAGATAATCCTTTTATTTCCCTCTGGCTACATAAGGGTAGACTGACATTTCACTGCCAAGTGAAAAAGGTAAGGTGCACATTGGAAAATTATTTTTTGATTAGCATGGTTCCTTAGTGAGTGAACTGACCTAGAAATGTCTAAGTGGAAAGCCATTACCTGCTGGTTGAAATCTGCAAAAATATATATAAAAGAAAATGTGACTCAGTACTTTCATTCTATGAAGGGACATAAAAGAGAAAGAAAGACAAGAAAAGAAAAAGTGAAAAAACGAAAGGAAAGAAAAGAGAAAGGAAATGAAAGGGACATTGTCATCCTAGTCCCGTACTAGACCCATTCTCTCTGATGAAAGGATTTTGGTTTGATAATAAAATGTCTCTGTGTTTTGTGTAGATTACATAGACATTGATTACATTATGTATATTTTATAGTAGAACCAATAAAATGTGTTTGCATTTAAACTATATGGTAGAACTAACAAAATCTCTTCATTACAAGATCACAGGGATTTTATAACGATTTCAAGTTAGTGGCAAAATGATTTTTTAGTTATTTCGGATACATTGACCATAATTCCTATTATACAAAGTCTGAGAATTTAAAACCACCCTCAGGATTTTTTTCTATAGAAAAGGTATAGTTTTAGATAGAATCCTTGAAACATATGAAAGCTAAATAAGAAAATGAACCTTAAGATAGATAGTTGTTTATAAAATCTGACCTAAATAGTACTGTAGTAGCTAAATAGCTAAATATCTATATAGCATTATTCTTTCAAGCAAAGGGCTGTGTGTGTAAAATAACATAGAAAATGAACAAAGACAATGTAATACAACTATTCGTTTGTCATTAACTTAATCCATCCATCCATTTATACTGCTTATCCAAACAGGGATAGGAGGGACAAACATTCATGCTCTCTTTCATACCAACCATTTAATGTCAACAATTAACAATGAATAAATGTGTGTGTATATATACACACACACACACACATATATATATACAGTGCTTAACAAATTTATTAGACCACCACCCAGTGTAAGGTGTTTGCCTCCCCTGCCCTAAATTAACAGTATTGCTGATTGCCAAAATATTTTTTTTAGTTTCTGTAATGGTTAACCCACCAGTATGTGTAAGCTCTTTAATCAGAATGATGTATTTGAAATGATGTAAAAGGAATCTGGATTAGTGGAACTGATGGACTGGCCAAGTCAAAGTCCAGATTTGAATCCTATCGGACAGATCTGGGATTTATTGAATTAAAAAATAGATCACACACAAATTTAATCCAAAGCAAGTCTCTGGGAACAGCCAGGAACTATTTGGAACTCAATAACAAAAGAGACGGTCGAAAAGTACATAAAAACAATCAGGGCCAAAGGAGGTCAAACAAATTATTAAGATTTTTGGTTAAAATATGTGAATAAGGACTATTTAGTTGTTCCAGTTTGTTATATATATATGTTTAATTTGAAACAAGTTTTTGACAGATTTCTAAAATATTCGTGTTTTCTCGTTTTTATGACAGGTGGTCTGATAAATTTGTTAAGCACTGTATATATATATATATATATACACAGCTACTCTTATGATTTTTTTTTCTTAATCGATGGATCAAATTAAATGTGTGAAATGTAAAAGGTGTCAGTCATATAGTGTATTTCTGCCTCACCTGCGTTTCAACCAGACGAACCAGAGACTAAATGAAATTCCTCAGCGAGTGCCTGCTGTGTTTACAAGGAGCTAAAACGATATGTGTTTATAGCTCCTTCCTCTCCCAAGGTGACAAAAACAAACAGAAAAATGTATTACTGCATCTAATGCACAAGATGAACCCAATCAACGTTTTTCTGTATCAGAAAAAGCTTGTCTGTGATAATTGTTGTATAGCGGCAAAACGTGTAAATATATAGGTAAAAAAGGCAAGTGTGTCTTCATTGTTAGAAACACATGGGGGGGGGGGGGTTACTGATACTTAGTATTCAGACGTCTAGTGAGGAAGAGTGGAGACACATTTGCTGTGACTGTAATACTTTTTTTATCCATAACAGGGTCTCGGGGTGAAGAGTGATCAGAGAGCTGCTGTGGAACAAAGTGAAAAGCAAGTAAGCAAAATGTGCCAAAGTTTTTAATTTGCTCCACGGGGTTTTGGAGGCAATTAGAAGAAGCACTTGCTGATAAAACAAAACGTCCTTGTTGCTGTCTGTATCACCGTAAACTGAGTCAGGGATGGACGGATGAGTCACAAACAATAAGAGGTTAATGTGTTTGGGTTTGGAATATTTGCCCCAGTGAGGAAATAATGACTGAGGTTAGTTTGCACATAACTTGAATGAATGTCTTGTTTTGTCTTTTACATGAATCCAAACCAACCAAATAATATTGTACTATGCTTCATCTTTAACGCCACTGTTTGTGTTGAGGAAAACTAGTATTACTTTTACTGCCCGGCCTTACTCTTATCTGTAGTAGGTGTTCTCCTCTCTAATAGAAACCCAAAGCCATTGGACAAATAAACACAAGTTCCATATCTGCTCAAACACATTAGGAATTCTATTTATCAGGCCAGATGCCGAACTGATCAGTGCCAGGACCGAGGTTAAACGCACAGCAAAGACTGAGCAGATTACCGAGCAACATGAAAACCTCTAAACTTACAGGTTAGAGGCGGTCTATTTTATAGCAGCTAAGAAACGTGCTCACGCTGCTCCTGGGCTGGAGATAAATCAGTGCTTGTGTTTTAGGATGGTTTGGAAGAAGGTAACTTATTTCGCCTCAGCAATTCCACTTTCTATTATGATAATAAGCAGGCTAGAAAACTTCCGGCCTCTATATATATATATCTTGCTAAAGCAAACAGTGGTGTTTGTTCGGGCACTCGAAATAAAGAAAGGCATGTCTGTGTTTGGAGAAACAGCCCCTCTCTTGAGGCCAGGATACAGAGCTCCTGATAGGGGCCACATTACAATGGGGCGGCTCTCTGAACACTTCCCCAATGACCAGTCAGTGACTGGCATGTTTTTTTTAGGATCTGAATGCACAAAAACAGCCACAAAAAACAGTCACAATGCCTTTTTTTTTGTGGTTTTTTTTTCCAGAAGATTAACCCTAGGGTGTTATTGGGTTTGGTGCACGTCAATGGTAACTTTGATTATTCATAACATATTATTGATCATCATGTAAATAATTCAGGCGGAATTTCTAACTTACAGAAATATGACTTCAAAGTCCTTTATTGATCATGAAAGCAGTCTGAAGTTTGCTATCAAGGCTTGCCAAAGCCAAAGGTTGACCTGAAGCTTAGGCTTTGGCTTTGCTTTGGCTTTGGCTTTGCTTTGGCTTTGGCTTTGGCTCCACCTCTGAGCCACAGCTGCCCTCAGACGGGTTGTCCATCAATCAGAAGGTCGGTGGTTCGATATGTGTCAGCATGTCGTAGTGTCCTTGGGCAAGACACTGAACCCCAACTTGCTCCTGAAGCATAGCTTCAGTGTGTGAATGTGTGTGAAAGAATAATCTCCCCCAACTCTTCCTGTATGAATAATGTGTGAATGGGTGAATGAGGATGTGATGTAAAAGTGCTTTGAGTAGTCGAAATGTCTAGAGAAGGTGCTATACAAATACAGCCCATTTACCATTTACCATTTACCGTTACAACCGAAACTAAAAGTATCTCACATCTGAAGTGGGAGATGAGCAGTGTCAGTGATTGTCCATTAGGGCACAGGGAAAGAGCCTAACAGCAGACACACACATATCCTCGATCCTGTTTTTTTTTTCTTTGCTGAAAATCCTAATCATATGCACCAGTTTCAGATCACTGTAACGCTGTCAACTCTCAAGGCTTTAGAGGGAAATTCCAAGTCAAGTCTCAAGTCTCTGTGTGACTTTATCGGCCAGTTTTCAGTGCTTTGTGTGAAAATTACAATAGCTTAATGGCCGAAACAGCACCAAATACAAATTAAATAGAGCACTCACTGTCCATTTTCAAGTAAGGGATTAAAGCGTCTGTACTGTAAGTGTCAAATCGGTCCATGTGAAAACTCAGAACGAAGGTGCAGCTGTGTAAAAAGTGTCTGTCTGTTAGGAACGTTGCAGGCTTTCTGTACATCACTGATCCAGGGTTGGATCCTAACACATCTCTGATTGGTCACATTAAAACCAGGACCAGGCTGATCGTGAATGTGACTATGCTGCCTCCTTATTCTAAATAAAATCTATAATGATCAATATGTTTGATATAATAACCAATGAACAATTTTACAAACATTTACAGTATTAGTTCGTGTAACTTAAAATTTGAAGGCATTGTTCACTTGTTTTTTTTATTTTGAAACAACCTCAAAATAACTGAAAAATCATCACAAAGTTTTCTGTCAAACACAAATACAAATGTTAAATACAACATACTCCGCAAAACACCTTACACCTATATTTACGTCCACTTCTGTGAAGAAACGTCCCCCGGCAGTGTGTCTGGACAGCTCTTATCGCTTAGTCACGGGTGTGGGACACGGGGGAGGACATGTAACTCATTTCCAGATAATCGCAGGGTTCTGTCTCCCCTCACCATTGTAGCAGGCCCAATTCGCCAACTCATCAATCCACTTGCAGACACACCACGCCCCCACAGCCCTCTGTTCACTTATCACCACAAAACTACCACAGTACACTCTAAATAACTGCTTCCCTGCACTAATCTATTTCAATCCCCACAATGCCTTTCATCAACTGCATGAAGTCCTCTTCCATTTTTCCCATGTATTTTACCACAACCTCCCTTGATAACAGCCTTGTGATAAAGGACCGAATGTTTTACACCCTCCTGTCTCATCTTGTAGACATGGCAGGTTAGTTATATATGTGAGAAGTGCGGCGAACGTCTTGTGATGAATTCAGAAGTCGGTAGGTGGAGGAGGCATGGATTGAGGACACCACAGGCAATTTGATCTCCATGGGTGGTCTGCCCTGTTTTAACTGACCTCAGGCTTAATGAGGAAAACTAACAACCCTCTGGATTACGGGAGGGGAAAAACTGAAGGCATGTATGCAGATGCATTCAGATGCCGCTCTTGTGGTGGTGGTCGCCAAGCAGATTTCGGGGCGAGCAAGTATGACGGCTACATTAGATGGGAATGTTAAAGCAGGCCTGTGGTTACCGTAGAGCCAAGCTGGCCTGCCACTTTTCGTTTGCGAGCGGCGCTGAGCAGACACCCTACTTTGATTAAAGGTGTTTATACTGGCCATCTGATCCAGTGTGACAATAGGCCCGAGTCCGACTCTAACCTGAAGCCAAACATGCGGTAATGAGGACCAGGCCGACCCAGCCTCCCTCTCCTCTTTAAATGTGACATTGTAAATCAGGCTCACAAAAGCTGACAGAAATAGCCTGCGTTCTGGGTCACTCTTTTATTTTTTACTTTCTTTTCCCCTTCTCCCAATGCTCAACGGGAGAATAATTTGTAGAAGGGCACTCAGATGGGGGCGACTGGATCAATCAGTGCCACGAGCATGCGGTGAACCTATTGTTTGTGCAATAAAGCCTCAGGGAGCGCTGATGCAATCAGGAAATGATGTCGAGAATTAGCAGCATCTAACATTACAGTTCCATTGATCCGAGGGCTTTTGAAAATGATAGTATGGTGATCCGTAGTAATTTGTTATGTGTTATACAATCTCAACCTAACCTGATATTTGACATCTGCTTCTTTTCAAAGATTTTTTTTTTCTCTTTCGCTGGAGGAACGAGAGGCAGGATATGCAAGAGGTTAAGGAATGTTTCCACAACCAATGATATTTGAGCTCAAGCCCTGCTAGCATTACTTGCACAAATGTCCACATGAATAAAGACCAAGAGAGGGGGTAATAGGAGAGAAAAAGAATCACCGACGTTGACTTCACTTCCCCATCTCGTCATCCAGCTTCATGTCAAACTCGTGCCATTCGGCCACAGCAGTGTGAAAATGACGTTTGGACGGATGAAATTAACAAGAAGCTAAAACGGGTCATAACTGGGATCAGGCATGTGTCTGCGGGTCTGTGCACTCAGTGCGCCCACGTCTTGTTGGTTGCTACACCAGAGTGATAGATCCAGCAGTTGTAACCCTATATCTGAAGCAGAGCTTACTGCAGGACAAATTATCTTTCTTGCAGTGATGTCTAATGTGTTTTTAATAATATATTTGCCTCATCAGCATCTCACCTCTCACGGCTAGCCTGTATACTCTAAATGGGCAAAGGAAGAGGGGGGCCAGACAAATAGCTTTTAAGAGGTCTTAGTGAGGAATGAGGCGGGGAAGACATATGGCTCAGCAAAATTAGATCCATCCTAAAAATAAAAAAAATGTGTAAAAAGTGTGGAACTTGCATTAGTTCATAAGTAATGCAAAGGAGGAAGGAGGAAGCCTCATGAATCACCAGTGGTCACTGCGAAATGTTCACTGACAACATATTTCACTTTTTTTCTGCAATGCACTCAATTTTTTTTTTCCACATTTCACCTCATTGTCTTAGTCAGGCTAACAAATGTACCTTTACCTTCATGTTCAGTCTCTCATTTCCGTTTTATTGAGATTTATTGAGACATTTTAAAGAACCACATATATCTCGCAGGAGTTGGTGACAAACAAAACAGAGCCAAAAAGGAGAGTGATTTTTGGATTTACATTCATTTGATGGACACAAGCATGACTCCAAATTTAATGCTAATGTCCCTCTGTGCCTGCAAGATGTGTAAGATAGCGATATTTTTGCCAGTATGTTAGGTATAACAGCTTTATAGTGATTATTTATTTGCAGATTGTTTTGCTGAAAATGTACTTAACCATTTAACCAGAATCTCAATCTTTTCCTTAATCATTTTAGTGTAAACCTGACCACATGTGGTACATAATTCTGGTGTCCTGGTCTACTTAGCATGGTCAGTTGCTTCTGTATGGAACACAATTGGGACACTGAACTGGAAAAGCTTTATCCATGCTGCAATTCTATTTTTCTAAAATGTCATAGCAAAGCGTTATATATGAATATTAATTGTAGAGACTGGATCCAAAGGTCTTCTCAGAGAGACGCGGAGGAAAAAATGTGTTGCTCATTTTGATAAATTTACCAAAGCACACCGAGTAGGTTAGCCAGATTAGGTTTAATTGGTAAATTTAAAAGCTAGCATTTTCAACCCTGCTCATCCTTCATTTGGAATTCAACACTAAGACGGCCACTTCAGGCAACTTACTGACCCCTATTGACCTTAACAATACAATATCAACATGAGAAAAAAAGGATGAGGGGACTTTGTGCCAAGCATGCTGGCTACAAATAGGGGCAAAATGGCATTAGCCATCCACACAGGGTCAGCCTAGCCATTAGGCTGGATCCCAAATATCTCCCATCGCTCTTCCAATTAAGTCGTCAAAGTGGGGCAGATGGTTGTGACGCTATCAGGGTGCTGTGCTGCCCTCGTGCCCACATCTCGTACCCTCTCACAACCATCCATCACTGGAGGAGCTCTAATTAGCTTGTTATTCTGCCATGCAAACTATTCCAGGCTTGTGAAAAGGCCTCCTCATGTTTTGAATGACAGGGAAAGCATTGAGAGAGGGCAAATGGGAGGAGGAGAGGGAAGCCAATCACTGTGAGCAGAATGGCATTTGAATAGCCTTTTCAGCACACTACAGCAGCAATTATATTCCCCCCTTAGACTTCCTGCCAGGATATTTTTCTTTGTTGTTTCTTCATCAAAACGGTGCCATCAATTGACAAGTTAAACTTGACAGAATAAAATACCAAGTTAAAGAGGTCAAAAGAGTCAATTTTTTTTTCTTAACTGAATGTCATTACTGTAGAAATGAAAAAGCATTGGTTCAGGCAAAGGTTAAACAATTTCAATAACTGTCAGTGTAAACACACACTGGGTTATAAAAGTCAGTGGCATTATAGACTTTCCTGTCTTTCTACTGGTGCCCTTTCCACTTTATTGTACTGCAGATAAAATAATTTGGTGAATCTGCACCATTACAGGTCGTGCTGTTCGCACTGTTACCATGGATGTAAAGACAATCACGTTGATTACTTTCCAAAAAAAACACATCAAATCTTTTTTGTACACAAATGTACATTCTAAACTGATCCTTGGATGATCATCCTTCGTTACGCACATTGGAGGTATCTGTATGACTCGTAAAAGTTTCTCTGGTTCTAGTTGTGTGAGGCAGATCTTTATCTCCAAACAACTATTGGTAATACCAAATAACATTTTATGATGTTTATTTGGACAGTCTTCAGAGAGTGCACCTGTGTTTTCCAAATTAACTTATTAAAATGAATGAAAAATAAAACAAAATAAAATAAAATAATAATAAGAAGAAGACTTTGTATGATTTAATGTAGTTAGTGTGATAACAAACTGGACTAGAAAAGATCTACACCTAACCATGACTTAACCTAAACCTGTAACCACTGTATTTTTACTATTATTATTATTTTTATCACTATTTTTCTATGAATATCACAACAAGGCCAAAATCTGGCTTTCAGCAGACTAGGAAAACCTTGCCTTAAGCCTAGCCAATTGCCTTTTGCTCTGTGATCTGAAGTTATTCATGACTGGCAGCCCCAACTTGCTAGTTTAGAGTGAGAAGTCACCAGTCATCAATGGTATAAAATACTCAGTAAAATTAATTTTTCTAAACTTGTTAATCAGTGCAACTGAGAGAGGTGATTAATCATGCAGGCATAAATGTGCAGAGGAAATATTCTTCCAGTATTTTTGGCATGAGCAGCGGATAGACAGATGCACAGACATGCCCACATGCATGATGCTCTCTAGGCCAGATAATTAATGATGTAAGTTCATCAAAATGTATATTTTTCAATTACAGATAGCAGCTACTGCACAGACAGAGAGAGGGTCTGCAGATTAGCTAGTTTATGTTAGCTGTTTTATGGTCTGTGCAAAGTTTTACATGCTGTGTCAAGAAAATGACACATTTTTATGGAATAACAATATTTTATATGGTAAAACAAGCTGGATTCTTGAATGTAACCAAATGTACCTGTTCAAGTTTGGCTTTGTCGGGCAGCAAACTTGTAATCATGCAATTGTTTGACTGTGTCAATATTAATGCTCTGCAAATTGCCAACTGAGTATGCTTAAAGTATGTATCCATGTATCAGTGGATACATGATGACGGATTCCCCACCTCCCTTCCACACATGACGCCTATGCAGATGACACTCTGTCCTCTTGTCCTAGCATGACGCAGCAGACTGCCCCAGGCTGCTTATTTCCTCCCATCTTTCATTAATTCCCTCTGCTTTCCTAGAGTGAAACCCTGCCAAAAACTCAATCTGCCCTCCTGCTCGATGCATGTTTGGAAAGCAGAGTCCTTGTTGGTCAGTACCAAAACAGGTTCTCTTTCTCCCCCCCCCCCATTGAATGAACATACATTGAATGAACCCTTTAGTTGGGACAAAAACTGTCTTTCTTAAATACTTCAGAGAGACACTCACAGGTTGTTTTCCATACTGTCATACCAGAATGGAGCCATGAATACATGGGGAAAGGTTTTACAAATTGGGCAGCTAAAGTTAGACATTGAGTTTTTTGGCATTAATCCATTAATTAATCTTTCAACTACAAACTACAATATTTTCCTCTGAAATGTAGTGCAGAAGTACAAAGTAGCTTTAAATTAAAAGTCTCAAGTAAAGCTCCTCAAAATTGAATTTAGGTATCTGAGTAAAGTAACTTTTAAAGTCAGCAACTACATTGCATTAAGGCAATACATTTCCATCTAGCCTCATCCATAAATTTCACAAGATTTGACATGGGGGTGCGATGGTTTTGTAGTTCCTTAGAGGCACCTTTCCTAAAGCTGGGCTGAGTAATCAAAAGTAATGTAATGGCTTTTGATGCTGGGTAAATGTAAGTAATG
The DNA here is from genome assembly GCF_042242105.1 of Pempheris klunzingeri. Classification (NCBI taxonomy): domain Eukaryota; kingdom Metazoa; phylum Chordata; class Actinopteri; order Acropomatiformes; family Pempheridae; genus Pempheris; species Pempheris klunzingeri. Next base: position 5,412,035 of record NC_092021.1, on the reverse strand, counting down.
CAATGACTTTTTCAATAAGTAATAAGAAAGTAAGTTAGTTGTAAGTTTTAGGTTCTGGCAATCATGCCTAATGAGCAGCGCCCCAGATGTCTCACTGTACAGAAACATGGCAGGGCTAGGAGTTATGGAAGTGAAATGTATGGGTTTATGTTGTAATTAGCCTTACAGGTCATACAACTGGCATTTAATTAAGTGACATTAGAAACCAGACTGGTTCATTTCATGTGCCTCGTGTGAGCATAATGTAAATGGGACACATTTTACCTGCGGTGTTGAGGCAGGTGGTGCTGGTGTTACAGGTGTGCTACTCGAGCCGTGTCACCCTAAATTTCCTGTCCTTCCGATCACAGGATGGCCGCTCTCCATCAAAAACACCAGTGGGGCTTTTTTTTTTATTGCTTCTCTAGCTATATTGTTTCCCAATAAAAAAAGGTCACTGAAAGACAAAGACTGATTTGTGAGGCAGGTGAACAGTGACCTCATGCTGCACTGATTCCTGCCAAGACCTTGCTTTATGCACTCAAGTGAGAACTAGTACTTATAGTAGAGAAATCTGAAAAGTGCTCAGCTGTATTTCTGTTTATCTTGAAAAGTGAGGGTTTTTTTTTTTCTGTCCCTGTAAGGACATTACAAGGTCCTTGGGATAGTGAGAGCTATTAAATGCAGATACAAATAACTTCATGCCTCCATAATGGAACTCATTTTTCTGTCCTAGATTAAAGCTGTTTTTGAACATGAGACATGGAGGATTTACTACCCATGTAAGGTATTACAGAGGATTGAATTAAGTGTTCTGTCCTGGCATCAGTGTTCAATCAATCCATCAATATTTATTTATTTATATAGCACCAATTCATAACAGTGTTATCTCAAGACACTTTCCATAAAGACAAAAACAAAGAGAGAGACCCAATGACGAGCCACACCCTGCTTTCCATTCCCAAGCTGCCAAACGGTTTGCCAGAACTTCCTTTAGGCCACACAAAAGTCCTTCTCCATAGCCTCCCTGAACTCCTCCCACACCCGAGCCAACCAGGCCCGAAAGGTCTCCTTCAGCTTATGGCCTCCCTCACTGCTGGTGTCCACCAAGACCTCCCGTACAGGCGATTCCATCAGATACTCCCAGCACACCCTCACTACACATTTGGGTTTACCAGGTCTGTCCAGCAGCCTCCCCTTCCATCTGATCCAACTCACCACCAGGTGGTGATCAGTTGGCAGCTCTGCTCCTCTCTTCACCCAAGTGTCCAAGACACTCAGATCCGATGACACGACCACAAAGCCGATCCCAGATCTTTGGCCTATGGGCCTAAGGTGGTTTGGTACTATGTACACTTATGAACCACCCTGTGCTCTAACTTGGTGTTCGTTATGACCAATCCACGCCTAGCACAGAAGTCAAATAACACCACTCTGGTTGAGATCAGGCAGGCCATTCCTCCCAATCAACCCCCTCCAGGTTTCTTCATCACTACCCACGCAAGCGTTGAAGTCTCCCAGTAGAACTATGGTGTCCCCAGATGGAACCCCTTCCAGGATGCCATTCAAAGCCTCCAAGAAGGCCAGATACTCTGAACTGCTGTTTGATGAATAAGTCAGCCCCGAAATCCGGGGGATTGAACAATTATTCCAACTTTATGGGCAACAGTGTATATACACCATTACAGAACAATGTCCTTGTTAAGTTATGTCACTCAATCTTTTTCCATTAATACAACCCAAAAACTTACCATTTGTGAAAAAAAGAGTAACAAATGGATTTTATTCCCATGATGCATCATTCAAGGAAATTTTCCCAGGAGGACAGGACCTTTTGCCTTCACAAAAGACCAATAATAATGATGATGAATGGGTATGGTCAAATTTGATTGTCTCCCTCTTTTTATATGTCTGCTTATCAATATGAGATGGATCATCAAATCGCTAGCTCACTATTTTCTCAGGGCTTTGGTCAATAGTCTCTCCAATTAACATCCAATTACCCTGACCAGTATTAATCACCTGGGACGAAGGGCAGTGAAGTTTGTAAAAGGTCACATATGTGCAATGAAGATTAACAGTGACATAGAATCGATTGACTAGCAGGAAGGTTAATGTAGTGGGTGCATTGTAAGCTGTTGTGGCTGTCGGATGCAAAGCAGGAAGAATCAGGGATGTTAACAGGAGTGATGTTGCCTTTGACTGGAGTGTACAGTTAAAGGATGAGGCTGGTGTTTAGTCTCTGTATTTCATTATGTCACAAAAATCCCCCGAAAAAAAAGCTAATCCAACTACTAAATGTTTTTTCTCTGAGGAAAATGTGGTGTGATTGTTGGCTGCTGAATTGCAGCGCATGAATGGCTGGGAGCTGAACTGAAACATTTGGAACCAAATTGCATGTGAAAAAACGAGTTTAGAAGCAACTGAAAGAGTGTAAATGGAAATAATCAGGGAATAGTCAGACTGTTATGGAAACTGTGTAGAGAAAGCAGGAATCAATATATCAATAATGAGGTTGAAATGGAAGTTAAAGATGAAGTATAGAAGTTCAGAGGTTCTTCTGAAAGGAAATGAGGTGTGGGAAAATGAGCTGAGGTGCATCTTGAAGTATATTAAATGAAACAATATGAGTGTGAGTCCAAACCATAAAAGAAGTTGAATCATGAGAACAGTTTACAGAATGCTCGTGAGTTATGAGTTGTGAGTGTGAGCTAAGTAACTGAAGGGTCAGTTGGTTGCACACAGTTCCTAGGACATAACAGGCAATTATGTGGGCATCCCTGGTGGTTGCTATGGTACACCTAAGTGTTTGCTAGAAGAAGATGCTGTGATACACAAGTAATGCTTGTTAGTGGAGAAAAATATAGAATATCATCAGCCCAATCAATAGGTTGTATAGTGCCATCCTTGTGTTTCTCCACGTCGGTTATTTGTGTGTTTTTATCTGTTACCAGTTTTTAGCTTGGTTGTATGGACAGCTCTTGCAATGTTGGCCATTTTGACATCCATCACCATTAACTCTTTAGATTTTCATTGATTGACATTTTACAGTACCAATAGCGACAACTAAAACTGAATAAAAGCCTACTAATATTATTATTATTATGAATGAAAAGAAATGTATGTTTTTTGTTTAACCGGGTCCTTTGTAGTACACCCACAAATGAAAATGACATTTAACTCAGAAAGTACCATACGCACAGTGAATAACCAGAGGCTGGACTAAAAAACATACACAGACACTGTGTGACTGCCTGGTGACAAACTTTTGATGGCACACAGAGAAAAAAATGCAATTACCTTGCCCTTGTCTAGGAAGATTACCTATTCCCCAATGCACATGCAACACATGCACACACACAACTTAATTCATGCATTCAATACAAGGGCAGGTCCTGGACTTGACCCGTCTTCTTCATCTTTCAAGTGTTGCTTCATTACAGGCTGGGCAGCAGTACATCACTGGTGCATCCATCCATAGAGGGGTCTCACATCACAAATCAATAACATTTGAAAATCTATCAAATGCAATATGGTGTCGCCCCAAATGCATGTCACTTGATATATCAACGGCCCGATGCTGACACGAATAGTCCTATGCATGCCCTTGAAATAATTGATTTTTTGTGGTTTAGCAAAATAAAAATAAAAAATAATATTAATAAAAAGTAATAGAAAAGAACAAGTGTACATATGAAACGCATTATGAGATGCAATACATCACATGCTCATACATCATTGACTCTCTGTCCACACACATAGCATAGCAAAATCATTCATCATCAAACAGAGGCATGCTAACACACACACACACACACAGATGCAGACACACTCCTCTCTCCTCTTATCTCTTGTAGCAGTCTCTCTGCCATGGTAGTCATGATTTAGGCCTTGATCCTTGTAGTCCCTGGAGACATTGTGCTTGATTACCGTGGCCTGCCTGCTAGATCGATGCATCATCAATAACAGTAATGTCTAACATGGTGCGACTGGCCTCTTATTGTTGCCTCCGTGACGGCTTCCCGCCAAAAAGGGGAATCGAGTCAATATGTGGCAGGACTCTGGGATGTATAAAAACAGAAAAAAAAGAAGTCAGCCATAACTCTTTACTTTGATGATAAAAACATCTTAATTAATCTGAGTTATGCTGGCCCACTTGGTAATATGCTGAATGAATTGGATATGCATTGGCTAAAACATTTATCCAACAATTTCAGCTACTATGCCCTCACTAGCCAGGCTAAAAAATAAGGGTGTTCATGCAGAACAGCAGCAGGGATAGTGCATCACCTCAGTATATGCTGCACTTGATGGTAAATTGTGCTATTGGCTTCAAGTTGGCCCCTAGAGTTGTTTTCCACCAAATTGGTGGGACAGAGCCAGCCCATTTACAGCCTCAATGCTAAGCTGCGCTGAACTCCTGACTCTCCAGCACTTCAGCTCCATACTTCCCGCACAGATGTGTGTCTGATATTAATTCCTTATTTCTCCTTTTTGAAACAACATAGATAAAAGCAATTATATAACTTGCTTTGAATTTTCCCTGTTTCATCCTTAAGCGCATGTTACTTTAATTGGTTTAAGCTTTTGAAAAAAAAAAATCTGCAAGATCCCATTGAAAGCAAATATAAGCTTTATAAGATCCCTGCTTTTTGTCTTTTCAAAGGTTCATCTAAGGCATACATTTAGTATTCTGTGTGTCAAAAGGACTTCACAGGATGCTATGGAGCTAGACCAGACAAATTAAGCTTTGATGACTTAATGATACGTTTCTGTGGCACACCTGAGAGAGAGTGGAGAAACAAGCATAGCTACAAAATGATGAAAGTCTTTGAAGCTGCAAAGGCAGCAGTCAGTGTGATAACAAAGGGAATAATATTCATAAAAGAGTCAAGAAGAGAGAGAAAAAGAGGCCCAAGTTCCAGGCCTTAAGTTACCTCCTTGGTAATAACCAGAAGGTAGGCATTAAATATAAATGCGTCATTATGTTAACAATTAATACAATTATGTCAGCCCTCCCGGAAAGCATGTTCTGCCGTGGCTATGATGTGTGCGGTGGGGTTTGATGGGGTGTGTGTGTGTGAGTGTGTGTGTTATTTTCATGCAAACTCATATGCATACATGTGTGCATGTGTGTCTCCAGAGGCAGGGAATGAACCTTTTTGCCATAACATTCAACACAACCTGGATAATAGGCTAAATATGCAAAGCTGGAGAATACCATTATCCCCTTTCTTTGTTTGCCTCTTCCTTTTTTACACTCATTCCTTTTATCCCCACTGAATCTCTCTGTCTCCACATCCACCCACAGACACAATGAGACTCTTTTAACGATAAACACATGTGCACATGCACATTAAAAGTAAGAATCTTTTAAATTGATATTTGTTTGCCTTTTGCCTACAACTATTTTGTTGTTTTGTAAAGAAAAAATCTAAATATCAGTGTTTCTTTTGCAGCCAAGGCCAGTGGTTAGGTCAGGAACAGTTGTATAATACACTTTTGAACTGCACAAGTCATCAAGGAAAAGTCAACTCTGATCATTCCCATGCAGACAGAAGCATTGTGATTTTGATTCATGTGTTGCCACTCCCCGACACAGTCATTGTGATTGTCTGTGCAGCTGCATTTGGCAGCATGCCTTTATCCATATCCAACATCTAAGCTCTCCTTTCTTCAAGGAACAAGTTTACATTTGCTGTCTCAGACACGAAACCAGAGCTGTTCCCACATTGTTAAAGATTGATTATATGGATTATTTTGTCTTTATAAACAATTCAGCGATCCCTCCAAAAAAGTGAATTTACAATGACAGAAGAGAGATGGGGTGCAAAGCTCAAGAGAGATACAAGAAGGTTGTGTCTGTTTTGGGGATGTGAGCGTGGCAAATGGTGCTTCGGATTGTGGGACGACTGTTTCATGTCAACTGTGCCAGAGGTAATCATTCATTCATACACATAAACAATCTCAAAAAGAAAAAAAACAAAACACACTTCTATACACTGATGACATGATGCCATGTTGTTTAATGCAGACAAAATCAGGTTTTTTACATAAATGATGGATCAAATCAAATGGTGTAATGTGAATGGTGTCACCTTTAGAAACAAACACGGAAACAATTATCACCCAACTCCCCAGCTCCCCTCAGCAGGTCGATTTTATGGCCTACAACTTTACTGTGTCGGTTCACCGTCATCTGTCAACCTCATTTCCAGCAGCAGGCAGCAGCTGCTCAGTGAAAAAGCTCTGAAAAACCCAAGCAGAAACCAAAAACAGGGCTAAAAGGAGAGCGAATAGTGGCCTCACGGTCATCTCTTTCAGCACAACGCCAAATGAATGTTAATAATGCACTGTATCTGCCGTTTTTGTGAAGCAGAACCTTTTTGCTGAGGTGATACGTGTGTGTGTCAGTGTTGCTGCCCCTGAAAACTTTTAACATGCACAATGGACGGATAACATTTCTTTGTTCCGAGAACAAAAGGGCTCATTTTGTGGACTCTCTCCCAGTCCTCAGCCGTCCGGACCTGGATGAGAACTTAAACCATGTTGTCTCCTAGATACAGACGTGCTGATCATCTTATCTCCTGGGACACTCATCTTCCCTGGACCCTAATGAGCTTTAGTGCAGGTGAAGAAGCCCTCAGCTGTTCAGATCTCTGCTCTGTGAACACACATTTTTCTTAATGGCAGCAACACAAAATACTGCCTTAAGACGGTTATTTAGCACCAGCAGGTACATTACAAGGTCCGCTAGCTGACTTCAGTAAACAGGGGCACAATAGCACAGAGTGGTTAACCGCCAAGGAAAATGGCATCATCCTACCCACAGTCAGAACACTACACAGTAAAGAACACCTTCTGGCTTAAGAACCACAACCTTTTCCAGCCTGGCTTATCAAATGAAAGCTAAGAACGGGGCATACCGAAGGACCACTCCTCTCTCCGACCGATAACAGGAACTTTAACTGGGCATAGCATAGCATAGCATAGCATAGCATAACCTTGTTAATGCACATATGAAGATTTTCTTGATGATTTTCAATTCTTTGATTGTGATGTGTCGTTAGGTTGATCAACCACACTTTTGTTAGTTCTCCTTCATACAGACACAAAGTATAGCTTGCAAATTATCCTCTTCCCAACCTGGCACCTTTATCACGTACTCTCCCTACACCCTCACGTATATCTACTCTGAATTGGCCTTAAACACACACACATTTGTCCACCCTTGTCATCCACACAGCAGGTGGTCTGAATGACAGCATCTCGCCTGTAGTAATTTGGATTCTGCCATTTTTTGTAGCCTTCGTCTTAGCCAGCACATAGCAGAGCAGACATCTTCTCTTTTTGCATATTCACCAACACACACACATAAATGCTGCTGTGTATACATGGTCTCTATTGATATTATGCAAGAAGGAATAAAGGCAACCTCTAAGCTGCAAAGAACTCTAAAATCCATCAGCTTTACTGGTATATAATATGCTTTAATATGGTATATATTGTATATATACCATATTAGTAGTTAATCATTAACCACAGTTGCAAATTGATGGTTTATCTTGTCATAGTAGGTCTAATGAGACTTAATCAGTTAAAAGTGCAATCTTTTGGTGCCCCAATGAGAGATATTGCATATTACATCTTATTATTTGATGTAATAATTTCTAATGATTATCAATTATTTCTGATCTCCGAATTTAATCTATTTGCTCAAGACATGGTGCAACTCCTGCATAACTTGCATAACATCAAGTATGTTGCGGAACTTCAGTAACAAACATGCTTGTTTCAACCCAAACCATCATCTTTTCCTAAACCTAACCACATAGTTTTGTGCCTAAACCTAACGACATGGTATTGGTGATTTATCTTGAAAGTGAAACCAAAAGTTGCACATTAGCATATTTTTTTTTATCTGCTTCGACACATCTTTTTAAAATTAATGGGTCATTTTCAGGCCTCTGTCGAGCTTGATGATGAGCTGATCATTTGAATCAGGTGTGCTGGAGCGGAGAAACATCTAAAACATGCAGGACACTTGGCCCCCTAGGGAACAGGATTGGGAAAAACTGCTCTATTGGCTCAGCGGGTCAATTTCGCACTTTGGCGTGACACCAGGTTGGGCAACCAGCTACAGGGCAAAAGAGAAAAAAGACAAAAGAAAAAGGACAAATCTGTAATTGGGGTGCTTACTTGGGTTTCTCTTGTGTTCATACACAATAAAAAAGTGCACCATTATAGCAAAAATGCTAATAAATTGGTCATGTTTCATATTGTTTAGATTCAAGGCTGTGTTATGTTTTAGTTTATGCAGCAAAAGGTGACAGCAAGAGAGGAGTAAACACAATTAAAGTGAAAATAATATTAATGATAATAATTTGTAATTAATCATTTGGCCCCCATCCAAAACCCACGCGAAAAGATGTCTTCATTTACTCAAAATGGCATCTCAGCATGTTCAGGCGATGGGAAACAAAATTAATCTAGCTGTTGTGTCCCTCTGGTGGGATAAGCACAAACACCTGCGTGGCTGGTGGTGTGCTCACCTGCCCTGGCAAACATTTTTTTTATATTATTGTCGTTGTTTTCATCTCAAGTTTGATGTCAAACTGTTTTATTTCATTTGCTTTACACTGTGTCTGTGAATGACACAGCCAATCGTAGTAGCCCCTGAAATTACATTCATACTGGACAATTTTGCAGTACACTAACACCCAACAACAAAATTCAGGAGACTGGAGTCTTGTCTCAGACCAGCAATAAACGTTGGCGTATTCTAACCATAACCATCCTCCCTTAGTCACGTACTTTTAGTAGTGTTGATTTAAAGGATAAAGCTGTAGATAAATAGTTTTATTGCTGTCACCAAATCCCATGAAAAGAATCCTGATGCCATGCTCCTTCGTTCCCATGAACACTCAGAATGCAGTTTATTTTGACCAATGAGAAGTTTAAAAGTTAATAACTGCTGTTCAAAGGACTGAGGAGCCAGAAGAAACATTTTTTATGATGTATTTTACAGACACTTTCTTCGTGTTCTTTGTTGATGTCCAACAGACTGTCTCTGTGTCTCTCTTCGTCCCTCTGCCTGCTTTATATGCAATTTAAAAGACATGATCACAAACAGCAGAGATACTAGACTAATAGGAAGAATTCAGTCCATGATAAAATACTACAAATTGGGAGACACTGGCACAATGATATACACCATAAACATAAAAACACGATATACAATTCTCCATAATACATCCATGGAATGTTAAACTGCACTAGATAAATAAACTGCACATGATATGAATATGAATAACTGCCACTGGGTGTGGATGTTAGAAAGAACTGAGGTTGAGGTACAGTTCATTGCACAGTAGGATTTGCTGATGGAAAAAAAAAAAAATCTTTTCCTTAAATCTCAGTCTATTTAGTCTACAGATCAAATGTAAAAAAAAATGTCATGTTGTGCCGTTCTATTTCACATTATTAGAGTAGATCTTATTCGTGAGCAGAAGAGCTGGTACTGGCCCTGTTCTGGCACCTTAGGTTGCACCATAGTGATTTTCCCATTAAGTAGCAATTTAAGCAACTCCCATGAAATCCAAATAATTCACAGAATTCTTCAAGCACAAAAGGAATGAATGAGAGGAAATCCACAAAAATGGCAAAGATGGATTGCAGAGAGGGACAAAAAGGAGAATCCAATTGCAGTATCGTGCAGAGTCAAAGCTATAAACAAAAGCCTGTAATGAGATATGTGCTTTGAGCTTTTCATTGTTTCGTCCTGAGGTTTGTCCTGTTGGAATTGTGTGAGTACAGGAAGCACTGATTGCTCTGAGACAAAAAACAAATACATCCTTTTATAGCTTGGACATTAATTTGAATCTGTGCTTTCCCTTTGAATTGCTCTGGGGGTGAAAGCAGGATCTGTACTCTCTAAAGTTTTATGGGGATATGTAGTATCCATTTACTGTGGACCACTGAAAGCAATCTATACGTGTGTTCGAAGGGGTGGTGGGGTATAAGGAGCATTTATTCAGCACATATTTCACTTTAAGCGCCAGAAATCAAATTCAGTCTATGTGGATTCCTTTATAAACCTACAAATTGAGCATTCCACATGGGACACAGCATGCACGCTGCACATCTAGCATTGATGTACATTCTAAACACACAGCACATGCCTTGCTCGGTCATTTCGCTTCCTCAATTACAACAGATACAGTGATTCACTTACAAACGCCACCAAAACACGAGGGAAAATATAGCATACATCAGTGACTAAGCCTTCCATTTATCTATATTAATTCTAAAAAAGCCTCTCTCTTCCTTTGCTTCTTCTCTATTACCTCTATACTGTCCGCGGTAACTCTACCAACTGAGCCCAAATCAGTCCTTCGAGATAAAAAATGTCTAATGTCTAATTTGGTTAATTACTGACTTTTGCGGGTAACAGGCTTTACCTGCATTCTGACTTCAGGCAGTGGTTCCTACTGAAATGGAAATGTACTTGTTCATTATGTTTGAATTCACAAAACCTTCAATCATTCAAAACATTATCTTCTGGTTGTTGTTTTGCAGTTAATAATTCCACGCATGGTACAAGGAGAAAACTGTCTTATATAAACTCTGCAATCATTCTACCGCACTTGTTTATCTTCAACACAATTACATGCAAATGGGGAGGGGGGGGTAAAAAATCATATTTGGACATATAATCCTCATTGTTAATGCCAAGCCGACCTCTGTGAATGTTTGTTGTGTGATCCCCTGTTTACCCAGAGACAGATTAATGCTACAGCAGTCTGGAGCTCATTTATGAGCCATCTGCAAGGTAAACCCCAACCACCTTTACATGATAAAGATGAGCCTTGTAACAGCACATCAAGCCACATGAATGAATCTCACCCAAAGAAAAGCGATGGAGCTGCTATTGTGCGTAAAATATGAGGCATAATACCATAATATATGGTAGAGCAAGCACAATGGAGTAAATACACACATTTCTAAATGAAAATGAATGGTGAAACATTTATTGTGGATATGGAACACCTGCGTCAGTGGATTATTGACAGTAATAATCATTGTAACTGATTTTTTTTCCATTGATAAAGTATGTACTGCCACTCGAATGTGCTGATGATGTCACACAATCTTTCATTATATGCTTTGGGTAGTGATCGCAGAGAACAGAAAACAATATGTGTTTCTTGAACTCCATGTTTGTGTCCAGTGTCACATAGGACTAAAATGGTGTGTCCCACCCCAGGTTTTTGTGCTGCTGCAGACATATACTGTAAAGTTTGCCTATGGACATGGATTATATCATGTTCAAGCTCCAATATCAGTCAAACAGATGCAGATCCTTGAGCTGTTAAGGTTAAGGTATTACAAGTCTGTCCTTCAAAGGACACTTCACACCATTAGTGTAGTTTTATCTTAGTAGATACACACACACACACACACACACACACACAAAGCCAAAATTGTGTATGTCTACAGAACCCTATTAATACACCAACTCAACTAAACTGAGGTTCATCCTTAAGAAAGCACTTATCTCCAAACTCTGTGTTGTATTCTAAGGCAGTACATCTGTCTGGAAACAAAAGTCTATTACATGCAGTAAACATAACACAGTTTATATGAATACTACAACATGATTGGCTGCAAGATCCACACTAAAATGTAATTATGGCTATTTTTAGCTAGGCTAGATGCTAACTACCACCACCCATCTGTGGGTACATACTAGAAACCTGCATAAGCACACGGCTACTATTTCACAGCCTAGTCACAGCTTCCGTTGTGGCATCTGTAGAAATGAATAATCTCTGTATTATATATGCAATGGTTGTGAACACTGGAGTCAAACTGTAACACAGCTTTTTTTTTTTCTTTTTGTGTGTGTGTGGCCATGTTAGCTGGGTTGTGGGTACAGATTGAGCATCACACATTACCTTCCAGCTCTGCTGTTCCACCTGCCTCTTCGACAAGAACTGTGCCTTACGCGCACACACACACACACACACTAAAAGTTTCTATGTAGGGAAAGCCCCCAGGCCCCTCAAACAGCAGCCTCACAATAGCTGTCAGTGCAAAGATGTCACTTTCCATAATCTGCAGTTCCACACAACAAAAACAAAAGCATAAAAAAAACCCACGTCTCTTTACGGCCACACGTGTGCATTGTCCCACAGGAGGACAATGACTAACTTGATAAAAAGTTTATGTGTGGGCAAGGCAGTATATATTGTGGTGGTTGCATGGTGAGTTATATAATGGTCTGAAGAGGCTATGTTCTATGGGAAGTGTGCACACAATTCCTATATAAGGAGAAGGTACAGCTAACATTGACTGAGGAAAATGCCAAGATTACATGGGCTGATAGCAAGAACACGGCTAATGCTCCCTATATGGGACAAGCCAGACCCCTAGGAGGATATGAGGGTGTGTCTCTCTACAACAATGAGCTGAATGAGCTGAGTTGTTTACCTGCTTTGAGGTAAGAGAAAGTAGCAGTAACATCAGTGGAAAACACTGCTCAGCCCAACTGAGTGGAATTTACTGCTCACTCTCCATGCATACTTAAGTTCTGTCACTGTGGAAAACATCAGCCATCCCCATTTCAAAACTTCCTCATCCATCCTCACCTAAGGACTACAGGCCATTGGTATGCTATCTGGACAATAGCAAAACACACCCATTTCTCATCTGCATTTAATACAATTCACCTATCAATCCCTGCTGACAGACGATGGTGGATTCCTCCTTTCTGGGAGATCTCAATGGTTGAGGGGTGCCATACTATTGCTCCGATGGCCCATTATTCCTAAACCAAAAAATCTGAAAAATGTCTTAATGGACTGGAAGTGCATTATCTAACCCTAATCTCCAACCCTAACCCCACAGAAATGTAACCACAGCCAACAACAGAACAGCAATCTAGCATTACCTTGAAGCTTACATCTGATTTTTTGGATTATTGTTGTTTCTGAATAATGGGCTGTCGGAAAATGGGCAGTCCCCACGTAAGGAAGGCCAAGTCTGTCTGAGGTACTTTGTTGGCACTCCACAGGGAAGTGTGTTGTCACCACTGCTGTACCTACTGCATACTGACAGCTGCTGCAACAAATACCCATGCCACCACCTGATTAAAGTTCACAGACGGGTGTGAAACATCAGCTGGAGTGCAGGACTTTTACATATAACTGTACATCCGTTACATTCAAGCACACACAATGCTGATTAAGCCAATTACAGCGAGGTAAACCCTTGTGTGTTAAATACAAAAGTTTTTAAATCTGCAGTCTGTTGTGACGTTCCGGTGCTGCAGCAATGATTGGTTTACCAGAGCTGAGGGGAGGGCCAAGCATAGTGACAGACTAGGTGTATGACGAAAACCTAAGAAGCATCCGAACTTGTTTTTATGTATTCATGATTTGAATTGTCTGCACCATAAACTAAAATTGTTGCAGGGAATCTTCCTCTGTCCCCAGATGAGATAATAAGTCATTGCAGTGTGGGGGCCTTACCTCTGGGACTGTGTAAGGAATGTGGAAGAAGCCTGCAGAAGTCCAGATGTGACAATAATATTACTGCCTGCCTTAAAGGACAATTCCACACTTTGATGGTGTTACAATGTGATACATCTTCATTCTGTGGAGCTCAGTTTCCAGGAGATATTTTTTGATTGAGTGTGGTAATTTGCTTTGGTTTTCTTTTATTTCAGGTAGTGTTTTCCTACTGCCTATATAACAACTCTGACAGATAGCTAACCTTTTCATCTGCAGTAAGCAGCAGGGTATATTTATATGCGGAGAAAGTGAAAGTGATAGATGGGTGAAAAAAGAAGTCTCCTGTCCACCAAATTCTGAAAGGGAAACAATTTTACACATGCAAGTCAGATTACTAGTCATGGGTTGTACGACTCGGTTAACCTAATGGCTGCTGCTCTGGAGCAGCTTTGTCATGTCTGAGAAAACAACCCTGATGATTATTGATTGATGTCATTAGGGTTATGCAGTAGAATGTCTATGGGTGTCACAGCATGTATAGTGTAAGTATGGCAGTAGTAACATATGTGTATTGGTAGGGTGCAGGCAAACTATTGACAAGCCCAAGACTTCAAGAGTCAAACAGCCCTATGGCCTGCAGGGTGAAGCTGTCCCTAAGCTTGGTGCAGGACCATCTGCCAGACAGCAGCAGGTGGAACAATTTGTGGCTGGGGTGTTTTGGGTCTCTCAGGGGCTAAAAGTCTGGATATCTCTACCTCTGCTACTTCAATTTTGACCATTCTTTTAAAACTATCTCTTGTGAGTTCCTGGACTCTTGAAGAACAATATTAAATAGCTGGCCTTTAACTTTCCACCTATGTTCAATCTGTGTTTTTTGTCCTACTTTCCATCTGATTAGCAACAAATATGGATTATTGCACAACATAAGACTAACAAAGGATGTTTAAAAATGAAGAAAAAAATGGATGACACTAATTACAATCAAACTTTGGGTGGAAGGATTATACTGCCTGTAGCATCTTACCTTCAGTGGACACCATCATTTCAATTCATTCATTCAGACTAACGTATTGTTGTGTCCCATTGAGCTTTTTGAGATTCACATGGTAGCTGCAGCAGTGGTTTCCAGGGGAAATATCTTTCCAAAAATTCCATTTTGAGAGTTGTGTTTGTTAGTAGACCTTCAACAGTTGTTACAGTCCTACCTATACTTGTTGCTATAACAAGTAAGACTTAATTTTACTCATAAAGACTGGGGCTATTGGTATGATGATTGACAGCAACATCAATTGAGCAAGCGTCACTCAAATAATTGATCCATCCATCCATCAATGGCAGCCCTTGTAAATTGGTGTGGCTTCAGAATAGAGCATGTCATACATCATGTATACATAAATGCAGCGGACTAAGTCTAAATCATAACAGAGGACATGGAAACAGTCATAATGGCTAAAAAAATAATTACAGCACAGGGGTTGGACCACTGAATGATACACCAAATTGTGATTACAGAAATTAGCAGTTTTGCTCTATCATTTTGAGGCACGGACACCATAATTTGTCAAGTTTTAGACAGGCTGAAATGTTTCTATCCTCCTGTGGAAATATCTCAGTTTGTTTCGCTGTGTCTGCATTGGTCCACTTACATCGCCAAACAAGAGCCAGAAATAATAATGCAGTTGTTTTGCTGTGGATTTTCTTGTATGGTAATACTCTCCATTACTGTCTGATTTATGCTAATGGGGGTAGAGAATGCTGAGGCATGGCCATGTTGATCACCAGTAAGAATAAATTGTTGGGTCGCGACAGTTATTATGACCTCATCTCCCGAGGAAAGAAGGTAATTGTTTCTGCACAGATAAATTTTGCTCTTCTTGAGTATGCCTTTAGTGAATTCATGCTGCAGCAGATAATGACATTTGGTCAAAGTCATACAAATAAGCAACTCAACAAACAATCAGATGCAATTATGATTATTGTTCCTCTGACTCTGAATTCAGAGTGACTCCAGAGGGATCTGGAGAATTGTGGGAGGCATTCTTTACCCGAATATCAATATCAATGATCTTCTTCTATTAACACTGACAGGAAACTATGTATCTTTCCCACACTTTTGATTCCTTTTAACTATAATTATAAGCTGGTTTAATAGCAAAAATGGACAGTGGTTTGTTCATTAGGAATACAATTTCTCCAGCATACACTTAAGTTTCCATGTGTAAGACTACAGTAAGAACACCTACCAACTGTGGGTGTGATGCCAATGCTAAATCTGCAATTGCAGGCCCTGCTCCAGTAGAGAGTCTCGTCAGTATAAGCTTTGAGAGGCCAAAATCATCAGTGACCTCTAGGGACAGTTTGTAACAGAATAATCTCGGCTCAAATATCCACTTATGCCCTGTTTGAACTGGTCAAGGTTCTCTAGGGATGATGGGGGGATTTTGACACTACCTGCTTTTTTGTGTTATAATCCCATTTGGAGTGCATATGTGGGTGCACATGTGGGTGTACGTTTTCACCCCCAGCCCTGTGTCATTTTTTTCTTGTTCACTTTTTAAACAGCTCAGTTTAAAATATCACTTTTCACACAAAAGTCAAAAATGTTTTTTGTTGATCCAATAGCTGGAAACATGCTAATGCTAAAATGTAGGCCTGTTTGGGGAAAAATACTTAGCACTTAAATACATAATTTGTCATTGCCCTCCAAAATGACACTTATTTATTTTTACACAATATTCTTTGATTTGATGTCCCTATCAGTAGGATAGCTTTGTTTGTCAGTATTATGTATAGCCATAATAACAATGACTCATATGACCACTGTCTTATCTGCCACTGCCACAATTAAGGTTTAGTATAGAAACAAAAGCTACTTAGCAAAGGATGAGAAGTGAACTAAAACAAACCAAAAATGGCAGCAAAACTGACTGGTAATAAATTGTAAACGAACAATTAATAAGCAGTAGTAGTAATCTCAATTATCCACCTCACCCTCCACTAGATCAGGTTTCGTGGAGATGATAACAATGTTCCAGACAGACAGGATATGTTCACAAATAGGTTGGTATTTTTTGCCTTTTGAAACTGGCCATGAACTTACTCCTTCCTAACATGCTTTCACATTGCATTCTTGTGTGAATAGTCTCAAAATGGTGCAGCCCAGATACTTAATGTTTTGCAGTAAATCTCTATCTATGATACAGAATTACAACCTTGGAGGGTGATTTCTATTCTGCCAACTGTGCCATCTGTGCTTCAACCCACAAACCGACCTCTGAAATGTCCTCTTTTTGTTGCTGTATTATTTTACTTAACAAGTTGATGTTCCGTCATTCAGGAAAAATAATAGGGTCCAAATATGCCTATACTGTCATGGTTATTATTAGTCCTGTTCTATCCAGCTCGCAGACTTACTGTTCTGTGACTATCCACAAAACAGTTGTGTATATTTATTTTGGTCATTCATAGGTAATTTTATTTTCTGCCTTATGGATGTTCTGTTCTTTCAGAAAAAAAAAAACGTTGTAATTGCCTATTCAAGTTATTTCTGTTCAGTCTCAGTCAGTTCATAATTCAGGTTCATAATTAGTGCAGGAGCAGCAGAAATACTCCATCAGGCTGCATCAGATCACATATTGTATGATGTTCTCAGCTGGAAACCTTGGCGATACATCATCATCCCTTTCACTTCTCGTATTTTTTGTACTGTCCTATACTGCACTATAAAAATCTAAAAACTGAATGAAATGAAAAATATTTAGATAAATAGACTGTACATCCTGAATGATTGCTTCCTCATTTAGTTAATGAGATTCCTCCATCCTTGCATCTTACTTTTCCATCTCCATTGGGAAGAGATAAAGCGGGAGGAAGAGACACAAGTGAGGCAGGAGAGGAGCCATATTAGTCCAATTGAAAAGCACTTGCAGTTCGCTACGTTACTATCTTTGTTGTTTATGATGTGAGATGGGATGGAGCAGCAGGTTGAAATCAGCTGACGCCAACAGAATCATGGGCAGCGTCTCTCATCCCCTTCAAAATACATACATCAACAGTTGCAGCTGTAAATAGTCCCTAATAAATTCCCTACTTCCTCTTGTTTCAGTGACATTATGAGCACCAGCTGTTCATGGGAGTGTCTGAATCATTTTTTAATGATTTGAGTTTGAGTCTTCAGTTAGAACCAATGGGCAATGGGACAGAGTAGAGATGTCAGTCAGTAATGAGAGAGACAAACACATTGTTGGGTTTCTGATGTTTTCACTGGATTTGTTGACAATAGTACAGTATAGTATAGAATATCCTATAATTCTGCATCTTCAGTTGCATACACTTATCTTTCTTGTACTTTTTCTGTACTGTCTCACACAAGGTGCCTATAGGACTATGTATTATCATTAACAATACACAGACAGACACACACACACACAAACCCCAGCACCGCTGGAACAGGCCCTGTCAGGTCTTCCAGATGGCTCATCTGACCTTCCAATTTATGGGCAACAGTACTTGCTTTCTCTTTAGTTTGTATTTTTGGGCCAAAAACAAGTAACTCAGAGCAAAAACAGGCATTAGACTATGTGTTGACAACTAACCCCTAGCTGAGAAGCTCCCATGTGGCTCCTGTGATATGCTGTGAATCAAAATACAGGGTATTAATGAATGGCAGCATACTCGGCATTAGTGTGAATACTGCTACTGATGACGACCATCATCGTGTGCCCTATAAGGTGTTGAAGGGGCAAAATAGCCGACCACAACAGCACTGTCCATGTTGGAACCTTATTTTGATTTAGTTTTAGTCTTTAGTCTCAAAAAAGTGTAGATTATTTTAAGTCATTAGATTTTTTTTTTGATGTTTTAGTCTAGTTTTTGTCATACATTTTTTATTTGAATACCTTCTAAGCATTATGAGGCTAGAGCAGTCATTGTCGCTGTTCTGTACAGGTCCCATTGTTACAAGTGTTCTTTTCTGCCAGGTTAGTGGAAAAGTTGTTGAAACACACAGCGTCCATGTGACTCTGCTCTACAGTTATACAACTCCTTTGGTCGGTTTGACCAGAGCTGCTCTCCTCCTGCTCAGTTACCTGTGAGCAGCAAATCATTCAGAAGCTGGACTCACTCACCTGTTCACTAAAACACCTCTCACTCTCTAGGTGTATCTTGAAAAGAGATAAAGCATAAAGAGATCAAATAAGACGGCTGACTCGCAACATAAGTCCTGGGACTCATTCTTTTAGATGGCAGCATGAGAGATAGATATTGAAAGTAACATCAACCTCAGTTCATTTGACCATTTTTCTTTATATCTTTATTATTATCATTTAGTTTTCATTTGTTGATGATGTAATGATTTCAAAGGTTAGTTTTAGTGTTTTGTTGTGAAAAAGTAGGTCGTCATTGAACATCTCGTCACCTTGTTGTTGCTCTGTCAAGTCCTCCGCGTTGATTAGTGAGTGATGAGGTCTAGATGTCAAGCGTAAACCTCCATGTATAAGTGTTCATCTCAAAAGGTAAAAATCTTTGCTAAAGAAGCAGCGTTATTTGGGTCAGCTTCATTCACTTGCCAACAGTGGAGTTTGCACTGACAAAGAAGAGAATACTTCTCAATCAAAATAGAAGAGTACATAGTTTTATTGTTATTTTTTTGTGAAGTTGTAA
The DNA here is from genome assembly GCF_042242105.1 of Pempheris klunzingeri. Classification (NCBI taxonomy): domain Eukaryota; kingdom Metazoa; phylum Chordata; class Actinopteri; order Acropomatiformes; family Pempheridae; genus Pempheris; species Pempheris klunzingeri. The sequence goes on along the minus strand of NC_092021.1, from coordinate 5,392,881 downwards.
AATATTCTGAGGTTATGTGGACAGTGGCCGCAAAAGCCTGATAAATACAAAAAAAGGACAAAAATACATAGCAAAGCATCAAAAATCCTCTTCAAAACAAGAAACGCTTGTACTAGCAACTCATATGCTACTGGACTAAAAGCCCAGGACAAAAGCTTGCTTTTTTTAGTCATTTCACCTGAAAGGAACCATTCACCAACAAGGTTTTCAACAAGTCTTGACTGACACCGCTACAGAGCTTTCCTCTGTGAGTCTCTGCAACACCGCCCAAGGTGGACAGACAATTATCTGCAAGTGACACAACTGGCAGTCTGTGTATGTGCAAAGCTTCGGCACATACTTCCTGGGTTTAAGCTGCCTTTGTTCACTGGGAGGAAACTTTGGGGGCCTTAGATAAACTGAGCCAACAAGTGCTATGCATGTGCATGTGTTTGAATTGATTGATTGATTTTTGGTATTGAACACAGACAGATTTCAGAGTAAAATTGTCTCTTAAAATAATCTGAATTTAGCAAAACAGTATAACTAGACAACATGCATTGACATACTAGATAACTTTGAAATTATAATTCTGCAGACAATACCAAACTGTCCTTGCTTTGTCACCAAGTGATTATAAAAATCAGTGATTGGACGTGAACTTGAACTAGAACAATCTATCCCTAAATACAGACAATACACCCCAAACCAAAGACTAATTAATCTTGGTAAAATTGTGTATTATTTTCAAAACATAGCCAACGTCAGAGTATTAATTTTGCAACTTAGAAAACTTTTCTCAGGTCTCCCCCAAAAGACACTCTCAAGCAACTGTGGCCTGTTAGCCAACGTTAAAAGTTGTGGTGCAGGTGTGGAACAGAATGTGAAGATCAGTCTTACATGTTTCGTGCTTATACTTCCTCACTGCAAGCTTTTGTGGTGCTTCATCAACGTCATGCTTCTTTTGCCTTTGCTGCTGAATGACAAGAGTCAAAATTGTGTAGTCATTATAGGCATAACACTGAACAACTAATGCTGTCATGCTCTTTGTAAGAGGAGTCCATGCATATGATGACAATAATACTGTGATATTCCTAGCTTTGAAATATGATATTACTGTATTTTACCAAATCTTAGCAAACACATTTTGCGATGACAAACTTTGGGGAATGAAGGAACGAACGAACAAACAAATTCAAAACCAAGCCATCGAAGCCATCAAGTTATCCTTTTCGCCAGGTCATTTAGCACATATTGGAACACCGTCTTTGAGGGCCCAGTTTCATAAAACTGGTTCCTGTCACAGGGATTTTTTTTTTTTCATTTCTTTTGCTCTAAACAAAGGACTTATTGCATAAGAAATGCTCATAAGAAATAGGGGGCCTTCTAGGTCAGAGCACTTTGTGGTAGGAAGTGTAGCCTAAATACACAGGAGCAAATCAAGTTAGGATGCACTCAGTGCTCATTTGCTGACAGTGTGAAATAAAAGCAAGGTGCAATAAGATCTGTGTGAGGAGTTTGCTGAAGGTGAGCTGTGGGAGAACGTGATTGACTAACAGGCTGCTAATTTTTTGTAGCCCTCCTTGATGAGTAAGTCAGTACTCAGATGGGGGCAGGAGAAGAAAAAAAGGAAAGTGGGAGGAAAACCGGGGGTCACTTTCTTTCAAATCATCTGTCACTTCAAAGGAGAGATCCGATGAGGAGAACCAGCAAGTACACAAGCAACAAAAAAGTTTGTTTCTCAGGGTTCTTTTCTCTGACTACTCTTTGCAGAGCGTAATTAATTAAAGTACATCAAGCAAGCACAGAAATGACAGGTAGTCTATCACGTCTTGTTTTGATTTGCAGCCTCGCACAATGGTGACGAACGGCAGATGAAAGGTGGGACCATGCTGAGCAGGTTGCAGTAACAAGAGCCAGGTTTAATTTTTCACTTTTGCTGCAAGAGACCTTGAGAGAACAAACAAACCCCACCGTACTGACTGTTAAAATGTTATTTTCATTTCCAGGGAGGAACACGTAATTTATTAGAGTCTGTCACAGGCAAATTTCAGTCTGCAAAAATAGAAATCCATTTGTTACATTATGTGACACAGACTTCTTTCCTAACGACTTAACAGGTTTCAATATTTCTACTGTCCAATCCGCAAGGTTGAGCAAACATTACAGCAGGGCCTGGCCATAATCATTAGTTAATTCCTTCATATTCATGCTCATATTTTATATATCAGTCATAAAAACATTTCTGTATCTACTCTTGGTTATTGGACTCTGTCTATTGTAGTTTTACCACAGCTGAAATCCTTAAACTTCTGCTCAAATAAAAATAAAAAGAACTTTTTAAAAGTAACTAAATGAGGTGTCAAATGTACTGTACCTCCAGCTGGAAACATCACATCAAACCTGCACAGATTATTCATGGGTACATAGTGCAAATTCTGTTCTGAATATAAAGCCCAGGACTGAGGAACTGAGGGTCAGTTTAGTTTTAGTCAACCTTTGCTTCTTAAGTTTAGATATATATATATATATATATATATATATATATATATATATATATATATATATATATATGAAATATCTCTAACCCTAACCCAGTTCAAACCAGTTCTTTTAATGTGGGTCTATAGCCACCTTATGTGGCACTGTAAGATGCACATATTATAGGGTTTTAGGGAGATCGGGGCAAGTTGAGACAGTTTTTACTTGAAGCGTCTTTAAAATTATGGTGTGACAGAATGACAGAAGTAGCTCAATCATTTCCATTGAGACAAAGGCGCTCCACTTTCCCTCACTGTCCGTTTTCCTGTTCAACACCTCAACATAAAAACACGACAGTGTCCTTGATAGCTCAACAATATGACAGTTAAGGCCATCAGTTTGAATCATTCCCTCCTTGGTTCTAAATACAATCAAGATTTTTGTTCGTTTTTCATAGCAGAAGTGGCTTCATTACCCATGAGCCTCATCAACCACTGTTGTGGAGGCGAACGCAGTCCGTTTTGCATCATGTTCAAAAAACTTTTATTATTACTACGATACTATTATATGTTTTACATGCTGTATTTATTCATAGATCATCAAGGTGCAATGTAGTTACTAATTTGGCTGCACTATATTTTTGATAGATGTATCTTTATACAACCCTGCTTTGCAAACTGTAAGACCTGCCAATCCAAAACCAAATTTTCTAAGATACTAGTTAAAGTACTTAGATATTTTCTTGGAACACAGCAGGATGAAGACTGTAATACACAAGCTGTAGGAAGTACAGTGCCCCTCTCAACTCACTGAGACTTGGTGTTACATCATCCCTTTCTGATCAAGTCTTTGATGATCAGTGATTTTCAAAAACTGTCAGCAAATGGAAAATCAACATGGCATAAGCGATCATCTCATCCCGTGTTCAACGTACTACTTCAAGCTGCAGTAACATTACAAGAGGCCGTTCATTTGTTTGTGAAAATTTACATATTGATTTGGGTATACTGACAAAGCTGGTTAGCTAGTTATTCTTATTGTTAAATATACTAAATATCACAACAAATGGTAAATGGTTTGTATTTGTATAGCGCCTTTCTAGTCATTTCCACTACTCAAAGCGCTTTTACATCACATATCTAACTAGGAGGAGACTACTCATTCACACACTTACAAGTTGGCGTACAGTGTCTTGCCCAAAGACACTACGGCACACTGACTCATAGGGGATCGAACCAGCGACCTTCCGATGGATGGATTGATGGACGACCCACTCTGAGCCCCTGTGATTCTTTTGGCTGTGATTCTTTTGGCTGAAAATCTGATATCATGACAGCTCTAGTTGACTGGAAACAGTCAAAAACTGACAGCTGATAATGGCCATTAATTAATTAAAGGTTTTCTATACAATAACTCAGCATTTCAGACCAACAAAATGTGTGCCTCCACTAGTGCATGGCCATCAACCACTGAGAGCTTACTCTCCAGCTTTTGTGCCACTGTGTTAGCTCAGTCACTTAGCTGAGTCTTACACTGGGCAGCAACTCTGACTCATTTTTCGGCTCAGTTTGACTGTGTTACAGGTTCCCTCACTGAAAGATTCACAGACTTACATGTCGACCAAAACAAAGGACAGAGAAGCTCGGATTACAAGACATGTGGAGCGAGTGTGACTTCATTATCTGTGCAGAACTCATGGCTGAGCAGTTGTGCCGTACTCACAAAACAGGATCCAAATACTGAGGAAGCTATGTGTCTCATTCTGTAACTGAATAGAGCTTTTACACAACATCCACATAAGTAAAGCCCAAAAGCCACCACTTTAATGGTCCCATATGATGCAAAATGCCCTTTTTAATGTCTTTTCAGCATAAATATGTCCCTTGTATGCCCAGAGACTGCCAAACTTAAGACCATCCTTTCTCTTTTTCTCCTGCCCCATGTTTCAGTAAACATATAGGAAAACCTGTTTAGATTCCGCTCCCTTTATGACATCATAAAGGGAGCGGAATCTAAACAGGTTGATCAGGTGACCTCCTCCAGACCTTCAGCAGGCTGACTGTCCCCGCCCACTGAAAACCTCATGAGTCCACCTTGCTGTCCACCATTGTTTTTTCCTCACTTACTCCAGCTCCCGGTAAACACGAACATGCCATATGCGAGATCAAAGCAGCAGATGGTTTCTGTTCTTCTGAAAGAGATTGTTCAGACTGGACAGGCTGGAAACAGCAACAGCAGCAGCCACGTCCGGAGGAGAAAAATAATGTGTTTTTTGAACATTAAACCATGTGAACCTGCTCTAGTAGGACCTCCAGATATGAGTATGAACTTTAAAATGAGCAGAATATGGGACCTTTAACAGACGACAGAATGGAGGCGAGCAATGGTACATACTCCATGTCTGGAAAAGAGGTTTAGAGGTTTGTTAATAATATTATATTTGTGGAAGCCTTTCACCGGCAAGTTGCAATGCAACAGACACATGAAAGCTGATAAGTGAAAGACAGTGAAGTAGACCAAAACCTTCTGAACAGGCATCAATAATAGACAGTTGTACTGTCCCTTGGGCTAAACACTGCAGGAGGTACATAGTCTAGTGAAACCAACCATCTGTGGCCCAAACAAAAACCTTCTGAAGCTCTGATCTCTGCCCCCTCCCCACCGCCCTCTCTCTCTCAAGACCCCAATACTTTAGGGACTTTGCAGCTATTTAATGTTTAATGCCCTCTAAAGCCAAAAGAATGCTAATTTCTCTGGCCTGCTACCAATTTTCCTCCTTTTCACTCTCACCCCAAAATTACAAATCTGTTGTCTCCATGGCCCTATTTATCCCCAATGTTACAGCTGGGGACAATTATGCACAGGAAGCTCACAGGGGGATGTATTTTGGAAGCAGCCAGGAAGTGAGTGGAGGATCCATGCTTTAAGGAGGCAAGGCACTATAGACTACACAGGGGGTGCACTCTAGCCATGGGGCTCTTCTTGGGTCCCTGCACTGCTGAACCCCCACCAGTTTTTCGTCACCACCATGGCCTATGAAGATTACCCTAAACAAGACATGGAGGCAGGTGTTGGATTTGGAGGAAGAGGGATGAAAGAAAATGAGAAGCAACTCTAGCCCTTCTCTCTGTTAACCCTCTGCCCTCCCCTCCCGCTGCAAACGGAACTCGGCAACCCGAAACATCATCGTTTCGGACAGGAGAAAATGTCTTTGTTTGCCTTTCTCAAGCTTGTGAGATTCTGTTTGATTTTTTTTTGTATATTCTTATCTTGTTTTATTTTCTCTGCTTAGAAGGAAATAACCAGCAATCTTTTTAATCTTGTGAAGAAGTATACTATATATATGTATATATATATACACATTCTACATTTCCTCATATTCTTGTATCGATTCTTGTATTCCCTTTATTGTATTTCCCAGTGCTATCTGATTGTCATTGTCACTTGGTCCACCACTTGGGACCTAAACTATTGAATGCCATGGAGACATTTATGTCCCCTCAGGATGAAATGTACCAGTTTGGATGATCCCCTTACTTTTCATCTAGTGCCATCATCAGATCAGAATAACTAACTAATGACATTCCCATCAGCCTCAGCTGTAATCTGTGTTAACTGCTAAGTACTGATGGTTATCATGCTAACGGACTAAATTAAGATGGTGAATATAGTGAACGCTACTTGTTAAACAGCTGCATATGCACATTGTCATCGTGAGCCAGTTAGCATTCTAACATTGACTCAACATTCGACTCAAAGCACTGCTGTGTCTCAGTACAGCTGAGGGTAGGTGTTGACAATTGTCAATCGGTTAAGTCAGCCCCCCTTACATGCTGATTCTTCCTGCTGACAGCACTAATAATATTTACAGAGACCTTAAGAAAGCAAAACATGACCTTGACATTGAAAATATTTAAACTGTAGAGCATTTCTGATAGCTTTACCTTTTTCAGATATATGTAGTGTTAGAAATAATACTTCCAGTATACCATATGTGTGTGGAAACGTAAGCATTAAAATATGTCACAATTGCTAAAGAAAAAAAAAAACTAAAAAGGCAAATTATGATGATGATGATGATGATGATGATTATTATATACGCCGCACATAATATCATAAAACTCCCAAGCCTGTCTTTACCACAGCTGCTGATGACCAAACACTTTGGACCTTAAACCTCAAGCTATGCTACAATTTGGTGTTTTTTTTTTACGAGCATTGTCGCCTCACAGAGCTGCTATTATTTCTATAGACTTTTGTTCATGATTATGAGGCACAAGGACCACAGGAAGACAGCAAGATTGGTGGATAAATAAATATGCTTGCTGTCATCTCTGATGATGTGTTCCTTTCCTAACCCATAAGGTTGCAATAAAAAAAAAAAAGCAAAACCTCTTATTATTCCACCTAACCATTAGCAACATGTGAAAATGAATTTTTAATGCCTTTCTTTCTTCAATAGAAAAACATCTATAGTGTCTAAGATCATCAAAGAAGCTTTGCAGTGTCATGGGACACCAGTTATTGCCCAACAAAAAGAGTCGGGACTTAAATACACAGCAGTCACCATCACCATCCATTGCTGGTGAAGCTTTCATCTACAGGAAGCAGCAGGTATAAATATATATTCAATAGTCAACATGTATCTGTATGTGCTTGTGTGCATCTAGGGGCATTGTGGGAAGGCTGACTGATATAACTTCCTCTCAAGGGAAGCGAGTCTAGGTGGCATTTATCTAAGGGGACTCGACTCTTTGTTCTTGAAATGTCCCCCATGTTTTCAATAATTCAACAGGAAGAATTTTTCTCTTTACTTCCATTTGACACAATGCCAACATTTACCACCTCGGGGTTAAATTTCTGCCCACCTTCACACCCTGGAAGACGCAGACTGAGGAGTCACACACTAATGGGATGTTATCATATTATCTTATATTAGTATATTGTACTGGAAGGGAGCCTGACATTTTTCTTTGTGGCCCAGAATACCTGAGAATTGCACTTTCATTTCAATTCAAACTTTATTTCAGACTAATTTCAAGGTGAAGGACTTCACATGGACTAAGATACACATAAAAAGCACAAAACGAGATCATGGTTTGAAGGAGAAGATATGTTTAACAACCCTTGAAAGCAACAAGTACTGTTTGTACCTAAATCTAACCCTAACCTATACGTTGTTGAGTCAGTATGTGATTCTGACATCATCACCCCACCCCACAGACATTTGATATCCTATTACAAAAACTCTGTAAGCCTAAACCTAACCTTAGTACATTCAGATTATATCACTGCCATTCTGATCAGTTTCAAAGAATAGGGTCCTTGTGCATTTTAAGGTGTCTGCCTCAAATACACCTGTCTTTTTGGCACTTTTACACTAAATTCAACTTTGATTCAACCATTCACACACTGGGGATGTGATGGGAGTCCCTGAGGTTCACACAGTAGCAATGTGGGGTTCAGTGTCTTGCCTGAGGACACTGACATGCACGCTACAGGAGCTGGGGATGGGACCACTGATCTTTTGATTGTTGGACAATTTTACTCCTCTGAGCCACACTGAAGCCATTTCATTTGATCGCTCCACTACTTTGCCGTGTTCTCTTTTTATACACAGTTCTTCAGTGACATTTTAATTAGTGTATTCAACTGTACTGTTAAAAAAAAAAAAATCTCTTTAAACCTCTCATTCATTTGCCTCCATTGTTCAACACAATCGGCACAATAATACAAAAACAAAACAGTTCCTTAATATGTGTGCATACAGTGTTTATTTGTATTGTACTTTTCCAAACCACTGTTCCAAAGGGCTTTACATTTAATCATTAGCATTAATGGGGAAGGCTATTTTTCCATTGCTCAATAAAGTTGTTACATTTAGTCAATTTATGACTAAAATACATCTGAAAAGATAACTGAGGAGAACAACCATTATTTGCCAACAGTCATTGTCAGTCGCACACCGAATATTGTCTGATATTGCGAACATCATATGAGGGTCATACACACCATCAGTTTTATACATCCACCATCTATTTCCCTGAAGATGAGAGGGCATTGTTTCGAAGTCAGTTGGCGAGGTGTCACATTGAGATTTATTCTCTCTCTCTCTCACTCACACATACACAGTATGTTTCCCTATCTTTGTGGGGACTACCCATAGACACAGTGTATACAGTAACTAAAAAACACTAACCTAGCCCTGACCCTGACCCGTACCATAACTTTAACCATCACCAAACAAATATTTTGACACTTTTATTTTAATCACTAACAACAACGTAGGTCAGATAAGCATTGTTCTCCCAGTGGGGTCCATCCAAATGGCCCCACAAAACACCGTAGGCCCCATACTGTGGCTGGCCCCATTAAGTGTGATTGTTTGCCCCAATCATGCACAATGAATGACCCAGGTGGGATTTGGGGAAAATAGCTCACCTGTCCCAGGCCGGAGGACAAGACAGAGTGATCTGTCTCTCACTCATCCCCCCAAGGCCACAATGTATGTGTGTGTGTGTTTGGGTTTGCGTTCTCAAGGGTAATCAGGCTCTGTGTTCAAAAGGATATGGTCTCTCGGAGGGTCGGAGGGCCCTATCTGACGGGCGCGTCTATCATCAGCCAAGAAGTGGAGAGGATAGGTCATCCGTAACCATCTCAGATGTTGCTTCAAATGAATCTTGGAGTCGAATGCAGACCAAAATGGAGACAGATTGTTTGCTTTATGCTGTGCAGCTGTGCGCCGTTGCTTGTATGGCTGTTGATTTGTTTGCCATGAGATTGATATCTGAAAGCACTTTAATATGGCTGTGTTGTGGGAAATGTTATGCGGGTCAACGTTTTTTTGCTTTTCTAAACTCATTGTATCTATTTGAAATAGTTAGAGTCCTGTTGTTGAAAGAAATAGTCATAGTCAGTCAGTGCCAATCCTCTAAAAACACCCATTCTAAGAACATTAGTCAACAAAGCCTCAATTACTAATTACTGAATAGAATTTTTTACAGTCAAAAAAGAACAAGAAGATTTTTTAAATGCTGAAACTGGTTTTTGCTTGTGGCTTTTTGTCTTCACAAATTTGTGGAAGCTAAACAACATAGAGAAAGCTAGTGGTACTATGTGATAACTTTTTTTTTTGTTATTAGGGCAACATATCCTGAAAGCCAGGGCAAGCAGATCTAAGCAGATCTCAAGCAGGCAAAAAAATAAATCTTCAACGATTGTGTTTTTTTTTTTATCCTAGTATAGATATTACAGGAAAACGAGTGTAGCAGCTTAAATCATCCCAATTATGATTGTGATCCTGATGCTGTTAAAGAACTTTAAGGTTAGCAGGAGGCTAAACTATTAGCAACATTCAATGTAGCCTCTCATTGCCTGGTTCTATGGTAAATCTACATACACAACGTACAGATGTATTTTTACAATCACGTCACACCCATGACACAATCTAACAAGCCACAGCAGAGACACTTTGTCGATACTGACTCGTATTTTATTGCGTTTATTGCCAACCTCTCTTTTAGATTCTCTTTTTGATGTCTGTCTTCCTCTTTGTGGGTTACTTCACAGTGTAACCAATTGGTGCCAATGGTAGAATAGCAACTTTTTCTGCAGGACTTTCCGCTATTGAATCAGGCTTTTACCGGCATCTAAAGGCACATGTGTGTGTATATGCACTACCATCACATGCTAGATTTGCTAAATTAGGCCTAAATATATGTAAACCATTACATCGTATCTATTTTTTCTTGTCCTGGCATAATTGGGCTTCCATTTTCCAGTATATTTTGTGCAACGGGATACCAAACGGGATAAAGAAAAAGAGCTGTAACATGGGTGACTACAGACGTCTTTACTTTTGCAACCCCAGTTTGTTGATGGTAATGATGCATTTTCAAAAATAACAAAAAATCCAGTTATAGCCTTAACAAGAACAGTATAAACAAACAGCCAGTAATGGCAGAGATGTGCTATCGTATGACAACAAAGAATTGCTAAAAAAAGAAAGAAAAGAAACACTGCAGACTCAAAAGGATAAAAGAGCTTCTTTTCCATCAGTTCCCATGTGTGCTCTTGTGACATAGTTTCTTTGATGATGGAGACCCTCTTAAGGAGTGCAATCAGTCAATTAGCGTTCCTCTCATGTGGCCTTCTTTTACAGGCTCAGCCTCTTCACTGAGACCTCTCAAACAACCAGCTGTGTAATCTCATTTAGCAGCACCTGGGCCACGGCAGGACCCAAATGAGGACATCATAGGTGCATGTTCACAGTGGTGGATGCATAGATATAAATCAACAACACAAAAAATGTTTCTTTTAGCTGCCAAATTCATTCGGGTAAGTGTACACACGCTTGTACAATTGATGATAATTTAATTCAGTGACAGAGAATTGTTTCTTCTTTCCTTTGTTCCAAAATGCCTAAATGTGATATATCCAGCATGTATGTACAGTATTATGTTTAAAAAGTTAGATTATCGACTTATTGACAGACTTAAATCTTTGTACTTTTGGTTGAAATTGTTAAAACAATACATTTTAAACCTCAGTTCCAACATCCCTCTATTGATGCTCTTAAGTGGCTGTGATTGGCACCACTAAACGAGATACTGGCCTGATAATAGCCATTTTGTTTCACTTTACTCGTTCAGCTTAACACAGTTTTTTTTAATCATAGTATCATTGTAAGTATCATTCCCTAAGTCTTTTTTGCTATTTGGAAACACTTGTTTTAAACCAGAAACGCGCAAACTAGCAATTCTCTGCAAGGAGAGATTTTCTAACTGCAACCGAATGGAAAATTCTACTCAAATCAATTTCAACATGAAAAAAAAAACAAACCGTAATGCTTCTAACCACAGAGATTCGGTTCCTGATGCCACTGGATGAGTCACTATTGAGTCTGTCCAAAACATCAACAAAGTCCCACAGACTGGGAGGGAATCACCACGGCAACTACTACAGTTCCCCATTGAATTTTTCATGTGCCATGTAGAGCAAGCACAAAGGCTTTTTTTTTTTTTTTACTAAAGTCATAAAAATCCTGCAGATTGACTGCCAGAGTCAGCACCATACTGTACTGTTGCCTGCTGGGGCGAAATTAGCGCTTAGACTCCTGTCAGCGCTATTCATCCCGATGGCTCATCTGTCACTGGAAGCTAACGCTAACAGCAGGCAGGTCACTGTGCCGATCGTCCTCTAAAGAACAGAAAGGGCTGCACTTGGTCATTAAAGTGATAGATTTGCTCTCTCCACCTCTTTCTGCTTTATTTCTTTTTTTTTTACACCCTCATCTGTCAATCTGTTGCACTCAGTGGAGACTGACAGGCTCCTTCTCCCCTTTCTATTTCTCTTTCCCTCACTGCTTTCCACAGCCAGCCACCCCTTTGCCCTGCCTTTCATGTCATTCTTCCTTTCACTGCAACACTGTTGGTCTCTTGTTTACGAGCTGGAGTAGCAGACAGCCAATGGCATCCCATCCTAATTATCTATCAGCTGGATGAGGGCATTTATCATATGTATAATTAAAGCAAACAGTGGAACAGGGCTTATGTGTGTCCCTTCGGGAGCCAAAGGTGACATCATTAGCCCACGTTCAGAGGCCCAAGCCTGGGCATAGAGGTACGGGAGGAGGAGTGGGGCAGTGAGGGGTGTCTCTGAGTGGACAGAGTCATTAAACTGGGCCTCCATTCATTATGAATGAGCTGTAAGGCTGTCTGTTCCAGCCTGTAATTCCAGCCTCCCTTTGAAGTGAAAGAGAGGAGAGAGAGTGAGAACAGAGTCAGAGGGACTCTGAGAGGCAACTGAGAAAAGAGAAATGAAGGGTAAAAACATGAGGGAAGGAAATGAGGTACAGTATGAGAAAAAGAAAGACTTTCTGCTTCTAAACTTCTCTTTTATACTGCTGCTGTCTTTCTCCCTCAGTCCCCTTTGTTAAGCTTCTGCTCCTCTGGTCCCTTGTTCTTTCCATTTTCTTCTTTGCTTTTGTTTTTTAGCCTAAGAAAGCAGCAGGACTCGAAGGAGGACAATATTAGCTGGTCAATTTGATGCCCCCTCCCTTTGGTCCAGAATGAAATATCTCCATAAATGTTGGGTAGCATATATTTATGTAGATATTTATTGTCTCCAAACGATGAGTCCTCATGACTTTGTCGATTGACTCAGTTTACATCCAACACCACCAACTGTTCCTAAATTTCAATTTAATTTACTGAACAAAACTGAGATTGGCTCTGTGGCGCTATGCTAGCATTTGCTAATTTGCACCAGAAGAGCAGATGGGTATTTTTCATCACAAACTCAAGAACAGGACAAATTCAAATCCAGGATGATTCATTGTGTGTGTGTGTGTGTGTGTGTGTGTGTGTGTGTGTGTGTGTGTGGGGGGGGGGGGGGGGTCATTAAAGATGCAGCAAATTTCATGGCAATCTGTCCAATAGCTCCCAAGATATTTCGCTAAAAACCAAAAACATAGCAACATTGCCATCCCTGGAGACATGGCATTAGCAGAATATTAACACAGAGCGCATCTTAATGTTGTAATCACAGTAAAATGTCTCAATGACTGAATGAATTAGATGGATACATTTTGATAAATTTGCTGATCCCCTGACTTTTAATCTAGCACCACCTTAACCCTTTAACCTTCTGCTCAACCATATGGTAGAGCACATTTTGACTCACTATATCTTATTGAAAACATGTTTTACTTACGACATCTCAACCGTTTGGTAGAGGCCAATATTTCAAAAAATGTGGGGTCTGTTCATAAAGAAACATAGATTTTTGTAATTAGTGCCCCAAGGAAATAAAATATATAAAGAATACATTTTTTCATTGCTTTTTTCTTGGTGAGGAGGTTAAAGGGTTAAGGTCAAAATTTCAATTAATCTAACACCGGTTTTTGATCGGGCAGCACAGTGGTGCAGTTGGTTAGCACTGTTACCTCACAGCAAGAAGGTTCCAGGTTCTAATCCGGGTTTGAACCAGTGTTCTCCCTGTGCTTGCGTGGGTTTTTCTCTGGGTGCTCCAGCTTCCTCCGTCAATCCAAAGGTTAATTGGACTCTTAATTGTGAGGCTGAGTGGTTGGCTGGCAACCAATCCAGCGTATCTCGCCCGAAGTCAGCTGGGATTGACTCCAGCTCTCCCGTGACCTTGACGGATAAGCAGTACAGATAATGGATGGATGGTTTATGATCAAAGAACATGCAAAAAAAAATGCCATTCCCATCCGACTTCAGCTGTACTTGTGCCAATTAGAAAATGTAAATAATGTTAATGTGAGCATGCTTTTGTTTAGCAAAGTAGAGCTTCTTAAGTCTTTTTTAGGGTGACATATCCCAGAAGTGCAGAATTTGTCAAATCTGCACCGAGGTGATCTTTCTTCAGTTTTTGCCCAAAATATGAAGAGTCACAATAAGTGACGTAACACATGGAAAAAAGCAGCATGGCAATGTACGGTAACCACAATGGTGGGTCAACTTACCGTTTATGTCTGTCCTATAGTCCATAAAAACAGATGGCATTTGGATGCAGTAAAATGAAAAGCCTATCACAGGAAGTTTAGTAGTTACATGATTAAAAGTTCAAACAGCTGTTTGTTTGCCACTTGGCCACTGTGGGTTTTATGACTGCGCCGATTCATGAAAGATGTATTTAGTAGTATTTTGTAATGTACTCTGTAATGGGCATGGCTGATAGCAGAATGGGATCATATAATAATTGTGGATTATATGTGTAAAATGTATTTAAAGTGGTTTATCGTCGTCATAAAAAACAGGGCAGGAAGGGGGGGCTGTTTAAAATCATGTCATGGTAAATGTACAGGAAAATACCTTTGAAGCAACAATTTCAGCAGCAGATTTTTCACACTTTTGTGCCATTTGTTTGGTAGTGGTCAGTGTCTCTGTTTATATTTTGCCCACTTGTCTTATCCTTTTCTTTAGCTCTCTTCATCTCTCATCAGGTCAGAGCATGGGGAGGGGTGCTATGAGAGAATATCCAGGTCTTTGGAAGTGGCACTAGGTGTGAATCATGGGGCGCGTTTTCTCACTTTAGGACTGTTTAGTGAGCAGAGTGAATAAGGCTGATGTACAGTAAATAAGACAAATGGAGCAATCACGGGCATTGCAGCAGCTTGGGGAAAAAATGCTCAAAAGTAAGTTTGCCTCTCATAAAACCTCCCACAGTGCTCACTCACAATGCACTGTAAGAGTCTTTGTGTTTCTGTTAGGTATGTGTGTGTAGTAGCTTCAACAAGGGACACTATTTCTATCATTGCATTGTGTTCCAGTGCACACACTGACAGTTTATCCTCTTACTTTAGCTATGGTGCGGACACACAAGCTCTCATAACAAAGCGATTCTCTCACCCAGCAGGGGCATTACACACAAACAATAAAGCAGCAGTAATCAATTGTTTGTGTTGCACATTTGTCATTTTAATGAGCAGCTGAAATGGTAGAAGTCATCAAAGACCAGGGCGACATTATCATGTGTACACAACTTACACACACACACATTTCACACACACACACACACACACACATTTCTACCAAATATAAACCAGTATACCTCATTAAGGAAATACCTTTTGACCTAATGTGGATTCCAGCCCTTTTCATCTTAATGAATGTGTTGCCAAGAAACAGTAAAAAAAAAAAACATGAGACTTTTTGCATGAAACATGAAATCACAAAATAGCTCAGAAAATTAATCAAAATAAAAGAAAATCACAAATTTGTATATTTTAATTGTGCATGCAATTTGGCCACTGTTAATATAACGTCATAATCTGACGATAACAATAAATGACTTTAGAACTAATATTAACCCTCAAAAAAAACATCTGTCTGCACTCAGTCTCTCTTTCTTTATTCCCCTCCCTTCATGGTATGGTTTCTGCTGAGGCGAGCGCAATAAAACCAACGGCTGACATGCCTGACGAGAGAAACAGAGGAAAACAGGTAAACGCCATTAGAAGATGTCAGCGTTTAAAGACAAACAGATGGTGGAGCACCCGAATCTATCAGCCTTAATGAACCGACGCAGCACTTTTCGGCTTGAGGCTGCAATTATTCTCACTTTCCACCTCGCATTTGTGCTTTCCTTATATTTGCCTTTGCTTCGCATCATATACAACGTTTTGCTCCCAATCTGCCTATTAGTCAGGGTAACCCCTGACCTCCTCTGCCAGCATTGTGTTGACAAAAGATGATTTATGCATTATGGCATGCAGTTCAGAATCTTTGCTATCAGGAGGCCAATTATTTCAAGAACGAAACTTGATGTTTTAGGTGATGTTGGCAATGCACTCATATCTGGCATTTTGACACATTTATTGAGCCTTCGTTATAAAACGTCTCCTTGTGATAAACAGATTGAGGTTATCATAGCCTCCTTAGACCTTTCGGAAGCCATCCCACCACAGTAGCCTGTAGTTACCTTTGATGCGGGGTCTATTTCCACATACATTGTAATGAAAACTCACACAAACCCTCAAAAGCTGACCTCGTGAATGACTCCTGCTTATTTAAGTGCACAGTGGAAAGGCTTACTCCTTTTATAAATCATCCCCATCTTGCTTTCTCTTACCTTCCCAGCGCACAACAGCATTCTGAAGCTGGGAAGGTAAGAGGAAAGCAAAGTAAAGTGGCACACTGTAAGCTTTCTTTCTCAATAGATCAACATATAGAAAGCCTCCAGTATGTTATGTTGAGGGCAAATGTATTTGGAGCATCAGGTTGTGTTTGGCTACATGTGAGAATGTTCAATCTGCAATGGCAGAAGCTTGTTTCATCAAGGGGCAAGGCCAGAGTTTGGAGTCTGGATTATTTGTTGTTTTGCATGTTTTAGCCCATTTTCTGATAATCCATCAAAATGAACATGTTGCGTTAATGTCACATTGAATGAAGTTATAAAGTGACTGTTGCGCAACTGTCTTTGATGAGTTGAAGGAAAAGGAAGTCTCTGAACAACAGGCTTCCAGATTAAGACCAAAAATAAGTAAACAAGCATTGCGTGTATTGAAGCCTGATATATTTCTTATCCATTGTTGTCCAGCAACTATTAAAAAGACAAAAATGAGTCATGCTGTCGCACTGGCTCCATCATTAACACACTTATATCGTACTTTATCTTGACTCAATCCCACATCCTCCATCATCTCTGGCGGAAATACTCATTAAAGCGCCAGATGCGTATTAATCCACTGCTGAAAATAGTCCACAACAAATACGCTACTTCCTCCTGTTTGAGTAATCTTTGTTCCAGCTGTTTTCAGAAATTCCTGAGACTGTTGCAAAATTTGACTGTACTCATGGGCTTGGGGCTGAGTGCTCCATAATAATGCATTGTTAGGTTGACTTTTTTGGAAAATGACTTTTGGGTACAAAATCATTTGGAAATGGCCTGCTAGATGGCCTCTGCCAGCAGCTGGGAATGGGTGAACAAGCTTCAATGGCTGTAACATTATCCTTCGGGGCATATGTTTGAATGGATGTATGGTTTTTGCCACTGACTTGCTCAGATTGCTATTCAAAGTGTCTGACAACCAGACACCATTTTTACCAGAAATAGTCATTGTATTGCCCAGTTCAAAGCCATCATACTTCAAAAACAATAACTTTACAGGGTAGTTGCTGGACTACTGTTGTCTTAATTAGGTTTCTTTTGTTTTATTTGGTGACTTTAGTGTTTTAAATGGTTACTTTGGATCCAGCCCAATATCTGTGTAACACACAATAAAACATACTAACCAACTGAGGCGGCAGTAGACCAGCCATCCCTGTGTTCTGCAAGGTAAAATTACTGTCATTAGCTGACAGCTGTATTGATTTAGATAGGATGTCCAGTCACACCACTTCTAAACATTTAAAACATCGTGTTCCCTTTGTACTACTTTCCATTACACAAAAACAACATGACAGTATTTTGTATGTGTCTGTCCCCGCCTGTCTACAATGTGTGCATTAGTGTGTCTGTCTGCATGACTACAGCCTGAGTCAGTATGCTTTAGTCTTATGCTCTATTATGATGCAGTAAATCAATCCCACACACAACATCCGGCAAGCGAATCGAACTGTTCCCAAGGTATGGTTAAGTCATTCACTCTGAAAGGGATAGTGTTTCCTGCGATCATGCTCAGAGATCTCCAAACCCGCCTTTGAAAAGTCCCCCTCCGACAGATCTCTTTCCATCAGATTTACAGATTACCCAGTTCTGCTGCTTCCTGGCACCATCAACAAGCGCCACTAAGGAACAGCTGCATAGGACTAGATCAATCACATGTCCCTGTTTATCGTGATAGTGTGGCTTTAATTTACTGCATGGTCTTACACTGTTGTTCACTTGAATATAGCTTGTCACGCATCCTTACCAATGTATTGGGAGAAAAATGCAATGCAACTGTTTAGTGATTCTCCTTCTTTTTTCAAATTTTGAATTTTGTTGTTAATCCTCATCCAACTGACGGGGTACCTGCAGACCCAGGTGCTTTACTCTATCATTCAAACTTTACACAACTTTGTCAATAAGTTTATTCCAAATGACTTCATATTACTGTTTTCTGTTTATGTCTGAATAAGTGCCAATGTATTGGATATTGGATATTTTCCAATAGGTCATGGTTACTAACTTAAGTATCGCCCAGTATCAAGAAGGGTAGGGGCACTCTATCATCTGTCATTTTAAAGGAGACAAACACAGATACAGCAGACACAGATTTTCTTATCCTAAACTATTTGTGATTTTCAAATAAACTGTAACTTGCTTATCCCCAAGGGTCGCAGCAGGGCTGGAGCCAATCCAAGCTGACACTGGGCTGATACACCATGGACTGGTGCAACTTTCTTATTAATCATAGTATTTTTTTTTTAAATGTCCTTTTTTTTGTCAGATGACATTAATTACACAATAGTGTAAAACTAGTGTTTTGAGAGGAAATCAAATTTTTGATTTGTTTTTTTTTAGGGATATTGCTCCTAAAAACAGAGGCACCAATATAGGAGCTCTATCAAGTCTGAGAAAATAAAACAATATCAGCGATGGCAGGATGATAATAGAAACACCTTTCAGCATAACAAAGTACAGTTCAATGCTGCCACAAACTATGTTTTCCAGTTGATCAACAGCTCTCTGAAACTGAACTTGATACACTGCATAAGTTACATGTGCCCAATAAACTAGCAGTGTATGTTAGAAGGCAAAAGTTTGGAATTACTAGTGCTACTACTACTACTACTACTACCAATAATAATGATCATAATAACAATTGTTTTGTACACAGCTTCCCAGACACACACACCCATTAGATTCATTCATTTCATCTCTGTGTAATGGAAGGGGCACCAGGGTGGTGATGCTCAATTAGCCTGGTTTGTGTGCGTGTCAGGGTGAATTGAGTAAAGACCTGTGGCGACTAGACCTCATGAGCTGAGGGAGTCATAAAGCATCAGTGACAGCAAAGCCCGAACCCCACAACAACAACAACGCCCTCCACCTGTCTCCCACCACATTAGTGAGCTCTAATCAGACACACATTCCCATGGGTTTCGGTCTGCGTTGGTTACAAAGGAACTGGACTCATCAGAAGACCCAACACAGGCGCATCAAAGCACCTCAGATAAATCAGCATGGCGCTGCAGGAAATTATTGGCCATCCTGTCTTTGATTGAAGTACAATAATCATAAGGCCTAAATTAATGTGCAAAATGTGGCCAATGGAAGAAAAAATCCATGGCAAATAAAAGAGATGCACACTCATCTCTCAGGTTCCTGTTGATCCTGTGGGTCCTGGTCCCGGTCCCGCTGATGTGGTTCTCTGGTTCCTGTGGATCCTGGTCCTGGTTCTGCTGATGTGGTTCCCTGGTTCCTATGGATCCTGGTCCTGGTCCCGCTGATGTGGTTCTCCATCAGCCAATGGATGTGCGTCTGTCCAAGGCTACAGCCTGTCCGTCCTTGGGAGCTGGATCTCTCCTTCACTGTGGTGCTCCCAGAGGTTTCTCTTTTCCCACTGGGTTTTTTGAGTTTTTCTTTCCCGAAGAAGGAGGGTCATAAAGGGCAGGTGATGCCTCGGACTGATCCATCGGACTGATCCATTGGCATCATCGACTGCTGGACTCTTTATTAGATTGTTTGTTTGCTTACACTTGTTTATTTCAGTGAACTTTGTAAAGCACTATGAGACACTCTGTTGTGATTTGGGCTATACAAATAAAATTGAATTGAATTGAAGTCTCTCAAATCCTATATTCACTTAACTTGTGATTAATAGTGTCAGAAACTCCATTGAGATTCATCAGTGTCAAGGTTCATCAGATTCATCAGTGCTCCTCCCTGCAATGTAGCGATGCGAGCGGAGTGCCACCGTGCATGAAGATGTCATCGGAGACTCTAGGTTGAAACCCTGTTGAACCGTAGAGCTAAAGGTCTGTTTAAAAATAGGCCAGGAGTTTTTAAGTAGAAATAGAGAGATTCAAATCTATATTTTTACCAACAGCGTTTTCAAAACACGCTGTGACGTGCTCAGATTTCAGAGGGCTATTAATGACTGAGACCAAGCACAGAGACCAGGAGACTCAAGAACATTTTTAAATATAGATGTTGGGAAAATGTCAAGGGGACTTGGGGTCAGTTTTATACCTGCAAAGTAACGTGAGCTGTGTTGTAAAGTACAACGAAATTTCAAGACAACATCAATGGATGGAAGTAGTAAAAAGAGCAAGAGATGCCGTATAAATATTAAAAACTGTGAACATCAGTGCAGCTTTTTTTCATTTTATTGTATGTTAATGTGGCTATGTAGGAGTAGTCCCACTCTCCACTTGCTCAATGACACTCAGTTAGTCTGGTTTACAAAATAACTCCTCTCTACTCATTCCTCACTTTTTATCCACAAGTGTTTACTCATCCCACCATTTCCTTCAAAATCTGGAGGTATTATACGGAGTAACATCTATTAGTCCCTCCCCTCTGCTACCTGCTTACTGTTGATTAAACAAGACTGAGTGTTCTGTAATGAGTGGCTGAGAGAAAATCATGAAGTTAGACCACCACTGGCTAACAAGTATTATTGTCAATTAGCGGCTACGGTTTCATGGGCTGTCACACACATCCACACACACACACACACACACACACACACACACACACACACACACACACACACACACACACACACACACACAGGTACAATGCTACAATTACACATATTAGTAAGTTTTCCATTTTATAAGCAATTGGAGGCCCTCAGGGTCCACATATAGTCACGCATGGCTTTCCCATCAATTTCACCCTCCCTCTCCTTTTCTCCCTCTGATAATCCAACAATGGTGGCCAGGGGAGCAGCCCTACACTATCCAATCTGCTGGGCCGAGGCTAGGATGTTCACTGATATCTGTCTCCAAGGATTCAAGTTCCGGTAAAAAAAAAAAAAAAACTCAGAAAGGGAGACAAGAGGGAGAAAGGAAAACTTGGGAGGGATCGAGGTAGCGTCCGCCCCCACAAGCGTCCCCTCTCTTGCATCTGGAAATACTGTAGCTGTCGCAGCAATGCACACATGGTCAGAGTTAGGTCTCAGTATGTCTGGCAGCTGGCTCTAAATGGATGGTATATGATGCTGTGTCATAAAGGATTACAGTGAAGTAGAGGAGTGATGCAGCAAGGCTAGGAGCTCTAGGTGAAATTGCATGGGCCAATGGGAATGAGGAGGTCATTTGCAAAATGTCATTTGTCACAGCCTACCCGGTTAAAACACTGTAATCTGCAAGATGATACGGCGCAGTGTGATTCAGCTTTGCTTGTCCACTCACGTACATTTATCTCAGGGAAAATTCACTGCAGCACACAATATCGCATGATTACTGGTGAAGCGTCACCTGTCTCAAGTTTCAAGAATAACTCCTTTTTAATCATTCAGGGAATCTTATTAGATTCAGCTTTTAATATTTGAGACCGACAATAAGAAAAAGATCTCAAATTTCATTTTAGGTAAGTATCAGAAGACATAAAATGTTGCCTTAGCTTGCGATAACTGATTTTTAAGCATCTCTGGGGCAGCAGAAACACCAAACACACCTTTTAAGCTAAATTTGTTGCCAAGCAGTTGCTTCTTTACACCCAGCTATTGGCTCTGGCCACCTGGTGAGTCCGGTATACACTCTCTTTTATACGTTTTTGCAAAGCCTTGAAGGAAATATCTGTCTCTTTAGCGACTAAACGCTCCACTATAACCGCCATATAGTCTCTAACTGTGCCTGACATTACACTACCTGCTTTGGCTACCACCTGCTGCAGTGGCACAAGCAATGCTATAAGAGTGGAAGCAGTGAAGTTTTGGAGTCAGACAAGCTGAACAACAAGCTGAACCTCACTATAAAGCGAAACGCAGCTGGAAATTCGGCTCTGCAGATTCATCACTACCGGGTTTTTTTGTTATAAAAAATAGAGAAAAATCATGTCAGCTGGACAATGAGTGGTCCATTTGAGGTCGTAGAGTAGCATTACATAGTGAAAGTTCTCCTGCCTCAGAAGCAGCCTTTTGGTTGAGCTCAGGTACCAGCTGTCAGAGAGCACTTTAACCACACAACAGCCAAATGTTTTAGTCATTTTAGCCATTTAAGAAAGTGAAATAGCTTAAACATTTGGCTGTTCTTTGCGACCGGCTACCTAAATGTTCAGGATGAAAACAGGAGAAAGAAAATGTTCAACATAAGCTACAGAGGTTAATAAATCTATATTCTACCAACTTGTGACCTGATTTCAAATGAAACCAGCTTTGCTTTTGACCAGAATGTGGGATTGGTCCTGCTGTGGTTTTCTGAATCATAAGACAGTAATTATCTGCGTTGATTTAAGTTCAGTTGAGGATGTGGCAACCCAAATAAAAGAGTCAGAAAAAGACAGACTAATAGCTCTCAAATTAACATTCTTTTTTCTCTCTCTCTCTCTCTCTCTCTCTCTCTCTTCTCTTGTGTTCTTTGTCATGCCCTCACCCACAATGACACACACACACAAGCTGAGTTTCATGTGAGATCAGAAAACATGCAGTTCCCATCTTGTATATTTGCAGGTATCATGTAGTATCACTATGACTGAGCCGTATCGCTACCATCCCGCATTACATATGTATGAGGATGTGAGGATTTCCAATCACTTTCATGTGTCTTTTGAAAAACTTCTCTGCTATCACTGGGGATTACAACCCTACTCTTTTTACCGCAGCGTGGAATGAATTCAATTCTCCTGTGCTCTAAATATTACTTGCCTATTGTAAAGCTGGTATCTGTGTCCCTGGGGTTTTCTCTGATTTACTGTGTGTGTGTCGCGTTTCAAGCACAACAACTAGCTGAGCTGCTGAAAGAGATGAAATGCAAATTTTTGCACGTTACCTCAGGCACATGTGTACACCTGTAGAGACTCATTGAAGTACAACAGAGGAACAGTGTTCATGATATCTGAATTAAGGGATAGGTTCAGATTTTTTTTTAAGTCTCCTTGATTGCAATATCAATAAAGTATTTTTATCAGTCTATCTATCTATCTATCTATCTATCTATCTATCTATCTATCTATCTATCTATCTATCTATCTATCTATTTGTTGAAAGTGTCACTGTAATCATTCCTGCTGCTGAGCCAATGTTCATATTTTTTAGATTTTGTATCATTAATTTGATTTATTAATCTTTTGGCAGGGAGTAAAATCTTTTGATCGTTAAATTCCAATACTTTCTATTTTGAGATGTTCAATTTAACCCTGTAATGCTACGTTTTTTTGAGACCTCTTTATCATCAGTGTGATATTGTTTTGGTGTTTTTCGTATTTTATCTGTGTTTTATATGTTTTTGTTATTTTGCATAAATTGCACAAAAATGCCAGATGTAGCAAAAATGATAAAAATTTAAACTTTTTAAACTTAAATCTTTTTTTTTTTTTTTTGTCAGAAGGTTCAATAAACACTCCAGTTTCAAAAAATTTGAATTTTCTGGCAATTATTTCATGGTTCAGGCTTTACAGGGTTAAGCATATATGAGTGTGTAATCATGCAGACAATTATAAGAATTAAGAATTCTGGAAATCCCCTACTGTGACTGTGTGTGTGTGTGTGTGTGTAACAACATAATATGTTGTAGGACTGCTTGTACATTACTCACCAAATCAACTTGCTCTGTGAGAGGGTGGATTTATGCTTGAGAGTTTTGGAAAAAACTGTTGTTTTGGTGTGTGGTGCCATTGTTTTGCTCAGTGCAGCACAAAAGAACAGTACATTTCTGATCACAGTCACTAATAGAGAGCAGGAATAGAACCCTTGTGATTTAAGCAGACGAGGACATGGATGCGTGTGAGCTTGTGTGCGTTTACATTTCTAGCTGCATCATTACATGTAGTATGTGTGTTTATCTCCGCCTGCACACATGGGCATGATTATATGTGTGGCTGTCTCTTTGTGTGAGTCCATGTGTGTGTGCAGATGCCTGGTGCCATGTTGTGTTTGAGCCTATCTATGTGCACGACCATGTCCGTGGGTGTTTCCTCCCTCCCTGGGTTTAATCAGCCATTTAATCAAACTGCAAGGTCAAACAGCAGAACAAGCAGGAGGAAGCTGAGTGGCTTCACTGGCTGAAGTTTAAGAGTCGCTTTACCGGGGGTCTGTAACATTTTTTTTGTTGGGAGAGGGATTTTTTCTGTGTTTACAGCTACAGTTGTACTGGTTATTTTATCTTAACTGGAACAGCTTGAGTAATCAGCAGTTACATTTTACATCATTCCATTCATGCATGCAAGCTTACAGAGACATAGTGTAATCAGCAATACATTCTGCCCCAGTATGAAATCTGAAATGTGGATATTTTCAATTTGTAGAGTGAGCATACTCCAGAGATGTGAGCAGCAATTTTGGGGCGAATGTTTGATTTATTTATGGATATAAATATGGTAATTGAACAGCAACTTTCAATGAAAATAAAAGTTTCAGTCACATCCATTTGTCCAGATCTGGTTTGCAGGTTTACTTCCTGCTGCTTCTTCTAGGGGAATCCCAAGGCCCAAAGATATATAATCGTCCTTTGGATTCTGGGTCTGCCCTGGAGTCTCCTACCAGTTGGACCTGGCTAGCTTGGACATCCACAGGGAGGGAGGCATCATAATCCAATGCCTGAACCACATACTCACAGTGGGTGATACCCTGTGAGGCGCTTAAAGCGTTAATATTGCTTTAAAATCCTACACCAAATAGTACCAGGGCCAGAAACACCAGTATCTGTCCCAATACTCGTGTTTTGTTTTGAACTGAAACCAGTTCTGGTTAAAACAAAATGCAATAGGATGCTCTGTTGGAAGCAGGTTGTTTAAGGAGAGATGATGCAATATGATCCAGTCATTTAGTTAAAGGTTAAATTTGATTGAACGCTAGTCATATGCCAAAACACTGCACAGTGGTTTATAATAAAGTAAGGAGCTGTTAGAGAAAAAAATCTCGATGAACCAGTGTTGAGCGAGCCCGGTCTCTGGCTTTCACGTGTTATTTCCGACTAAACTGAAAATAATTTGATTTCATTCACTGATGTCACAGGTCATGATCATGATCCACCATAACAAACCCCAGCTAGAGAACCGTCAGCCATGGCTGATGCCATGTAATGTTTCTCCTACCCACTCCCAGCCGTGATAATCTCATTGGCGACAATCAGTCTCAAATGACAAAAGCACTAACCGAGATCCGTGAGACATTTCCAATCATTTGTGTCTTCTTCAGTGTTGCTTTTCACAGATTATCTTTGCGGAGTCTCGTGTACCCAGCCATGACAAAGCAAATACTATGATTTTATGCTCTGGGGTTGAAGAATGAAATCCACATTAGCCAAGAAGATTGACACACATGGTGTTTGTGAAGTGAAACTCCACTGACATCTACAGTACATCGGTCCCATGAGATGAACACGTCTGTCCCAAAATGCTTTGTGCATGAGCAATCTAACCAATATATATATATATATATATATATATATATATATATATATATATATATATATATAATTTGAACTTTAACCACCTTTAATATAACAGTTTAGTTGTTTAGTTGCTCAAATAGAGAGCAGAGCATGTTGTTTCAAGAGGAGGATAGAAAGGTGCAGTGGAGTCCTGACTGTATACCCCCATAAAACCGTGTGTATGCCTGGTTTGAAGTATGCATGAGGTGACACATTCTCACCCTGCATTCTTCTTTTCAAAATAGCACTTTATGTGGGGGGAATGGCGCATGTATTTATTATATAGTATATATAAGGCCCCTGGACTCTGGTCTGCTGTTTTGCCCAGGTCTCATTTCTATCTACATTGGGGGAAAAAATAATAATTAAATAAATATGTATGTAGTCAAGGTAGCTGTCATGTCTTATGTTGGGCTCTTCAATGTCACTTTGTACCATTAAGGAGATTAGAATGAGTGATGACGACACCGGCTACTGCCAGTGTAAACACATGTGTCAAGTTCAAACCAGGAAATGTAGGACAACATGTTAATGCAACCTGACAGCCATTGATCAAAGCCTGTGCTTGCCTTTGATTGTGCCTCAGCCACAATAATGGACATCACTGGTCAGCTTCAGAATGTATGAATTAAAAAAAACAGAAGCGGCCAAGCCAGGAAAGCTCAAATATCATTGTCACGTTTAGCATTACAAGCACCCAGCAGGGGTGAAAAAATTGCTTAAACGAATGTGTGTAAAGTGCTGCCAGGGAAAAAAATGGTGATGTAACAGAAGCAAATGCTTCCTGCTGACTTCAAAAAGCATCAAAGATCCATGAAGTATTAGAAATAAACACTGTCAAAGGAAACGCCAGTGAGAGAAGCTGGGAAAGATGTGGAGATCTATTTAAAGAGGACATTCAACAGAAGGCAAAGCCAAGAAGCTGTCCTACACTTAATGAATCAGAAGAATGAAGATAACCAGTGCTGACACCTATCTGGAAGACAGTGTGAGTATTATACATGCATGCACTGAGCAAAAATATAACCATGCGCCATCATACATGCGTCATACACACTAATAATTGAATCTATAACTGATTACGGAATGTAATGTAAGTAAAGTACAGTGTTTTTAAAGTAAGCAAGGCAGTAAACTTAAATAGCTTGTGTATTTCTGTCATATGTAATAATATGTATAGTATGTATGTATGTAGGTAATATGTGTTCCAGCAATGGAGCTGAAAAAAATGGTCACTGCCACCTAACTTACTACAGTTTTGTTATTTCTTATGGCCTTATTGCTGAAACATGTAAAACCTATTGTCACTGCCATAGCCATGCCTTCATTATATACGTGTGTGTGTGTGTGTCATATTTGGAGGGACAGGATGAAACTATGTAACTAATTTAATTAATAGCAATTACCTCGACCTTTCCTCTTTACTTTACTTTATCAACTTATATCTGACTGATCACTTTTTTGCTTACAGAACATCATCTGGCAGAATTTTAACATCTTGTCCAGCTTTGTTGAACAGGCTGTCTTCTAAAGAGACAGCTCTGCCACAGTGCTGGGTTTTAGGATATTAAAACCACAAAATGCAAGAGTCCCTTTGAGGGGAGGGGGGGTGGAGGGGTGGGGGGGTCTGGGGGGGGGGGGGTGTAACTATTCAGATACCCTTGTCTGGTTCTGTTTATGTCGGTTTGCTTTAGTGCTGTACATGTTCCCTGGTGTGTCTTTACCCCGCCAGCCTGCTCCCCATTAAAAAATTCATTTAGGTAATGCAGAGAAGCTTTAATAGATTAAATGAATTTAATAATTGTCATGCCCTGCCAAAATCACAGGACAACAGGTTCATCTTTCAAAGCAGAAGCCTTTGAAACCTAAGAGTAAAAAATTGGCCATTTTTCTTTGTATATTAATTTCATAGAATTTTGGAGCCGGTCCTACCCAAACTCATCAATTAAACATGTAGGTTCTGAGGGTTCAAGCATTTTAGTGTATAGCTTCATCAAAAAAGACACTCTTTTAATACGAGCCAGGAAGCAATAGATACCCTGTTACCGATTTATCTAATACACTCTATAGCACTATATGAAATATAAGTGCACACAGATATAGGGGCAGCATAAAACCCTAAATGCAAGACTTAATTTGGTATACAATTTGAGATTACATTAATTTGATGGTATCAGTATACAGTGCATCAGACCCTCGAAGCTAAGACATCAGGAAGTTTGTGCTGTCTCTCAATGATTAAACCATCTCTTATTTAAATCCCTTTTCAATAAATAATGCAGTGTCAAGCCTATCTTCTGTCACTCTCAGAGCCCTTTAAATCCAATTGCCAAAAGCTTTCTCGGATGAGAGTCATGGGTCTAGATGCTAAGCCTTAAAATCACACTTGGTCACAGGCTGTGAGAAAGTGTCACTGGTTGTCTATCCGAGCCTGCACCCAACAAAGCCTCAGCATCATGTGCATTAGCATGGCGAGGCGAGAAAATGCCACCCGTGATACTCTACTGAGTCACGCTGCATTGCATGAATACTGTATGCAAAACCGACACTTTTTTTTTTCTTATTTAAACCGAGCAAACACTAAGCAAACATGAAGCCTAGGTGAGAATGGGGTTGGCCATTTGACTTCAAGAGGCTGAATGTGTGAAAATCACCATCTTAGTCAGTCTGTGCTAAGAGAGCAGGTATGGCATAGGTGACGGTGGCTAACCCAAGTGGAACCTCAACATGTTATTCTGTGATAGCAGTGAGTAAATAATGGAATTCCTAACATAATGGGGAAAAAAAATCTAGTAGGTAAGTATGCCGTTCATATGTAAATGAACAGGCTCGACTTAGCTCACTTAGAACCATTCCTTTCTAGTTTTGAAAGTGAAAACCCTGCAGATCGCTGATAGCTGGTTGGAGCAATGTGCGTCATGTAGATGTAGTATTTATGTCAGGCTGAAGATGACAGCAGTTGCTACGACGATCAGCAAAAAAAATGCTGCCTACACTGAGGGGGTGCTGTCTTCAGTGGTACCAAAAGCAACCAGAATTGAGCCATACCGTGCAGTGCAAACTGAGCTGTAGGTGGAAGTAGACAAGCCAGAGCTGGTATTACACTGTAAGGTATATCTCAGATTTCATATTTTCTCTCGGTTATCATCAAATTCCCAGTTTCTACTGGATTCTGACAGGCCGGCTGCTTGTATGTTAATGGTATTTTTATCCCAGAGCCTGCGTCATTACCATTTTCAGTCTGAACATTACTAATCCAAACGTCAGTGCTTCTGTTTTCTGTGTAAATATGTTCAGGTCCACTCTGTCATCACCTGACCATTTTAGATGTCAAGTTGCAATCTGGAGAGCATATCCTCTTTTGGCAGGCATACTCAGAATTGGAGTATTATACAAATGCTTGTTTTGGAGACAAAAAAAACCCACCGTGTAGTTTCCCACATACTGCTGTCCATACAATATTCACAGTTAAAGTAAGATGCCAATAAAATAACACCCATACAACTACGGGATGAGTAGATAAAATACAGGATACAAAAAATAGGCTTTTAATCAATCAATCTTGGGAAAGACAGCATTTCACACCTTTGATTGCTGATTAAGCTGATGCTGTTTGTTTTTTTGTCTTTGTGGATATGTCCCCAACTTACAGCGTTCAGGTTTTATTCATGTACAGAATAGTGATGTGTCGTTCGCTCTAAGAGCCCATTTCTTGTAGCGAACGAGAAGAGCCGACTCCCGTCGGGGAGAGCCGAATCTTGATGGGCACACCATTAGGCCAATCGCATGCGAGAACAGACTAGGATCATACCATTATGTGAAAGTGTAGTGTAGTGGTACAGGCCAGGTACACAGAGCGACAGAGAGACGGGGAGCTGGATTGAAATGCAAGCGCGTCAGGAAAAAGTGAACTTTACTTTTCGTTCAAGAAATGAGCGAAAACCGGAAAAAATAAGCAGCATCTGGCCTTTATTTATTTATTTGTTTGATTTGTTTGCTGTGGTTCTGTGTTCAGTTATTCATTTAAAAGTTTGATTCAAATGTTAAACAATAGTAACTGTGTATTTTTTTTGTAACGATGCATAAAAATAAGACTTTTATGAAAACACTGAATAAAAAATTGCTTACCAACACACAAACTATTCATAATTAGGTTAAAATAGAAGGCTCCGAGTGATTAAATGAAGAGCCATTTGGGAGGCGTAAAAGAGCTGGCTCTTTGTAAGGGAGCCGAGCCAAAAGAGCCAGACTTCCCATCACTAATACAGAAACAGTTGAAAGCAGAGAGTTTTATATCTATTATTAGTAGTAATACATTTTTTAAAAAACTGCTGCTGGTTAGTCTGTAGACAGAGCACCAGAGAGCTTCATGTCCAGAGATGTGGCACATTTCACTCAGCAGACCCCTTTTGTGTGCAAAAATGCTAACTGTCATGTGCTGGGTGTTCTGTTCTGGTTTTGAGATGGTGGAGGACAAAAGTTTTATTTATTATCTAAAATCAGCAACATTAATAAATGACATTTTTGCGGTTGCCACCGCTGCATTAGGAGGTAAGATGACTCTGATGTTTCTAGCGTGTTAATTTCTTAACCCCTTGAAGGTCCTCAGAAATAATCACGTTAAAGATCCTTACACACATAAATGTGTATGCATAAAAACAAGCCATAAAAATGTTAAAAATCTTTCTTTTTTTAAAATTTTTTTTAAATAGTTTTTTAGACCAGCATCAGCCCTAATCATACATATCAAATTTTAATTAGTTTTTTAAAAAATTAACCCTTAAATTGCCATGTTTTTGTCATGATGCGCATCATTTTATGGTCTAAAATACACAAAAAATACATGAAAAAAATTGAGAACTCTGAAAAATTCACCATCTTGCAAAATTATAAGCAATATGCATGAAAAACTGATAAAATATGCTAAAAATAAAAATCATAACACACTAGAAAGTGCTGAAGACCCTCAAAGGGTTAATAGATTTCTTACATTATGTTTATTATTTGTTTAACCTTTTACTTGTTTTAAGTTAGATTAACATAGATTACATCCTCCCCTCTTTCTTTCTTTACCAATACTGAGAGAGGAGCAGCTAACTGCTACTGCAACTTTATTTCTATATGAAATGACTGTTTCTTAAATGGATGCTTAAACCCACAGGGGCTATTCGATATATGTCCACACATACACGCACACATTCACTTTTTGCCCCCCTCACATGTGAAATGAATCCAGCTTCCTCTATGTTGTTTTGTGCTGTATTCTCAAATGAATATATGTCAATGCTGGGCCCATCACTTTGTGTTTGTGTGTGTATGTGTGCTCACCCTCAGGCACTCTCAAATGTCCCTGTGTGCCCCCCCCCCCCCCCCCCCCCTTACAGATGAAGTATCACCTTCGTTATCTGATGCCCTCAGCGGAGAGACTCACTTTCTCTAATGACCTAACATGTGGTGGATATCATACAGCATGCGATGCAAGGGCAAGCCCATTACATTGCAATTACTTAACAGTGATGGAGCAGGAGACCTCATGGGCTGATAGAATGTGCGCCTATGTGACCATGGGAGTAATGACAAGGGCTTATTATTGTGTGCCTATGTGTATGAAACACAGAGTGCTGCATTGACTAAAATACTTTTCAATCTATTGGGATTTTTTAAAGATTTTGTTTAAAAAAATATGTAGTATCTTTAAAAATTGACCAATTTCATATCAAAAAATGAATGACTGGGTGAACAAATATCAACTTTTCACCCAAGTTATTATCCTTTGAAAAGGAGAAAAAGAGTATTAACCCTTTATAGGGCAAGGGACCATATTTGGTAATTTAAGTGGGAGTTCAAAATGCCGCCCCTTGCCTCAGCATGAGGTAGTAGTACTACTAATTTCTAAGTATTTCAATGAGTGCCCTATAAAGGGTATTGTTGGCCATTGAAACTCCGACTTCAAAGTCTTGATCCACCATACTTGCTCAATAACAAGAAAACTCTAAAACAGCAATTATTGAAGACTGATTTTACAGACGAAAATTGCTGCAAAGAAAACAAATAATCCTGCAGTCCTGCAACAGTAAAAGCTCACGATCGTCACAGATGACCCATCTCTAAAATATTGAAGGAGCGTCTCAATCATCTCATTGATGT
This sequence comes from Pempheris klunzingeri, assembly GCF_042242105.1. Classification (NCBI taxonomy): domain Eukaryota; kingdom Metazoa; phylum Chordata; class Actinopteri; order Acropomatiformes; family Pempheridae; genus Pempheris; species Pempheris klunzingeri. Next base: position 5,361,286 of record NC_092021.1, on the reverse strand, counting down.
GATGATATTGATCACCTGTTCACCTGAGATCTAACCAATACTTCAGACATAACCAGTATTATCTATTATCAGTCTATTACATCAGTGACTGGGGGTATGAATAATCCAAAATATAGAAGTTTGAAATGTGTGACATACACTTAATCTCATATGAATCTTTTGCATGTATTTGAAGTTGTTTCTTTACACAGCAGGTGCAAGGTGTGTTTTCCAAAGTAAACTTTGCTGATCTTTTCATGTTCAGGCACTTTCAGCTGGCATTTGTGGGAATTAGGATCCTTGACGGGGTGGAGAAAACAGTATGGCCTCCTGTAGGGTGGCTGTCACCTCACTCTCAGGGTGTCTCGGGATGAGACAGACATAAATAAGTGATGGGGATATTTTTAACCCCCCTTGTGAAATCATAGATAAATTGATTTCATTTCTGCAAGGACCGTCAGCGATGCATATCCTCCTTTGATTCAGGCTGGCAGCCGGTGAAGGTGCAATGAATTTTTCATTGTTTCAAAAATGAAACCACACCACCCCTCCCTATTTGCTCCCCCGTCTCCTTTCTTTCCGTCTCTGTCTCTTGCTTTGTCTCCTCTCAGATCCTTTCTGTTGTCTGTTGTCTTGCCTCTCTCACACACTCCGTTTGCTGCCGTCTTTGTTTCCTCCTACCTGTTCCTTTCACTTATCCTGATACTATTGCTGCTTCACCAATATATTCCCCTGCATAATGGCTTCTCATTGATTTTGACTTCCCCAAGCAGCTCAATGTCAACGCTGATACATCTGAATACCTTGAGTGTTTGTTTCCATAACGCTGCAAGTCACTGTCACCGTGGTTATCTTGTGTGGTTGATTCAAAACAACTGCCACTTTCAGGGCGAGGGGAAGTCAACTCATTGTGACAGTGCTGAAACACAAAGAGAAAATGAGTCTTTGCCCTTAATGATTATTGATCATGACAACTGCCAAAGGATTTAGGTCTTTAGTTTTTGGATTAAACAGAAATGCACAGAAAGAAAATTAACGCTGTTATAAGTTTATGTGTATAAGTTATGTTATAAGTAGTAGCTTTTTTAAGCTGAAATAATGGTTTGGTCTGACAGGATTATGCTTGCATTAGTGCTAGCAGGCTTACTAATAGCCTGCAGCTAGAGTGCCTGTGATACAACCCTGGGCTACCCCGAAGTTCCAAATAAACATCAAGTCTAAAGAGATATAGACTGAGCAGCTAAAAGGGCCAGTGGAACTGTGAAAGTGACACTGAAAGTCACTGTAAAGTGGAAACTTATTACACATACAGAGACTGAGTGAAGTGCAAAGAAGTGTTGCTCGCAGTCTCCTTGGTCATTCCAAGCGTCATCATATGTCATCACATATCATGCATTTGCAGTAGCCTCCACTGCAAGGAAAACTTCAAAATTGATCTATAACTAGAAATCAATAGTTTGCCGAGTGCGGAGTCGTCAAAAATTCATGGTTTCCATTGGATGAAGCCTGTTGATTTTAGTGATTCCTGACTTAAGTCTGTAGCCATGATGTGGCCATGATTCTGACATTTTGGGATTTTAGTGAAATAGTGAAGCTTAGTTGGATGAATATATATATATATATGTATACACACACAGATGGTTTCTTCAAATTCAACATAATATGTCACTTTTAATGACTGCTGTTTCAACATTGTTCAACCCCCTCTTGTCAAGCATTTGCTGTTATGACCTGCTGTAAAAGTGATGCATAGCCAGACACCAAGCTCTGAAAAGCATGTTCCTCATGGTCAATAGCCTCCAGCTCTCTAGTATTCTTGGATTTGCATGCTGCAACTGCCTTCTTCAAATTCCATCGTTCCAGATTTTCTACGGGATTCAAGTCAGGCGACTGTGACGTCCACTCTAGCATCTTCCAGGACTTTTTCTGAAGACAAGCCTTGGTGGATCTTTAGGTATGCTTGGGCCAAAAGCAGCCAACAAGTGCTCAGCGCCTCTGGGAACTCCTTCAAGACTGTTGGAAAACCATTCCAGTTGACTACCCCATGAAGCTAATTGAGAGAATGCTAGAGTGTGCAAAGCTGCCATCAAAGAAAAAGATTGCTCCTGAAATATAAAACCTATTCTTGTTTAGTATTGGTATAGAGTTGCACACGTTATTCAATTATTCAACCCCTTTTCTGCCTCAGCCTCACTCTGCAGGCCAACTCATCCCAAACCGTCCAAGGCAGCACTCCATCACTCTCCTTCTCTGTCAAATATCCCTTACATAGCCTGGAGATGTGTTCGGTCCAACTATGTGCAAACCAGGTGGGATGGCATGTTGCTGCAGAATGCTATGGTAGCCTAATATCCATCCTTTGTGTTTCTTTGCGAAAGCAATTCTCTTCTTCTTCTTCTTGTTCTCTTTCTCAGTGGTGGCTTCTTTGCAGCGATTCATCCAAGAAATCCTCATGCACGCAGTCTCCAGAACAGCTGATGTTAAGATGTGTCTGCTACTTGATCACTGGGAAGCATTTATGTGGGCTTTGCAGCAGACGGAACTCTTGGTCTTCCTGTCTTGGAGCGGTCCTTATGAGAGCCACTTTTATCATAGCGTGTAATGGTTTTCTTTGTCTCATTGATCATCTATACCACTTATCCTTAAGGGTTGGGGCTGGAGCCAATCCCAGCTGACTTTGGTCAAGAGGCGGGGGTACACCCTGGACTGGTCACCAGTCAATCACAGGGTCGACACATAGAGACTGACAGCGATTCGCGTTCACACTCACACCTACGCTCACACTCACATACACATCACTAGTCCCCACCTAACCTAACCTAACCTGCATGTCTTTGGACCAGACAGAGCATGCAAACTCCTCACAGAGAGGTTCAGGTGCTAACCATCACTACTATCACTGTGCTGCCCAGGATTCATGACATTTTCCAGATTGACTGACCTTCATGTTTTTAAGTAATGATGGATCGTCATTTCTCTTTTCTATGTTCTGGTTCTTGTCATAATATGGATTAGAACAGTAGTCGAATAGGGCTATTCACTGTATAGAACTGTGTACCAACCCTGCCTCTGCACAAGGCAACTGATGGCCTAAAACATATTAATAAGGGAATAAAGAAACACGTGTGCCTTGTCAAGTTAATTTCTTGAACTTGACAAGGCACGTGTTTCTGAAAACAACTCTACTAAGACTAACTCTATAAGAATAATAAGAGAATGCAAAGCTGTCATCAAAGCAAAAAGTGACTATTTTGAATGATCTAAGATATAAAACATAATATGGTTTGTTAAACACTTTTTTTTGGTTTGTTTTCTATATAATTCCGTGTGTGTTCCTTCCCAGTTTTGATGTATTCAATATTAATCTACAACGTAGAAAAGTGTAAAAATAAAAATAAAGTGTTAAATGAGAAGGTGTGTCTTTTGACTGGTCCTGTAAATATATACATACACATCTATCTCCGCTTCAATTTGAAAGTTTGGTTGATACTGACACTGATACTAGCACATATATGATGTCCTTTCTAATGGACACGGGGTCTGAAGACTAGCTATTTAAAACACTAAAGGAAAAACGTTATTAAAATTACAATCTTCTTGCTCTTATTTTGGACTTCTAAAAAACCCACAGGCTCTTTGGTGTTGAATCACACTTGGATCTTTTTCGTCTATTCTCTCTTTCCTTTTCCACGTCTCTGTAATTCTCCATTAAACACAGCAGCAGTCCCAAAAAAAGTATGAGACTGATTTGTGGGGAGACTATTTCTAGTTATTGTTAACTACAGGCCCAATGATCTGCTCAACCCTGCATGGCTACAATAAAAAAGCACCTCTCATTAGCATTACAATATGCAGGTTTAATAGACAGGGACCCCTGAGATGATGCTTCATCATGTTCTCTTCATTACGTTTTATTATATCTGTGATTCCTTCAAATGCTGCAGTCTCCCTTTCCACATTCAATGGCAGATGAGAGGCTTGGGCCATAAAAAATACCTCTTGTGTCTTATTAGTTGGCAATGGCAATGTAATGAGACTCTCAGTGATGTGGTACTTACACTAGTACTAGCCAAGGAGAGTCCACAACAATGCTCAATATGGAAATGCATTTTCTCTGTCCTATTCACTTAATTCCTATTGTCACATTTGTATAATTTTGAATAAATTCTAAAATAGAGGGTTTCAGGGACAAAAGGGAGGGATAGAGAGGAACAGTAATGGTGTCAGATGAGCAGAGAGGAGGCCAGGAGGGCAGGGAACAGAGTGGGCAAGCAGATGTCATGATGAGAGGCGACACAAGGTGAAAGGGGGCAAAAAGAGGGGATGAGAGACAAAGGGGCTTGTTCTGAGGGAGGTAACATGCTTTGAAGACAAGGTGAGCGTATCTTTGACGGTTCAGAGGAGCACTCATGCCTCTGGCCTAGTGAGCTCTCCTGAGAGGAGCTGACTGATGGAAGGAGAGGAAGGGGGAAAGGACAGGGAGGGCTAAAGCAAGAGACCAAAAGGTGATTGCCAAATCCATGAAGAGAAGTTGCAGTGTCCTAGTGTAATAATGTAGTTATTCCTATGTCTTCTTGCTTTCTTGAGAATTTGTTCCTGTCTAGGAAGCAAAAGCAAGAGGCGGAGATGGTCTATGTAGCTTGGGTCTCTTGGAACTGCAGATTTTACTTAATGCAATCTGTTGAATTGCATTCAGGGTTGTTAGGGACCAAGCAGCAAGAGCAGGGACACAAGAATAATTTTCAAACTTTAAGGCTTTATTTAGCCAAATTAAACAATCAATAGAAAAAACAAGATTGCAAAAGATTAAAATACATAAGCAAAGAAAAAGTATCAACAGAAATTCTAACTGTGGGCCCTTTAAATAAACTGAGGTCAACAAACCAATATTGCAACAGAAATCTGAACAAACCTGACTCCTTACCATTAAATACCCAAAATAAACCCAACTGCCGCTTAAAGATATAATACAAATAATACCAATACTAAACCTACCCAAAACCCAAAGAAATATCCATGCTACACAATACAATACAATAACATGCTACTTTTCTGGAAGCCTCTGCAACTCAGAGCACCCCCGCCCAGCACTAGGAGTTGACACCTCCCACTTCCTGCGTTCCAGCATAAAAGGGTGCCTTAAACTCCGCCTCCCCATTTTGCCAGGAACTCAGTAGCATGTGGAGAAATAAAGAGAAGGTCAAATGTATTAACAACTCAAAACCGGCTTGATAAACTTGTGATAACTAAATGTTAACCAAAATGCGTGCACTCAAATTGGGAAACAATTTCATAATGTAAATCAAAGAAAGAATAAACATTCTTAAACCGAAAATTGTGTTGGTGATTATTTGAAATGAAAGGTAACATTATTACATGGTGCCAAATGTTGATGGGTTCATCACAAGGTTGTATACCTGGTTTAAAATGTCATTGAAAGGAGAATATAGAAACTAGCATGGCTCTGGGTCCTGAAGTTTAGGGTTAAGAAATGGGAGTCATGGGAAATATATCCAACAGCTGAAGAAATTAAGCAGTAGGGTTTCTATTGAAGTATGAAGTCTGAACTATGATCAGATTCAATTAAACACACAATTAAACACACTGCGCATTTCAGTATCTACCTACTTTTTTTTTTTTTTTTTTGCAATGGCACTGTTTTTTTTTTTATATTTCTGTGTTTACATGTAAATGTTAACCCTTTAGGCGCCGGAGTTTTTTCAAGAAAATATACAATTTTGATATCAAGATTTCAAAAGGCTATAACTTGAAAGTAGTTTGAGATAAAGGTATACTGTCAATGAGAAAATTGTTCAGTATGACTCAAAGTCTGTGATGGGAGTGAAATTATTCATCTAATTTGCATATTATGACGTCACAAGGTGGCGGACATATTGGAAAATGTTAAATTTTGATATCAAGGTTTCAAAAGGCTATAACTTTAAAGTGGTTTGAGATAAAGGCATACTGTAAATGTGAAATATCTTTAGTATGAAACGAAATTTGGGATAGGCTCCAGAATTCATCATTCAGAAAAAGAGAGATGAAATCAATGGGCTCAGAATTTGTCAGATCGTCTCCACAATAACCAACAGGCTCAGCAAAATTTCGGATCCACTTTTGATACTCTTCCTCTTCTCTCAAGAACTGCCAGCCATCATCATCATTATCATCACCGCCGTGATTTACGGTGCGGTGATGAACGCCACCTCCGCCGCTATTAGCGGTGTTTTTTCCCGCGGCGTCTCCCGCATCTGCCACGACAACCGCGGTTGTTTTCATCCCTGCTACATTCACCCATATTTGCGGTGTTATGAGCCCCCCTGCCACCTCGACCACGTCCCCTGCTTGACGATCGCAGAATGCTTCACCCCGGCCACGCTGAGGTGAAGCATCCGCTATACCATGTGCTGATTGTGGACTATGGCGCGCGGACTCGCCGTCACTACTAATGTCAGTTTCTGCTTCACTGGACAACTGCATGTCTTCCTCCACGGAATCGGAGTCAGCCAGTACCTGACGAAGTACTTCGTTGATGGTAAACCGACCTCTCGCCATCATGAGTAAATGAAAAAACACTCTTTCGCTTTCGCTACGCTCTCCACTACTACTTCTGTTTCGCCGCCGCGTCTCTGCGCCGGAGGGTGTTTTACAAACTCTTTTTACTGTAAAACTTTGAATAGAACCACGCCCACAAATGTTGCTCAGATTACAGGCACACATGTCCGCCATGTCCTGGTGAAAAGTAATAACAAGATTCGGCACCACATTTATAGATACAGCCTGTTTTATTCAGCAATGTTGCTTGTCGCAATTTTGCGACTTTGGCGCTTAGAGGGTTAAGAATGAATTTGACAAAAAAAAAAAGTGAAGCACAATATTCACTTTATGGAAATTCTCTAAACTTTTCATCTACACATACTGATCTTCATCAGTGGATGGAATAGCAAAATCAAGTAGTTTCATCAGGTGTTGGTGACGCCTTCCACTGATGAAGATGAACAGACATAGCTGAGAGCGCCCGAGATTTTTCAAGAAGTAGACCTTGTGCCATGAGATTTCCAAGGTCAATAATGAACCTTCAAGTGTAGTATTGTGTGTGTTTCCAAAGCCTGATATGAAGACGAACACAAAAAGAAACAGAAATGGTCTTGTTTGTGGTAAAACAGTTCCTGTATTTAATGAATCTGCATTCCAAACAGTAACTAGGCAGATATTGCTTTACATTTATGCACAGCATTCAATCATGCATTTCCAGGATTTAGGAGAATTGAAAAAACCTTAACATTTTGTACCTTAAGCAGAAGAGATTGATAAGAGGGAATATCCTCAGGGTCCACCTTAAAACCTGAGGTACCTCTGTGTTTTTTTCACAATAGTTTAAGCTTAATGCCTGCAGTAAATTAAACATGTGAGTTTTCTCGTAGCGGACAGGTCTCCCCAAGTGAACAAAGATAAAGAGAAGGGAGATGTGGGAATTCTCTGCAAAGAGGGAACTGAGGAATGAGTGGATGTGGGAATGCAGGGCTGACCTCTACAGTTAGTGTGATGTTAACCCGTCCAACTCCCCCTAGACCCATTCCGCTTCCCCCATCGCCCCTCTATAAATAAACCAGCCCTTTGCCAAGCAAGGCAAGGAGATATGCCTCATTCTTGGGCTCAGCTCGCCTTTCCTATGTACCCACCTCTTCCTGTCTCAATGAGGCCAGAAGAGAGCAAGGAGGTGATGCCAGTGTTGGGTGAGAGGTGATTAATTTAATCAGGTCAATTAAGCACTTGCTTGGGTCAAAGCTACATTTGGGTAAGCTGTTTTGGACGGAAGAAACGGAGGCTAGGCCGCAACACAACTTACAGTTATTTCAAAGACTGAATAAGTGAATGGAAAACAATTACAGCCGGGACAATTCAATGGAAAAATCTAAAAAGCCATTGAGGATTAGTGAAAAAGGAATTTGGCTATAACAGCAGCTTAAAGGATGATAAAAAAGAATCAATAGAATGGTTTCACTGAGTTGGAGCAGCAAATTTTCAAATGAACTACTTAAAATTCAGGGCAAAGTTGTGGATGAGCATTTCTATCAGTGCTGGAAATAGACGGACTAACCTCTGCCTTCCATTGCCAGTGTCCCTTGTTCATTCTTTCTTGAATTCACCTCACTTTATAAAAGGTTTAACATGTGTAGTAGAGTTTGTGAAATCAAAAAATCACTTTGTAGAGCTCAGTTCAAAGGTTTGTAGACCGATTAGTCAGATGCTCTGTGTTCACTTTTTTCCCCCCACCGCTAAGTGAACGCATCACTGTTCAAATGAACCTGGGTGCATACAACAGTAAGCGAATGCATCGTCATTCAAAGACACTTCAGTGCATATGTCAGTGAGTGAACACATCACCAGTCGGCGCTGATTCAGACTCTTGTCAGTGCAGTAGTACATTCAGTCTGTTGCTGAGTCTCTTGCCAAGTTGTCATGTTAATTTCAAAATAAAAATAGCCTACAGAGCGCTATTTATAACTGACTGAATCAGATTAAGTTTGTCTTTCAAATAGTCTATATATATATATATATATATATATGTATATATCAGTAGTAAGATACTGTCCTAGCAGGAGCTTGATTAAAGATCTAAACAGTAGAATTACCTTGTTTGTGCAACAAAGTAATCATTGGCAATGTGCACCCACCAGTATTTGATTGCTGGATGATGTTGCAGTGTGTTGTCAAAACTGTTAAGTTATGTTCAAGTCTTAACGGCAAATCAGAAACCTGCTTTTTCTCACACATTGCCGGTGTTGGTTAAAACATGGCTTAACAACAAATGTAAGGGTACTCCCTGGGAGTCTCTAGGGGTGAAGTGAAATTGATTGGAAACACACACACACACACACACATGCATGAACTAAATTAGATTTATTAATTTAATGACATTGATTAAAAAACACAGAACAAATTATCTTAAGCACCTCTACTCATATTTCGTTGAAGTGACAATGTAGGACGTGAATCTCAAGCATCAGCTGGATGCCTGAGAGGAAAAGTGAAATGAAAGGGAGAAAGATCCTGTAATCCTTTTTTAAGAATTAATTGGACACACAGCGGGTCGTTATGTGGAGCTACATTTTCATTTCATCACATTCAGTAGATTGGAATGGGATCGGTAAGCTCACAAAGCACAGAGGTAGCAAGAAAAAATAAGTAAGTAAGTAAGTGAGCAGGACCTGGCCATTGTTATTTAGTTCAAATGCCAATTTTAACTACAGCCATCAGTTCTATCTATAGAAAGCACATCTCAGGCCCCCTACATTATGAAATTACAGCCCGGCTCGGTGATGTGAGAGAAAAACACAGTCATTTTGTTAAAAGGGGTGCAAGTAAAAGTAAAATGGAAGTATAATTTCACTGGTTTCCCACTTTTAGGATCTTGAAGTTTTTCCTGCAGTGAATCAAATCCTCACCTGGAAGCCGCACGTGATGTCAAAGGAAGATGTACGAGCGGCCTTGAATTGAATCAATTTGGTTGTATTCATTTAAAGAAACAAATTCAGCAATTGAAAGCGGCCTATTGTTAACATTCAGCAATTTCATCCCTTGATTTTTGGCTATTTAATTTATTATGGTAATTCTTTGAAGAGATCATCAAGAAGCACTCAGAACTTGATTTAATCAGCAATAGTTGCTGCGTAAGATTTACACTTGACATTTCACAAAAAAAGTTTGAAATGGTGAGAAAGAGATGCCAAGGACATTTCATTGAGTTTACACAACTAAAACAAAACTGCCACGAGTGGTTCGTCCCACAATCAGAAGGTCAGGAGTTCGATCCCCAGCTCCTATGGGTCAACATGTCGAAGTGTCCTTGGGCAAGACACTGAACCCCAACTTGCTCCTGGAGCATGGCTTCAGTGTGTGAATGTGTGTGAACGAATAGTCTCCTCCAAAAATTAGATTCCTCCTGTATGAATGATGTGTGAATGGGTGAATGAGGATGTGATGTAAAAGCGCTTTGAGTAGTTGAAATAACTAAAAAGGTGCTATACAAATACAGACCATTTACCATTTACATGTCCTATGTGTTATTGTGTTAGCAGCTCCGAGGTGAAATTATTTGATTTTCACTGCCTCCTTGGGCGTTTCCAGTCTGCAGAGCACTTCTCTCTTTCTTAGCCAGCAGTGCTCAGCAGATGTTTCGGAGAGGCAAATCGTCAAGACTCCAGCTGTTGCCATGAGACCAGTAAAAATCGTTTAACAGCACCGCATGCTTTAGCTAAAGTCGAAATGGTTTTGGCTTGAGTTTTGCTGAGCTCAATAACATTCACACCACAGTATTCCCTTCCTTTGCAAAACGGCTGACAGTTGACTGATCGAACTGACTTCATCAAAGTCACGAACAGAAGTAATGCAGTATGCAGTGACCTTTACACACGAGGCAAAAAACAGCCACGCTTGTAGCTCAGCACCAACTTAGATTAAGTGTCTAGCTCCAAGGAAGCAAACAAAGGTTAAAATGTCATCACTGTCACTTGTGTTATAACTTCCCCAACACCTAAAAGAAATACATGTAAGGGCTATGTAAAATTGTATACTAACATAAGGTGATGACACAAATATGCAAATGCTCATAATAAGGCAAAAAAGTAGACTTCCTGCTGTGTCAGTAATAACCCTGAATGGACATCGCATGCAAAATGTATATGGAACATAAACTCTACTGAAGCATCCATTTATTGAATCCACAACAACAAGTAGGTTCCAGGAGGGTTATACAGGAACTCAATCTTTATTTATATAGTGCCAATTCATAACAGCGTTATCTCAAGACACTTTACATGAAGAGCAGGTCTAGACCAAACTCTTTAATTAGAGAGAGACCCAACGATTCAGGAATTCAAAATTAAGGATTCAAGAATCCTCACATGAGCAAGCATCAGATATTATATCAGGCAACAGTGGCAAGGAAAACTCCCCTTTAACGGGAGGAAACCTCGAACAGAACCAGGCTCAGATGTGGGCGGCTTTCTGTCAGGGTCCATTTATTCTATTTCCTGTGCTAAATGTAGCATCCATAGTGAAACCAGACAGGGTTGCATTGATAGATCACTATACATTTAGATAAAAGTTCACAATAGCCCTTTTCCCACCAACATTTCCAGGAACTTTTATCACCAGGAACTTATTTACCTGGGTAAAAGAATTCCTGGTAATCTGTGTGGTTTGCGTTTCCACCGCACCTCAAAGTTCCAGAACATTTATTCAAATCAGGCTGATGGCGTATGGGGGACATATAGTAAGGCGGTTGGACCCACTGCGACTGTTGTGGTCCTTCAGCTTCTTAAAATCTTGCAGAAGTTTCTTCAACTTTTCACGAATTTGTTTCGGTGTGTGCCCCACATTTAGCTCCGCCAGCCTGTTGGCTATTCTTCCATAGACTCGGCCGTTCCGAGTCGCCGACTCGGATGTCCCGCTAAATTTTTTCCTGGACCTCGTCGTCCGTCCACTTCTCGTAGCTTCTCTTCTTTTGCTCCATTTTCCAAATGATCACAACACAAACAAAGTGAAGCTTGTAGAGATGAAATAAACAAGTTTGCGGCCACACTGGCTTAAACACGGAAGTGCGGAACGCTGCAAGTGTGTTCCACCAATCAGCACACAGCCCCGCCCCTCAAGAATTCCGAGTAATCTGAAAAGTCCTACCCCCCTACTAGGAACTTTTGAGGGGAAAGTTTGGGGTTGTGGGAAAGTTTTTTTCCCCGGGTAATGTCGATGGAAACACACCAAGGTTTTCCAAAATCCCGGGTAAATGAGAAAAGTTCCTGTGGTGGAAAAGGGGCTATTATATACACTGGGCTTAATTTATTGAGTTTAAATACCTGCCTAAGAGTGGCAGACACACGTAGGTTTGTGTGTAGATGAGCACATTTGTTTTGGAATCGGGGGATTGTTACATTTGTTGAAATGGAATTTTTCACAAAGGACGGACATGAAAAAGCTCCCGGAAATATTTTTACATTAACAATACACAGACCTGAGAAGGTCTGAGAAAGGCATTTTAGTACACAAATACACGCTCTTGAGTGTGTACAGTCGTTAGGTCGAGCACAAGAAGACTCATGAGAATCTGTCCCTCCCCCCCCCCATGTCCTCCCCTTCTCCTCTTTCACAAGGAGAACTTTCCTGCGACGGAGTCATGCTTGCCTGACTCCCTCCTTTGCTCTCTGCTTCCTCTGCTATCCTCTGGAGAGCACCCCCCCCACCCTCCTGCCCCGAGTTATTGGTCTGCAATGGAGCATGGCAACAGATGAGGTCCTTTGCCATACAGACAGAAATACAAGAGGATCGGGCACAAATAAAAACCGAGTACATTCCTTTTTCGAGGCCCCTTTACTGAGGCTATCTTGCAGCACAGTTCGCGCTGTTGCACTCACAGTCGGGCACATGCACACAAGCGCGCTGCATTCTCTCTGTCTGCCTCTCTGGTGTTTGACTCGATTTTTTTTTTTTCTTCTTTCCAGGCAGCAGACTATAGCGTCAATGCTCTGGGTAATGTGATCTTCTCTCTTCTCTTTGTGGTGCTAATGTATTTGGAGTCCCCCACCCTTGGGGCAGCAATTATTTTTTATCAGCCTGTGAAAGTTAGTTAAGTGCTACAGAGTGAGGGTGAGCAGGGCAGCACAGGAAGGGAGGGGGGGGGGGGTTGGAGGATTTGGTTGCTTTGACTAAATCATGCCCTCAGTGCCCCTCTGTGCATGAGACGACAAGTAACCTCCCCCCGCCCCCCCCATGCAAGCTGGCGCTACACTCTGAACATCAAGGAAGCAAACTTTATTATTGCTCAAATATTTTCCCAGAGTGCAAGACTGAATGAGGGGGGAGAAATTGTAAGCAAATTGAGTCATAACGGAAAAAAGGGCCAGGCAGGGAGGGAGGGAAAGGAAAAGGAAGAGAGGTAATTGGGAGAGACGCGATGATAAGATAACAGGCACACTAGCTCCTTTATTTAATTAGCTTTCCTCTGAACTAGTACACCTAGCCACCCCCCTGCTGTTTGCGTCATCTGGCGAGGTTGCTCCGAGCACATATGGCTGTGTGACAGTAGACACTTGATCGGGCGTCCCCGTACGCATATTTTAACAAGCTAATTGGTCTAATGTATGCAGTTGTAAGCACATTAAGCTAATTAGGAGACGCTGGATGGTTGAGCTGTCATGATATAGTGACCTTTCTGCTGCCTCCTGGCATTTTTGTTAGCAACAGGTCAGACACGTAAAGACTGTCAAACTCTAACCTGCATCATCTCCTTACAGATAAATGCTATTCAACTCCTCAGGTGTTTCTTTACACGCTGCTAATGTACAGTTAGCATTCAAAAATATGACCTTCAAATTTGTTGTCAGTATTGTCTAATTGTTTTTTCTAAGGAGACAGAGCACAGGGAAGGTGATTTACAGACTAGTCGAATGAGCACCACAAATTTAACCTAATGAAATTAGGGGAATGATAAAGTTTTCCCAATTTATCCTATGGAGACATTTGTTTGTTGAAATGTGTCAGCCAGAGTCAACGTGGCGCACCGCATGACTGATCAACTGACCAACACCGAAGAGACCATTATTATAAATCATTATAAGATGGCTATTATTTTTTTGGAATATTTTCCCAGAGTGAGAGGGTGACTGAGGGGTGAACTGGAAACAAATTAAGTCACAACAGAAGAAGGGACAAGCAGGGAGGACAGACAGGAAAGGGAAGAGAGAGTAATTGGGAGAGATGCAATGATAAGATAACCGGCATACAAATTTCATGGCAATCTATCAAATAGTTGTTTAAAACAGTCATTAGGATTCGTTCTCTGGGAACTGAGAACACTTGTCTATATCGGGTATCGTCAGTTGATATTTTTCTTCACATATAAAGAACATGTTTTAGTTAGTGCTGTTGGGTAAAAGCTGTGAAATGTATTTTGTTCCTTAGTAAAATGCTTCAAATGGTTCATTTGACACATTCTGACCAACCGTCTTTGGCCGTACGCCTTTGTTTTATCAAGTACCCAACGGTAAACATTTGAAACACGAACTGCACCCAAATGCGCACCTGTAGAATGAAGACCTACTATGTGTCGGAAGGAGGGGGGGGGGGGGAGAAAGAGTCTAAGCAAAAGGGCAGGTGATAAGAATGCTATTGGAGATGGTGAGAGGGTTGTAACTGAGAGGTACTAAAAGCTCTGAGGTCCTTTGTGTACGTGCGTGTGTGAGGGAGAGAGACAGAAAGACCGTGTGTGCCGGGTTTGGAGTTCCATTATCGCACTGTCAGGGTGCACAGGCCTGGCGTCATGGGTCTAGAGGATCACACAAAGACGCCACTGTGAGGACAGGTGAACTGAACACCAGGAGTTATCGCTGCTATTCTGTTTAAGTTAACCATTAAGTCAACCAACACTTGTGAATCGTGAATATAGGTTGGCAGTTACGTATGTTTGTCATAGTGTTGTTGGACTTTCCACTTACCAATAGGCCTTTTTTACAAACCACACATTTGACTTGTCAGTAGGAGCACAGAAGCTGTCCTGCTATTTCTCCTTTTATATATATATATATTTTTTTTTTTTAACTATAACCGCTACAACACTCAACATTTAATCACAAGGTTTTATCCTTGTTTCACTCTCTTTATTTTCAGTTCACATCAATGTGTGCTTTATACGCCAACAGCAGCACGTGATAATGCTTTGACCATACATTTTAAATTATTTGTCCTTCGATCCTGAAAATGTTTTCTTTTTTGGTCAGATTTTAATAGCTCAACCGTTTCTATGGTGACGAAGACGCTCTACTTTCTCACTGTCACCACTTTCCTGTTAAACATTTCTCAACATGAGAACATGGTAGTGTCCTTGATAGCTCCACAATATGACGGACTACCACGAAGGCCTCAGTTTCTAAAAACGAATTTATTTTTCATAACGGAAGCGGCTTCGTTATGATTAAATGTTGAGTAATGCAGTGTTTATAGATAAAATACGAATGTAAAATGAGAAGTAACAGCACAGCTTCTGTGCTCTCATGTCCTGCAGAAGTCCCACTGACGGAAAAAAGAGGTATTGTGGGACCGAAGAGATAATTCCTTTGAAATACATTAGTTTGAAAGTTACGCTGGAGGACACACACAAAAAAAGGGAAATTTGTGTCAACGGATATGAATTAATTGAATAAATTTCCTGACTATTTCATGAACTTGTGTGAGACTGGGTTGTTCCTCTCTGTGCAGTGTATGCATGTTCTCCCTCGTGCCTATGTGACTTTTCTCCTTGTACTCCTTGCTTTCCTTTCAGCGTCACATCACCAACCTAATTTGCATTTGCAAATTTGTCCTCTCAGTAAATCTTCATTTACGGGCACAGACCAAAATGCCTCTGGACATCATCGGATAGACCTACAACCGATTATGGCAACAAAATGCGACGTTCAAAGCCTGTTGGACGTATGGCAAACATATCTTTCTTATCAACAAAAGCGTTCAGTGCTGTTCTGGCACAACAGCAGATTCAAAAGAACACTAAACATCAGCAGCAGCCATCTTGGTTGTTAATGAAAATACCTTAACAGTGTGTCATATCACTTCACAGTGGTTCCCAGGCAAGTTTCCTTCCACAGATAACAAGGATTTCTCCTAAGTGTGAATGTGAGTGTCAATGGCTGGCTGTTTCTTTTCTCAACCTCCCAAAGTTGTCGAATTCTGCCTCAAAGGAGTACACCACTGTGCAGCGGCTTGGTCGTGACTGGGTCACGCAACTTGCCGTTAAGTAACACACAACCACCAAACATACCCAGGTAATAAAAAAATGTGTTCATGTGCAGATTGACAATACACATGAAAACCCCTCTGTGACCTTGAGGTACTGTCACAACTGATCCGTGGAAAAGATCAACTGGTATACTTTGTCCTCCGGGCCTCCATCCCCTTCTCACTTCTGTATTCTGTGCGTCTTCTTCTTGCTTTGTCTCATACCTTCAACTTTTATCTGCCTTATTTCCATTCTCACTTATATACATATCTCTATCCATCTCTCTCTCCCCTCTTTACTCTGACTCCTTGTCACTGTGTCTGCCTTTGTGCCACCATCCTCTCTTCTTAATCCTGCAACGTCTGAATCCCACTTCATCCCTCCTCCTGTCTATCTGCCAAGTCTGTCTATCTTTCTTTAGCTCATTGTCTTGTTTCTCCGTCTTCTTCTCTCATCCATACTTTTCCCCTCTGCAAATCCCACTTGTTCAACTCTCTACTGTATCTTCGCACACATCTCCCGCTCCCCTTTCTTTGTGTACCTGACTGAGCCCGTTGAAACCAAGGGCCAAGGTGGCTTAACTTTAATTGATGCATCGGATAGAGGAAGGGAAGAGGGGGGAGAAAGGGATGGCTCTGGGCTGACAAGGTTAATTCTGTTTTTCCTGGCTTCTCGTCACCTGGTGGCAATTAAACTCATGACATCGTTCCCAAGGGAAAACGACACACTGATGGAAAAGTGAGACAGACGGAGAAAGTGAAAGGGAGAGATTGACTCCATGAAATGTGTTCAAAGGTAATCTTAGACAAAAGTATGTCGTAAAAAAAGAGGGAGAAAACAGTGTCATGCAAACAAGATAAATCAGTGCGGTCTGGATGCTGCTGGAGTATTGAAATTCAAGAGGATTACGCTTGTATTGATATTGACCGTTTCTTCAAGGGATGCCTGCATCAAAAGCTTATTGTAATTAGGGATGAAGGTTGGCGATGGAGAGATATGAGCAGTTCAGCACTGAATTAATGAACTCTACATTACTGTGAACCTGCAGGTTGAAAAAAAGACAACAGATGGTCCAAAATTATATGTATTCTATCTACATTTGATGTGCATTAATTCTGAAGAAGTTGGGGAGAAGCATTATTAAGCAATTAGGAAATGTTACAAAAGTGTGAGGGAGACTGATATTATGTTTATGTGTTAAATATGGAACCAAAGTTTCGTTTAACCTGCAATTCCTCCAAACGTGTCACGTTAAGTCCTTGAGACCAAAACCAAACATCATCTGTGGCACGATTTATAATTTGGCTCAGGTTTGAACACTGAGTTCTCCTCACACAGACTAAGCCAATCAGGAACCAGCTCCTATATTTGCCCATCATTCATCACTCCCTGGCATTTTGGCATTCCTTGGTTTGCAGATACAACACACAATGGCACTGTGTTGTTCCGTGCCCTGAAACAAAACAGAGCACCACCCACGAACAAGATTCAGGTGAAGGGGGGAGAAAGGGGGAGGGATGAAATGGATGTGAGAAAGTGAAGAAGACAAGAATAGAGAGGGAGAGAGAGAGAGAGAGAGAGAGAGGCTGAGATGTGGTATTGTCGGCAGAGATAAGGAATGATTAAAGAGCTAGCCGGAGAACCAGACATGCTGAGTTGATCTAGCTAACTGTTCACTCATCAGTCTCCTAATGGTCTGAAGGATGAGGGTGTGGGGGGAGTGCATTGTTTCAACATGGGCACCCAGATGTTACAATATGGCCTGGCTCCTTCTCCTTCCTTCCTCTCCTTTTTCCCAGCTCACTTTCCTTTCTTTTTTATAAAATTCCCTCCCAGCAGCTACAATGGAGCTTTTCGGCATAATTGTTTCAGCATTTACATCTCAAATGAGACCCAGAGAAAGCTATACCTGTCCCGATCAAGTTCAAACACATTAAAACCGACACATAACCTGCTAGAATCAATTCAAAGGCAGCCATTGCAGCTTGTTCTGACATACACTGCTCATATCAAATTTCGCTACTTATTCAGACACTTGCAACGGCTCAAATGGTCCTCTGTGTTAGTGTCGCCTGTTTGTCCATCAGCAGGATAACGAAAGGACTACTGGCCCGATTCTCATGACGTTTGGAGGAAGGGCGTAGCATAGGCCAAAGGACGAACACTTTGAATTTTGGAGCAGATCTGGACAACTGGCCTTTGCAATGGTCTGCACCGTCCAAGTGCTCTTCTAGTTAACTCATGGAATACTATTGTTAGTGTGCTAGACATGCAAGTTCACACAGTCCCAAACCATTTTAGGAAGACCCTCTACCAGAGGCAAGGCCTATTGTAATTCCCATTTCAAATTCAAACAGAATTTCACAACTTTGAACAAAACAAAACACCACCGACACCACGCCAATGCTGGTAGAAGTGTTGTTTCTACATCCACTGAATGCAATTAGGCGTATTAGATTTATCAAGATTTGATTTATTATATATACACTGTTGCCCATAAAGTTGGAATAAAATGTTTTTTTACCTCTTCTCATGAAATGATTGTGACAATGTGATTTATTCTTGATAAATAAAGTGTATATCTTCTCAACTTTATTGATCAAACTCTTCCAAACATATCACAGTGAAACTTAAACCACAATGAACCTTTGCAAACTGTGTATTCAGGCTTTAACAACATTGGGTGTATTGAACAATTATTCCAACTTTATGGGCAACAGTGTACATATATATATATATATATATATATATATATATATATATATATATATATATTTAAATTGTGAAACAGGGAGAGGGAGACCACAGAAAAAGTGACTTCAAGTAGTGCCAACTTCATATAGTGAGGAGAGAGAGCGTACGAAAGCATGAGAGCATGAGAGGGAAAATAGAATGGGGAGCAAAGGAAATGGCAACTGGAGATAAATGGGGTCAAACTGTGGGGTGCAAGCAAAAAGAAATGAAGCAAATACACGCCCCTGCAAACACAGCTGCAACCTTGACAAAGCTGTTAGCAGTTGTTCCTCTTCGCCAGAGCGGAATTACCATATGTGGCAGTAAGGCAGGGCTTACAAACAAACCAGCTCTTTTTGATGGACTTCCAATCAGTTTCCCCTCCTTTGGTTTAAACTTGAACCCCATTCCCAGCCTCCTCCAATGCGAATGATATTGTCATTATATTTTCAGAAGCTCCCTTTTAGAAATGGGAGCGCACATTCAGGAACTATTGTAGCCGAGTTAAATCAATTCCAGTCTGGGTTAGATGCTGTTCAGTCAAAGTTCTAATCATACAGTGTGTAGTGTTTAATGATTATCTACACATGAGACTTAAAGAGCGTCTTGAGATTGATGAAAGCCTTTTACCTCTGACCAAACCCTGAATCACTAATGGGTGCTCACCCCACTTTTACAGTGCCACGACTCCACATTCAACATTTCATTGAACTATAGCATTTTTCCCAGGTCTTTTATCCTTTCTATGCAAATTGCCTGGTGGTACTATGAACAGGTATTGCAAACTGGTACTGTTTATCTTTATTCATACTAGTTTGTTCTCTTAGATACTCCATTTTTGTAGGATTGAAATAAATAACAAGGCAAAACAGTGATCAGTGTATCCTTTATCCATTCATTCATGTGTAGACTGGTAATTAGCTGCCTGTCTAGCTGACATATGGTTGATACTGAAAAAAAAAAAAAAAAAAAAAACATTTGAAAATCCAAAATACAATGAATATGTGCTGTATTTTCTCATTAGGTTGCTAGGGTTACTCTCAATGTACCCAACAACTCTCATACATATAGCATGAGCTGTGTTTTTCCCTCACTTTGCCAATTAGTCCAATCTTAAAGGCATCTTAACCTGCCCACTCCACAGTCCTTTACAGTCTATACATAGAGGGTAAACACACATGCACGATATTGAGGAAGACATCTCATTAGCAGACACATTGGGAGAACTTTTTCAGCAGGCAAACTGAAAAACTGCCAAACTTTAGTTAGTTCTAGTTAGTCTGTCCAATATATCAGTACCGGCTCAGATGTTAAATGTATTCTTTTTTCCCCCTGGTGGAAGCAGACAGCATGTGTGGTTGATTTGAGGAATCATATAGTCTGTTCCCACCTTAAGGACACATCAACATGACAGCTACTGGATAATCTTACGGTCTGTTCCAAGCGTAAGGACACTTCAGTATGAAAACAAGTGGATAGAGATCAAGCCAATCATTTTTTTTCGGTTGGCGGGAGGAAATGGTGGGCCACCGGTCCACCGGCACATGCCCTTCACCTCTGGGATTTCTCTAAACTTTTATGATTAAAACCTCATTATCCTTTTTCCTCCTTGGCCAATTTTGGGTTTAGGTCGTCAATCAAGAAAGCTATTGTTCTGTTCCCACCTGACTCCTAGAGATAGAGCACTGGGGTGGAAAACCAACTTGAGTCACTTAAAGCACTCCCTAATAGAGATGTTGAGTCAGTTCTCTCCATTGTTGCCAGCTTGTCGGATTAAATGAAGCTAAATGATTAGGACTGCATATTGCTCTGTAATTGTGGTGCTTATTGTTAAAGCTGTAAATACCCAATCAAAATCAACTGCTATATGATTTTGATAAATAACCAATCCAAACAAGAGAGACTGCCTGTATTGAGTGTTGGACTATCCTTAAGTTGTTGTTTGTTTGGTTTTTTTTTTGCATCCAGGCTGTGCTTGTACAGTTGGCCATTTTCAGGAGAATACACATACTTGTCCTCCATCTTTATACCAGAAAGAGAAAATCTTGCAAAGATTGAAAAGAAAAGAAAATGAAAAAAGAATGGACACTTTGGATTTTTCCAAGCAGGCTGGCAACAAACCATTACAAACATTCCAAGATGTCTCCTACGACAAATCTCACCTCAAGGTTGGTTGATCTTCAAGTGCTGATGAATGTGTTTCTTTGTACAAACTTATGATTGACATCACATATAATTCTATCCTCAACCCTATTAAAAACACCATGATTGCTTTCGTTGAGCGCGTACAGACGAAGAGAGGAAGAGCACCAAGCGCTCCCCTTTGCCAAAGTTCCTCTGTCACCATTTTCTCTTCAAAACTGGACATTTCGTTTCAAATTGAAGTAATAGGCAATAGAACAGAATTGGATGTGCTCTCTGTGTTTGTGTGTAGACATGCTGGACATGCAGACAAGGAGAAGCAAAGGGAGGGGGCTGGGGTATGGGTGTTGGGGGGGGGGGGGGTTGTTTCCAGGAAAATCTCCAGCTATACAGTAATGTTGAACAGCAGGTGTATGGTTTCCTGGCACGGGTTTGTCTCTAAATCCCAGCTGAAGGTAATTGTACAATTGAACATGATAAATGTCCTGAATGTATGCTTATGACTGTGTTTAGTGGTTGGTATGTGTGCAGTTGTCTGTGATTTTATGCTGTCCTAGTATGGAAGTGTGAGCATTATTCCAAGCATGTCTTCTTGGGACATAAGCCACAGAGCAACTTTCCTTTCCTGCAAAACATTGGCACACGTAAAGTTCTGACTGTTTAACATAAGCGTTTTTGTCTGGTTTGCTGAGTGGCTGATTGTATTTTATAGTGTGATGTCTTGTCAGTCAGTGGATGTTTGTTTTTATGGGAGCAGCTCTGTATAAGTCTTCCTCTGTTTTACTTATTCCACCAGACTTTTGGGGTTGAGAAGTAAGAAACAAGAAACAAACACAGACACACACACTTCTTGAATACCTAAAATTCAAGTAGACCCTTTATTTACTACCACATTATTACTACCACGGACACACATAAACACACACGTGTTTAAATGTTTCAGTGTCATGTATCAGTTTAGAAAAAGACTGGAATCACATTCTCTTCATCTGTCATATCTGCCTGCTTCAAGTGCACTGAAAACATCTTATAATGGTCCTGACATTTACTAGGCAGTTACACAATCCAAGATTAGAACAAGTGCAGCAGAAGAAATAAAAAAAAGAGAGAGACCACAATAAGAGAAAGGCAGGAGAAAGCTAGCACATAACGCATAAACTCAGAGATAAGAGAGGCACTTGTAATCCTGCATCTTTAGAACGACATGGTAAATCCATGGCTTTTGAACTTTGCAACTTCAGTTTTATAGTATAGTAAATATCATAGTAAGTAGCCCCAGTGGAGGCATTCATCACTGGGTGAAACACACCCCCTTCTCCCTAGTTCATCCTAATGAGAGTCCACCTCTAGACACAGAGTAATTAGAGAATTATGAAAGGCCGAGGTGACACTGACCTCATTACGGTGAGGAAGCTCAAACTAATGACCCGTGACTGATGAAGGCCTCCGTGCCTCCCTACCAAGGGATTCAGGGCTGTCTCTGTGTCTGAAGAGCCAGACTGAGAAACAGAAGCAGAGGAGGAGGAATCGAAGCAATCAGATGCCTCCAGATGACATTATCCATGCTTTAATCCATAATTCATAAATAAACAGTGCCCATTTAAAGTCTTAAACATATATAGGCACGCAGCACATCAGCCAGAAAAGATGTACGCTTGTGCTGAGGTTCCAAGTACACGACTAGAAGCTGACATACTTCACTGACTTTGTTTAGTGTTTTTAAAACTTTTTAAAAAAGACTATTGGAACCTCTGACTGAGAGAAACTTCTTTTATTATAGGGTTTGAAATGTGTCTCACTGTTGGTTTGTCCTTCCCCAAAGCACTGTTGAATACCTACTGTGGATGACAAATTGTCAAATTAATGAAATAGTTTCATCAACACCCCTAAAGCTCAATAATTAACATGTGTTGAGTGGTTAAATCATTCAAAAACAGAAATCTAAAAATGCCAGTACATATTGAAAGATGTGTTGTTTAACAACAGCTGTGTGCTTAATTATCAACAGCCTCCTGGAATCCTGCTGTTGCAGTGAGGCTTCCAGGTCAATTCCTTTAAGATCCCATAATATGAAAAAAACACATCACTTTCTCTCATCATGGTTGCCCTTACATGCTGTTGGCACCCAAGTCGTGCTTCACATGTGATGTAGTTCTATAAATAACCAGAAATAATACAAAATTCTGATTTATAGTTTATCAGTTACCGAGGGAAAAACACTCACATTGGAGAGAGAGAGACGAGGAAATTGCTGCATGAAGAAAGAGGAACACAGATATAGAGGTAACAGCAAAGGTAACAAAAATGAAAGGAGAAACTTTCCAGCAGTCTGCAAAACACAAATGTCAGGGTAAGTAACAAGGAGAAACAACACACCTCATCACATTCAAAGGCAGAGAGTGAAATGGAGATGGAGAGGGTTTTTTGGGTGGGATATATTCCACAACACAGAATTTGAAGCACAACGACTCACTCGTGCTGAAAACAGAAATGGAGAGCAGGCGATCTGTCAAAGTAAGCAAGAGAGCGGAGGGCCCACGATCCGAACAAGAGAAATGGAACTGAAGAAACCCGAGGAACACAGTCTTAAGTACAAGTGATTTCTGGGACTCCGGAGATGATTAAGTGAAACATGCACACCCAGAGTGTGGGTGCCAAAAACAGCAGACTGAATTGGAAAAGTACTGAAGGCAAAGTGTTCCCGCACTTACTGTTTTCATAAGGAGGTATCTGCTTCTTTAAATAGTTAGGAAGGTGACTTTAAGCAGGGATGTGTGTGGTTTTGGTGATGTGTGTGCAAAGGTTTTTTTCTTTTTTGTTTTCCCTTTCCGACGACTTATGGAATTTTAGCGATGTGTTCCTGACAAATACGATAACACTGATCCTTAAATTCATCTGTCAAGTGGGAATAGAGGTCCCCTGTGCAAAATCTGCACTTGCAATGAAACTGATGTGAAGCATAAATCATAAAGCTCAGATTCTCCAAATAAATAAGATTAACCCTTTCATGCATGACTTAAGTGTTTTTATTCATCTTTAGGCATGAAAAACAAGATTTGAACTTTCAACCCATATTTTATAAAGATACATTTACATGTCCAGTAATTGAAATATAGCTAGTGATGCATGATGTACAATTCAGTGGACATGTGATTCATCATAATTTCCTCCCAATATAAAATCAATACTTGGAAAATTTAGCAATTGCAGGACTCCTTAGATGTTACTTGATGTCCCCATATTTTTCTTACCTGCAAGGGTTTCTTTTTATAGAAGGTTTGAACTGAAAAAAATGAGCAACTCTGTGTTTCTGGCTGTCTGTCAACCATCTTGGTTACACACAGTGTATGAGATGATGCAGTAGCATCCACTGTAGTGGCTGATGTGCAACTATACCATCAAAACTCTATGCATGAAAGGGTTAATAAATAAGTATTTAGCACTGGAAAAAAAAAAAAATCAACTGGGACCTTTACAAGTGGTCTTTAGAGGTGCAGTGTTACGATATAGGTCTCATTTGGTCTTGAATTTCAATAGTAATACTGTGATATGGACACACGGCAACGTTGTTTGGCAAGAATTAACGACTTACAGGGTATAAAACAGAAGCAGGCAGGGGATGAGATGGGTTGTAGGCCAGAAGTTTGGCAGATTATCTAAACCACTTTATCTGGAGGGCAAAACTGAAAGTAAGTGCACCTAAAACGTGAATTTATCCCTCTAACTAGAGTTTTCTGTAAATCGTTCTAATCTGTGTAAAGATTTTTATGAAATCAAAGCTTGGGGTTTTGACACTGAATGTATTTACACTGTATAATCATCTATCCACCAAGAGAAAACGAAACGGTGGAGCGATGCGTACAGTTGGCCGATTAAGACTTAAGCCTAATCTAACTTCTTACTCAATTTGGTCAGTTTATCTAAAAAAAAGAAAAAAAAAAGAGATGATATCACTGTGCAGCAGAGAGGACGTGAACACGCAGAGTCTAGTAAAGCCACAGTCCAAAGTATAATCGACTCAACCATAACAAAGTGACGCCGTTGAGGTGAGCTGTAACTGTAAAGCCTGGAGTCGTGTCAAAGACAGTGTATGACCGACCAAAGTATGATAATGGATGTCTGGAAACACGTGAATGGAAATACCAAAGTGCGGCTACTTGTTTGGTGGTTGTATTGTTTTACAGAGTTCTTATCGCACCGCAGCTATAAATACAGCTCCTTTACCTAATGTTTTTACATTCTCTCCCTTCACAGCTTCTCTCGCCCACCAGCCTTCATCTCGATGACATTTAAGTGGGTAGAGAGCTTACCTGTTGATTGCGATATTGCTGACAGTCTGTGGGTAGAATCATTCCCCTAACTGGCAATTTCTTTCTCTCCTTTCCCCCCTTTTTTGCTTTACTTACTATCTGTCCCTGCTGTTTTTTTGTCACTTCATCGCTTTCTCTTTGTGAAACAAGAGTTAAACACAGACAAGAACAGAACTGTCCTGGGGGCTCTCATTGCCTGGCGTAATGAGAAAACTGAAAATGAAATCGAGCTTCATCAAAAATAAATGACAAATATAACCAAGCACTTGTTCTCCAACTGTAAACACAATTATGCTATCAGAATAATACATTTATCTTCATCCTTGTTGGACTGAAAGAGGAGAGAAGGGCAAAACAACTTTAATAAAGGATAGGGCTTAGTTTTATTTATGTTTAACAGAGGTGGCTCACAATTAACTTTAAATGAAATGCAAAATATTTTTACAAGGAGTAAATTAATGAATGAAATAATGAAATGTTGATGTTATTTAGTTTTATCAGTACCTATTAAAGTCATATGAAGGAATGCAAGTCTGTTTTGTTGAATGTTTGTGCATGCGTGTGTGTGTGTGTGTGTGTGTGTGTGTGTGTGTGTGAAATGTGTTCGAATTAGGTGAATGGAATCCACGTAGCCTAATCCTCAACACTGACAGGTTGACGTTGTTCTTTTCATTCAAGGTACCAGCGCTACCTCAGCTGAGTGACAAGTCAGTAACAGGTGGTTTCAGATATGCTGCTTTGGTAACATAACCGTGAGGCAGGTGCATTTTCAAAGACAGCTCTGTCCTTGATATTTCTATCAATTGTGTTCATTTCAAAAATGTTTCCCATCGAAGGCTCGCTAATCACTAATTATATGCGAACAATGGCACAAATTACTATGCGTAATGTGATTAGGTGTCGCTTTGTGACAGATTCACTGAGAGCCACCTCTGCGGTTCCTCACAGCTCTACAGTCTATCAGCTCATGGGCACCACGAGGCAGCGCGAGGCACGGCTGTTTTGGGCACCGGATCTGGAATTCAGACAGATAAAATATTTAATTTTCCTCCAACAGAGGATCACATTTATTTTCTTATTTCTATTGTACGTAGACATTGGTACTTGCAGATGTACACGTGCCTATAGGTGTGTGTGCAAACTCTTGTGTAGTCATATATGCATTAATAATTACCTTTCTCAAACCCTGTGTCTGTCTGTGATCCTTATACACTTCCATCCATCCGTTATCTATGCTGCTTATCCGTCAGTGTCGTGTGGGAGCTGGAGCCAATCCCAGCTGACTTTGGGCGAGAGGCGGGGTACACCCTGGACTTGTCGCCAGCCAATCACAGGGCCAACATATAGAGACAGACAACCGCTCACATTCACACCTACAGGCAATTTGGAGTCACCAGTTAACCCAACCTGCATGTCTCTGGACTGTGGGAGGAAGCCGGAGTACCAATAGAAACCAGTACCACCATGCTGCCCCCCTTATACACTTAGAAAGTAATATTTAGTAAAGCTGAGCACTCCACTGAACTCACTGTCACACTCAAATACAGTAATGTAAAACCAGATGTCGACAGAGGGAGATATTACTGATGAATGGGGAGTTTAATAACTGTAGATGGGCATCTACAAGAGATTAGTAATGAAGAATAGAAAGAAGTAAGCAGAGCAGATGAATTAGTGTAATCGTGTGTTTAAGATATAAAGAATGGTCTCGGGAGACAAATTGCAAGAAAACAGATTAAAAGTAACCCGAGGCTCTGCCCCCTCGTCGGCTAACCATTCCCAGCAACTCCCCGAGACGTCAACATAAAGGGTTGACCAAATTTATATGGTGGAGGAAGCAGGATGGATGGCTCTTATTCGCATATTCATCCCCTCACAGTGTTAACTCACATGCTGTATCTTAACCCTCCTGTTATGTTCATTTGTCAGGAACAGCAATGATGTTCGTGGGTCAATGTGACCCAGTGTATGTTAAATTATCCAAAAATTGTCAAGAACCAAAACATCCCAATAAACATTGTTTATATCTCATTACCAACTCCATTACTAACAATTCCATCACTATTTAGAGCAATGGTGTTCTTTACCCCTCATAGATC
This sequence comes from Pempheris klunzingeri, assembly GCF_042242105.1. Lineage (NCBI taxonomy): Eukaryota > Metazoa > Chordata > Actinopteri > Acropomatiformes > Pempheridae > Pempheris > Pempheris klunzingeri. The sequence goes on along the minus strand of NC_092021.1, from coordinate 5,334,248 downwards.
ATGGTTCAATTAGGATAATTCACTTGTTTTTCTTAAAAAATACAAACTTTTTTTAACGTACATTGGAAAGACCTACATATAAAACACAGTTTTTTTTTCATGGAGGGGGATTGATAAATTAAAATGACACACCTCTTCTGTTCAGGGTCAAATTGACCCATTTACTTAAAATCAAGACAAAAGAGTCAAAAAGAGCTCCTCCAACTGGCTTTCTAGTGTAAACCTGCATGTTCAATGCATAGCTGGTGTTTGCATCACATGCTGCCCAGATTTTTATGCTGTATTTCCCCGGTTTGGAAGGCATGCATTGCCTAAATGGGCAGTGAAATGGGCAGTTTTGCCTGATGTATATTTGGGGATGGGGACCACTGTATTTCACCATTTTTTGACACGAATGTCTTGCTTGGAAGAATTGAATAGCAATTTCCTCATCTGGTTCATAATCAGATTCATCAGAATCAGAATTTACCTAAAGATGTCCTTCATCTTCACACACATCCTCCTGTATTTCACTGCTGTGATCAAAGATGAGTTCCAGCGCCTCCAGAGCTTTCATCTATTTGCTTCTGCTGCTCATTTTGTAATCTGACAGTGAGTATACTGTATGTAGCTGCAGAGTGTAATGTTTGTAGGACTCCAAAGCAGAGAATCTTTTATATGTTTAGCCCCTCCCCTGATGAGTGTCTACTGAGTGTGGATGGAGTTTTCCCACGTGAACATGAAAAGTTCCCACCAAAAGTCATACTAACACCTGCACTGGCACTTTACAGGTGGGGTCAGATTGGGGTGAAATATGTTTCATAGTTCCAAAGCACGACAGGAGGGTTAATATGAATTATTTCTGTGCAGTAGGAACTGAGGGATGCGACTCTACCAGTTGTGGCAAAGGCCATTACAGATATGGAAATAAGGAAAGCTGAACAGAGATATGCCGAACAAGCAGAGTGGGATTTCTCAGACATGAAGTTAGTGAGATAAAGTTTAAACGACTCAGAAAAAAACAAGGGCTGTGATATTTGACTTGTACATATCAATGATGCATTCAGGATTTACTCTATGGGGGAATTAAATGATTAGTCATTTAACCTCTGAAGCCAAACCAAACCCAACAGTAGGTGTGCAGATTTCCCTGTTTCAGGTCATTAGTGATGACTTGATCATAGGATATGGATAGGAAATGTCATCTATAACATAGCATTATGTCTTTACATTACATTTAAGTATTTGTTTGTTTCAGACACTGAGCTGAGACAAGCTTAATGACCATATGTATAGTCATCGGTGAGGCAGGTTCAGGGGGAAATCCCAGTGGGTTCAGTGGAGTATTTGTGGGTTAACTCTTCCGTGGGTTCTATTCTTTTCTATTCTATTCTGTTGTGTAGCCATAGACTTAAAAAAAAAAAACGAAGAGTTTCTGCACACCTGAATATGTGACAGGTGCATCAGAGGAAAACCCAATTTGAATAAAAGGAAGAAAACCACTGCACGCTATTTGGCTCACAGCTGGAATTTTTATCAATTTACAACATCTTGCTCTTTGATCTGCATTGGGAAAAATATGGACAAGCATCACGGCGATACACATATTGCGATACGGGTTAGTAACTGAAGAAAATATGCTAAACGGCGGCAACGTGGATGTAATTTACACAGTCAGTGTTGGATGAATTTAGGTAAATAAAGTTAATGAAACACAAATGACAACTGCTCATAATATCACAAGTGCATACATAGTTTTTTACAAGAAGTAAATGCTACAGGTATACCAAAGCTTTCACGGCCACTTGATGAATGAAGGATATTAAACCCGACCAAATAATATGATGGCACATGAGTAATATGTGTAGCTATGGGACTCATGAGAGCCAAGTTAGATAGAGTTGAACTGCCATACTGCTCACCTGACAGCATGGCTGCTGCTGTGGATGCAGCATTTCAAAAGACTCACCTACTTCTCAGCGTCCCATTTGTAGACATAAGAGCATGCGTTTAATAATTTGTCTTCTAACAATCTCAGTGTTGTTGTCCCAGTTTGTCAATTATTTCTATGAATTCTGTTGACATTTAAACTTAAAAAATTAATTAACTAATATTTGGAGCCAAACTTTACAGAAAGGGCCTAAGAATAAAAGAAACACAAAAAGGTGAGACTACCAGACAGACTGTGTGAATGGGTGAATATGAATGAATCACAGCGCTTTCAGTGATTGAAAAGACTACAGAGGCGCTGTACAAGTACAGTCCATTATATATGACATGAAAAAAGCAAAGGTTAAAAAAAAATTTACATAATATAATTCATTTTATTTCCTACATTAAATAATCATCCTCCACCAAATCAAGCATATCAAAATATGAACGTTTGATGCTATGAACTAAAGATGGATTTCTTCAATCCCTTCAGCTCATGACATCAATATTTCAAAACACATAACAAGAGGCTAGATGCTACTTGGCTACAATGTTCCAAGGGATAAGAGGCAGTGATCTTCACTCAATCCCTGGCAGATAATGATGGGTTATGGGGGTCTAGGAAAGGAATCCAGCAATTCAACGCATAACCTTGAGCTGAATTTCAAATTTCTGGGCAGACTGAAGGTCATTCCCGCTGGCCGGTCACTGCCCTAGACAGAGAGGGCTTGGCCAGGGACTTTGAGAGAGAGGATGCTTCAAGAAAAAAAAAAAAGTTGTTATGCTGAGGAATAAAATAGGTCAGATCAGGTCAAAAGGAAACAGCATTTAGAGATGGGAGCCATCATAATGTACAGTCCAGTTAAAATAAGAGGTTGGAGAAGAGTTCCAGTCCGGGCATGTTGAACCATAACAAACAGGCAGGGATGGATGGATCATCAGTGTTGGTGGTGAAGCTATACACTGAAATTAAGTGTAACATATGGACAATGAACGAGAGCTTTTGCCTCTAAAAGTACATCCCTACCACCAGAATCTTGTGTTTTAATAGATTTTTCGAACTCTGCGAGCAGACCCAGAGGATTTGGAATCCAGTCTCCATATCTGTTAATTTCAGAGTTATGCCTAAAACAAAGCAGCAATTATCATTTAATAATGGTAATCCCTGATCCGAATCACTTCCAAATTCCAAAACAATTGCTCACTGGCTCTAGGCTTTTCTGTCCACCAAATTTAATAAAGAATCATTGTAAGTCCATGTAAGATATCTTTAGACAGTCAATCTAACTAATGAATTTCCTTTGCAAATTTAATAATAAGTGTGGTGTGTTATGACAAGGAGACATGGTTTTCAATGGTGGGCACCAAAAATGTCCACTGGTACTGATAAAGCTTTGGCAGCTTCATCAGCCCCCCCCCCCCCCCCCCCCCCCCCACCCTGCAGCTTCCCCACAAACACTGACACTTTAAACCCCTGCCAAAGGTTTGATAGAACAATACTCCAACATTCCTCTGTCTCTCCCCAGTAGGCTATAAGTGTTTCATGACATGGGTCTCAGTTTGAACTAACGCTGTCTATACCAGAGGTCTCAAACTGCCGGCCCGCGGGCCACTTGCGGCCCGCTGGCCCCCACCCTCCGGCCCGCCCCAGATGTCAAAAACACAATGCAATCCGGCCCGCGAAATATTTTTTAATTTAATTATTATTTTTATTGATGCTTAAACCATTGTACACTACCTGTTCATATCAAATTTAAAAAATAAATCATTCTACAATAACGTGTTTTGACGAGGTAGCAAAGGTCAAAGGGCAAAGGTGGCGCTCACGTCCTCACAGGTTCTCCATGACGGAGAGCAGGTGGCGCCGATGCGTCACTGTTTGGCTGTGAGTGGTTAAAGTGTCGCTGTCCAAGGCAAAAAGAAAAGTGGCTGAAGAACACAGACAGTTTCAAGAAAGATGGACATTTCAGTGTTTATTTGTGGAGTTTAGTGGACACGCAGCCTGCGTGCTATGCAAGGAAAAAGTCGCAGTTTTAAAGGAATATAAGCTCAAGCTGCATCACTGGACTACACACGGAGATGAACATGAGAAGTAGCAGGGAGAGGAGAGCACACAGCAGGCCACAGCTGCAGAGAGGACTCCTGTCTCTGCAGAACCGAAGAGGATGCAGACGCTGCCTCGGAAGTTCAGTGTGACATGGTGAGTGAATGAATTGCCAAAATGCAGGGAAAATCTCACCGAAGGATTGCATGCTGCAAGTTAGCAATATTTTATGTCCAGTGTCTTCCTCTTTCAGCAAACACTGGCTGTGGCTGTGTTCACTTTGTTGCTGGAGAGTGAAGCTTTGTTAGATTATTGTAATTAAGTTATTTTAGTTTTTTTTTTTTTTTTTTAAAAAAAGCAAGAACAAAAGACCTGTACTAGAAGCTGAAACTGTTTGGAAAATGTTTCTAAACTGCAGTTTACATGACAAATTATATATTGGACTTGAATTTTGTAGTGGCCCTCCTGTAAGATAACAGTGCTGTCAGTGACCCCAAGCCAGTTTGAGTTTGAAACCCCTGGTCTATAACAACAATAACTCTGACGCAACCTATTATCAGTCACACACTCTCCACTTCCAAAGTGGGAGTGACAGCTGATTTCAGACAACACTGGACTGTTCGCCATGATCTAATGATCCTATTGATTCACGTTATGGCCTAAATACCCCTGGGCTGTAGTTGAGGGGCCAGATACTGCCACAAATTAGAGCAGTTGCAAATTCAAAAAACCAAGCTTCGACAGCTTCGAACCAAGCTGTACAAGTGCTCCATCTGTGAGTCATGTGAGATCATTGATGGGAAAAATGAATTAATTTTCTGGAACCAGGGGCACCCGAAATAACTCCTCCCACCCTGCAGCTCTCTTGTACTCCCAACAACAGCACAAGCACATCCATCATTTCGTCCTACACACCCTTACGTTTCACTACATGAAGGACATACTACTTCCTGTGTTGGCGCTAAATACTGCCATTGAATGTGAATCTGTTTTTTCCCACTCCTGGTCCCGGGGAAGCACTGCCCTGCATGTTTTAGATGTTAACCTGCTCCAAAAACACCGGATTTAGATGAATGGGCCATTATAAGATAAGATAAGATAAGATATTCCTTTATTTATCCCACAATGGGGAAATTTCAAGTCAGCAGCAGTTCACACATACAAAGAAAGGGAATAAAATATATATATATATATGTTTACATGTACAGTATATACAAAAAATAATGTATGGTGAAAGAATGAAAGAATGAGGTGATAGAAAGGCTATTGCACATGGGGAAAATATAAAATACATAAATATATATGAAATATTGCACTTGTTCCTTTTTCTTGGTCTTTGGTCTACTGGGAGCAGATTTGGTTGTAAAGTCTGATGGCAGCAGGGAGGAAGGACCTGTGATGCCTCTCTTTGGAGCATCGTGGGTGACGAAGCCTGTCACTGATGGAGCTTTCCAGGGCTCTTACAGTCTCATGTAGGGGGTGGGAGACATTGTCCATGATTGATGACAGCTTCGCTACCATCCTCCCGTCACCCACCACCTCCACAGGATCGAGGCTGCAGCCCAGGACAGAGCTGGCTTTGTCCACCAGTTTGTTCAGTCTCTTCCTCTCTGCTGCCGTGATGCTGCTGCTCCAGCAGACCACACCGTAGAAGATGGCTGATGCCACCACAGAGTCATAGAAAGTCCTCAGGAGGCCCTACGCCACTCCGAAAGACCTCAGTCTACGCAGCAGGTGGAGTCTGCTTTGGCCTTTCTTGAAGAGTGCCTGAGTATTATCGGGCTTCTGCAGAGCTTGATGAGAAGCTGATCATTTAAATCAGACGTGTTGCGGAAGGGACACATTTAAAACATGCAGGGTAGTGGGTCTCCTGGTGTGGAATCCTCCAATATGGAAGTGATTCCTGGAATACTGGCCTGAAATTGTGTAAAATCTCATATTTGTTTATTTTTTCAAGAAGGATAAATTTGAAATTTTTAAATTCAGTCAAGAGGACATCAGATGTGAAAAGTGGGGTTGGTGAGAATCACTTTATTGATTAGAATAATTTTGTTCAGTGTAGTTAAAGCTTCACCATCATTTTCTATTCTGTTCTTTTGCTGTTTCTTTAAGTAGGTACATCAGTAAGTAATCATGTTTCTGACTGACTTCAGCTCAGTACTGTGCTCAGTCTGTTGTGGGTTAGTTAAGGATAGGCCTATAGATATATTGTTTATAAGGTTAAAAGAATGCAGCGACTGCAGTTGTATAACACTGTCTGAGTTATGATGGACAGTTAACACTAAATAAGCAAATAAATAAAAAATGAAAATGAAAATCATGTATTGATGCAGGTGGAAGCTTACACTGATACCCATCCATCCCACCTGTCTAAGCGTGTGCAGTGCTCTCCGAGTGCTCACTCTGTGGGCTGAACAGCATCGATCATCTGAAATTCAATGAGACGTAACTTGGTTTATGATGGTCTGTAATAGTGTTTCTGCCAAACTTGATGGCACACTGTACAACTGTATTTAGGTTACTACCACATTAGCAAACCATCGAACCCCGCAGGTAATTAAGTTTATAGACACAAGAACTGATGGAAAATGCAACAGTAATCTCTTTAAAGACAACAGCCAACTCTTGTCCTTTATCTATACATCAGTGTGCATTACTACTGTAACATCTCGCCATGTCCAACCACATGATCAATAACACTCCCCTCCATTACCCCTTTCAGCTGATCTCTCTCTCTCTCTCTCTCTCTACACTAAAAGAGGAGGAGTGGGTAATCAAAACTCGGCAGGTTTGTGTTGAAATAGTCCAAGATTTAAAAGGACATTGGCAAATGTGTCGAGTTGTTACCTTTATTTTATAATATTACATATTCTTTACATTATTAGTCACACTTTTCCAAGACAGTGTATTAGATTTTGAACATGAACAAATACTGGTTTTCGTTAATTGCCGTACAAAATGAAACCTGCTTGAGGTAAGGTATCCATTTCCCAGCATGATTCTTCATGGTTTAATTATCCATTCTTTTAATAGGATGGGTTCATAATTTTGCTTGGTTTAATAAGCAGTTGGTAAAATTATTCCAAATTTGCAGAGGCCTCTTGTCGGGCTGTTTTTGGCAGCACAGACAGGCTTGGTTTGGTGTACAGTTTTTTTTTTTGAAGTCATTCCTGAGTGCTGACACATCTTCACACAATGGCAGTGTATGAAATTGTCAAATGTAGTTTCAAAATTCCTTCGGGGGTATAAGCTGCTCTGAAGTTCAGCCGAGTTAAGTGTGAGTTAACATCAGCATGCCAGTCTGATCCCGTCACTGACTTAGCATCAGTGGTGGCCTGCCAGCAAATTAAAAGCAGTAACCTTTTGTCTTGCGAGTCTTGCTAGTGTGAGGGCTGTTGGCTGTCACTCTCATGTTACGCCACATTCCGAAACATGCGAACACTCTAGTGCTGCACGCTGACCACCTTGTTAGTTAAGAGATCTTTGTTATTGACCATTCAAATGTGGCATGTGTTTCAACACGTGCGTGATGAAGTATTCAGCAGAATGTCATTCAGTAAATCAGCAAATCATTCAGCGGTGACATCAGTAGGCGGTTAATGATGCACTCGCTGCATAGCTCATGACAAATTGCTCCACTTTATGTGGCTTTACGTTTGTAGTTTGGCCCTGTTTAATGTACAGCTAATAGGAATACATGAGCCAGCTGGAACATCGGAAGTATCTTAAACTACAGAGAGGAGAGCAGAAAAAGTAAATACAGTAATGGATAGAATAAATGTTCCCATGGGCAGAATCTGTGTTGTATCACAAATATTGGGTTCTGCTACATATCACAAAACTGCGTTTATCTCCAAAGTAGTCCTACGTTCATACAAGCAGGTTGGGAATTCCTTAAAATTTGTTATATGACATGCTGAGATTTTATAGCTGAGATCTAAAGCTTTGACATATACAGTAAACTGTGCAAACTTCCAAATACAGTAAAATGGGTAAAAATAAATCAAATATTCATATGACTGTGTGGTTTATCCCAAGTTATAATGGCAACAAGCAGAGTGTCTAACCCCTTTTTGATATAAATAGTAATAAATAATAAATCTAACCATGTTGCTATTATTCAAAGGACATGTCATGCAGAATAAAAGAGAAAACAACATGCGTCTCTCTTTGTGCATATGCAAACCTGTCTATGTACGCCGTCTGCATTGCGCTGCCTTTGTGTGAGCGATCTCTGACAACGCTTTGACTGAAACGGTAGATATGGGAGTGACCCAAACATTTCTACAACCTTCACTTAATCCGTTCTTTTCCACATCAAGCGTCTTACCCTCATCGTCGGTACATTCCCCCGTAATACTCTTTACACTTGGCTCTCTGACTACAACAACAGCCCGAATCAGGCTCTGGTTTATTCAACGAAGGACTCATTAGCTTTAGTCGTGTTTGAGTAGGCTTCAAACCAAGTGCCTTGCACTGCTTCCAACAGTTTCCAGCCACAAGGGAGGTGCCCAGTCTTTGTCGACTTTGCTCTGGTGTGCTTCCTCGTGGTCTGTCAGCAGTTCCTAGGATCTGTTTAGAGTGTGAAATTATCTGAGGCGCCTTCTGGCAAACACCTCTGGCGCTACTCTGTTTGTATGCAACCATTTGTGTGTGTGTGTGTGTGTGTGTGTGTGTGTGTGGTACGTGCACATGCAAGTATCTGTGTTGGCTGGTTCTTGTCCTCAGAGATTGTCTGTCCAGAGGTCATTGTCTGAATATTTTCACAGATAGAACTATGACCAAAGGCACTTTCATTCATATGATTAGCACTTTAAAAGTAAATACACACACACACACACACACACACACCTTGTATTCAGCATTCCACATGTCTGTTGCAAAACAGACAGACCAGACACTTGACCTTTTTCACCAGACAGGCCTGACCCCAAAGGCTCCTGACGCTCCCCTGTGTGCATGGCTACGTGTGTGTGTTTTTGTATCACCGGGAGTGTGTTCATAGGCCACTTGTACCCATGTAAGATAGCAAGAAGAAAAACAAATAATACCCTCTTTACTCTTTCTTAGCCTGATATTTCAAATACCCCTGGAGAAAATAGATGTCAAATGTGTATGTCGCCCTGAAATAATGCCAGCTTTCTGCCACCGTGGCTGCTATAATCATTTGTAGAATTAAGATCAACCCATCAATGGTGCCTGCTTTGTTTTCTATGTTGTGCCAGTAGCACTCAAGCTAACTTCCCCCTATATAGCTCTTTGTTCTCCTTTGTTCGTAAGACATCTTACATTCACAGAATGTAAAGTAAAACCCTTGAATTGAACTCCGTGAGGAAAGCAGCAGCCCCGTCTTCTTTAAACACCAGACCCCTGAAAGCTATCGCACTTATACGAAGGAGGGGAGTTATAATTGCCAGAGCCGGGCTAAACTATGCAATTAGCTTCAAATGACGAGACGGTCGGGCAAGCTGAAATTTTCGAGTTTCCGGAGTGTCTCCTTGAGAGAGAGTGTGGCGTGTCTCCCAACCTTTCACAGATGAGAAAGAAAAGAGGCTAAAGTAGACAGGGAAAAGGGAGACGATAAAGAAGGGACCCCTGCTTTAAAATGCTTTAAAAAGCCTTATTAAAAAAGGGTGACTGCCGTATCCAGCCGAGTAATAATAGGGAAGTGAATGTGAAGCAGATGAAACAATGGAGCACACATCAAACCTTATGTACCCCCCCCTTACATTATTGTAGTTGTGGGTCAATTAGAATTTCACATCTGTCTGTCTGTCTTTTGTTTGATGAAAAGGATTCTGTTTCAAAGCAATTTGACTTGGATACTTTTTCTTATTGCTATTCCAACGAAGGTAGTAGCATTATCAATATTATCCTCGTTTTCTTTATGTGGCACTGATGGGAATTTGCCTGATGCATCGTTGGCCCATCAGTGCTGCATGTACACTAATTCTAGCACAAAGACCAGATGCCCATTTATTGCTTGGTTTTTTTTTTTTTCAGCCAACTGTCAATGGTATCTCAGCTGGCCTGCAATTGAAATTAAATGTGCAGTTCAGCTGGTCCTTAACAGCCGTACCGTTAACCTCCTATTCAAAAATGAAAGTATGGGAAAATTGCATTTTGCTGTCTTTAGTGGGATGAGAACACACTTGTGACTAACAAAGATAAATAGCAAAGGCTAGAGCAGCCAATTGGGAGCACATATACTTCTCTTAACGTTAACTTTTTTGTGTGAATCCTGTACCCTAATGTGTACAACCAAGTTTCTCTCTTCTGCTTATTTGCACCTTCTGTACTTCTATTTTATTTTATATAGAACCTCTATGTTCTATATTTTATTTGATATTTATCTTGGCTAAAAACGGGACCTGAGAACGTAATTTCGTACCTCCCCATGTGTAAACATGTGTTGGTATGACAAAGTTCCTTGAATCCTTGAATCTGAAATGCTGATGGGTTTGGAATTTGAAGTCTTGTACAATAATCATGCTATATGTACATTAAAGGTTACTGGTTATTGTAATCACTATTTCCCTCTTTGCAGGCCATCCTAAGCACAACCCACTTGTTAAAGCTGGGGACACATTGTCTTTATTTTTGTGCAAAAGCAACTGGTTATCTTCCAAATTTACAAACTTTTCCTTTTAAAGATTTGTCTGTGTGTGTGTGTCCCTGCGTCCTTGCTTAACTGGAGGGTTTCGTCTTGTCACATGTAGGTTCGTTGTAAAACTGGCATGCTAACATTTTCTGAATAGGTTGATGGGTAATGGCAACTGCAGCCAACAGTAAAGACATTAGTCTTACTAGCTGACAATGCGCTGACAATTCTGGATATACTGTGTGTAATATGTGTTCCTGGATGTGTCACGCTTCAAACTTGGAATGAATTCCACATTTTCCACGATCTCTAGCTTCCTCTTCTTTAACTCCAGACCCTCTTGTTTTGCTCCTGTCTCTATGCATTTATAAGGGAACAATTTGCATTTGTTTATTTTGGGAAGACAAAATTTTAGGCAATAATATTTCATCGCTGAGTGGTGGATGGATATCTCCACCTGGCCTTTCACCAGACAAAAACAGTACGGTTCAGGCTCAGTGTATTTCGATGTGGTTGTGAAAAACTATCAACAATATTATTTAAACCAGAAACAAATGTAAAAGTTAAAAGTTTGTCCAAAGAACTTAACTTAGCTAGGCCTGTGGCTATTGAGCACCAGCACATGCTGCTTTCAGAACTGGTCAGCACTCAACCATCAAATAAACACCTGAGGATCTTCTGTTCCTCACCTTTTAAATTTCTATGTATAAACAATTTCGCCAATCAACAGTATTCTCATTAGACTAACATAGAAATACATCGAATTGACATTTTCTAAGGTACTATAAAAAGATATAACAGCTGCTCCGCCTCCATCCTCAAATGACCTCTCTGAATGTGTGCCAGTACATGAGGCACAAGCTCAGTGCAGTGGTGCCTAACAACACAACTAGATTTACAATCATTCATGGCGTTGAATACCGCTGCCTTTGGTGTCTGCATTAGTGTTTAGCAAGGTGTACCTATTGATAACTTGCATAAACTGAAAATAAGTGGCTCTGCAAGTGTGCCCATAGACTGAAGTTTACACCCTTGTGAACTGGAGACTGACATTTTCAATTCAGTACAAATAAAAGTAACCGATTCATGATGAATGCCAATGAAAAGATGATAATTTAGATGTTTCCAAATGAAATTTTAGTGCGATGCTACTGACTTTTGGCATTCAACTTGTGGAAGTTTTAAAAAGTTTATTACTATTTATTACTTATTACTGTTTAATCGCATCAGCTATTAGATCATACTCTGAATGTTAATGCTATATTAAGCAATAGCACTTGTGCATCTTAGAAGAGTATTTCCAACGTGCATTTGCCTGCACCGAGAGGTCCGGAGCTCCCTGGTCTCGGCGTCTCTTGGGTGACGTGAAACGCGTCATCTGGTGGACGTGTAAAGGCTCTAGGGCTGTTGTTCAATTGATTTACCAACTTTACGGTAAAATGACGGTAATCATTTTTAAGTTTCCATTTAAGAGGAAAAAAAATAATCCTGTGAACAGTTTTACTTTCTACTTTTATACCAATAAACTGCTGTTGTTTTCTTATGCCATTATTGAAAAACTGAACAATAACTGGTAACTAGGACTGACCCGAATGATTTAAACCTTGGACCGTTGCAACATCCAAATCAGTATTTGAATGGTTGTCAACAGACTGGATTTTTCTGTAATACGGTGATACTGCACCATCAGAGGTGAGAGGGCAGAAGGAGAGGAACACAAAGCATTAGAAAAAATTGTTAAACTGATAAATTAGCATTGCAGCGGGGTTGAGCTGATCGGAGATTAAAGTGAAAAGAGGATATTTCCTCTCAACTTTTGCATGGTTTTAAGTTTATCCAGGTGATCTTCCATCTCCTGATCAGAAGCTTCCTTCCTAACCTGCTACAGTCTCAGCAGGCACATATTTCAGCACGTATTTGTCAAGGAATGCTCTGAAAGTACCCCAGACGGTCTTTGCTGGTGATCTGATGAAATTCTTAACATATCTGAACAGAATCAACAAAACAATGGAATTTGATTGTAACCACAACGTCAGGGTTTTTCTGTACAGAAAATTATTGGGTAGCTGCTTCGTTTAAACTCTATGCCTTTTTGAAATGCCCGACCATGTAGCAACAACGAAATCTCTTTCAAAAAGCTAAGCACTGAGTGGCGTCGGCTGATGTGAGTTTTCAAGGGATCGCTTTAATTAGCTGGCGGTGGGTAAGACACAGGGACCTGGGATGGGTCTTACGGAGCTGCAGCATTTATTCACTGACAAACAGCCTGGAGTAGTTCACAGCTGTCCTGCTTTTAAATTCATGCTCTCTGCTCTGTCACCAGCCGCACACATGCGCCACGTGCACCCCCATCCACCAGTGAACGTGTGGATGCTTTTCTCCTCTAAAAACCTTACACTAAAACAAACTATTATTTATTTATCCTTAAGATCATTAATGTTTCAGAGACCCCCACAAAATTCTGATTAGAACTTGAACCCTGCGTGTTAGTAAGTAGCATAACTTTTCTTTGCCACAGAGCTTATTTTCTGCAATAATCCAAAATCCAATGGAAAAAAAAATGTACTGCCTGGTCAAATGAACCAGGGCAATGCTTAACTTTTGGGCTGACCTGCGAAAATATGTCATCCCTGACGGTACTTTATTGCAACACCAAAATCCTTGTCAGAATGTTTTGAGGACACGTATTAGGGCAATGATAGAGAGAAGTTTGCTGGACAGATGAAGTTTTGTTCGTGGCATACGGCAAAGCTTTATTTCTCTGTCAGATTAATTAGAAAATTTGAACGAGATCAACAATTACTAGTTACCAGTGTTTGTTAAGCTGTACAATTTTTTGTTTTCCTATTGTACACTAGGTGACAGGAAAGTTTTATCTTAGCTGTTAGACAGCCGTGTTTCATAGACAGAGCTGTGTAATTGTGCCGGTTGTTAGAGTCAGATGGAGAGGTTTGTCTGTCTCATGCACGGCACGGCGTACACAGTCTCATTCTAGCAAAAAGCCCTTCATAATTACACCCAGAGAAGAACCAAATGTCAAACAAAACAATTAACAGGATGTCTATCACACTCATTTTTAAGTAATACCCTCTCATTTCCATTATATTTCTCATTCCTCACATCTCACAATATGTTGAGCCCCGGTGTCTGAAAATGTAAAATTGCCTTTCCAGTGTCTGCTATGGCCTTGAAATCTCTTATTAGGACCAGGCTGGAAAGAGTTGGCTCAGTTGAATAAGCCCAGTGAGGTGGTCATTACACAGCCCCATCTCTGCAGCTATTATTGCATTAGCTAAACTGACCATTAAATGAGCACCCAGTTCTCCCCATCTGGACACACACTTCCAAGGAGATGACACTAAGGCTAGAATTATTGTTCACTTGCTTTTGTTCTGCTTTAGCAATCTGATGCTGTTGATATGTCTCCAACTTTCAGCTCAGCCGCCTAAAGGAAATGTATGATTTGGAGACATGAAGTGGACACACAAGCTGAGGTAGAGTTGTATGAAGGGATGCTTAATTAATAGAAATCTAGAATTAATTTTCATATGTTTGTCCAGAGCCTGAAAAAAATACTGTATGTGAATCTATTTGCTTTGATTTGGATCTATTTTGGCCCATTAGCTAATCTATAATCAGTAAAAAAAAAAAAAAGTTACATGAGGTCTATGTCTAATCAAGTTTGGTTTACTTCATGTGTTTTTCAGTTACTTCCTGTTTTATTGTGGCGTTCAACTTTTCCCTCACGTTTCGGGCGCCTTGACTTCCTGCCCCTTATGCGTTTCCTGCTCCTGTGATTGTCTCCCACGCCCTGATTGTTTCCACCTCTGCTCCCTTCCCTGGTGTATATATTGTCTGAGTTTTCCCCTGTCCTGTGCCAGATGGTTTTGTACTTTTGGGTTGAGCGTTCCAGCATCTTTAGTCAGTGTAGCGATAGTTTAGTCAACTTGGTGTCTATTAGTAAGTATTTTTTGTAAGTGCGTGTTTTTTTTTGGTGCCTTTTCCTTGTTTTTTGTGCAACATTAAACCTGCACCTTTTTACAATCTGTTTTGCCTCGTGTCGAGCTTTTTGACTCCATCTTCTCGTGTGTGCTTCTGGTCGTAACACAGAAGCAGAAGAATACAGAATTAATTCTTGATATTAGTACTCTCTCTTTGTCAGTGGGAGCTCATTAAGTTCTCATTGTTATTGACTAGCCTATTCACTGCGTGGCTCAGGTCTAAGTGATTTTGATAAGCAGAGTAAAAGCAGTGCTACAGAGTGACCTTAGGTCCTGGTTTTGAATGCAGCCCTTGTATGGAGGAGAAGAAACTGATTGTCTTTTATTTAGCATCATCATGCATTCAGTGAGCCAGTGGAGACTGGAGATTTGTCATGCGATAGACCTTAAAGCTTTGTCAGTGTTTTAATGCATTGAGGGGCGAGAGAATGGAGTGTTTTACTCAGAGTGGGGAAAGGAGTATTTAGACAAATAGGCAGACAGTAAAGGCAGAGTTTAGTTGAAGTTATCCAGCTGCTGCTGCTGCTCCACCTGCCAGCAGATATTTTTAGAACTCTCCAGAACCGATGGTGGTTTTACACTGATAATTAGCGTGCCATTAGATATGAGCAATTATCCATGCTTCCCCCCATCTCTAATGATGAAGATGAGGGAGTAAATGAGCAGCTACCATTGGAGCAATTTACCACAGATTTCTAGCTGTTATTATACTGCATAGATGTCCAAGGATGAGACAAATGGGATTCAATTAGGTGTGTGTGTGTGTGTGTGTCTGTGTGTGTGTGTGTGTGTGTGTGTAGGTGTGGGTGTCTGTGTCTGTGTTGAGTCCATTGTCTACCTACTTATCCTTCTCCCCAGGGACAGAGAGTGAACTGATTGAATCCATATCTGGCGCCTCTCAGCAGGGGATGAGATGGCGGTAATCCCTACTGTCAGGCATTCTTGCTGGGAGGGACTCACAACTTGAACCCCCCGCCTGAGGCCTGTGCGCCTGGGCTAACACTACTTGACCTCTAAATGGCTGTGTTCTCTCCCAGTAAACACCTGAGCAACAGGGAAAAAAAAGGGAGAGAAAAAAAACAACACCAGTCGGCAGTTAGAATATTTTTCTTGCAAATCAGAGGCTAGATTGAAGAAAATGTGCTTCTGTTTGTGTGATGGCTGTTTTTGATAAAGTTGTTTTCATTCTAGTCTCACAAACCAGAAAATGGACAAAGTCACTGTTTTGAACCAAGTCTGCGCTGGCTGCAGTTGCTGCTATAAAGATGTTATATAAAGAATAAAGGGCATAAAGAACCCTCAGGCGCCCAATGTCTTTATCGTAATCAGTTATTACAGTACAAACTAGGGTGACATTCCTATGCAGATAATGCTCAGCTTTCCATGTACATCTCCATTAAGTGTGACACCTGACGTTAGAAGAATGCCTTTTAGAAATCAAATAATGGATGCATTCTAACTTCCTCCTGAGCTGCCAAGGCATGCTGAGAGAAATTGGAATGTTAGGTTTTGGTCCTGAGTTGAAAAGAAAATATTTCAGGTTCAACAATTTTACAAAGCCCCACTATTAGAAATACCTATGACCTGTTTGATCCAAATCTCTCTCTTTTGAAAAGCATGTCAATGAGATTACAAAGATTGCTAGAAAGATTCCATTCATGACGCATTGCTATGATTCATCCCTTTCTCTCCATGGCTGATGGTGAAATATTCGTCTGCGTTTGTCTCATTGAGGCATATAATAATAATAATAATAATAATAATCCTTTATTGATCCCCATGGGGGAAATTCAGGTGTTGCAACAGCCAATGTACAACATTAAAAATACAAAATTAAAAGCGCAATAGAGAAAAAAAAGTAACACACGTTAAAAAGAAAGTGTCAATTTATGACAGTGATGTCATATATAAGTAGCAGCAGGTTTGAGAATAGTGCAATTGTGAAAGCATGATGTATTGCAGTATGGTGTAATAGTATAATATGGAATGGATAAATAAATGTGCAAGATACAAAAAAAGTACAGTGGGATACTACCATCAACCCTAACTACTGGTATAGTCATGATAATAATAATAATAATAATAATGACTACTACTGCAATGCCCTTTCCTCAGGCTTGCCTAATTCATCTACTAGTAAATTACAACTTGTACAGAATACTGCTGCGAGAATATTAAGCCAAGGACATTTTTACCAAATCACCCCTGTTCTCATAACTTTACTTTGGCTCCCTGTGCATGCAGGAGCTGATTTAAAAGATTCCATTTTTAATTCAAGTAAATCTCGCACCATCTACTTATTCCATCATATACCTGCGAAAGCATTATCATCACAACAAATATGAAGATGACTTATATACCTTGTCTACCATGTTTCTGCTTTGTCACCAATAGCTTGGCTTTGAAAATACAATATTATTTGATATACCTGCAAAAAGCATAACATTCCCATCATCCCCAGCTGTACTTTGCATTTGTTGCTAACTAGCAAATGTTAGCATTTAGAGCAAAACACTGCCGGACCAAGCTGGGCCTAACTACAGCCTACCAGAATAGCTGTAGACTATCAGTGTTGTTAATGTATTGGCAAGTGAAGGGTATGAAGTCATTCCAAGTCAAAAGGCTAAAGTCAAAGTAAAGTGGTATTGAAGTCAAAATGTGTCATGTCAATTCAAAAGTCATCAGATTCATGACTTGAGGTGACGGACTCATGTGACTCATGATAGAGGGTTCCTTTAAATGCAGAAGTTACTGCAGCATTTGTGACACCAACTATGTGTGTGCAAAGCTGAGGCACTTAACATTGTAAAATGCATCTGGTCCACAAAGGCAATATCTCAATATCCCACTTTAATATAGCCCTGAAGACAGAATGGCCAATTTCATGTAATTACAGAATCAATGTTACATACTGTAGGCTACGCATCAATACACAGGGGAGGTGCATAACATGGTTTCATTCACAATTTTGCTAAAACCTCACAGCACGTGTCTCTTTAACAGCACTGGAGCTAAAACATGATTAACACCGTTGTTTTCACATTAACTGCATTGGTCAGATGTGATCTAATGGACCATCACAGTCCAGCTTGTTTAGGATACTTTTTTTTTTTTTTTTTGACTTCACTCACAGTGGTTGTGAGCGAATGTGGTGAATGTGATTATCCAAATTGCGTACAGCAGAAGGAACGCACTCATTTGTGTGCTGTGGGTGTCTCCTGGTCATGAGCATGCCATGTTCAGCCAGCTCCACTATGTGAAACACTTGTCACAGGGCTATGGCAAACACTTTGTCATAGAGCAACAGTAAAGCCCAGTCATTCCAAGCTGCATTAGCTGTAAGCTATGATAATTTAGGGTAGATAGACTTTTGAGCTTTTACCAATCTGAATTTGGTGGTTGGCATTTAGCTCGATGGATGAAAAAAAAAGGCAATTTTTGGAAGGAAATGGAAATTGATTGACATACAAATAATTTGATGTGATTGGTAAAAAGGTTATTCATCTATGATGACCTAATTAAACCCATATATTTATATAATACATTTTTTTTATTCACCATTTTCATGTGACCTTCAGCAGAGCCCACAGGCACACACTGGCTTGGTTTGTTCATTACCATGACCTATCAAAATGTTTTTACTCTCTGTCTGGTCAGCTGTCTCACTCTCTGAGACACCTGTCTGTAATCAGAGACAGCACATCTCTTTTGGCAGGCCGACGCACATCTGGTCACCACCCAACCATGCATGTGACAGATTGGTTTGGACATTTTGCCAGTACCGACAACACGGCCTCATCCAGGTCCACCGCCACACCAACCAGCTATTATCCCTGCGAAACAGATGAGATGAACATACTGTCGGTCAAAGCTCTGCCCCGCTACCTATGTTGTCATCAGCCTTAGGGCTAACATGTGCAGATTCACACCATGAGTCAGGGTCAGTGCCTGCTACCGTTAAGACTTTGTCCTCATTTATGGCGAGGCTGGTTGGATATTGAAATAGCTTGAGGCTAGTTTGGCTGGGGACATTTGATATAGATTGGGCAGGGACATATTCAGAACTGCTATGGGTTTGAAAGCTTTTGTAAGCATATAATATATAAACCATTTTGTAAGACAGATATATAATATTATCTCTGCTGAGAGTTGCACAGTTCAATCAAGCAGGATGTACAGATCTGGAAGTGACTTGTTGCTTGTTTTTGCTCCACAACCACAATAATATTCGCATTTTATGAGTGTATGATTATGGATTTGAAATCTCAGGGTGCCTTCACATCAGCAGTTTTTTTTCAATTGGTCTGGACCAAGCAGAAGAACTACACATTGTCGTCTTGTAGTTCTGATTTTCACATTGGGATTTTATAAACAAACCAACAGCTGTAAGCATCAAGTCTGACAGACTGACAGTTTTGGCAATTGTCATCCTGCGTCATCAGGACCTATGTGGGGACAGCAGGTCATGCAATGCTGTGATGCTTCTTATGTTAACTGCCTGTTTGACCAGGGACATGTTACCATGGTTACCAAATAATTAGCTTTGTACAGACTAACAATGGGATGGCTTTTATTGTAGCTCAGCTTTTGAATTCCTACTTAAATCACAGATCTCCAAATGTAAAATCCTGTGGTTGGTAAGTTTGCTTTCAGCTTGACAGTTAATTTTGGACATGAGAGATGACAAATCTCAACTCCGAGTCCATTCACTTGCCAGCTTTCCCATCGACAAAGTTTGAAAAAGAAAATACACTGATGAAAGGAGCAAAGAAACAGCATCGTGTTTACTTATTTAGGGGGACATGTCGTTTTATTATGATATGTGATAGAACAGCTGTGTTCACTGTCAGCTGTACTGAAAACCTGGAATGGAGGTCTTGTTCATTCAGTGTGTGTGGCAGTGCGAATGTTCATTAAAACAGACAAGTCCTGTTAAATCTTGTCATCCCTGAGTGTGTCCCTGCAGAGACGGCACTCACAAGATCTAAACTTTGAAGATACCATCAAAGACAAGTCTAATAAAACCGATACAGGTCAGAGTTTGGTAACCGTATGATTAGAGGACAGACCAATGCGCTATTGCTTACTGCGTCTGTCAACACACATGGGGGTGGCGGGGGTCCTTGGGGAACAGAGTTGCCCTGGAAAAGGAAAATACATGGCTCTTGTCCTTGTAGTGACTCTCTGCATCAGCCATTTTGTGTAATTTTCAGGGAAAATAAGTGCAGCAGGGACAACACCATGCTGCAGATGGAGGTTCAATGTTCAACACTCCGTGCTGGCAGGCTTGCTGGAGTGTCCTTCAGTGTGTTGCTAAAAAGTGTCCTTCAAACTGAAATTGAATCCTGACCAACAACAAGTTCTGTTTTGTATCTGAGCCTGACCTGTAAATTCAACTGGGAACATCGCACAGTAATGAAGATGAGTGAATACCTTTCTCTTCCCTTTATTTTATTTAGGATTTCCACAGAGCAGCGTGTGTCTCACCAGTTGTATTTTATTGCTACGCTTGAGGAGTGTAAGATTAGAGACTTTCACAGAGAAGTACATTTTGCTGTATCATATAAAGGTCTTAAAGCAACAGCGGAGGAATCGAGGGTATGTAAGCAAAGCATCTTAAACGACAGCTACATATATAATGTATGTGCGTGTGGCAGCATGTCGTCGGCTCCCGCTGAGACTGAGCTTGAGATATATTTCTGTGAAGTGAATTATAAAGTCAAATTTAACGCTAATGTTTGATGATGACCTAAATTTGTTGTCCTCATAGTACGTGAATGCCTGGTGATGGTAGAATAAGGATCTAGAATTGACCATTGCCAGTTGTTTTGTGCATCACAGAGAGGGAAAGCACTGGATTTCCTCAAAAGCACTTTGTTTTCTTTAAGGAAACCAAGGTAGTAAAATAAGTGAATAGTGGAGTGTATAGGTGTGTAATGAATGATGAAGTGTAAGTGAATAGGAGTGTGTACTACCAGCTGACAGCATTTCTAAATATACATTAGACATTCAGCAGATGTGCAGCATGGCTATAGACTCATAGTCTTGTTAACCTGTGACTGATCATACTGTGCATGCATAGTTTATTAGCCGCCTTACACTCTGGTCCTGAAATACTCAGTGATCATCATCGATAACCGCTTCCTCTCACAGGTATCTTTCTTTGTTTTATCGGCCACACAGTTGTTTATATTAACAGATGCAGACATGTAGCCAATTCTATTATGATCCGTGACATGAAGCAAGCTGCGGCTGGTAAGAGATACAGCTGAGAAGTTGTAAAGGCGCAAAGGTAGGATGTGATATATAGGTAGCAGAGGAATGTGTAATTAAGTGTGACTAAGGTGTAACGGAAAGCCTAGTCTACTGTGCTGCTGGTCAGCATTCCTCTCTTTCACTGCTTTAGCCTGGAATATGACAAGTACACACACACACACACACACACACACGTCAGATGTCAGACTTTGCTGTAACATCTGCTTCTGATTCCACCTTAAAATACTTTTACACTTCCATGTCCCCTTTCCTCTTTACACTTTTTTTCCTCTCTTCTGCTCCACCGGTTCTCTAGCTCTTATCTGAAAGGGGAGATGGTGACCAGTGCTATTAGCCAAACAAACCTAGATGTAGCATGCAGCACCCCGCCCACCACATGACTCCAACCCGGAGTAGGTGTCTTTAAGGTCCCTCCACAGACAAAGTGGTCTGTTTTATATTTCCACTTATTTATTTATAATTGGCAAGGAAGGGTGGTCTCAGCACTACTTCGATATATATGATGGAAGTGTGATTTATATTGTGAATTAGCCTAATGTTGGACTTTGCCAATTATATCCACAACTAGTGGCACTCTGAAATCCCCAGGAACATCCCAGCTGAAAAGAAAACATCAAATGAGGGAATGGATTTTGGAAACATTGTTTTCATCCTTCTAATAGAGTTCAGAAAGACTTATAGATCAATGCCAACCCACATAGAAGCTGTTCTGGTGGCATGCGGTGGCCCAATACCTTCCTGTTTTTCCTATGTACACCGTTGCCCAATTTTGTTAAAGCCTGAATACACAGTTTGCAAAGGTTAATTGTGGTTTAAGTTTCACTGTGATGTGTTTGGTCAATAAAGTTGAGAAGATATACACTTTATTTGTCTAGAGTAAATCACATTGTCACAATCATTTCATGAGAAGAGGTAAAAAAAACATTTTATTCCAACTTTATGGGCAACAGTGTATGTACCAAATTCATTTTAAAAAATCCCAGTAGTTTCAGGTTTCTGCCATCAATAGGAACACTTAAACACTTAAACTGGCAAAATGACCTCACAGCTCGATGCCATTCCGCATGGCCTGTTTCACCCAATGTAGGAGGGTGACAATATGGTGGAAAGGAACCCCTGCAGAACCTTTTTTGAGACCCTGTTGTAACCAAAATGGCAAAATGAGCATGAGCTAAGCAGCCTAGTTTGCTAACTTCTAGCTAGAGACTGAAGTGCCAGTTTTACAGTATTGATATCACAATGAGAATATAAGCGCAACTTTTCATAATCATAAATGTATATGAAGTAAATAACATACTAATAATTGAATGGGTCACTTAACATTCTAATACAAACAATTTAAAGTTTTCATTTTGTACAGGGCTCAGATTTTATAGATGATATTCAGGATAAACACATATAATCTGAATTGTAATCATGGATTTGCATCATTTCAGAAGAAAAAAAACTTTAATGTTTTTCATGCTTTTACATTTATGGATGGTTTTCTTTAATGAAGCTGAATATGTAGCCTAGAAGCAAGTAACGTGCACCAGTGTGGTGTGATGGAATTTTTTGGGGTACTTGAGCACATACACCTGTGAGATAATCTGTATGTGTAATCTGTATACACACACATACACCTGAATAGTCAATCACTATCACACACAGAAATCTTCTAGCCTTTCCTTGACATGTCATTTTCTGTCTTTGCTCCCCCTCACTTTTTTTCGCTTCCTCTCTCACACAAACACACATACAGAGAGGGAGAGAGGGAGAGGGAGAGATTAAGTCCTCTGATTACTAATTTACACAACCACCAACACAACAGCACAGGTGGCCCGCCCCATGCTCTTTTCCCTTCTCCTCCTACTCAACCAGAGAGCGAAAAATGGAGAAGCAGAAAAACCAGGGGATGAACGTGCTAATGTGTGAAAACATAATGGAAGTCAGCCTGAAGGTAAAGACTTGGGATTACAAAGTGAATCCAGGCTCTGCAACCAGCTGGAACACTTTTATTTTGCATACACGCACTTGATACGGTACCATATTGTGGTTTATGTTCCCATCCCGGAAAGCTGAGAGCCGTGTTGGAAATGTGGCGAATAAAATGTGTTAACTCATACCAGGCTAAGGAACGCTGGAAGAGGAAAAAGTGTGAATGGTTTGAGGAAGATGGTGATAGTGGTGTTGTCAATGATCTTTCTATTTATGGTTCTCTTGTTGATTTCTGCCACTTTGGGCCAGATACAGTGAAGGTGCCACGTGTGGTCTGCTGTATGCTCTGTGCCTGACATCACTGGGCAAAGAGAGTGGGAGGAATGGGTATCAGTAGGGGCCCTCGGATCAATTTTCTACCAGAGGCCGCTTAGCAACTTAATTCAGCGCTTCAGTCTAAATAATTGTAAAACAGTTCCTGCTGAAATGACTTTCCAACCAAAATAAGATTCTTAGGAGTCAAATATGGGATGTGGAATGCTGTTTTATGAAAGAGATATAAATTAGATTTTTTTTTTACATTTTTTACATTTTATTTTTTACATTTTAACTGCCATCAATAGCCAATCGATCAGCCAGTTACAGGTATGGGAAACTCTCTTGTAATTGGCTGCCAGCCTCCCATGTTATCATAAAGGAGAGAAAAACACAGAGATAAAAAAAAAGCGGAATACAGTACATGACTAAAAATACATTTGACCACTATTTTAATTCAATCTGCGTATTAAAAATATTAGTGTATTTGTTGACTTTGTCCCCTCTGAGCCCCTGTAGGTAATGCCAGAAGTTACTTTAATAAAGAATTCCTGGCCACAAACACAAACATTCCCATGATTGCAACCTCAACCCTCATGTCAGCTCATTTTCGATTCAATCTGGGGTTAAAGTTTCATAAGTGACACATTGTTTCATCTTACATCATCTCCCCCTCGCCATGTGTGAGTTATGACCCCTGGTAGCTGACATCTTTCACAACAATAACAACACATAACTCAGTCTGCAGTCTCTCCGTCTCCCAGCCCGAGAGCCCCGCCTCCCTCTGTCTCCCATGAAGGGCCATGATATCCATTTCTAAACAGGAAACAGACACAATGTGAGCTTATGCCTTTATGTATGCTTGAATGTGCATGTGTGTGTCCCTTTCTACATAAGCCTGCACCTCTCTGTCTCTGTCTGTGTGTGTGTGTAGAATAGGAAATGCATTACTGCTAGAATTCTGCCTGCATGGGAAATCTGCAAGCCGATGTGTCATCTCAGAGATATCTAGTTTATTGATTTGAAAATCGACCGCGAGTGAGTGCACTTAGCCTTTCAGAAGAGAGAGAGAGAGAAAAAAACAGAAGTCTGAGGGAAACGATAAAACTTGCTGTTCCCTCCATGGTTTATTTATTCCTTGTTTGCCTCTGGGATATACTGTGGTACATTTCCAGAAGCCCATGTGTTTAAGGTACACAATACACGAGATCACAAAGACAAATAAACTTCATGAAATTCAAGCAAGCGTGAAGCCCGTATAACCACAAATGCACAAACAGTGACGCATAAACATGAAGATAAGGCACTTGGCGTGCCAGCGGCGAGCATTGTCACACATGTAGACCTTTTTTTTTTTGCCTCAAACGGTGGTCATCCTGTATAAGCAACAGCCTCAACAAATCAATAACACACCACTGCAGCACAATGACTACATGACCCTGAACATTGGTTGTGTGACCGCCACAGACTGTGGTTGTGTTTGTCACAGCAAATCCAAAAAAAAAGGTACTTTATCCCCGGCATTAATGCGCTGATGGAACATTTTATGAATGTCACTTGACGAAGCTGCATTTCCCTTCATTAATCAGACTACTAATTGCAATCTCAAGACCAATTTCAACCAGAAACATGAAGAAATGAGAGGAAACAAAGGGGAAGAAAAAGAAGGACAGATTTAAATATATTCCTTTACCTTTCAGTTATTCATCTGGCAGTAATCCAGCAAATACGCAGCATTGTTATGTGAGGCAGAAAGAGCAAGAGAAAGTAAGAAATAAAGAAGGAACCAACAAACGAAAAGGGATGATGGATGAGGTGTGCGGGCCAACTAATTTGTGACCGGCTGTTCACACCTCTCGGTTGAGGAGGCGTCCCGCCGTGCGAGCAGTGTAAGGCTCTGATTGCACTGATGTTATTGAAGTGACGCTCTCTAACTCACAACAGCTGGCCCTCTTCTTCAGCCGGCTTCCCGGCCTCGCTGCCGGGCACGCAGGTGTAGAGGGGACAGGAGGGGTGGAAGAAGAAGACGGAGGTGGAAGTGAAGGCGCCTTGGCAGCACAAGACTGATGACTCTGGCCACTTTGTGAACCTTCTAGTAGCCTGACATGCTCTGTTGACATGTGGCCGTGTACACGCACACACACACACACACACACACACACACACACACACACACAAACACAAACGAGATTTGTTGACAATAACTAAATATACCTTTACATATCTCCCTTTAAATAGCTGCAACAACATTAAAAGCAACAAGTGGAATTAAAGGCAGAGTCTGCAATCCACATTAAAGAAAACATCCCATCCCTTCCATTCAGGCTTACCTCCAAAGCCCCCCCCACACACACACACACATGAATACGCCTACTTAAATAACAATACTGCTGCAGACCAGTAGTCACTGCCTCGTCCCTTGTTTGTTCTGTATGCAGCCACTGACTGACAGCTTCCTTTAGTTTTCCAGTCGAACAAATAACTTCTATTAAATGCTGCAATCATATAAACACAAGCAAACAGCTGTCGCTAGCGTAATGTTACCTTTAGCTCACAGCAACCGCTCACTCAGCTCAGAGCATTCCTGTCACAGCCACAGACACCTGATTCTTTTTTTTTTTTGCCTTTTTTTTCTGCCTTTAACCCCTGACTTTATGTACAATTATATAAAAAAAAAAAAAATGATTTGTGTTTTTGCATTCAAGCAGATGCTAAATTAAGTGGAGATTGTTAATTTGAATATAGCATAGCATAGAATAGTACAATATAATAACAGTATAATATAATATATATGTATATAGGCATAGAATATATATATATTTATGTATGCATCTATGTATATATAATGTATACATAGAATATGCATCAACCACTATTAGTGGGATACAGAGGCTACCTCAGCTGCATCAAGACCGGAAGCGGTTTGCGGTGAATTCGTTAAGGGGTTAAGTTGGCAGTCACGGAGTCGTGACAGATTTGCAGAGACTGATTAAAACCAACTTTTCTTCAATCCTGAATTCCTGAATTCTGAGTAGCAAAACAGGTAAACACAGTTTTCTATGAAAATAACGGCATGCATTGCAGGGTGAAGCAAGCAGAGTCTACATGGACAGAAAGGATGTTGCTGTCTGCATCTGTCTCTCCCTCCATCCCTTCCCTCTCCCCATCCCTCTCTCTTTCTCTCCCACCCACACTCAACACAGCCCCCTAGACAGAAAGCCACTCACCTCTGAGCCAGGTTCTGTCTTGGCTGTCTTCCTGTTAAAAGGGGATTTTCCTCTTCACTGTCGCCTGGTGCTTGATCATGTGGGGATTCTAGAATCTTTCATTTTGAATTCTTGCATGGAACACCTTAGGTACAAATGTCAGTAGGATTGTGAATGAGGTTTTCTTTCTTTCTTCTGGAACTGATCCTGGAAACTCTTTTTTTTTCACTCTTTAACACCACCCTACACATAAACCTGACCCCCTCACACCTCTACTGGGCTATCTGTGTCATATGAAACACAGGCCAGACCTTTCATATGTTCATAAAGTTTTAACAAGGCTCTTACAGGTGGTAGGGAGCCCGGAGAGGCGAAGACATTCCTGTGTGATGATTACATCCACAGTTAAACATCTTGGCTAATGCCACAGGGTAAAACATGGAGCTGATACTGAGGATTACATACGATAACCATCTACCCTGCCAGTGCAACTACAGGTTCACACAAATGCAGCCATGTTTTATCATTCGGCTAACACCATGAATTCTCAAATAGTGGACTTTTATTTACCGTATCTATGGGGGGAGAACCTGACTTTGCTATTTTAATTCCCGATGAGCCTATTAGCAAGCCTTAATATTTTGTTCTCATTTGCTGTTCATTTGCTATGAAACACATGAACATGTAAAAAGTATATTGGTAGATTAGACTCAGTAGAGCCATTTGGACAATTTTCAAAAAGAACACAATGGGGAAAAAAAATATAGAAATGCAAAGCACAGAACAGTACACGTAAGAAACTTGTCGAATTGCAGAGTGGGTCGTCCCTCAGTCAGAAGGTCGGTGGTTCGATCCCCAGCTCCTAAGTGTCCTTGGGCAAGACACTGAACCCCAATTTAGCATAGCTTCAGTGTGTGAACGTGTGTGAAAGAATAGTCTCCTCCTCCTGTATGAATGATGTGTGAATGGGTGAATGAGGGTGTGATGTAAAAGCGCTTCGAGTAGTTGAAATGACCATTTTTCCATGAAGACTTGCAGTGCACAAAAGAGGCACCGGGCATAGTACCACTGTGTCATTCATTATCAAATGGTGTATTAATTATTGATTGATAAACTAACAGGCATGATCCCTGATGGTGACAAGGACAATGAATGGCAATTTTGTTAGTAAATTTCTTTTTAATCATTGCACTTCTTTTCTCCCAGTTTCAGTGTAAAATCCTGGATTAACCAACCCAAATACAATTGACATTTAGTCGTTGAAATGTAACACTTTATTATTAATGCAGAATAATTACCACTGAATTTCAATGACTCCACATGTGTAGTGCAATTAAGCTACAGGTGTTCAGTGGGTAAGTATTAGAGACACAAGATGAAATAGGCATTCATGACATCATGGAGAGGTGGCAGTTTTACCCTTCATGAAATCATTTCCTTGGTCTTGAAATAAAGTTACACTGACCATGTGAGCAGAGTTAAATTAAAGTGTTGCATTATTCCAAGTCTAACATGTACAGTAGAAACCAAGGGAAGAAGTTCAAACATGTGTTCGGTCACCATATTTGATATATTTAATCAATTATACTGATATGGTTGGTATAGTCTGGGAATCAGTCAACTCATGATTACACTTCATAACTGTAATTGTCTACCCATTGATGTTTGCTTGTGTGAATGAATGTTTGCACTGTATAGAGTAAGCTTAATTTTACTTCAATGCTCAACCAGTGGTCATGTTATTCATAAAACCTGTAACCACAGCTGGTTGGTTGGGTCTCTAATAACACAGAGTTAAACAGACCCAATCGCCCTTTACTTATACTGATATATGTAGATAAGAAATCTTGAGGAGACATCTTAAAGAAAAAGTTTGACATTTTCAGAAAGTTCATCCAAATGTAACCCACCAACCACCTACCTATTAAAGTGTAAAGATGACGTGGAGTGGTTTTACAGGGGGTTATGTGCTGAACTATTTCTTGGCTGGACACTTCATGGTGATTCTGCTGCCTGGTTGGTACAGTCACAGAGTCAAGACTTCAGGAAGTCACTGCGCCCAGCCAAAATACAGACTGGCCACATGACCTCCCGTAAAACTGCAACATGCTGTTTTTACGAGTTGGATTGCAAAGCATATCATAGCCTAGTGCATGATGCAATGGTACATGTTTAGCCAAGAGATTGACTGAAAACATTGCTGTATGAGTTTATTATTATCCGTGTTATGTTCAGCACACAAACTCTGGATTTGCGACTTTGTCCTTTCAGCCCAGTGCGGCCCACTGCATACACATGTAGACACACTGAGTGGTCTGTTTCTTGTTGCTGCAGTTTTTCCTCGTCCCAGAGCTTCCTAGCCAATGCTGATGAGCCTTGATGTCATTAGTGTTGATTTCATGTGACAGCGATGAAACCAGATAATGAAAATCAATAAGGCAAGCTTCTCTAAAGCCTGCAATTGTCAAGTTTTATAAATCCTTTCTTGGCCGGGGTAGACCTTTTTCAGCTGCAGATAAAGACATGCATGTACAGCACATACAGCATGGACATGCAGGAACTAGAACCATACCCTCACATGCATGAATGCAAATGAAATATACTGGCTCACTGCGTGCATTTCCTGCTCCGCAGAGGGCAGAATAAACCGTTTATTTAATCAATGAAAACTGTATTAACTACGCAACATTTAAACGAATCACGACTGGAGAGCTATCATTTTTAAAGTTACTCATTCAGTCTGTAAAAGCTTGAAAATGTTTGTTTGTGGATACGCTTTTCCATTCTCTTAAATATGTGCTACAGTGTCCTTTTCAGGCTGCACCGCTAATCAAACGTAATGCCAGTGCTTTTTTATCAAACCGCGGTTCACTTGTCTAACCCCCATCCATACCCAAGGCTCTTTTGTTCTCGTCTATGTGCTCTTTTTGTATTACGTTCACAGACGCCGATCGATTCTCTCTCTGGCCTATCAGTGCTTCAAGTTAGACAAATTGCATTTACCTGTTTCACAGATATACTTCAAATAGAGAGAGCAGAGGAAAATGAAAACACTGGAAAGCAAGATGCCTGCGTTTGGAAACTACAAGCCTCACTACCATTCCGTCACACCAGCGCAGAGTGTACTGTGTAGATGGTTTGTGAATTGAAGAAACGGTGGGCGCTCTCTAACACAATAGGTCTTGATTCAATGGGTGAATATTATCTGTCTCGCACACAAAGAGCAAATCAACAAAGTTTTTTCCCAAAGACTGCAAGCGCTGCTTTTGATCATGAAATCACAACTTGACCTTCTTTCTTCTGTCTCTTTCTCTGAATCTTCAGTCGAACACTGCAGCTTTGAGGGACAGGGTGATAAAGGGCTGGTGGGTTTTTTTGTCACTTCTGTAGCTCTCTCTCCATCTCTTCCTCCATCTCTCTCTTCCTTGCTCAAACACACACACACACACACACACACACAAACTTCTGGCAGATGCTGCAGCATTGGTGAACAGAAGTACAAGATGTAATATTTGTTCACCCTACAGAGAGAAAATGTGTCTGATCACAGAGGGGGAGTAATGATAGCCTATGTTTTCAGCACAGGGCCTTGCGTCCTTGGAGGCCCCCATTGACTCATGAATATCTGGCCTGGCAGCCGACAGTGATTGGCTATTGTTGGGAGCCGGGCGGCCTTGTCTGCGCTCATTGTCCATGTGTCCGACAACATGCGACAGTAGCCTCTTATCCTGCCTCTGACAGCAAACAAGATGGTTTCAAAACCACATGGAACAAATAGCAGTATGGCTGCAATTATTTGCAGGCTGGTATTAGTTTAATTTGGGGCGATAGCTTGTATACTGGCCATCAATTTCGTCCTTGATTACAAAGCTTCATGCTGACTACAACACGGATAAGTTGTAGGTCCAATCAAAATCTTAGAACATCATCAGGTTATAAATAGGCTTTACAGGTACAGCTGGTTAAGCATGGATTCAATCTTTGGTTTAAAGGCTGTATTTCTTGCTCTTATGGGACATATCTAAACCCACGACCATTGAAACCCACAAAAATGAGTAACATTTGTACTGACGAGTGTTGCATCTCTGCAACCTGAGAATGTACAGATATGAGCAGAAAAGAGGAACACATTAAGACCTTTGGGAAACTAACAGATCAAGGGCCAGACCTTGTTCCCTGTCAAATCCATTTAATTTCAGATCTGCACAATAACGGCACAAACGACTCAACTGCAGTCCTACAATCATCAATCAATTATCACCTCATTGCTAAGATGTACAGAGAATGTATGACAAAAGATACTAACAGGTGGGGGAGACTTGGAAATGCAGCAATAATGGTCCAGAATAACTTCATGCACTTTCAAATGGATCGTCAGTTAGTGCTAAGAAGCTGGTACAGATGTTTATCTCTTTCCTTAAACTTTCTTCCTTTTTGGCAGTTGTACTGTGTTGTTATGACTGCCAGGATCTGGAGGCATGTTCTCCTTTTGCATGCACATAAAGTATTAGTCATGTAAGCTCATCTTGCTGAAAGCACTTTGACTAGTGTGTGCTTAGAAAAAAAAAGAAAGCGTATGTTCTGTGTGCCAAGCCCATTAGACATGGCTGCAGAGTCTGACACTGTAAAACTTTGGGTGGAGCTGCTTAAAAGCTACAATCTTAAAAGGTATTACTCAAGTGGCAGATAAAGTCCAGTTAATCTCAGTAAGCCTTTTCTGGCAAAAGGGGAAAAATGTATAAACAAATCTATAACAAATGGCCAAGATGTTTTGAGGAAATTAAATTTTAGCGCACCAATGGTCTTCCTCCACATGGCAGCTCCCCACATCAACCAAGACTCGTGACACTATTGGTCCGTCCCATTTCTCCATCATTTCTGTGAAACTGTGCTAGACAGTGATGTTTTAGCATAAACTCTGCCTCCTGTTTTCAGTAGGAAATGTAAATCTATCTGCACCGTGGTATTTAAGGAGTCCATGTATTCAAACAAATATCCAGCAACGGTTTGAGGCTTGTGGTACCAGCCTATGTGGGAAACTGTACTGACTCGAGATGATTTATAATGTGAGCAAGAGAGACACTATTGCTAGCTGCCCATTTTTGATATTATCTATGATATTATCTTATTTTTAGCCATTTTAGTTACATGGCTCCAGGGATGGTAATGTTGTGTAATGTTTGTCCATGACTGTATAACATTTGCTAACATATTACAGTCTGGACCAGAGTTCCCAGAGGATGAATCTTACAGACTTGAGTGGTTCTCTGATTTTTTGCCCTGGCCTGGGTGAAAGCTTTGTTTTATCAAATAATCAACACTTAGAATTCCAGCTTCTTGTCCAGCTCTACAAAAATGTTTTGCTGGTGTGCAGCTTGTTCCAATGCTGTTTTGACCAAAAAAAAAAATGAAGGAAGCACGATTTATATAAAAGGTATGAATCAATGATTGCACTCAGGTGACATGCAATTCAAATGCACTGACTGGCTCCCAATAATAAACAGATTTGGTTTAACTGCTGCAGACACATCGGGCACAACAGTGTCCCCAGAATAATCTAGTAAAGTGGAATACTGGCTT
Organism: Pempheris klunzingeri; assembly: GCF_042242105.1. Classification (NCBI taxonomy): domain Eukaryota; kingdom Metazoa; phylum Chordata; class Actinopteri; order Acropomatiformes; family Pempheridae; genus Pempheris; species Pempheris klunzingeri. Next base: position 5,302,397 of record NC_092021.1, on the reverse strand, counting down.
ATTAATTCAAGGTTTCTGAGAATACTGGACCTGCTGAGAATACAGGTCCTGGAAAACAGAGCTCTAAATTGTAACTTATAGTAAATAAGCACCACACAAACACACTGTGTAACCCAAAATACATTATACGGATGTAAACCGATATTGCTAATTATAAAATGTTATGTATGCTTATTTTGATTTTTATTTAATTGATTTTTATTTAATTCCTTCTGTAATTATGTATACTGCTTCAACTTTTGTATTGCATTGTGTTCTGGCAAAATAATTTCCTTCTGGATTAATAAAGTTGATCTTATCTTATTTTATCTTATCTTAGTGTATTGTGTGTAACAGCTAAACCCGTACCCATGGTAATGAGCACAAACAGTAGTAAACAATTTAACAGTTGCACTTAAAATTATTCAACCACCATTGCAAATTAGGAGTACTGGCAAAATGTACAAACTTTCAGCTGTGTTCAATGAACGACTCAAACAAGAGAAATAGCTCAACTCAACTAATATTACAAGTGGTTTCTCCAAATTTGACACAAGATGCCACGTTTAATGACCACTGCAGTCTCAAAATGATTCAAATCCCTGAAAAGACTCCCTCACAACACCACTCATTTTGCAGGTGTTGTCTCAAGCGCGCCTGATGCAACTAATAAAACCTCATTAGTTTCAGCAGGTGTGCTTGAGATAGAACACATGAAATACCCTGAATGGCTAGAGGTTTGTTCTCAGTAATGTTTGGTTGCATGTTAGAGATATGGGTAAGTCAACAGAATTGTAGAGGTTGAGGTTATCTTCATCGTATTCTGGCTGCACCTCATCTGACCATGGACAGGAAGTCAGACAAGCAAACGGCAAAGAGAATCCAGGCAGTTTTCAAAATGAAAGCCCCCCGTGCAGACTTTCATTTGTATATTCCACCAGCACATTAATATTATCTAGTACTTGGTAGCATCAGGCCAGATGTTAACTCGTCAGAGGGTTTTTAACACCATGTTCAACGAGAGATTCACTTTAGCTGCTCTCTGTAGGCTACAGCACAACAAGAAACAATAAAAAAAAAAACATGCAGAAAACAAACAAACAAGACACAAAATACGAAATGTAGCTTGTTTGAACACATTAGAAGCAAGAAAATCACATGGAAATGACCAAATCAACAAAATCTGAGCAAGTTAAATAATAAGCTACGCAAAACGCTCCACACCTGAAACGCTCCTGAGAAGCTCTCGGTGGGTTTTACAACCACACTGAGGACGGAGCAACACCGAACTGCAGCCGGAACGTGATGCAGACGTCTCTGATGGGTTTTTGGGTAAAAAGGTTAAGAGAGGAGATCAGTGCCTTGCACAAACAAGGAAAATGATATAAAAAGATAGCAAAGGCACTGAATGTTCCTAAAAATACTGCTGGAACCATATTTTGGAACAGTACAGAGTGAACTTTGTGTTTTTTTATTGTGGGATGCTTGTTACTGATCCACCTCACCACAGTTTTTTATTAATATGTTAGAATACATATGTCAGTTAATGGGCCACATAATTGTTTATTTTAAAACAGTTCCCACTGAAATTCTAAATTTAGGGTTCGCATTTAACATCTGTGACCTGAAGCATTTTTCTTACTGACCAAAATTGAAAGCAGTGACAATAAATGCAACCCAACCCCATATCCAAGTGTCCAAATCTATTTTCCCCCCATTTTTTGCAAAAATGCATTACAGTGAATACATACAGTGTATAGATACAAACAAAGGAGTGAAGTTGCTGCCCTGCTAGTGTGCTGATTTTGCTATGAGGCCTGTGCAGACATGGTGTAGCTTTCAAACTAAAGTAAAATCCAACCTGTAATACACATCTCTTTAAATAGACAGGTTTGTAGTATGTAATGTTTGTCTTAGAATTTTATACACTTTTTCTTGAATTATGCTCACCGTCCTCGATAAATGGGCCGCGACGGCTCTGAAGGCCATCCCCAGCCTTCCCAGTCTTTTGAGGATGTTGCTTTGAGAGACTACAACACACGTGGATTTGTAATCCAACTCCTTTGCCGGCATCTCACACTCATTGCAATGAAGCAGGCAGAGAAGGGTCAGTTCCCATTGATTTTAAAACTCACATATTTGCTCAGTGCATTCCTGCAGATAAAGCAGCTTGCGACGGCCTGATAACCATATCTATACAGTGCAAAATCTGTTGGGCTGAACCATTACCACCACAGAGGCTGGCAAGCTTTCCACAGCCACATATGAACACTACTGGCATCCACAAACTGTCTGTAGGCACACGAGTAACTTTTTTGGGGTGATTTTTTTTTTCCCAGAGAAACAAGCTGTAAATAGTTAGGATTCTGCTTGTTTTTAGGGCTCCAGCAAAGTAGCTGTAGACGGAAAACATGGCCGCTCTCTGCTCAATGAACCGTGGCTGTCGTGAAGTTACAAGACTCTCCAGCGAGGAAATCCCTATTCTCTTTAGTGTCACTGCACAAGTTTCTTTCTGTGTCTTTCGCTGTCTCTTGTCGCCTCTCTCACTGCTCTTCCACATCTCTCCCTCCCTCTCCTTAGTGGGCCCACTTATGCTTTATGATGGTCTCTCCTGGGTCCTCTCTGTTGAACCCCATGCTCCCTCAGCCTGTGTCTCTCCTTCGTTCTCTTTCACAGTCTATATCTCTCAGTCTCCTTAGAGGACTACTTTTACCCCACTTACTTCTTATTGCAACCTCTCCAACACCACCCCCACCCCTACAACAACTGGTCTCTCTATCCTCTTGTAACCTATTTATTTGTCCTATGGTGCCCAGACAACCTCCTTCCCCCACTACCAACCCTCCCAAATGTCACTGCACTCCAGACACCCTACCAACCTCAAGTCGTGTTTTGTCACTGCCTACACTTTGGGAGCAATTTCTGTTCCTGGTTTAGCTGTTTCTAGGAATAAAATAACTACTCCTCAAGCAATAGATGGAGATCTCATGCAGCAATCAGCAACCTGATAAACAAACAAAAAATAGACGCATAAGGTCAATAGCATGATTCCTCTCCGTTGTGAGTCAGCTAAATCTCCGTCATTCAGATTCTGCTGTCAATTTTAGCATTTGAAATTTGAAGCTTAAACAAATGTTGATCAAGGAAAACATTCTATGTGAATAGGAATGCACGGAAGACATTTTGACACGTCACAGTGGAAAAAGAACAGCTTACTGGGCAATTTGTATAGATCAGAGTGTAATGGTGAGCTTTGCTTTTCCAACTTTAAGCCCCTGCATTATGAGTGAATTGCTATTGTCTCAAGAGGGATATTCTATCTGCTAATAATGAAACAGGGATTTCCAGTGCTTTTATAATTTTACGTAATATTCAATTATTATGTCAAGAATGATTGAACATTGCTATGAGACTGCTTCGGCATTTTATGTAACTTTTGTTTTCATGTGCATATGTTTGTATGAGTATTTGGTTTGGTGGACCACCTGCCGCACTTGGGTACATGCATGCGAGACATTCTCTTTCAGTCTGTGTTTGGAACTGAAAGAGAAAGGTTTGTTGACGGAGTATTCGGCTACTAAGTCTGATTCCAATGTTTAATTCAAAGTAAAAAGACTGTTCTGAAAGAGCGACGTAAGACAGTTGTTATGCTAAAAGCAAAGGTCTGTACTGTAAGGTGTTTTAAGTTATTACAAGAGTAAGCATTACATTGCTCGAACTTCTAAGTGCTAGCGCAGAGTTGTGCCTTGTGTTTCAGGGCACTATGGGAGAATGAGTTTTTCCTGTGGAAAAACGTGAGGTGAATTGTTGCTTTTCTAATTTTTTGTGTGTGTGTTTGAGTGTGTATGTGTGAGCGGTTGTACACAGAAAGGTTAATTGTGCTTGCCCCGTGATGGTTTAGACATGTGGGGGCAGGGCACACTTATTCTATTTAGCATTTATTTTACACTATTATTCTACTCCCCCCACTTACAGTAGCCTGAGAAGAAGGTCTGAACTGATGCAGTCCCTGTCACATGCTGTGTCTTTACAGATATGGTTGTGAAAAATAGCATATATACGATCATTTAAATTATCTGAAATATATGAATGTGAAGAGGTTGGAAACAGATGAAGTCCCTGTCACATGATGCATCATTACAGACTCATTCAGATTCTTCATGCATGCTTAAAAGAGATTCAGATGTTTCTTGACCTGAACTGAACTACAAGAACCATCAATAGTGTTGTTAGTAACACCTCTGCTGTTCCTACAAGCCAAAATGTGGTTGGGTGGACATAAGTGAGTGACTGGATCATAAATGAAGTGTTCAGAAATAAAGTCAGCCATTGTAATCCATAGCTATATTTTACACTTTGCATATTATTACCATCAAATCCTACAAGCCTGTCAGAATATTTGAATAATTGTTTAAGTAATTACTGAAAGCACATGAATAAGAAGCAATTTTGAAAGATCCAAATGTGCACCTTTTATGTGGAAATAGAAGTGAACATGGTCCATTGGAAACATACAGTCCGCATCACAGCTTTCATTTATTTATTCTCATTTATTCAGCCTTTGCCCATGATAGCAACCAGTTGTGTTTACATGATTTTAGGTACAGTACGGTCAGGTTGTGGGTTTTTTTAATTAACGGGTTCGGTCAAATTTGGTTGTAGACAATCTATATTAGCACTGATAATGGGTCAGCTCTGATACTGAGCTGTGAAGGTCAAGGGTGGCTACTGATTTTGCAGGATTCTTCTCCACAGGCCCCTCAGAAAACAAACCTACCCCTCCAGGAGCTATAGCCCCATACAGATTTCTGATAACCTTTGGAGTTAGTCACATTTGCCACTTACAAAACCAGTTATAATCTAAGAAATATACTGCAGCAGCTATGTCAAAATGAAAATAAGGTCTTAGAGAGATGAAAGTGATTGACTGGTTTAGTCTATTCAGCTCAACCGTTGTCTACACTGCTTTTCCTTGAGGGTTGCGGGGGGGCTGGAGCAAATCCCAGCCAACATTGGGCAGGGTACACCCTGGACTGGTCGCCAGTCAATCATAGGGCCAACATTCACACCTACGGGCAATTTAGAGTCACCAATTAACCTAATCTGCATGTGTGGGTGGAAGCTGGAGTACACGGAGAGAACCTACGCAGGCACGGGGAGAACATGCAAACTCCACACAGAAAGGTTCAAGTCTCAAACCGCATTCATTTGAACCCTCTTGCTGTGAGGCGACGGTGCTAACCACCGTGCTGTCCGTCAGCTCAACCAATTTTTTTTTTTCTGACTTTGAAAGAGAAGAACACGGAGGGTGTTGTGTGCATGTGTTGGTGACCCACCCTCTCTTTATTGCCCTGTCAGCAGAGCGAAATGCCTACAGACTCATACAATGAGACAGATGTGTTTGACTGCCTTGCGTTGAAGTGAAACTGTGCAAAATATAAGACGAGAGTCATTAACATGTGACAGGCTTTGCTGTGGCGAGGCCACACTGTTCCCCAGACTCTGTTCTGCTTGAGGAGGGACAAGATTGAGTAGAAATAGGAAGCTGCAGTACAGAGGCTGCAGAAAAATAACTGCAAACAGAGGTCAGCGCAGGTTGTGGCTACAAGAGGCTCTTCGGAGCTGCCTTTCAAGACAATGCTGCAGGCAGAGGGGAATCTAATCAATGTGAAGCAAAAGGAATATTCAATGTACCTCACACAACTGTGATCAAAAATAAATGTCCTTCAGATTGTGTTATTTGGCGCATGACTCTTAATTTGGAATGCAATCAGAGCTCTACACGTACAGTATGTGATGCATTGCCTTCACTGACAGAGATAGGTAAGAAAGGAAAAGTAAAGATGGTTCCTTTTGATCTCGATAATATCATTTGATATTTTCATCATCCTTTTCAGTAAATCTATTCCGTTAGGTCCAAGTTCTTTGTGAATGTAGGTCACTGTGCGTAACGAAAGAAAAGAATAAAACAATGAATTGCACTAAAGCAAAATAGGTTACAGTATCAAAATATTCATTCATATGCATACTGAAATCTGTAAGTCACTTTGCAATTAGAATAATGAGTTACATGTATTATAAAGTATGTGTTTGTAAGCAGTGATGCATTTTCTTTGGTTTTTTAAAAATTATTTTCTTTGCAATGCTAACAGCACATTGGTCTCAGTTGGCCTGACTGTCCACAATCCACCCACCAGTTTTGTTAGCGGAGCGTCTTTGCCTCTATAGAAATAGTCGAGCTGCTTTTGCTTTTAAAAATGGGCAAAAACCATGTTTTTTTTTTTTTTTCCCAACTTTATTTATAGAACATTTTGAACATTTTAGACAGACAGTGTGATGCACAGCACAAGAAACAAAAATACAGAATAAACACGGATTGACACATCCGACTGTCACCCCTCTTCCCCCCACCCCCCACCCACTAAAAAACATGTTTTTTTTGTGATTGAAGGGAGAAATACATTTAAATGGATGGTCGAAGCATTAACCCGTCATATGGACGGTGGACTGAGAAAATTAAGAGAGGAAAACAAGGGTAAAATCTTGAGGTTAAATGTTTAAAAGTTTAAAATCAAATATAAAATGAGAAGCAACAGCACAGCTTCTGTGCTCCCAGGTCCCACAGAAGTCCTACTGACAAAAAGATGTGATATATATACAAAAAGAGAATCCCATAGAGATACATTAGTTTGAAATTCATGTTAAGGGAGACAAAAAAAAAATGACTTGAATGAATTTTGTGTCCGTGGACTCAAATTCATAGATTAAAATTTGATGACTATTTCACAAACGTCTGTGAGACTGGGTTACCGTTTCAGTGTGTACCAAAGTGATGAAAGTATCTGTCAAGGCAGTGTAAATTGCCTTGAGCACAATCGGGAGTTGTTACAGATCCCACTTTCCTCAAAGTGAATAAATTCTAGCCAGCTGACCCATCACAACAGTATTTTGGGGAAAAGGAACGAGGTTTGAGGTGGAGAGCACCCAACGACGCGCTGACGTATCATACCGTTGCGTTCTAGCTAACAAATGAATCTTAGCTCGGTGCCACTAAAAGTTAAAGGCTGATTGATGGATCGGTATCATGGTATCCTTGGCTGAACTTGGTTGGTCCAGGCCAACATAAGCACGTCATATTTTATTTTACATGAAGAAATACAAAGAAAATGATTTTTTGGCATACATTGTTAGATAGGTGCACAGTATGGGGATGTGTACTACGACTTAAGGGTTAAAAAGGCATTTTTTCATGTCATCTGAAGGTATTGTAACGTTGTCCTGCTCATCATCTTTTAAAGTGTTTTTCTCCTTGAAGCATAGCAACACTTCCAGCTCTCAATGCATCATCACTCTCCTCCACAGATCCCACATCCTGCAGTGTTCAACCTACTGTCTGTTGAAACTCTGCCTGATGAATGACTACGCCCTTACATGCTCACAAACAAAGAGAGGAAAGATTGGCAAAAGGGGAGAGAAAGAGGAAAAGAGTAGGAGGCGAAATGTGGATGAGAGGCTCAACTTTTTGACAGTTTGAACAATGGCCTGGAGGGCTCGCTGGAAAAACACTTTGCACTAAAACACCCCCGTTTAGCTTTTCATTTTAACACTGTATGTACACTGTACTGTACAGCTCTGACCCCTTTAGCAAACAAAGTGGGAGACCTTTGGTTTGCTTCCAAGGCCAAAAGCTGTCAAAGCACATCTCAGAATTGGACAATAGGCCATGGCTTCCTTGCAAAGACTAAAGGAATCCACCATTTTGGGTTTCGGTGGTGCGGTGTTCTCTCTGTGCCTGCCTGACCACTCACGCTGGTTCACAGGGAAAATGAGGATATATTTTTTTCATTGTTAGGCCAGATCTCCGGCCTTAAATGCAGCCTGTCACACAGGGACCAGCTGCTGGTAAAAACATACGCCAAACCCCTTTTTAAATGTATATAATTTCCTCTGCCTTTTAGCCTGCATCTCATCTCCTCCCCCTATTTAACACTGAGCATTAGAAAACAGCTCTTGGTTGTACACTCTGTGGTTTTGGGTTGACAAATTGATGATAGTTGATTTGCAACAAGAGGCGATGCAGGGCGAGACAAACCCAAAGATAAAGGGGTGAATTTTATAAGAGGGGAGGAGGACAGACGTAGTAAAGGTCATAACTCATTGGTTATTCCTCTGAGAAAGACGGCAGCAAACATTTCAACAACAGGCGCATTGCCGTGGCGGTTCAGATCCGACCTGTGAACCCATCCCAAGGGACAAAGGACAAAGGGAAAAAAATGCAATCTCAGTCCGTCAGCCTGCCTTTATACGTGTGTGTACTCACTGTTTGCGGTCTGTGCCGTGGTAAAAAATCACAATCACATTTCTATCGAGTTACTGGAGTCAGAAGGGATCTGACGGCGTCCGCTCCTTTGCCCTGAGAGTAACTGGAAGTGAGGATGATTGAATTATCTTCAGGCAGAAAGGAACATATTGGAACGTGTATCTTCAGATACTGCTGGGCCCGAGACACTGGAAACATAAACTCCATTCTCCAGCTGAATTGATCTCATGTTGCTCTGTAATTGCATTGGGAAAGTTAGAGAGGAGGAGAGGGAAGAGGGGAAATTACAAAAGGTTGCATGTGGGAATAGGGCAGGTTCTGTTTTGTACTCACAGTTAGTCAATCATTTGACAACACACGGCCTGAGCTTGGTGTAGGACTTAAAGCACAGACTTCTGGGCAAATAGGACTTATATCTGTTATCTTGTGGCAATATATTTGGCGGCAGTTATGCCTCTGTTGGCGAAGCATTGCAGAACTACGGTAGTTTTATTTTCCCAGTGTTGAAGCATTGACTGTCTCAAAAGTCATAATGGCCTGGTATCTGTCAGTGGGGTTCTTTTTCCATCCAAGGGGGAATTTAACACTACTGTGAAATGCCTATGTCCTATGAAATGTCCGTGCTGTACACCTGTACACCCATTGAGGTTAACACCAAACTCTGTGATATGGCAAGTTGCACATCATACACGCAGCTTAAGCTGCTGGTTGCCATCCATATTTGTTCTGGTAAAAAGAACACTCAACAATTGTTGTTCTCTGTTTTGGAGATCCTAAAACAAGAGCTTACAATTAAATAATATCTCCTCGTCTAATTGCATGATAAAGCATGCGTTGAAACTGTAATTGTGGCCTTTGTGTGCTGCACGTTTTGTGTTTACTATTGACATTCAAATCAAAATTGGGCTCAAAGGTGAAACTGGTAACAGTCCTTTCGCTTCTTGACACTGGCAGTCCATCAAAAACAGAATTTTAATACTTTATATTTCAATACACTTCTATGAATTTTATATGAGATTTGCTTCTCTCTGCTGATGATGTAATTATGATTCCGTTGATAGCTATTTAATAAAAGCTTTCATCTCGGCTGCCCTTAGTATGTGATGGTGTTTCTAATGTCTGAAAAGACAAACAAAAAAATGAAAAGTACATAAACTCAAACCTTACCTTGACTGAGGAAATGCAGAAAAAAGTGTAGCCAAAAATAATTAAGTTATAGAAAAATATAAATAGATGAAATCTCTCTATGTATTGTTAATTACGTAACATTACTTGATAGAAATGAAATGCAGTTTTGTATTTGCATCTTTACCAAGAGGAACTGTCCTTTACTGGCATCGTTTGAATTGATGTTTTATTCAAACACTTTAGGAGAGTAATTGTAAATTAAAATGTAAGTTACGTAAAATGTTGTCTAATCTGAAAAACACATGGAGAAGGTGGTTTTACTGGGGCAAGAAAAAGCCCAGAGAGCACTCCTTCACTGCTGCTCATTAAGCTCGTTGCGAGGCAATTACTGGAGGAGAGTCAGCAGAAAATATCAACCTTTATTCATTTTTATGCATTTTGGTTGATGGTTGGTTTAAATGGGCCTTGCCATAGAGTGTATAGTAAACATTACATGCTTGGTTTATCAATCAACATTAGCCAGTGTTTCAGCCACGAAGTGACTTTACAGAAAGAATGAGCCTTCAGTTCTGGGATCACTGTGTGAATTTATTTTGTACATTTGTAAATCCTGGGAAATGTAATCATAAGAAGGTCCGAATGTACAAGTACCAGGTTTATGTGGTTGTATGTGTGTGTGGGTGTGTTAGTGTATGCGTAGGTCAGCCAGCCAGAGGCAGTGGGGTGCCCTGTATGTCTGACCTTTCCTCTGCCTCACATAGGCATGTGACACCGGGCTAACACTGACCCCATACGGGCCAGATGCTGGTCCCCTCACACACCTCATACACACACACACACACACACACTCAGACCAGATATATTTACCTGGCCTTGATCATCTTCCATGTCCTATCACACTTTCTGTCAAACAAAAAACAGATACACTGATAAAAAAAACTGATTTTTTTTTTTTTTTTCTGTCACTCCACATCTGAAAAAGTAACAAACTACTCTATTAGACTATAGTATGAACTGGCAAACATTTTAACTAGTTGGTGAATTCCTACTGCTCAAATAGGCCTACAAACACCATCAAGGTGACTTGGTGATACCTGGATCTCTCCACTAGTCATCTCCCACCTTCTGGCACCAGATACACAAACATCTTTACTTACACATCCAGATTTAGGAGTTACTTCTTCCTTCAGGGCAATCACTCAATTTGAGAAAAAACTGTAATCTTCAACACCCTTCCAATTACACTCCACTCCTCTAGCATATTCTGTATGCATTCATGACACGGTTCGCATGGTGCGATGTCATGTACATACAGACTAATATGCATAGAGGCCAAATGCAATGAGTATACGTTCCGTTATTACACACAAGAGATTTTATCGGTTGGTAATGCAATTGCAATCTTAAGAGAGTTTTGAAACAACGTGCTTGAGAGGTTCCAGTGCTTAAGAAAACTGAAATTTGAAAATCCGTGACAGTTGGTATCATGTTATTTCTGTGAATGTCTATTCCAGACACCGACTATCAAGTTTGTTTATTCACCAAAGCAATATCTTTGTCTTTTTTTTCCACGTTTGTTTCCGGTTTCACACATGTTGTATTAGGTTATGGTTACATGAAATGTTAGCACCCACTCTAACATCTTCTGGCCGTCAAAATGATGAAACACTGAAGCAGTGTAGATGACAGAAATGCAAAGTCATGAAAGTCATGAAAAAGCCAGGAATTTTACATTTGAAACCTTAATTAGGCTCCATCTGCTGATGAAGACCATGTGATATGATCAAAAAGTACCTCACAGTACCTAATTTTATCCAGTGTTAACCCAAACTATTGATTGAGAGTTAAGAAACACTTTTTGGCACTGCTAGATAGTTCAAGGAAACATCAGCAAAGAGATCACCAGAAAGACTCACCTATGTTCAAAATTTGTTGTTGTGTCACAGAGGTCACAAACATGGCTGCAGCTCCTCCAGCGAGGTCATAAAAGTCAAAATCTGAAGCTTCCTATATTTATCCTTTATAAGAAAGCAAGCAAACAATAATTGCCGTAATTCATTTGAAGTAATTTCTCAACGACACAAACATTATCCTGTTTTCCTGCTTCCTCTAATAAAGAAGTGAATGCAGCTGATGGGTTCGGAGAAGAGAAAGGCAAAGAGATGGAGAGGAATGAACTTCTCAGCCACCATTTTACTGTCCCTCATGCTGCCCTGGCATTAGCATCTCACGCCATAACTCCCTGGCTGTATTTATTATCACTGTGGTTAACACACACACACACACACACACATACCTAGCCACATTTCCAAGGGGAAGCAAATACTTTTAGCCATTTAGGTCATTTGTTGGTTGGACGGGCATTGCCGAGCTGTGGGTGCAATATTGTGAGAAATGAGTGTGTTAGGAAACACGGCGCTGGTGGGTGACGGAGCTTTAATGTTGATCATATAAAATCAAATCTGCAGACCCAATTCCAATAAGCCTTGCAGTCCTAATGGATTGAAATGATAGTTGACTATTAACTGCAGCTCAGGCTTTCTTTAAAGCCTACCTAAAACACACCAGCAGGATGGGCACAATAATAGATTGTAGCAGCAAAAAAGAGGAAGTAACTGCTCTCACACCACATGATGGAAGGAAGCAGAGTCCTGCTATATATACATATATATATATATATATGTATATATATATCCCAAGAATTTAAATGGAGATGTCACCTGGATGAGGAGCTGTCTTTAAAACCACACCAAAGGAAAAAGCTGCTTTTCCCCAGCAGAAAGAGGAGCAAAAAAAATCCCCTCTTTGGCCAATGGAGATATTTACAGGTACATGACTTGAGGTGGGGATAACTCTGCTGTACAGATAAGCTGAGAGTGGCTCCATTTGCCTTCTGGGATATCTACAACTTTGGTATACCTACCTGTACCTACTGTCCAGACAGTTGGTATAACTGAACGGTATTACGCCTGCAGCCCAGGCTATATGTCAGCGCACTATCTCTTTGGTCCAGGCGCTTTTGGAGCTTCAATCTTGTAGCTTTTAACTGGACACTGTCATCCAGACCTGTCATCATGTGATCAGGTGGTCTGAGCTTATGTCTCCTCAGGCGCCCTGTACCTGTGTTTCTGAAACACAATAAATCCACTGTCTGCTCAGTGGATTGATGAAAGAATATGGTATATTGTTTCTACAACATTAACATGTTATTGTGGTAGTATTTTCAATGTTAAAGGGGGGTTCCACCAGTTTTATTTTGAAAACGGCCATGATTGTCATGTACTTATGTAGACCGATTCAGATTGAGCAAGCTGTTAATTAACAGTTATGGGGTTATTTGCTTATGTTGCCAGATTACTGTCAATCAAATGAAGCAGATTAGCTGAGATTTTGAACTCAAACAATGTTGTTGTTGTTTTCCAACTTGAACTTTGTTCGTTCTTCGTCACGAATGACATCAAAACATGCATCACGTTCTATAAATGCAACAGTCCAAGCCAGTCACATTTGAATTCATCATCTGATTAATCAAATGTTGCAGCAGCACAGTTAATTATATTATCTTGGGAACAAAACAAAAAAAAAGTCAGTTTAAAGAAATAGTTTTGACATTTTGGGAAATGTGCATCTTCACTTTATTGTGAAAAATCTGCTAACCAACATCTCTTAAACTTTATAAACATGTCATATGTTTATATGACCAGACTAATCAGGCTATTAGATAGATGGATAGATGGATGTTATTGTTGGATCTTCAATGACTGAAGGAAAGTTTTCAGGGCCTTTAAAAATGGCATAAAATAATAATATTTCAAAATCTGTTGCACTTGTTCTGCATATTGTCGACATGGATTACAGGCAAAAACATACTGGGTCTGCTAAAAGCACATTTTATACCAATGCATCCAACAGAACCTGTTTGGATCCAACAAGTGGAATAATGGATGCTTTCGGCATGCTTAGCAATGACACCACTGAGGTCCCAAGCATTTTACCCCTATACAAAAAAAATAAAAAGATATATAGACAGATAGATGGATGGATAAGTAAATGAATAAGGGCGACAGTGCATTTTTTAGCACTTGAGCATCCTCCATGGCATCATTTCCCCAAATCTGCCCTCCTCACAACCCTGCAACCGCACCTGAACTCGTACTGCTGCTTTGCTTCTGATCCTTTTAGTGCTGTAATCCGCTTCAGCAAACAACCTCTCACTGTTCCCTTACCGTAAGCTGTTTTTCTCTGATGGGTTGATAACGGCTGTAAATTGGAAACTAATCCTAAAAGGTTTTTATTTTTCCGCTCCGTTCTCTTTGCTCTCTTTTACCCTCGCCTCTCTGTGTCCCCCCCGGACTTTCTCCACAGGGCGAGGGGGTGGGGGTGGCTTTCCTTCACTCCTCTTTTGAAGATAAGTTTTCTCTCTGGGTTCTAATTCTACATTATGAACTCATATCATGCAAGTCTATGTTTTTACTGACATTACTGTGGTTACATTGTGTAGATTTGGTTTGCTGTATAACCATATTCAACGCTTGGTTTTCTTCACTTGTGGCGCTTTTCCACTAGTACCTACTCGGCACGACTCGACTCGACCTTTTTGGTTTTCCACTAGGTGATAGTACCTGGTACCGGTTACTATTTTAGTATCTACTTGGCCAGGGTTCCAAGCGAGCTGAGTCGAGACGAAAATGTGACGTCAACATACTGCAGGCCAGGGAGTGACGCCACTGGATGAGTCATGAGAGCGACTTGTTTACAAGAATCAAACCCACCGTTTTTAAAACGCTGGAAACAGCGACCGGGCGTTTTTATTATTTCTGTGAACGAGGTAAGCGGCTACACACAAACCAAACACTCCATGTCCATAGTTGTGCTTTGTTTGTGCCGCATACAAATTACGCCACCGGAGTTTCGGGACGCCTTGCTATGACGACCCCGTCCACTTTGAGGTGGTATGCAACTGTAATGGAAAACCAACCGAGTCGAGTCGAGCTACAACTGTGTAATGGAAAAGCGTCATTAGTACATTGGTCAGTTCCAGTCATTGTCATCATTGCTTCCAGTTTTCTGCTTACAATAACCCATGTTAACATGTGAGGTTGTTTTCCAGAAGTAAAGGCAAAAGCAGTGTGACCAGCCACAGGTCGCATTTCCGAACAATAGTCGATAATAATAATTACTTAATAACACTCATATGAATTGACTTGATATGGGTTTTTTGGGTTTTGCACCTTCATTTCTGCTAAACACAGGAGGTGTACTGTGAGCATCACATTAGCAGAGCAGCAGACACTTTCAGTCCATCATTACAGGATCTGTTCAGGAACCGTATTGAATTTAGGTTTTAGCAGCTTTTGGAGCCAAACACATAATCACTGTGGTTAGATGTGTAAATACAGTCAGACTTTGTCATGGGACACTGTAGTGCAAATCCTGCATCCTGCTGAGAGTCAACATAAATTCAGCTTATGTGTGAGGATTTGGAGTAATTTAGCATTTCAGAGGTGATGCTTGTTTTACAAAATTAGACCCCTCATGCAATAACGCTAAGAGTTCTATTTTCCTCAATGAGCTGCTCATATATTTATGACTAATCTAATAAGATGCAAATGTGGAAATTATCTTCCTTCAGTGTCCACGGTGACTAATTTCTCTTCCCCTCCACCACTCTATTGGACATTCCTGTTTTTCTGCTTGCGAAGACATTTTCACACATACACCGACAGATGTACACACAAAGGAAGCCACAGGATCACAGATACACAAAGACCCACAAAAGGAGCACACACTCTTTGGTTCTGTCTCAGCTCATGAAGCAGTTAGTGAGGTGTCCCATGTGTCGGACATATGGGTCATTACCCATCCGTTGGGTCACCCTAAATTGCATTCCTCTGCCGACTGATTGTTTAATGGACGGCAATAATATACAGACTGCGGCGCAGGCCCGCCAATTGCTGGTGGATGCATATATTTTTCTTTCGCAAAGAGGAGAAGTCTGATTGTTTCTTTCTCTCTGCTTTTATTTTCACTGTCGTCGATGTGTGTTTGTGTTTTGGCGCGTCTCTAAGGAGTCGCCCACACTGCATCTCCAAGTCAGCAGTATCACATGTGTGTAAATCTTATACAGTGAAGGGAGAACAGGAACAGTAGTGGCAGTAATTTGTGGATTAAGCCTAAATAATGATCATTTACTTTTTTTGTCACTGGGAATAGATTTGCTTGGTTCAAAGAAATCCCTTGAAATACTTACCGGCAAGCTGCGGTGACGACAAAAGCTTAATTTTCATAGCATCACAGGCTGTTTTGACAGATGTTCACCTTAAAATTCACAAAATGATGCCAGCAGTGGATAAACAACTGCTGATGATACCTGTACCTTCATTTGGCCTCTATGTTTACACTGATTCCTAGGGTTGGTGGGTATAGCGGCATCAACACGCCTTCAACCCCAAAGGCTTACTGGGTTTTCTAGTGCAGTGGAAACTGTTTTTAATGATCAAATTAATCACCACATGCAGCTGATTATTACATTTCTTTTTTTTACCATCTTAATTGATATTTGTATATTTCTTTACATGAATATAAAGTAATAAAATAAACAGCTTTGCCATATACTGGACTTTATCGACAAGCTAAGGGCCTGCTCAAGGGGGTATTATGAGACCAGGCAATATTGATTCACTTGAGGAGGGTAGGTTCAACCATAGTTATTTTCTGTCTCCATCACTAGTAGTCATGACTGTTCCTCCTTGTTTGAGGAGACTAGACCAGAGGAACACCACATTTTGCTGCTGCTGCATCTGGATTGCCTGTTTTTGCAAAGCAGTTTAAGAGTGCCTAAAGTGGACTGTGCCTTGAAACGATTTGTAAAGACGGTTATTTTTTAGAGTGTGTACCACTAAGCATGCAGTCCACAGACAACAGATGTATCGCACACAACTTGCGGTCACAGTCAAAGCACCACACACTCTATCACACACACACACACACCACAGATGCAAGCAGAGCCAAGGCTGTGACTTTAATTATCACCTTGTCTCTGCCTAAATGAGGGTGCAAGGCTTAGCTCATCTCCACATGCACTGCGTGTGTGTGTCTGTGAGAAACAGTGGAAGAGATCTCTCATTAAATCACTTCAACATTCTGATTGTCTCACTTCTACTGGGGTTTTTTTTTCTCTCTTTTGTGTGACAGCATTTCTTTGTCACAAATGATTGCAGGGTGGTCTGCTGCCACCTCCTTTCAGCACCTGCCCCAAAACCTCTCTTTTTGACTTTCTTTTCTTAAAGAGAGTAGTTATTCTGACAAATCAATCCCTTATTTCTTTCATCACAGATGAAGTTATGGATACTGGTCAAACACAGACATGAATATGACTGTACGTTCTTATGTTGGAGGAAAGATATGAAATCGTAAGTTATAGTTACAGTTAGAAATTTATTACATTTCCTAGCCAAATGTCGGGGCGAAAAAAAGACAGATTGTGTTGCGGGGCACAGTAGATCTGTCATATCCCTGAAAGTGACATTTCAGCACCCTGTGATGTATGATTTGATTACTATCACACATCTATGACATTTCACTAGGCTGAAAATCAATGGGGCTCAATGGAGAGGTTGTATCAGACATAAATCATCTCAGACTCCCTTATCTTCCCCTCTATGTGACATTAGATGTTAGAAGGAAAGATAGTGCTGATACCGGGAATAAAAGAGAGAAGAAAAAAAAAAAAAACAGGATATGAGTGGACTGTGATAAGGACGTATGCAGAAAGCAAAGCTGTAAAACTGAGAGAAGGGAGAAAGATTGGAAAAGATAAGCATAAACAAAGATTAGCACAACAGAAGGGGAAGATAAAAGAAAACGTGAGATTGGGTTAGTAGGACGAGGAGAGGAGATAAGAATAAAATGATGCAATGAAGAGGAAGATGATGAGGATAGCGAGAGATACAACTGCAATGAGATGACGGATCATTTACAGATGTGTTGGGGCCCTGAGCCCACTGCTTCCTCTGGGGGTGAAAAGGCATCTTTAATCTCTTCAGTGGTGTCAGGAGGCGGGCACACATGTATGCACACAAACACATAAAAAAATACACTCATATGCTGCAGAGGCAGGCAGCAGGATTCAACACCATGGCATCTGTGTTTAAACCTGGGACTCCACAGTGATGCCAGCCATGCACTCACCAGGCTACCGGAGCAACTGGGAAAGGAACACTGTGAAGGGAAGGGGGGGGCAGCGTGACAGGCACAGAGCTTGTTTTAGTTGCAGCAGCTGGCTAAGTCGCTCCGGTGGGAAGGAGAAGGGCGATTGCTTCAGCTCCTGTAGCTTGTGAAGTAGAACCAGGCGCATCCAATGTGCAAGGAGAAAAAAAAAAAAAAAAAAAGTATATTAGAACGACAGGAGCATTTGAATTTTAAAATAATAGAACAGTTATCTACACTAAGGGGTGACGGCCTGGTCACACCAGAATTTAAAATGGGAAAAAAAGTCACTTCAATTTAGTTCAGTTGACATGATCACATATCCGCTGGAGGAGGTGAAATTAATCCATGCAAATGTTCTGCAAAATGCACTGCTGACCAATAGCGAGCTATCTTGGCAGTGCTAACCTTACAAAACTGCCATGGTATTCAGACAATTCTGAGACACGAGTTCATGGGACAGAGCTCATTGCCTACTTAGCAACCGAGCTGAGCTAATGAGATTGCTGAACTGATTATTAGCAAGCTGAGAAATTCAGAACATTCACCATTAGTCAAAGAATGTATTTCTTCCTTTGCCTCTCTACGTCGTGTTCGGTTTTTTCGCAAAGGGCTGCTGCTATCAAAAAGCAGCACTGACCTCTAAAACCATACATTATCTAGTTTACTATAGCTGCAACTCTTGACTTCAAGCATGCATGTAACATGCATCTCAGGACAATTATTCTTTGCCTTTTAAGACTGTCCCAGTCTCAAGCCTGAACATTTATCATGCCCCCCCCCCCTCCAGATGAAAAGGCCTGTGATGCATGTAGAAGCACATATATTTGTGTGCGCATGAATGTGCAGTCTACTTAAGGGTCCTGTTTGGGGTTTGCAGATACGGTCAGCCTAATTTTAATTCAAAAGCTGTTATTCTCAGAGCATGCAGAGGCGAACCACTGAAAAGAAGCTTGACATGAACATACGCTGAATAGATTTTAGTCAGTAAGCAACATAAACGCAGATCTCAGTTCAGGTTAGCTCATATTAGCGGAACATTTGCTGAACGGAAGGTGTTAGGAGTTGACTACTAGCCTTGCAAGAAGTCAGAACATTACCAAGCATAACAAGAAATGATATGGAAGCTTCATTAGTGCTAGTAATATTAGTATTATTATTCTGTCATCATTCATACCATCTTACTGTTCAAGTCTGAATAACCTATTTTGTAGCAGATATGTCAATATAACTCCAAAGTAAACTTTTCAGTCAGTTTTTAATCTGCTGCGATAACAACAATGAAACTTGTGACGTTTGTTGTCCTTTGATAGCTGGATGATTCATTTTAAGAAAGAACATGATCATACTTTTCTGAACATTTTCAGCACTGATATTATGATATTTTTCAGACGGCACATTTTTTTAGCTTACTTTTACAAAAGTACGCACAACATACACACACACACACACACACACACACACACACACAATGGAAAAGAAACAAATACGGCTGTCCTAGTGGCCTCATGTGTCTGTGAACACAGGTCAGGTGTAATTTCACAGCTGTGATATCTCCTCAATTAACTGTTGATGATAATAATGAGCAGCAGTCATGCACCAGTAACCACCATCATGCTCATACATACACAGAACACTGACAACAGCAAGGTTTACTATGAACACACACACTTCATCACACATTAACCAATCTAAAGATGTGCAAGTTTTTCTATCTGTTTCTCAAGTGATGTAAACACTTTGGGGGGGGGGTCAGTGTGGATCGAAATGTACCAGCAGAGCCCATGTAGAAGGTTAACGTATTTTTCGGACTATAAGGCGCACTTAAAATCCTTTAATTTTCTCAAAAATCGACAGTGCGCCTTATGTATTAATTCTGGTTGTGCTCACTGACCTCGAACCGATTTTATGTGGTACACGGCACTCAAAAATCTGTCAAAATGTTTTAGTACGACTTTGGTAAGCTACGAAGCCGCACCGCTTGATGGATCGTTGGAGCATTACAGCTACCGTAGTCAGGAGCCTGGCGGAGTACTGTAATAAGTACTGTGCTTCAACATAATATTATGGTGTGTGTATAAGGACCCCAAAATGGCACCTGTTAAGAGACATGCGTAGGTATCAGTCTCAAGTGTCGTCCGAGCTTTCACGAAGGCCGGAATCATCACTGAACAGCTAAGTAACAGCAACGAGACTGACTCAGATAATGACGAGAGGGATCCGGGCATGCTTGATGCCGAAATCGCCCAACTGTTAAACTCAGACACTGAAGATGAAGAATTTGATGGATTTGTGGAAGAGGAATGAACTGAAAAAGTGAGTGTATTGTTTTGTATTTTATGTGTTACAGCTGAACAATGTTGAGAGTTATTGTGAATCAGTTGAATAAAGTTTGACTTATCTGACTGTTTTGTTTTGCTTAATGCGCCTTGTAATCCGGTGCTCCTTATGTATGAAAATAGACCCGTTTATTGATATTGCACTTTATAATCCGGTGCGCCATATAGTCCAAAAAATACGGTACATAGAGCAAAGAGATGAACCATCACAGTCTGTATCTTGAATATGAGTGGGTTAAGAGTTTTTACATCAATACGTCTACTCTTGGAGTCTTTTTTTTAATCAATGAGACTATCATCATTCCGAACATGCTTTGCTAGATTTAGGGCTAAGAGATACATCAGACATACAGAGTGTGTAAAATACTTGATACACATGAGTGTATAAACATTGAATTACTATATATACAATGAATAACTTGTGTGTGATGAGTGAGACGACCAGAGAAGAAGCCCATGTTTTGGCAAACACCATCTGCGATGAATCGCTTCCGAGCAATAGACACACTGTATATAGCTGACTCTGACCTCCGATGTCTATGTGTGTTGTTCAAGCCAAAAGCACATTTCCTGTATGGATCGATATAACACATTGTCTCATGAAAAAGCGTGATGTATAGCACCGAAAGCAAAATGTGTAGAAAGCTGGTTCAACAGTGCTGGAACTCTGACAGTCGAAGTTTGGAAAGAGACCCAATCTGAAATCATGAGAAAGAGTCCAGTCAATAAAGAGCCGTAGAGGCAGACACAAGAAGATCGATATGAGAGTTCTGCTTGAAACACATCAGGAAGCAGACACTGCACATTAACCTAAGCCATAACATGAGTGATTTAAAATGAGTTCTGATTATGAAGTCAGATATAATCGAGCAGATATAAGTTTTGTATTGAGAACAAGATCTATGGAAATAAAGACATTACTAATATCAGAACACTGTTTAGGAAAAGATGATTGGTGGCATAATCTGTTGTCTTTTGGTACATTTGACCTCATTGTAACAGGTGTTTTTTAAAGGGAAGATCACATTCTTCCTGGTTTTTCTGAATATTGGATAAATTCAAACAAATAATCTCTTCAGTCCAATACAACAGAATCCCAGTAAAAATGGCATAAAAGGGGATTAGTGACTTCATGGCAGTGATGAAAAAAAGTTTTCGCAAACTTCGATCTATGCAGTAGATCACTTTAATAGCTAAGCTTTTGGTTTATCAGACCATCATTAGATCATACATGGAACAACAATGGACAGGCAGGTAGAAATAACCAATCCCATTTCAGTCATTGGCAGTGGCACCTCTTGAGAATTGTAGTTTGAAGTAGATGTGGTACTATGACATACAAATGGTAGCCATTACAAAAAACAGGGTAGAACATAGTTAGCACAGGAGAATGCCAACAACAGGAAGCATCTTTTAGTGGTACCATAAAATTTCAATGAAAATAATTGGGGATCTGAGAGGAATTAGGCATGAGTCATGATAAATCAGAGATCACGCCATATTTATAGAGACAAGAGATCCCAAAGAGCCAACATAGAACAGAGAGCTATGGGGAAATCTCAGGTGGAGGCCATCATGCACTATGAGCTCCAAATTCCACATAAAGAAATCAAAGAATGAAAATGTGAACAGACCAAAGAATCTTGGATTACAGCATCACACTCGTATAGGCTGAAGTGTATCCAGGTGTGTAAATCCAAGTGTAAATCTAGACTTCAAGGCAGTGATAGGAAATATAAAAACGGAGGCCACACTTGACTGAAGTAGGTGACTTGGACCTAAGCTGCACTAACCTTTGTAGGTGCAGAAATACCAGCATGTAGGTTTGTTACAAAGCACTGAAGTTGGCGTAAACCACGTATGTGACATCTCACTGGCTTGTTCTTGTGGAAGTGTCCGACACTTGGACGGGATTACTTGATGCCATCCAGTCCTAAAGACAAGTTCACATTATTGTAGAAAAGCAGCTTTTGTATGTGTCTCCTCCGTTATTGTGTCTGTGGTTTGTTGGAACATCTTCACAAAAATCCTCAGCATGCTGAGCCGAGCAGGGCTTCGCTGAAAATTCCGAATTTTTGGACTCTGATCTGAGTTAGGCTACACTTTGTGGGACCAGAAATGCCAGCATGCAGGTTTGTTACATAGCACTATTTGAGTCTCTGAAGCAACGTAAAACAATTAGCATTACAGCTAAGGTGGCTCCCACTGAGAGTCCCAAAGAGGTAAACACTGCATCGACCAATGTAGTACACCCATTGTTTTTTTGTTGTTTAGGTTAAGGTTTAGGTATTTAAATCTTAAATTTTAAATCTTAATCTCACAACTTTTCTGCTAGTGCCATCAAACATGTGACTCCATATGTACTGAATAGGGCGATATAGGCTGGATTGTGCCGGCAGATCACCTCTTTCTTTTACTGTATTATTTTAATCAAATGTCATCTATTTCTCCTCATTCCTAATCAGATGAGATTATGGTAATAAGGGTGTACTGTAATATCCAACACCTTCTGATAATACTTTAATACAAACCACCTCTGACAATCTTGCACAGACACACTGGAAACAGTAGTAGTATTATTTATTTATTTATTTAACTTGTTCGAGCATATTGTAAGTTATGTTTTACAATGTTTTACAGTAAGTGATGAGATAAGTTGCTAAGTGGCTGTCTCATATGGACTTTATCTAACTGAATGAACCATAGGTACAAGCCATTACTACACACCGTATCAGATTCAGGATTAGGTTCTCCCAATGCACATAGATGAGTATCACAGAAACATGATAGGCATGCAGTACCCCCCGGTATTTGTATTTGTGCGGTGGGATAAACTCCTACCTCCATGACCTTGTACAGGAAAAGTGGTTCAGAGGAAGAGAGGATGGTTGGATATTTTCTTACTAATCTTAGTTGACTATAATCGCTAAATAATATCCTCATCTACTGTCAGGTGGGACCACTGCCTCTGGATTACTTGCTGTCTACTGCTGATTATCACTACTTTCCACCTCTTCTTTAGCACTAAACAAAGTTAGTGCTTTGCACTCATGTAATGTGATATAATGTCATTTAAAAAATGTTCCCCTTTGGTTCAAGAGCTGTCTGCAAGTTTCTCAGGGAATGGAACAGAATAAAATGTGATTTATAACAAATGTGAGCACTGACAGTCCTGATACAGACATAATGGCGCACACTATATGTACACTGAAATCCCAGGGTTAGGTTCTAAAAATCCTGCCATTACTTTAAACCATAATCAAATACTAACTCTCCACTGATTCTCTATTATCTCTGTGTTGAACTATCTGAGGTCTTTAAGGTGGGAAAGAGCTCAGGGATTAAAACAAGAAATCACTAAAAATCAAACATTTCAACCTTGCAGAGCGACAGGACTGGGGATCACCAGTCAGTGGGACGCATTGATATTTCAGTCTAGACCAAAGTGGTGGACCAAGGCAACCGAACACCCAAAAGACTGACTTAACTATTCATAAAGCCTTGTGAATCCACTGCTAAAGCACATCACCACACTGTTGTACTGGATGATATGTTCCCACCATTATTACAGTTTATTTTGAGACATCGTCCTGCTGCAAGTGCACTCAATGGGCATTCATTTGCAACTCAAAATAGGTCCAAAGAATACACTGTTTATTCCCATTTGAGTATCATTTGCATGATTAGCACACTAATTGTGACCCTAGGGATGGTAATGTTGGTTTGTCAGGTAGTATGCGGTTTGAGATGTCTCCATAACTACTAAATGAATGGTCATGAAACATTGCATGGACATTTATGGTCCACTGAGAATGCATCCTAATAACCTTGGTGATCTGATCTGATTTTTATGTATGAAAGAATAATGGCGTTATATGTTTCACAATCATTAGGTGATAGTTTACGTGTGATAGAGTTACGACTGAATATCTGCAAAGCCAATGACGCTCCCACCAGCCAGAACAAATTATGTTGTGTTCAGTATCCCATGTTCAATGCTAATTAGCAGGTGCCTGTTTTCATGGGACTGATTCAGAATTGAGAAAAAAAAAACCACCAGTCTTATCCTTTAACACAAAGTGACCTTGCCAGACCAAAGATATCATTTCACAAAAAGCAGAAATAAAGCAATTAAATTAAGAAACCACTTGGCAGTTAAACAAAAGAGAAGCATCCATTCTCTTCATTGATCTCAACTCAACTCAATGCACAATGTCTAATGCTGCAACCACTTACACTTATATAGACTACGCTATGTTATATTACTGGTAGCTAATTATCAAAGCTGTATGACTGCATGCTTTCAATGACTTTTGTCCCTGCGTCTTTATGCTGCAGAGACATTATAAAAACACACTCAATGCTGTTGGCATAGTTACTGCTCACTTAACTCTTATCATAGATCATATAGATCTTAGTTAGTCACATATTCCATTAGGTTTCTGTATCAGCCTCTCCCTCTTGAGCTTTCTTTGTCTACAGGCAGGATGTTATGGGCAAAGCTGACTTGATAAGGGCAACATGTCCCCAAGCCTAAAAGAAAAAAAAAAAATCCTGTCATGTCATTTACCATCTGTCCCTCTCTGGACCACAGCTAACGACACCATCCACATCTATCCTCTGCCTTCCGAAGGCCCAGGGATCAGGCCTCTCACTGGTCTTGATGAATCGTACTGCTCGACTTCCAACCTTGTGGTCCCTGGAGGTCCTCAACACCCCTGTCACCTAATTCCCATTCCTCCTTCCCTTCAGTCTTCCTCATGCTTACTGTCCCCATCTTTCCCCCCTGTCCTCTCTATCTCGCCTACCCCTTTTCCCCTCGCTCTGGCCCCTCCTGCCCACCATCTCCCTCCTCCTCCTCTCCCCAGGGCTCGGAAGGGCTGGCATCCACCCAGAGTCCCTCCATTTCCTCCGCATCTGATATAATCAGGACAGAAAAGAGCTGAGAACATTCTTTTCCCATGATTCTTAAGTGGCACCAGGGGCACTCTGGGCAGGTTGGCTGGCTGGCTGGTTGGCCAACTGGCTGTTTGAATGACTGGGTGACTGGCTGGCCCTGAAAAAGGAGACCCAAAGCGCATAACTTAGCTGGATTAGCCAGTGGCTTCCCCTCTACGCTTGCACCAAAACACTTATCTGTGATTACAGCACTGGGATATTTCAAAACGCCCTCTGTATGAAATGATAGCAGAATTATGCTTAATGCAATACATCTTTATTCTGCGGTTGTACTCTGCATTATCCATGAAAAGATCAATGCCTGCTTTTCATTTCTCTTATGTTTTTCTGCTCTTATTCAAAAAAGTTTCCTGCCATAACCATTTAACCATTTTCCATGGCATGCATTGTACACTTCTTTATACCATAGTTTGCCGTGTTACTAATCCTTTGAGAGCATTCAGTCGTTGATCCAATTTTGACTCAAACATTGTCCTTTTATTTTCTCTAAATGATGTTTGACTTTCTGTAGGTGCCACTTGCTTTCCTTATTCAGCCACGGTGGGGCTATGCTCATGCTAACTGGAATACCAATCTGATCACGAGCTGTTGTTGCTACAGAGAGTTTCAAACAGACGAACCCACTGCCCTCCAGAGGAAGTAAAGTGTGCGAATTAGTTCAAGGCAGCCAACTCGAGTCAGCCACTACACTTTATTGTTGTGTGCCTGCGGTCTCACCACTCGCCATGCAAAGAGCGATGTTGTCAAGAGCCCCACCTCCATGCGAGCGTCCACCTGCAGGCTCAGTCTGCCATTCCCCTTAAGAGGAAAGCTATTATTGCCGCTCCCTGCTGCTCTGAGCCTGATGCGTCCTTGTGGAGAGGGATGAGGTCAGTGCCAAGATGGCAAATATGGCTGCAATGCCGTTTATATTCTATGTGGCTAACAGCACTGAAAACATAAAAGATCTCATTATTTGAACATACGCTACAGAGGAAAAGTATCAATGCAGCCATATGTGACTGTTGCTTCAAAATCACAGGCATTAATCTGCTGCTATAACTCTGTATGGACCTGGCTTTGTGCATTAGAGGCACTGAGACAAGAAAACCTCAAACTTTTGCCACAAAGCATTAAAAAAAATCTTGGACTGGGGTATACATATACTTTTGGCCATATATTGCAGATTTAATACGGTTGCATAACGGCAGCAGAATTATTACAGTTTTTTTTCTTTTTAAATTATAGATGGTGTGTAAGATTTAAGATGCACCTTTATTCATCCCCCAAAGGTTCCCCTTTCGCATATACACAACAGTTACATTCAGAAAAATTTTCAGTGAGAAATTCCAGTGAAAGAAAAAGAAATAAAAAAAAATTAAGTTAAAAAAAATAAAATAAATACAAATATACAAAATATAATGCAAATGTACAAAAAATTGAAAATAAAAAAATGTACAAGATTAAAATATACAAAATGTACACAGGTGAATAGTGCAAATAATTAAATATATTAAATTAAATAAATTACTGCTCAAAGCACATTACATACTCATTCATCCATTCACATATCATTCATTCAGGAGGAATCTAGGTTGGAGGAGACTGTTCTTTCACACACATTCACACACTGAAGCTATACCCAAGTGTCTTGCCGAATGACTCATAGGAGCCGGGAATCGAACCTCCGACCTTCCGATTGGATTACTGGGGAGCTGCACTCATAGCACCTCAGTAACCCTCTCGGCTGATGTCTTGTACTGTACATTAAAGAACCACTCCATGCATGGCTGATATGCTGCAAAGTTTCCTGCCGTGAGCTGTGCTGTCCTGTCCTGCTTGGTGCTGGCGTGTTCTCCTGAGCAAGACTGAAGCAGTGAAGTGTGCAGTGCCCTGCTGTGCTGGGCTGTACAGCGCACTGACGCTATGCTCAACTTTTACTTCCCTTCCTCTAGCCTGTTTGTCTGACAGTTCTTTGCACTCTGGGAGATCTGAGCATTAGATGGAATTACCAGCTAGCTGTGTTCCCATGACAACAAGATACTGTTAGCGTCAGGCAGAATCAGAATCAAGCATCGGGCTGGGAACTTAAAAGGACCTCCTCCACTGCTCCTTCCCTGCCATCCCCTTCTGTTTGCCCCCCACAGAGCTTTCTAGTCCCTTTGTCCCTTCTTTCTCTCTCTCAGCCTGTCTCATCTCCCTGCTGCTGACAGAACCTGTTCACAGAGAAGAGTATTCTGGATTTCTTCTTTCACTCGCTGCACGTACAAGCACACACACACACACACACACACACACACACATGAATGCATGCAGGCACACACACACCATTCACAACATACAGTGGTCTGTCATGGAGGAAACACTTTGAAGCCAAATCTTTCAGGCAAAAATCCTTGGATGCCCTGTGCAAGATGGACAAGGAGACAGTTGAAGAAAAGGAGTCACAGGCAAGGAAGAGAGGGGGGAGGAAAGAAAAATGGTTGAGGGGGAATAGAGAAGTGGAGGGAGGTGAGGCAAGGGCTGGGTTTAGGGTGGCACTGACCCAGGACATCAGCCTCAGTGACAGCAGGGACAGAAGCGGTGCCAGGCGCTGCTTGCCGTAGTGACTGACAATAAACCCAGGTCCTTTTCAGAGCTGCCCCACATGGGGTACAGCAGGGATGTGTGCTCACATTGGGAGGACGGGGAGGGGGGGGGTTGAAGTATTTGATTTTGTGTGAATTTACGTGTGTGTGTGTGTGTGAGCATGCAGGAGGGTGAATGAGTGACAACTGTGTATGTAGACTGATGCAGAGAAACAGGCTGAAAGAAGATGCACACAGAGCACAAGTGAGCAGCGAGTGCACGTGCAGCAAAAGTGTGAGTCTGTGTTGGGGGTGTCTCTAAGGAGGATGGAGATGAGCCACTGACTTCCTGGGCTTCAGTCCAGGATGAAACCATTCAACTATGATGTACACAGACTGCACAACAGAGGGGATTAGCACAGCCAGTGCCTGCAATAGAAATATAATGGATAATATTTCTGCTTTTTTTTGTCTTTTGCAAAGGTATGAGTAGGATTATACCATTGTCTGAAATGATTTTGGCAGGGAACAATGTTTGTAGAATATTAGTTTGCATTGTCTTAGAAACAAAGGTACCAAGAACGGACGAATTATCTTTTTTTTTCACAATAATTCCCTTTATTAGAAATTGTCAAATTTATGTTTTCACAAAGGCCGCATGCCACTGTCTAATTCCTATTCTGTCGACAATCAGCAGAGAACTGAAGGAGAGTTTTGATTAAGTGAATTAAGGCTAGGCCCAGCTCTGGCAGACAACACAGACATTTTGTCAGCAGGGAGAAAAGGAATTCCTGGCAACATCCTGAACAGCAACAAAAAACATTTCTCGCTGCTTCTCTCTCTGCCATTGCATTGTTTGATTCCAGATCAAGTGCAGGTTGGTGGTCTGGAACGTTTACAGATCTCCTTTTAAATATATCCATCAAATGACAGAAACACTTGCTCCCAAAGTGGGGATGTGATCACTTATTTAGTGTGTTTAGCTATCAGACAGATAGCATGCTGTGAAGAAATTTGTAAGCCCGTTCTCACAGGCCTTAATAGACCAGCCCGCTCCAAGTGCCTGGTTCAGGAGACGTTTGTTATCATCCCTTCAAACACGCTTCTTTATTAAACAGGAAGGTGGCACAACATCCTCTACATAAAGAAAAGATTAGGTGTTGGGGCTCCACAGCAGCCTCAAAGTCTTCACTCCTGTACTGCACTGGATAAACCATCCTTTACACCTAAATATGAGATATGCTAAACTCAGTCAATTTAAAGTAATTCAATCCAAGCTCAAGAAGATGCTCAACTGATTCCAGACAAATATGTTCAATTCAAGACAAAGGCAAGTGTTAAAACGTTTGAGTCCAAGGCAGCTCACACATCACTTAACTCACATTAAGCCTCAAATCATTTGAGAAAGGTACAAATCGAGTTTCAAGCCTGTTGGAGCAAATCACGAGTCAAGTGTAATTGCTCAGGCCTATATTATATAAATTGCAAGTCAAGATAGTATATGTCTTTGAACACTGACTATTCAGATGACACGTCGTGTTAACAATATTCCTTTCAAAGCTGTGTTAATGGGGCTTTAAGAAAGCAGAGACATGGCCCTTTTTAATTTTATGGATTGATAAATGAAGAATGTATGTTTAAGTCACGCTGCACTCAGGATTTAATGGGTCAAAGTGTGCTGCTATGCACAGATGCACAACAAAACTATGAGTTAGCAAGTTAAATGTCACATTTAGAGTTTAAGTATCGGTTTAACAATGGTATGTGAAGCTGCCATTGGACATTGCTTGTAGCTAATACAACATCATTAGCACTTTAGATCAGTATGTTGCTTACTTTCATTGCGTTATATCCTATGTAAATATTAGATGAGATGGGATAAACTACTAAATAAACACCTGCATTTGCACCACACTAGTTATTCACTTGCCACAGTGGTGAGTGTGGATCGATCTTTATCTAAAACATGTCATAAAGAACAGCACTCTCACCTAATTTGCAGTTCTCTCTCTCAGCCACATTAGCGGAACAGTAAACATGTCCCCTCTTCAAGGCCATCAATAATTCAGCCACAGTGTATACTGGATACTAGTGACAGAGGTAGAGACTGGCTGGCCAGAGTCCTTGGCAAGTTGGTTGGGTATGTTTGTTGCAGTATAGATTTTTAAGTGGACCTCACAGGAGTTGAAGCACCGCAGGAGAGATAACAGGTGTTAATATTTTATATGGGGGTTGAAATGACACAATCGACGATGCAGTGTTGAATCCTGTGCAGCGCCGCGCTTATGTCAGTGCTGTGGTGAGGACTTTTAATAGGGTGCAGAGCTTAATTGGTGGGCAGCCACGAGAGGCTCGTAAAAACAGCTATAAAAGTGATAATGGCTTAGGAGAGGACAAATGAACAAATAAACTGAACCAATAATGAAAGGACAGATTAATTCTATTGCTGCTGTCAGGTGGAAAAACATTGAAATTCAAATTGTCACAGTTTTCTAAAGGAAGTCAGTTCCTCTGCCTATTAAACTCCATTCACCAAATCTGAGTTAGAATGTTAACTGATAAACACATTATGGACACTCGCCTGTTTGATAAGTCTGCATTAATGAAGAAAGGAATTAGATTGCAGACTAAAGTGAGACAGCACAATAATGGACATCAATTGCTACTTCCAATATCGATTAATTAATAACATTTACGGCTGCACAGTAACTTACTATATAAAGCTTTCAAGTCATATACACTTGAATCCCTCCAGATTGCATCACCTATCCAAGTTGGTGTGCCGGACAAGCCCCAAGACTGTGCCAA
Organism: Pempheris klunzingeri; assembly: GCF_042242105.1. Classification (NCBI taxonomy): domain Eukaryota; kingdom Metazoa; phylum Chordata; class Actinopteri; order Acropomatiformes; family Pempheridae; genus Pempheris; species Pempheris klunzingeri. The sequence goes on along the minus strand of NC_092021.1, from coordinate 5,272,110 downwards.
AGTTGGATTTGCCCAAAATATCTCAACAGACAGGCATCCACGTGTGACATAAACCCTGTGGTAGCCATATTGAAGGACACCTGTTGTCAGACTGAAAGGAACTGCACTCACCTGTGCTTTCTAACACACATAATTGTGGAGATTCTGTTTTGGACAGTATATGTTCATTGATGAATGAGTCGTGGCTACTAGTTTTATTCATGTAGATAGCAATGGTTTGCGCTGATAGTACTAAAAACAGCGAGATAGAATAAACTACAGAAACTCTTAACGAGCTGTCAAGAGCTTTGGTTTTATTGGTCTGCTGTGCTATTTTGGCTCTTTAGTTTTATCTATAACAATAGTGAAATGACCCTCCACTCACCACAACAATCACTCTACACGAGGGGTGCCCACATTTTTTCAGCTTGCGAGCTACTTTTAAAATGACCAGGTCAAAATGATCTACCTACATTAAAAAATGCCAAACATATATTTATTTCTATATATACTGAGTATACTTTATATATACAATATATGTTGGCCGCACTACCTTTGCGATCTACCGGTCGATCGCGATCGACGTATTGGCCACCCCTGCTCTACACTCTTACACTCCAGTATGTCTGCTGTCTCTACCGTGATGTAATTTACCATTATTTCCATGCAGTGAACCACTGGACCTAAATGATCACACGACGCAACAGCAAGGCCTCTGCAATATGAAACTTAGTAGAACACTAAAGGTGAAATACACTCCAAACTGTATGCTAAAGGCAATGCTCTAACCAGAGAGAAGTGTTTTTACTTATTTACATCACCAGAACCAATTCGAAATTGAATTTGATTGATTAGAAATAGTTGGAAGAGAACACTAAAAAGTCAGTAAATGTAGTGACAGTACATATCTGCGGCACCCTTTACCACAGGAAAATGGATAAAAACAAGGCTGCCATAATTGAATACAGCGAATAGGATAGGATAGGATAAGATAGGATAGCACTTTATTAATCCCTTGGGAGGGTTCCCTCAGGAAATTGAGGTTCCAGCAGCAGCACAGCACCGACAGTATACATATATATATATATATATATATATATATATATATATATATATATATATATATATATATATATATATATATAAATACAATAAACATCCAATAATAATTAATATCTTAATATATACACAAGGGTAGTGTTTTGCACAAGATGAAATTCACACACCAGGGAAAAAAATTATTGCACCTGTCTAGCACCTCCCCTCACCCCTCCCCCTCTAGCAGGAAATGAAATAGCAGCCTGATAGCAAATGTTGTGTGTCTTTTGAGTAGTGAACACCACCGTATAACAAAAACATACTAAGAAATGAATATATGCCATGAATGTTGTGCAGGCTTCATTACTTTGCAGAGAGTTTCTTCCAGCAACGTAGTCAAGCCGCACTAGATTCACAGTGTGCATACACAACAGAGGAAATTAGACTACACGTCTTTTGTCAAGATGTAGACCACAATCAAATAAATTACCCCAGTGAAATAGTGTTGTGTCATCGGCAAATTATTTGTTTAAAACAATTAATCTTCTGGGTGAATGAACTCAATCACTTCATGAAATGAGCCATCCATGTCTCAGTTCGGTTTGTGAGATGAAACCTGCAATATGAAAAAAACAGATCTTTTCACTGCGAGGGGAATTGTGCATGTTCAGTTTACTGATTCGTTTACTGGACATATTGTACAGTGGACGTGAGCCCTGAGTGATGGTCAGCAGCACAAAACAGAATCAGAGGTCAAGGGAGTTCACAAATAATGCCAAACTGTAGAACTGTAGAGATACAAATACTCAAAAGTCTTTAAAAACATGTCCAATATTCAGGAAGGAAACTTTTAGAATATCACAAGTTATAGTGTTTGCTGTGGCATGGGGACACTGTTCAGCTGTTTTTCAGTTGAGTTGAGTGGGACTACACAATTAGAGCTCCGGCCAAGCAGAGTTGGTGAACAAATCTTTTAAACTAATCTTTTTAATGAACTGATTCTAGTGATTCTAGGCTCTGAAAATAACTGCTTTGCACATCACTTAAACTGAAACAAAGGAAGACGGGCTGAATGATCAAATATTGTCAACCCATATGAACCACACCACGATCGTAGTTTTCAAAGAAAAAGTCAACAATGTCAGCCATCTTTGTGTCTCTCGCTTTGAGATGAACAGCAGTGTTAGAACAGCTCTTTGACACTCCTGACACTTATCAGATTGATGGCGTCTAACATTTGATGTTAGAAGCTTCTAAAATTTGATGTTAGAAGCCATCAAACTCCCAATTATCAAACTCGCACAGACAAGCCAAGGAAATGTAGGGGTAGGTGAGGCTGTCAGTTAATAGGTGGGATTACAGTTTTTTGCTCATTATCACATACTAACACTGCTGATGAAAGGGAGAAGTGGAGTAAGGAACGTGGTGGGGGAGTTTGTTGCACATGTCTCAAACATGTGATATAAGATAATTGATGTTACATTTAAAATTGGCTTTGTCAACATTATCACAATGAGCCATCATGCTCAATAATATTTTCAGAGTTTGAGATCCCATCATACTTCACTTACATTGGTTCAGACTAGATATGCTTTTGGAATCATTTTCTTTGATACTGCTGGCAACTTTCTCCTGATTTTGCATCATTGACTCCCTGCTGAATCATGTCCCTCTCCTCTGTGCTCATTGAGAAAGTTGAAACATAACTTTTCTAACTTCATTTTCCTTTTAATTCTTACCCAGTGCTATGCCTTTTATTCACTTGGCTTTCAGAATTTGCCCTACACTATTGGTAACCATACCAACTAAAACAGTGGGCTTTTGAGCAGCATTTCAGTGTGCAGTCCTTTTCCGTTTTTAAATGTCCGGGAGCCAGAAACGTATGCCATTTTGAACCTCATGTCTTAACAAAGAAATGAAATGAAATGAACATAAGGCAGCCAAAAGCTAATTCAGTGAATGGCAGCCTCATAGCCATATGCAGTGTGGTCGTTCAGCAGCACACAATTATCAGATCCAAAGACTTTGCACATGAATCAAAATCAAACCCCTTAATATCAGAGGTCATCAGCTGAAACAGGGAATGGACTGAAACAATGTAGTGAATTAATATTAATGATCTCAGGTCAGTACGCTTGTAACAATTACACTTCACACATTAGACCGCACTTTGCCCATGTTCCTCCTTTAAAGCTATCTGCATGCATAATGAGGAATTGGAAAAAGAGGTCATGATTTATTAATACTGTCATTTATATTTATGACCAGTGTGCTTTCTTAGTGTGGGAATGCTGTCAAAGAGCTTAGGATGAGCACTGCCGTTTGGTTGGGAGTTTTGACAGGCCTGAGTGGAGAGGGGTGGGGTCACCCTAGAATTGGACAAGAACAAGATCACTGTGAAAACTCACATCACTTTTGGCCGGGCCGGATGCCTCGAATTGCAAAATAACAACGAGCTGATTTAGCTTTTCGCTGTTAGTTGTTTTAATACAACAGTGACAGCTTTAGTCTCACTTAGTTGTATTACTGGAGCTGTATACGTGATTGACTGATAGCTGGTAATACATGTTTGGTACTGTGTTGTGCAGAAATGAAAGCAACGCGGATATAGCTCAGAAAAAGTTGGAAATAATGACATCTCATATTTACTGTCTTCTCAGTGCCTGAGAAATTCACTGCTGGGAAGTAATAATGGGCAAAGGATTAAGACATAAAGCCATCTGCTTTGACTGTATTTCTGTCATGCTCTGTCCTACTTCATTCACCACAAGAACTAGAACTCAGACTCTCGAGAGGAATTGGGAGAGAGAGAGAGAGAGAGAGTTTGTTTATTTATCATGGTCTGTCAGTGTCGAAGAAGCATATGCAAAAACTCTGGTTTCAGCTGAGAGGGCTTTGTGCACGGAGACAGCTCTCTAATGTTGTCTGTCATCAACTCCCTGGTGATGTTCTTCTCTGATTCGCACAGGTAGTGCTTGTGGAAGCTAATGCATTCACATTCTGATACCAAACCGGGCCTGATCAAGTTAAAGGTATCACTTGTGAAACCCCTTGTGGGTAGAAATCACTAGGGAGAAAAAAGTGGCCTTAAGTTATCTGGCTCCAACAGAAATACTCTATAATCACAGTCAAACAGGAGTGACACCAGCACAAATGGGAAGGAGCTCTTTGACTGATGCTGACTCATCAGAACGAAGGTCTTTAGGCAGGAAGAGATTCACTCTGCAATCCGGAACTAAATCTCTATGGTTCAAGAAGCAGAGTCATACCCCAGAGAAACATTACATGCATGGAGATGTGGAGATTCTTTTTGAAAGTCTCTTTTTGTTCATTTTCTAATTCCTTTGGTCTATTTAAAAACCTTTCGAAATATCACACACTAAGTGCTTCACTTGCTCAATTTTTGCTCGGCAATTTAGCCAAATAAAAACGTCCTCTTTAAATACAGAAGTGGTTTATTGCCATTGTGGTGCCGACGTCTGTCTACACGTCTCGCAGACAAGAAGAAAGGGCTCATTAACGCCGCCTGGAGATGGTCGCTCAGGCTAAACTGATAATGGGGACCACTGAAAAAGAGAGATGGCGTGTGTCTGGCCACGTCCGAGTGTACCAGGGAGGAAAGAGGAAGAGGAGTGGAGGGAGGGCACACATTCGTGTTAGAGAAGGAGAGCCTGGGGAGATGGAGGCTGTTGTGCTACCAATATGAGTGGGAGAAGTGTGACATGCTTCCGGCCAATGGCGACACAGCACTCCCACACTCCAAGACGCGCAGCATCTCTGCTGCTGGTAACAGAGGGCTTGACATGATCTTTTCCTCTGTTGTGTCCTCTGCATGTCTGCCTCTCTCTTTGATTTTTGCTTGTCTGGAGAGCTGCAGCCCTATCTCGCATACAGCATGTTCTTGGCAGCGTTGGGCTTGTGATGGGTTCAGCTTCAAGTCGTTGCTTTTTTTTTTTTTTTGGTGGAAGTATTCACCAAGATATCCATGCATTCCCGATTAAATTTATACGCCGGATTAGTCCCTCACTGAATTCAAGTATGATAACAAAAGCAACATCAAAAACATACATTTTGGGTGCACTCAGATGAAATGATACAATCTGAGCATTCCAAGGAATGTAGTCCTTATGTGTGTGATTCCTTGAAAAATAAATCACCTTTATTAGGAAGCTAAACTATCTTTCACAATGCATGATATGTGATTAGATTGTATTTGTTCAGGGAGAGAACTTAAGTCACCCAGCTGCTTCATTCATGCTTCCCCATTAGGCTTAGGCATGTTTAGGCATGAGGTCTTGTTCACCAAGACAGTTTTACAGTACAGTTTTGCCTAACATAATAATAGGCCTCATGATAATAATGATAATAATCAAGACTAGTATAATGGTCCAGTGGAGCATGAAAATTAACCAGAGTTTAGTAACTATGGAGTAAAAAGACAACCTGTTCTAGATGACCTGAGGGTTTAGCTGGTCGAGGGCCTGTTCAGATTTGGCATTAACATGCATCCTTTGTGATCCTTTGTAAATGGATCTTACAGGCAGTCTGGCCATATCAACCTGATCTCACAGATATTTGTGGAATGGCCACAACCTCTTAACACAGTCTTCCTTGGTGATGGCATGTAATTTTGACCCATTATGTGCCTTCACCATGGAAACAGTGTCAATGGAAATCAACCCAGTCTCACAGAATTTTGTGAAATAGTCACAAAGTTTAATATATTGATTTGTGTCCATGGATAACAAGTCTTTCTTTCTGTCTGCATCACATATTTTGCCTGTCAGTAGGACTACTGTTGGACTGCCAATCCAAAACCTCATTTTCTAAAATACTAGCTTAAAACTAGCAATGAGCGGCAAAATAATCGGACTGGAGAAGGAACCACTCATCAGCATTTACAATAGAAGGATTAAACTAAAAGGAACACAAATAGCCACCGGCACCACTCACACACTGCACAGCCAATACAATCCTCTCCCCTCAGGTCAGAGATGCAGGTCACTCACATTCAGGACTAAGAGAGACATGTCAAGTTGTGGTGTGCTGCTGGTATGTAAACTGTACACGCACCGATGTTCTGCACAAATGAAGTTCTTTGAATTGAAAACATTTTTAAGGTTATTGTTTTTACATATAGAGCCCTGCATGGTCAGGCACCGGTGTACATCTCTGAGCTGCTTCATCCGTACATCACCAGTAGATCCCTGAGATCCTCTGACCAGGGTTCACTGTCAGTCCCCACGCACTGGACTAAAAACGAAAGGTGAAAGGTGAACATTATGGAACAGCCTTCCTTTAGACATTAGATCTGCAGTCTCAGTTGATGATTTTAAAAAGCAGCCTAAAACATATTTATTCAAACCGGCCTTTTCCGCGTCTCGTGCTGTCTAATAGCTCATGGGATATGATCGGGGTGCTTTCAGGTGTAAAAACCTGTTCATTCTCATGGCTGTTTGTTGTTGTTGCTTTTATTATGATCTTATTTATGATTTTATTATATTTACAGTTATTCATTTATTTACCATTATTGAACCAGGAAGTCCCATTGAGATTAGAAATCTCTTTTACAAGGGAGACCTAGCCAAGGGAGCAGCCATACAAAATCAAAAGCTATATAAACCTGTATATCAATATAAACTGTTGTTAATTTTCTTTCACTCCTGTAAAGCACTGTGTGACTTTGTTCTGTGAAAAGTGCTATACTAAATAAATCAACTAAACTAAATATCTGAAATAAACCAACATCTTTGCTTTAATGTTGAAGAGGAAATGAAACGTGCACGTTTCGTCGCTGACATCCTCTGTCGAAGCAGAAGTTACACCAACATGAAGGTGATTTTAGTTTACTCTGAGAATTATAAGGCGCTTTAAATTATCTCCAAAATCTTCATCCCATCAAGCATTTGGAGATGTTTCAGGTGGCGCTGCATATCCTGCTGGCTCCAGTTAATCAGCAAAACTGACGAATGAATTTTTAAATCCTTCTTTCTATTTATTCTCCACATGCCAGCTCGCCATAACTCTGCACTCCATAAGAGTAATTAACATTCTAGATATGATTTGAACTGTAACATTGAAGACAAGATATTATTTTTCTAATATTGGTGACACCAAGGTTTGCAACTCGTTTGACACTTTCCAGAGATAATTTAGAAGTGGTTTCCGACTTGTCACCTTTTAACTAACAATAATTAAATCCTTTTTCTTCGTGAATGCTTTTGGAAATGCTTTTGTTTATTCATTTTACTGCCTTTACTTCCTTTGTGCTCACGTTCTCTGGCTTTATTCTCATTTATATTTATTCTCATTTTATTACTCATGCCTCTTAATTAATGACTCACTAACATTTATATATTTTGTTTTGAATGAGTATTAACAGTATTAGCATTTTGTTTCTGATGTTATATTTAAATAAGATACATGTCTTGTGACCGTGCCAGTCACAAGACATCACAACCCCATGGGGACAATTTAGACGTTTGCTAATATGTGACTGAAGTCAGTGTCACCCACACTATATTTAACATATGGTGAAAACCACCATGCTATAGTGAATGCCTTCAATATTTCATGAGTTTACTTGAATTCCAACCTTCTGGAGATACGTAGCCATCCATGAGATCTCTGCAACAGATGGGCAAGTCATCCACTTGCTGCAAACAGGGTTATTTATAATGTGTTTGAGAGTGCAAATTCACACAAAAATACCACCCCTGAGAGAGTGAAGAAATATGGTGTGAAGCAGCAGAAAATCTTGCACCCTCACAAAGATGTGTCATACTGTAGATGAGAGATATCCTTTCCGCGCAGAGAGGAATATGAAGTATTGCCTCCAAAATAAACTGAGAGAGAAAAAAGCAGCTTTCACATGACCTCAGTGAGAGCCAAGCAGATTCGCCACCATCTGCTTGTAGCTTTGACAATGATAGGAGTGGAGTTTTTAATATAACAAAGGGGACCAGGCAGTGCAATGACACCCAAATGAGAAGCACTGTGAACATGTCTGTTCATATTACAGTGAGATGGGAACAGTTTGTGATTGTGGGTGCATGTGTACAGGCCCTTGTATGTGGGCATAAAAGAGAGTGGGAGGGGGTACTGTATGTGCTGAGAGCAAGTGTGTGTGTGTGTGTGTGTGTGTGTGTGTTAGGAGACATTCTTGGTCATCCACAGCTGTGTGGGAAGGTAGAAGATGAAAGGGCGAGGGAAGCCATCTCCTAGACAAGGATTGACACCTTCTCCCGGAAACATCCCTTCATTTCTAGACTTCGTCTGGACAAACAAGCCACTTTCCATGACGATGAGGTATTTCAGACAGTTCAAGTACAATCAACACTGAATACCTTCCATGTTTCCCTCATTATGCATTATTTCATGGCAAGTTTTACTGTTTTAAAGACACGTTTTTATGCTGCATAGATAACAGTTTCAGTGCGGTAGCCAGTTTTAGTTTCCAACTCCTGACCAGCTAGAAACTAGGTAGTCACTAACTTTGCTTTTCGCTGAAAACAGGTCCCTTCTGCCGCCGAAAACAAGTTTGTTGGCCAGAGAACCACTTGTCACTACAAGCATCACTGTTCACATTAAACAGAGTCATTTAATCCATTGTAAATGCAGAGCAGCATTACTTTTTATTACCTAATAAATACAATCAGAACAAAGATCTATTAAGCCATTTAAGGCACAGCCTGGTACAGTGAGGTTAGACCTACAGTGAACATATGGTCTGGGATGCAGTGATGAATACTATACAGTATAAATAGTGGCCTGATAATCATACCAAAGCATATTTATTATGCCAGGCAATGGAAGATTAATAAGGTGATATGTTTCGACTGTAATTGACCAAGTTAATGAGACCCTTGTTTTGTGGTTTCCTCCTCTATAACCAACTGTGAGGATGCTCAAAGCAAGTGCCAAAAATTCCTATCTCTGCCAAATGAAATTGGCTTATTAATTCCAATTATACTGATCATTGAACACTCAAATGAAAAATGAAGACGTTTCAACTTGACTAATTGGCCCCAGGAGTGAGTGTATGTTTGTGTGTCTGTGCGTGTATACGTGTGAGTGTGTGTGTGTGTGTGTGTGTATGTGTGGTGAATGAGAAAGAAATAAAAAGAAAGAGGAAAAAATGGCTGTATAACAGAGAGGGAAGTTTTCAGTTAGATTACAGTGGTATGGTAGTGAAGGAAGAAGGATCAACATGCAACATGGTTTTGTTAATAAATTATTAAGGTTCTGTTGGAAAAAAAATAAGCACTCCGACAACAACACTCCACAGAAAGGTGGAGACATAGACTAGTATATTTAACCCATTTATTTGCAAAATCACACTTGATCTGAATAGTCAGCCGCATCAAAGTTCGCCTCTGAATTATTTACAATTACATCCCATTTATTTGCATTGCTGTTTATTTGTAAAAGTGTTGATGGTTCAAAACCCCATCTCCTCTTGCCCACATGTTAAAGTGTCTTTTAGCAAAACAGTGACCACAAATCAGCAATATTATCTCAGTCAGATATTATCAGTCAAACTCGAGGCCTGCGGGCCACATCCAGCCCGCGATACAATTAGAAACGGCCCGCGAAATAATTTCATGTGACTATTAATAATGGCCCGCCTGTAAATAGCGCTCCCACCACTCATACTACAAATCCCACAATGCACTGAACAGCTGCCGCGCTAGTCAACACCCGTGCAGCTGGTACAATGACACATTGATCAGCGGATAAATGCATCGGTCAGCGCCTTTACAGTGACACGTAAGCTAGCCCCCCCCCAAAATAAATGGCTAAATGAAAAGTGGACTTTGAAAACAGGGACTTTCAAAGCAGGTGGGAGGCAGAGTTTTACCTGTTTGATGATATCGGAGGTGAACCTGTGTGTCTTGTTTGTGGAGCTAATGTAGCCGTAATTAAAGAATATAAATATAAGACGATACTATGAGACAAAACATCAGGATAGAACAAAAAAGAAAGAAAGAATTAAAAATTGTATTTATTTTATTGAGGAAAAGTTGTTGAAGTTTGGCTGTTTAAATTCATATTTCTGAATAAAATATATATTATTTTATTATATACTATAATAAAATAGTCACTTTTAGACTCATAAATGTTAAGCCCGTTTGGCCCGCAACTTAGACTGTGTTTTAAATTTTGGCCCCTTCTTTAATTGAGTTTGACAACCCTGATCTAAGTTGATACTCATGTAACATTACTTTACTGAGCCTGGAAATTGAGTTCTGTGTCTCTGTACTCTGACTCTAGAAAGACTCTAGTCTAGCAGTTCATCTGTCTACAGGTGTGTTCATTACAGGTTGTAATGGTGCTGGCTAATGATTGGCAGGATTTAATGTTAATGTTCTACACCTGCAAACAGAGCCCAGGTAAAGCTGCATCGCTCCTCATGAATCCTGACCTCTATTCGAACTGCCCAAAATATTTATTTCCGAAGCTAAAAGTTTATTTCTGTTTCTCCTGAGAGACCCCGCTGTCCTGTCAAGTTTATCACCACAGCTTTTAGTTTTACTGCATTTACTAAACATTTACAGTTACTGAGAGCAGCCTCTCTAATAAAGTAAATTGTTATAGAAAACACTCATATATGCAAGAAGCAATAAAGAAACCTCTTGGTTTATTTGTAATGTAAAAAGTCTGTGTTGAACATGAACTGGACCAGACAACAAGTGCTGGAATGAGATTCACCAGCACAAAAATGTAAGTTTACTGGCATCCAATGCAGTTTTTGCAACAATGGGCCCCAAATTTTGACGGAAATATTCCTTATTAGCCATCCATCCAGCCATCCATCCATTGTCTATACCGCTTATCCATCAGCTGGAGCCAGCCTTATTATTTTTTTTCCCATATTAATTTATTTTTTTTGCCAAAGTTATTACATGTTATCTAGGACATTTACTGCAGTTTCTATTGCAGTATAGAAATCCAACAGTTGTAGAGAGAACTAGCTAAATTAGCATTACACAGATAATGCAGCACTGACACAGTGTACACAGCAAAGTATACAGGAGACCAACAACCATTCCTGCTGTATGTAGGAAGGATACAACCTGACCCAAGGTTTTTTGTGTCTGTTCACACAATGCGGTAATATGCAACTCCATTCAGGAATATGGACCATGTGAGCATAATACACTACTATGACAACCCTACCAGGTTGTAGGAGGAGGAAGACATTACGTTTCTTTACATGATTTACATAGGCTATGGAATGTCTGGCTATGTCAGGTGACAGACGGCATTTTGTAACAGCTCAATCATAAACACTGAACATGATTCAGTGATTTGGGGCGCAATGGCAGCGAACTTTCGCTCACCACGGGAGGACAGACCCCACAGCATGAAGCACCACAGAGAAGCTATTCACAGAGACAGAGAGGCAGGCAAAGTGTTGGGGCGTTTATTTAGTTTTGGGCATGGGACACTGAAGAGAGCTGCTTGGAAATTACACATATTCACCCGTGCACCTAGGTAAATATACACACAAGGTACATATACATACACAATGCTATTAAGCCTCAGCAGTGTTTTTGAAGCTGGTGGCCAGAGAAAGACGTATCTGTTTAAGTTCTGAGAATGGCTAATAAGCAGAGGTAATTGATGTCGGCAAACTGTGCACAGCATGTTCATATTTACAAACTGTCACGAGTTCAAACTAAAAGGTGCCAAAGGGACAAATAGTGAAGAGATAACTTTTTTTTTTGGTTGTTTTATGGGTGTAATGTGTAAATATGTATGCATTATCCTAGATAAAAAAAAGCAGACATGATAGACATCAATCACATCACATCCACTTCCCATTAGACCGACGTGTGTTAATACGTTTTTGTCCTATGTAGAAAAAAATGTGCTCGCGAAAAGTAATTAAAGATTTAAAGAATAATATGTGATTTTCTGGCAATTCAATTTTTTTATTTTTAGCCCCGTATCTGCTAATCTGGTGAGAATCTTGACTACTGTCAAAGACAAAGGGTCTTTTTTATACAATAATAGCACATTAATTAATATGTTAAGAGAGCATGAATTCTAAATTTGCTGTGAATGTGAGTCATATTTGTTGTTCTCTAAATACACCATGTCCCATAAGCTAGTTAAACGATGGAAACATTTTTTGTTGCAGGGATACATAATTTCCCCACTCATACTAATGTTGACATTTACTACTAATGATATATGTAACAGTAATTTCTCTCCTTTGTTTACTTGTTTACTGTATTTCGTACTTATGCATCTGTTGCTCCTCATTTATATCCCTCCTACAACAGTCAATCTAGGAAATAATTGGCAAGTTTGATAGACAGAGTGGTTTATAAGCATTACTGCAACAATGATGAGGATCTTCTGCTGCTACCATTAATATGATGATTCTGTTGTTCTTAGTCCCCGCAACATATAATCTTAAAGCCTCAGACAGTATGTGGGTGTGTAGAATATGATTATAGGCTTTCATTATACACATAAATAGAAGAAAGAGAGCCGGGGCAATTGGGAGAAGAGGAGAACTGCCTCTGCAGAATGCTAAATAATGGAGGAAATAACAAACAACACCTACAAGAATGGGAAAAGCAGAACAGCATGTTAAGAAAGAAAAACATTAGAGACATTAGTGGAAAAAAGAGAGAGAGGGGGCAAAGAAAAGACATTGAGAAAGAAGGGAAAGGTGTTAAACCCACTTGTCACATGCAGAGATGTCAAGTAAAGTGACTTCTCCACACAGCAAGGGCTAAATCCATCTATTCTGGTAATAACTACCTTTATCAACCACTGACTCACTGTAAAAGCACAATATAATTTTCCTAATGCACAAACAACAGCTCCTCGGTGGGAAGACGTCTCTCGGCTGGCTTGGGAACGCCTCGGGGTCCCACCGGATGAGCTGGAGGAGGTGTCTGGGACCCGGGAAGTTTGGGCATCTCTGCTAAAACTGCTGCCCCCGCGACCCGACCCCGGATAAGCGGTTGAAAATGGATGGATGGATGGACATAGAACAGTTTATATAGACTTAACTTTTATAATCAGAAAGACCGCCACAGCAAATACCACACAACTTTTCAAACAAAGTTATTAAACGTAACGACTGCAGCAGTCTTGCTTGTATTACAATAGATTAAAAAGACATATTTTACAAAAAACAACAGTTAGGTTTCACAGAAGCAATACTAGAAAAATTACAAATATGTGTCATTATGTACTGTTGACTAAATATCATGTATACTTTGCTCAGAAGTCACAGATACTTGGCCTACAGAAGCTTTTAAGCTGGTGTTGGGGCTTTCTGGGCCGGGGAATCGGAGTGGTCTTGATACGGACAGTTCCCTGATGCTCAAGGACTGTTTGTGGGGTGTAGACCTGTCCTTGACTGAACCTCAACATGTAGCTGGCTACCACCTCCAGCATCTCAAGCACCTCATTCACATATGGGGCAGGGTACAGGAAAACCTTCTCAAAGATGAGCTCCAACACCAAATTTATTTGGCTATTTAAAGACAGTTACTTTATATGGTATTTATTTTTTACTTGTTGTTTGGATGGATTTTCAATAAAAGCTTGTAGAACTTTCATAAGGTTGGTTCTGCTTTCACTTTGCTGTGGCTTCTTCCTTCTTGAATTTTGCGATTGGCTCTGAACAGCTACTCACCAGTTGATGTTGATGCCTGGGGATGCCATGCATTTTTAGCTGATGTGCCGGGCTTCCAGGAGGCTGTGGAGGAAAAATATTTAGAATACTTTTAGATATTTACAGTAGAACACTATTTAAATTGTTGGTCACAGAACATTTCAACCTTTCATTTAGTAAAATTCAGAGGTATTCACACATCCGTAACAATAACCTTGAGCTTTACAAGTGTGCAAGACACTTTGGCAAATGAATGTAAACAGTATTGACAACACTAATGACCAAGCTGCATCAGAGTGAAGATGTGACCAGAATGATGTGCCAAGTAACCAGGTGGGATAGCAGGCAACACAAGCCTCCTAATATGAAATAAGTCAGCTTAACTGATTGCATTGCAGCAGCTCTACAACAGTAAGTTAATAATGTTAGCAATACACTGTTAAAAAAAAATAAGGGAACACTTAAATCACACATGGGATCTCAATAAATATTCAAGTTCAAAGTCTTTACTATACATTGTGTAACTCAATGAGAACAAAATGATCAACGGTCAATGGAAACCAAAAATTAGCAACCAACTGAAGGCTGTATTCAAAATCACACCAAAAATCAAAGGTTGATCCAGCAGTGTGTATGGCCCCACGTGCCTTTCTGCACTCCCAACAACGTCTGGGCATGCTCCTGATGAGATGACGAATGGAGTCCTTGGGGATCTCCTCCTAGAACTGGATCAGAGCATCAGTGAGCTCCTCAACTGTCACTGACTCTTTCACATCTGGCACATGTGTTCACTGTGAACCTGCTCTCCTCTGTGAAGAGCAGCAATGGTGGACCTGCCAATTCTGGTGTGCCAATTGAGCTGCATGGTGCTGGGCTGTGAGCACAGGTCCCACTAGAGGACGTGAGGCCCTCATGCCACCCTTATGGACT